>NC_140718.1:3615000-4215000 GCF_050655825.1 Lonchura striata | reverse complement strand
ATTGTGCCCTGTAATTTCCTACCTATAATTTTTCTTTTCAGATGGTTATACAGGGCATCTATTCCCCAGTGTGTTTTTTCATGTTCTTTTTGCACTAATGACCACAACAAATAGGAGGGCACTACAAGTCTCCCTTCCTCTGTTACAGCCTATCCTTCTTGATTATAATTTGCTTTTTCTGCCTTAATAAGTTTCTTATCCTTTTTATTGTACACTGGCTTACCTTCAGTAGAAATCTTTCCATCTGGGATCAATGTTGCCTCCACTGTCTCCTCAAATGCCTCACCTTTGGCTGCATCTTTTGCCTCTCTGTCTGCCAGCATGTTCCCTTCTTCCAATTCAGAGCTCACTCTTTGGTGTGCCTTAATGTGCATGATGGCTACCTTCTCAGGCAGTTGCACTGCATCTAGTAGTGTCAGGATCTCTTGTGCATGCTTAATATTCATCCCTTGCAAATTCAACTGTGCTCTCTCTTTCCAAATGGCTCCATGTGCATGAACCACCCCGAATGCATACCTTGAGTCCATGTAAAGGTTAATCTGTCTTCCTTTTACCATCTCTAAGGCTCAAGTTAAGGTGATTATTTCAGCCTTCTGTGCAGAGGTGTTTGCTGATAAAGGTCCAGACTCTATGACCTCTCTGCTTGTGGTAACCGCATACCCAGCATGCCTTTTTCCACTGATGACATAGCTGCTTCCATCAGTAAACCAAGTCTCAGCACCTTCGAGTGGGATGTCCTTCAGATCCAGGCAGCTGGAGTTGGTGGCCTCAATGGTCTCCAGACAGTCATGGATCACTGGTTCTCCCATACCCCCACTGAGAAAGGAAGCTGGATTCACAATCTTAGTTACCACAATTTCAACATCATCCTGTTCTACTAGTACAGCTTGGTACTTCAGAAACCTCTGTGGAGAGAGACAATGCCCCCCTTCTGCCTCAAGGACTGCAGACATTGTGTGGGATACTAGCACAGTCATCTTCTGACCTAGGGTGAATTTGTGTGCTTCTTGGATGTTCACTGCCACTGCTGCAACAGCTCTGAGACACCCTGGCCATCCCTTAGCTGCCATATCCAGCTGTTTGGAGAGATAAGCCACTGCTCCCTGGTATGGGCCTAAGTTCTGTGCTAGTATTCCCAAGGTGGCCCCTTGTTTTTCGTGGAAAAACAGGAAAAATGGTTCACTCACGTCTGGAAGTGCTAAGGCTGGAGCTGACATGAGGGCCTTCTTTAGTTGGTCAAAGGCTTGGGTTGCTTCTTTTGTCCACTGGACATCTCTGCTCTCTTCTGTGATCAGGGCATACAGAGGTTTAACAAGTAACCCATAGTTATAAATCCATAGTCTGCACCACCCCGTCATGCCTAAAAGGTTCTCAGTCCTTTCACTGTCTGAGGTCTTGGGGTCTGACATATTGCTTCTTTGCGATCCTGGCCCAAGGTCCTTTGTCCAGCGCTCACTTTATAACCGAGGGAAATGACTGTTTGCCTCACCATCTGGGCTTTCTTCTGGAATACTTGATACCCCTGCAGGCTCAAAAAGTTTAGGAGGCTTACCGTCCACTCCTAGGTCTGGGTGGCTAACAGGAGATCATCCACGTACTGAAGCAACTGTCCATCTCCTGGTGGAGGTTCCCAGGATTCTAAGTCCTTGGCAAGCTGTTCCCCAAATATAGTAGGAGAGTTCCTGTATCCCTGTGGTAATACACACCATGTGAGCTGGTTCCTTCGTCCAGTTTTGGGGTTCTCCCATTCAAATGCAAAAATTTTCTGGCTGGCTTCCTGGAGAGTGAGGCAAAAGAAAGCATCCTTTAAATCTAAAACTGTAAACCATGTTAGTTCAGGTATTAAACAAGTTAACAAGGTGTAAGGGTTAGGAACTACTGGATACAAGTCTTCAGTTCCTCTCTTAACAACCCTTAAATTTTGTACTAATCTATATGACCCATCAGGCTTCTTTACTGGCAAAATGCGAGTATGAAAATCAGATTGACACTCTTTTAACGGTCTTATTTGCAAAAAATTTTCAATAATTGGCCTAATCCCTTCTCTATCTTCTTTCTTCAGGGGGTATTGTTTAACCCTCACTACCCGTTCTCCTTCCTTAAGCTTGATATGTATAGGTAATGCATTCTTTGCTCGCCCTGGTATATTAGAAGCCCATGCCCCAGGGAATACTTGATCCATTATTTTCTTGAAGTTTTTCTCTTCTTCACTTACAGTCTCCAGTTCTTTGGTTATTAACATTAGGCTCAACTCCATGTATTGTTGGTCCTTTACCTCCAAGATAATTTCTCAATTTTTAAATATTATTTTTGCATCCAGCTGCTCTAGCAGATCCCTGCCCAAAAGTGCAGATGGGGCATTAAGCATATATAAAAACCGGTGAATTCCCCATTGCTTTCCCAATTTATATTTTAATGGTTTGCAAAAATATGCTCTTTCAGATTGGCCAGTAGCCCCCTTTACCATAACAGAATAATTTGTTAGAGGTATTAGGGCCTTATTCAACACTGGAAATGTTGCCCCTGTGTCTACTAAAAATTCCACTTCCTTTTCTTTATTCCCTAGTTTAACTATAACCAGAGAGTCCCCTAGGGTAGGGCCCTCCGGTCCTCCTCAGTCCTCCTTTGCATGAGCAACCACCCTTCCTCCCCCTCGATCACTTTTTCTCTGTTCATCACCCCTTCTTCATTCTGGCCACTGGTTCTTCCAGTGTCCAAATTTCCTGCAAAATGCACACTGATCTTTTCCCAGTCGGGGTGGTCCTTGTCTTGGCAGGTCTTGCTCGCATTTCTCCTTTCCTTCCTCCCTTACTACTGCTACTAATTTCTTCATCCCTTGTTTATATCCTTCCTTCTGGTTACTAAAGACTCTCCATGCTTCATCCAATAGAGTCTCCAAGTCTCGGCTATTTGGGCCCCGGATCTTCTGAAGTTTCCACCTGATATCTCCTGTGGATTGTCCTAAAAACAAATTTATTAGTTGTTGTATTCCTTCCTCCAATCCAGGGTCCAAGGTGGTATATTGCTGCATCGCGTCCCGTAGATGATCTAAAAAATCAGAGGGTGTTTGAGAGGGACCTTGTTTAACAGCATATAAAGCTGACCAATTTATTGTCTTAGGAATTGCTCGTTCTAGCCCTTTCACTAGAAAGTCTTGATATCCCTTAAGCTGTGCTAATTGATCAGGTTCATTAGGATCCCACATTGGGTCCTGAAGAGGAAATATATCTTTAATATCCTCTTGTGTTGATACGCAAGCATCCTCAGCTAAGTCATTGGACACCTTTAAAACCAAATGCTTCTCTGTTTCTGTTAAAGCATCAAGTAGTAACTGCATGTCTGCCCAATCAGGTAAATGCTGCTTAACCATAAACTTTAACCTTTTGGCAACGCCTATCAGGTCATTTCGATAACCCTTAGCAGTCTTTTCCCAAGCCTCTAAATCCATTGAGAAAAAGGGGACCTTAATTATCCCTTGCTCCCTTATCAGAGGCTATAGCTTGCCTTAAGGGTGCTTGTATGACTCCTTTAGTTTGCTTTCTAGTTGTTTGTGGGGGTGGGTTCATTCAGGTTTGCCTTCTGGTCCTTGACACTATTGGACCTTGTGGGGAAGGCTTGGGACTTGGTTCAGATTCATCCCATTCACTATCACTACTGGGCAATGGTGGATAAAACCTCGAGGGTTCCCCTGATCTAGGAGTTGGTGGGGAAACTCCTACTTTAATTACTGTTTTTTCCAGGGCAGACGAACCAGAGGATAGGTTAGGGAAGGCTGAAGTTGCTGAGGGTTCTGACTTCACTCGTTCCCCCACCCTCTCCTCTACCCCCCTCCCTTCCTGGTTTCTAGGTGGTGGTAAAAGTGCCTCTACTGTCTCATGTTCTAAGATCTCTGTTGGAAACACTTTACTTGGGTGTGAGCATCTTTGATTTATTGAACATGTGCTGCAACACCATTTGAGCTTTTCCTTGTTAGCTTTATTATCCTTTCCAAGAGCCAGTACCAGTGGATCAGACGGTGGCCTAATCCCACAGTCCCTTTGCCACTCAGGGTGATTTCAAAGACTGAAAAACATATCAGCATAAGTTACTTCTTGCCACTTTTGTTCACACCTAAAGAAAAGCATTAACTGTAATAAAGTCTCATAGTCTAAAGTACCATTTGCTGGCCATTTCAACCCCCCATCAAGTCTATAGAGTGGCCACCACTGCGTAGAAAATTTAACAAGCTCTCTTTTAGTTTCACTACCACCATAGCCCACCAGCGCTTTCGAGTGTGTTAAGATACACCCTAAAGGGGTTCCTCTGGGAATCTGCTGCCCAGGCCCAGCCTGGTGGGCCACAGGTGTGAGCTGCTGGGGCTCTTCTGGGAGCTCAGTCCAGAGCAGGTTGAAACAGTTCACGAAAAAAGGAAAACCACAGTCCAGAGAAATTCCCGTCCTCAGCTAGCTAAATACTAACTAAAAAGCAAAGGAGAGCTCTATCCTGCTGTCTTGTCTGTCTGCAGACAGCAGAGTCCAGGAGAAGGATGTGGGGAAACAAGTGCAGTTTCTGACAACAAACTCTGCGCTTCTTCTCACCCTCCGCCCCTTCACTCTTGGAACCAGTCCTAAAGGTGCAAAACTTATTTCTGGGCTGAACTGACAAATGGGATAGAAACATCATAAAGTCGCCCCAGGACAGTGTACCAGCTGCAACTGGGGCCTTGGCTAGCTCTTCTCCCAGCAGCTGCTCCTCTGAATGGGGCAAAGAATTCCAAGAACGGCCAAACAACTCAGTCAGGGACACATCTGCCCTCACTTTCCATCTCCATGCCCATGCCTGATGTCCCTGTCACAGCTGCATTACCAGCTTGTTGCTCTGCAGTTGGTGCCTCCACCCAAACAAAACCCTGTGTCCCTGAAGCTTTTTCTGAGCAATGGCCCTTGGATGAAGCAAAACCTTTACAGTCAGGGCAGCTCATTTGTACAGAAGGGGGTACACTCTGGGGGTACAGCTAAGAGCATGAGGTCACAGAGGGCTCTGGGTCACAGCAGGCTGAGGTCACAGAGGGCTCTGGGTCACAGAGGTCCCAGAGCCCCGTGGCTGCACAGCACCACAAGGCCCGAGCAGGCAGTCCTGGAGCACAACTGCTGCGGCAGCAGCGGCGGTGGCAGCAGCGGTGCTGACATTGGGACAACGGTGTCAGGACAGTGGTGGCAGCGAGAGCGGCGGGACTGGCACAGGGCAAGGCACCATGGCCCTTGCTCTGCGCCTCCTCCTCCTGCTCCTCCTGGCCGTGGCCCTGCCTGCCAGGGCTGCCCAGGCTGCTCCTCTGCAAGCGCGGGGAGCAGGTGAGCCGGCAGCCTGGCTGCCCTATCCCAGGACAGCGCTCCCTGCTCCCCGGGAAGCGCTGGGGATGGTTTTCCCATGGGCTTTAGGGAGGGTTCCCTCTGTGGGAGGGATAGAGCCCCCATGGGCCCTGGGCAGCCCCATTTTCCTCTCCAGGGATGTTACACAGGACAGGGAAAGAGGGTGGAGGGTGACCAGGAGCCAGCCCAGAGCTCCCCAGGCCCCTGTGTATCTTTGGCCTTGCCCATTGCCACCTGGCTTGCACAGCCTTATTGATCCCCTTGCAGTGCCCAGTTCCCAGAGGCAAAAGGGGATCCCAGCACAATGGAAATGGGTCTGGTCTCTGCTTCCCTCTAGATTTGGATCGCGACTTGAATGACTTGTATGTGCTGGTGAATGACACGATAAAGATCTTGGAAAATGCTGAAGGCAAGTTCTGCATTTCCCTTTTTCCTGACAGCATAATCAGTATCAATGTGGCAAGAACTCACATGTGCCATTTTTGTTAAGGGTTGAAGAATGCTGAAAACTTTTCCCTGCTCCCCTTCTAGAGCCCTGAGTGATCCCACAGGATCACTGTCAGTGGAAGGAAGGAGCATTTAGATGTTCATCTTCCTCCCATGTGTGCAATGCCAGTGTGTCCTTCCATGTGCTCTGTGCAGCCACAGAGAAGAGCAGAGAGGGAAGGAGCTGAGCCCAGGGCTGTGCCCCGGGGCTGAGCCTTGGGTGCAGCCTGAGGATCTCCTACATTGCCACGGGAGATGTTCTGTCCTACCTTTCTTTGCAGCTGAACCTGTTGGTGAAGGTGCTTCAGCTTCCCCACCCATACCCATTACTGAGCCTCTGGGAGATGCTGAGGGTAGGTCAAGGCCTTTCCCCCTGTGAGAGCTGCCAGCTCAGAGCCCAAAGCTCGGCCAGGGGGGCATCGCTGCAGGTGCCAGGACAGAATCACACACATGTGTGCCCTCGCTCTGGGCCATCCTCTCACCGCTCCTGCGGCTCAGTGCTGCCCGTGCTGATCTGCAGAGGTGGCAGAAGCTTCTGTGGCTGTTGAGTTACAGGTGTGGCTGCAGGGAGGACTTTCCCTCGTCCTTTGGTGGATGTTGCTCGCAAGCCCAGCTCCCATCGCAGGGGTGAGTAGTGTGTCCCTGCTGATCCCACAGGCTGGGCACTGGTGTTGTGGGATCTGTTCCTGGAAAATGACATTGTTTTGGTCTAAGGTCCTCCAACAGGAAAGAACAAAGCTACAGGACGCAAAAAACCCCATGAGACATCCGAAAACATGCAGCAAATTCTAAAGGAAATGCTGCGGGAAGGACAAGGTAGGTGTATTTCCTTGGCCTTCCACTGGGACGCAGCATCCAGGGGCTTCCCCTGCACATCTGAACAGGCCGTGCCTGGCACAGCGGGAAGGGATCCAAGGCAGCCTCGCTGCCCCGCTGCTGCTGCTCTCATGCCCTGCAGGGCTGTTTCCCAGGCTGGCCTGGCTGCAGCTTCTCCCCAGCTTCTGCAGGAAGGCATTTGGCAACAGCTGACAGGGAGCCCAAATTCCACCACAGCCCATGCCCATCCTGATATCCTCTGCAATTTCCCAGTCTCAAGGCAGATTAGGAGAGGTGGCGGTTTGGAGGAGGGAGTGGCTCATAGCCTACCCAGAAATTTTATAGGGATTTCCTGATCCTTAACCATGCTTGCCTTTGACAAGCATTGCCTCCTGAAGATGCCATCTCCACTATGTGGAACAGCCCCACCTGTGTCTTGTCTTTTCTCCAGAAGTGGATGTAGAAGCTGGGCTGAAGGTGGCATTTCCCAAAGGAAGCAGTGGCTCATTGGCAGCCTCTGCTTCAGGAAGGGAGGTGCTGCCGGGCACAGTCACAGGAGGTAATTGCTGTGCCTCTGGGCCTGCAACCTGCTGAGTCTTGAGCTGCCCTCTCTGCTGCTTGGCAGTGTGGGCACAGCCCGGACAGAGCCAGCACAGCCCAGAGGAATTATTATGCTCAGGGCACTTGGGTACTGAGCAGTCCTGCTGGGGTCCCTCCGTGGGAGACATGTCCTTAGACCTGGGAGCGACTGCACGGGGTGCCCATGGTGGGGAAAGGACAGAGGGGGAGAGCAAGGCTCCAGGGTGTCCTGTAAAAGCTCTGCCATCTCCCGTTGTGGCAGAGGAGCTGTTCCAGCAGAAGGACGATGGGCAGTTGGTAGGACAGGAGAGAGGGAGGGAGGGAGTTAGGAAGGGATATTTGCAGCACTGCCTGCTGCAGTTTTCCCCAGGGATTGATAAGAGTTTCCTTTGTGCAAGTGAGAGAATCCCCATGGACCCCGTGCTGCTCCAGTTTCCTCTCCAGGAATGTTGCACAGGGCCTGGAAAGTGGATGGGGATTGACCAGGAGCCAGCCCAGAGCTCTCCAGGCCCCTGTGCAGCATCAGCCTTGTCCTTTCACATTAGGCTCCCACGACCTTCCCCAACCCCCTTGGAGACCCCTTTCCCTGAGGCAGAAGTGGATCCCAGTACACCATGGAAATTGTTCCAATCTGTGCTCCCTTCTAGACTGGGATCGTAAATTGCATTATCTGGATGCCCTGCTGGATGAAGGCCTGAAAATGTTGGAGAATGCTAGAGGCAAGTTCTCCCTGTTCTTTTCCTGTCAGAATAGGCAGTGACAAGGTGGCAAGAGCTCAAACATTTGCCCTTTCCCTTAAGACCATCACAAATTAGATGGATTCAGGAAAATTTGCCTGCTCCCTTCTAGAGCCCTGAGTGATCCCACAGGATCACTATCAGTGGGAGGAAGGAGCATTTAGCTGTCAGTTTTCTTCCTGTGTGCAATGCCAGTATGTCCTTCCGTGTGCTCTGTGCAGCCACAGAGAAGAGCAGAGAGGGAAGGGGCCGAGCCCAGGGCTGTGCCCCGGGGCTGAGCCTTGGGTGCAGCCTGAGGATCTCCTACATTGCCACAGGAGATGTTCTGTCCTGCCTTTCTTTGCAGATATCCCTGCTAGCAAAAGTGATCTGGCTTCCCAACCCACTTTCAGGATTGAGCCTCTGGGAGATGCTGAGGGTAGGTCAAGGCCTTTCCCCTTGTGAGAGCTGCCAGCTCAGAGCCCAAAGCTCGGCCAGGGGGGCATCGCTGCAGTTGCCAGGACAGAACCACGCACATGTGTGCCCTTGCCCTGGGCCATCCCCTTATTGCTCCTGCAGTTCAGTGCTGCTCATGCTGATCTGCAGAGATGGCAGAAGCTTCTGTGGCTGTTGAGTTACAGGTGTGGCTGCAGGGAGGTCTTTCCCTGGTCCTTTGGTGGATATTGCTCGCAAGCCCAGCTCCCATCGCAGGGGTGAGTAGTGTGTCCCTGCTGATCCCACAGGCTGAGCACTGGTTTTGTGGGATCTGTTCCTGGGAAATGGAATTATTTTCCTCTAAGGTCCTCCAACAGGAAAGAACAAAGCTACAGGACGCAAAAAACCCCATGAGACATCCGAAAACATGCAGCAAATTCTAAAGGAAATGCTGCGGGCAGGACAAGGTGGGTGCATTTCCTAGACCATCCCTGGGACTCAGCAGCCGGGGCCTTTCCCTGCACATCTGCACAGGCCGTGCCTGGCACAGCGGGAAGGGATCCATGGCAGCCTCGCTGCCCTGCTGCTGCTCTCATGCCCTGCAGGGCTGTTTCCCAGGCTGGCCTGGCTGCAGCTTCTCCCCAGCTTCTGCAGGAAGGCATTTGGCAACAGCTGACAGGGAGCCCCAATATCGCTATGGGCCATGCACACCCTGATGTCCCCTGTAATTTCCCAGTCCCCAGAAGATCAGGAGGGGTGGCGGTTTGGAAAAGAGAGAGCCCTGTCACAGCCCCAAGAGCCTGGGCCTTTTCCTGATCCTTATCCATGTCTTTGAGAAGGATTGCCTCCTGAAGTTTCCACCCCCCTGATGTGTAATGCTTCCATCTGATTCACCTGTGCCTCTTCCTTTCTCAAGGGATGGACAGAGACGCTCTATGGAAGGCAGCATTTCCTGAAGGAAGGGAGGCAATTCCAGGCATGGGCACAGGCACAGGAGGTAATTGCTGTGCTGGCCACAGCCCTTGGTGAGGCTGTGTGGCAGAAGCTCTTCTCCAAGGACCTGACCTGTGTGAGAGGGTCTGACCGTTCCATGGCCGGTCTGAGCTGACCGAGCAGAGATAGGCAAGAAGGAATAGTTGTGGCACTGCCTGCTGCACATTTCCTCAGGAAATTAGTGAGGGTTTCCTCTGTGCGAGTCAGAGAACCACCATGGGTCCCGGGCAGGTTCAGCAACCCCTCCAGGGATGTAGCACAGGGCCTGCAAAGAGGGTGGAGACTGACCAGGAGCCAGTGCAGGGCTCTCCAGGCTTCTTTGCAGTTTTGGCCGTGGCCATTCACATCTGGCACCCACTGCTTAACCTGACCCCTTGCAGTGCCCATTTCCCAAAGGCAGAGGGAGACCCCAGAACACCATGGAAATGCTTCTGGCCTGTGTTTCTGTCTAGATTTGGATCGTGACATGGCTTATCTGGGAGGCCTAGGACAAGACAGTTTGAAATCCTTGGAGAATTTTGAAGACAAATTCTCAATGTCCCTATTCCTGAAAGAACAATCAATGTCCATGTTGCAAGAGCTCAATCATGTGCCATTCCCTTAATAGCCTGAAGGTTGTTGAGATTAAGAAACCCTGCCCTGCTCCCTTCTCAAACCCTGAGTGATCCCACAGGATCACTGTCAGTGGGAGGAAGGAGCATTTAGCTGTCAGTTTTCTTCCTGTGTGCAATGCCAGATTGTCCTTCCGTGTCCTCTGTGCAGCCACAGAGAAAAGCAGAGAGGGAAGGGGCCAAGCCCAGGGCTGTGTCCTGGGGCTGAGCCTTGGGTGCAGCCTGAGGATCTCCTACAGTGTCACAGGAGATGTTCTGTCCTGCCTTTCTTTGCAGATATCCCTGCTAGTGAAAGTGATCTGGCTTCCCAACCCACGTTCAGGATGGAGCCTCTGGGAGATGCTGAGGGTAGGTCAAGGCCTTTCCCCCTGTGAGAGCTGCCAGCTCAGAGCCCAGAGCTCGGCCAGGGGGGCATCGCTGCAGGTGCCAGGACAGAATCATGCACGTGTGTGCCCTCGCCCTGGGCCATCCCCTTATGACTTCTGCTCAGGCCTGGCAGATGCTTGAAGGAGGGAGGGCCCTGGCCCAGTGCCAAATCCCAGATGTTTTTCTGATCTTTAACCAAGACTTTGAAAAGCATTGCCCCCTGAAAATGCTACTTCCCTTAATGGTGGATAGTCCCATCTGATCCAGCTGTCTCTCTTCCTTTCCCAAGTAATGGACCAAACATCTCTGCAGAAGGAGGCACATCCCGGAGGAAGGAGTGGCTCAGTGCCAACCTCTGCTGCAGGAAGGAAGGCGATGGCCAGCATGGGCACAGGCACAGGAGGTGATTGCTGTGCCGGGCTCAGCCGGGCTCAGCCCTCGGCGGGGCTGTGTGGCAGCAGCTCTTCCCCCAGGCCCTGCCCTTGCACGGCCCGGCAGCAGCCAAAGCTGGAGGCGCCTGGGCTTCCAGGGCTCTGGAGCTCGTTGGCAGCCCCGGGGAATCGGGACTCTGCACCAACGTCCCTCCCGCTGCAGCTGCTCCCGCAGCCGCCCTGAGTGCCCAGAGGCCCCAGGCACAGGAGCAGCCCCGAGCGGGAGCCCTGCTGCCAGCCCAGGGCCAGAGCCAGCCCTGGCTCCCGGCTGGGCAGGGGCTGCACTGGGTCCTGACAGGGCCTGGCTCTGTCCCCTGGGGCTGGGGGAGCTGTCCCAGGGCAGGGAGGGCCAGGGCTGGCAGGGGCTGCTCAGGGATGGGTTTGGCCCCTGTCCCTCCAAGCAGCCACGGCCCAAGCAGCTGCGCTGGCCCCGGGCTCTCCTCCCGGCCTGCTGGGCTGTGTTGGGAGGCACAGCCTGTGCCAAGGGGCGGCAAGGTGCCTGCAGGCCCCAGCTCTGGGCAAACAGAGAACGTCCTGGCCGTATCCACCATGCTGCCAGCTCAGCAGTGCAGCACAGCGCGGGCTCACGCTCCCCATTGCTCCCACAGATGCAGCCGGCCCCACAACACCTGTTCCCGATGCCCAGAACAGCCTCAGAAGTGGTTGCTATTGGGAAACACACTGTGTACTACAGTTAATTGCAGGTCTGCTGTTTTTGGAGCTTATCTTCATATTGCCCTGTGTTGGAATCTGGTGTTACTGGAAGAGAAGACGGTGAGTGTTTTTATCATCTCTCCCTCAAACAGTTTATTTTAAAAGTCTAATGTAGATGGGAAACATTTCCAGTCAGGCTGCAGTGGAGTTGTGGCCAGTCCATGGCTGTCCAAAGCACTCTGCTGAGGGTTCTGCTGCTGCCCAGTGCTTCCCTTGGCCTCTTCATTGCTGGGCCTTGTCCTGGGGGGCCGCTGGGGCTGCAGCCAGTGCTGGCTCCCCCTGAGGCTGCCTGGCCAGGAGCAGCCCCAGGGGCACAGGGCAGAGGCACAGCAAGGTGGGCAGGAGAAAGAGCGGGGACGAGATGGCCCCTGAAAGGCAGAGGCGCTCGGGGGCTGCTCCTGGCCAGGGAGCTGCCCAGAGCCGTCCCCTGCTTGCCGGGGCCTCGAGGGGCAGCTGTGCAGCTGGGCCAAGGTGTGCCAGCCGCTCCAGCCGTGCTGGGGAGCCCTGCCAGCTCTGGGCCCTGCTGTGCACGAGGGTCCCTGTGTGCCACTGCCAGCTGGGGCCTCAGCCACTCCTCTCTCCACAGCAGCGCCTCTGCAGCTTCACAAGACCAGACAAGGACTTCAGCCACGGAGACCTGTGCCTGTCATCAGCCCTCCCCAAGCCAGTTTCCAACAGCCCTTCCAGAGCTGCATTAATCACTTACTGCTGGGGACATGCTGCCACCACCCGCAACAGAGCCCTCTGTCCCCAAAGGTGCTGGCCCTGGTGTCCAGCCAGGACAGGAGGTGCAGCCCTCCTGCCAGGGCAGGGCCTGACTCCAGCAGCATCTTTGGGCTTCAGCTCTGGTCCCTGGCTGCTACCACCAGCACTGGCGGAGCTGCTTGTCTGGGCACAGCCAGTGCTGGGCAGGCTCAGCTGGGCTTTGGGCTCCTGAGACCAGCAGCTACTGTGTTTAGTTTTCATACTGAAAGATTTAGGAATATTTTTCATAGAGAATTCTCCACATATTTTGTTCATTTTCCCACAGCAGTTTTATATTTTTCAATGTAGTTTTCGAATTCAGAAAAGCGTTGATTATCTTTACTCTTCTCGAATAAAAATTAAAATTGTATTTAATTGGTAATCTATGCTCTTCTTGAAACTAAAACACCCTATGACTCACAGCCTGCTTCAGAGGCTCTTTTCCCACTGGGCGCTTGTGCCTTATCACAACTAACCTAAAAGCTTTTCCCTGATGTTTTTTGGGATTCTGGACAAGCTCACCTCTCAGTCTGCAGAGGCAAACTTTGAGTACAGCAGGAATCTCTTCAAGTCACCATCTTTGTTTGCTTCTGCACAAAGTGCCTCAGTCACAGAGCAGGGGCTTTGCTCAGCTTCCTGCCGTCCCGCTCCCCCCAAGCCTGTCCTGAGCCCTCTCCTGCAGCTGCTGCTCTGCCATGGAGCTGCTGTAAAACACAACAGCTCTGCCACAGCCGCTCAGCAGGACTGGAGAAGCTTTCTGGCCTTGCTTACATTAGGCTGGTGGCTTCTCTAGACACAAGCTGAGCTTTTGAATGCTATGTCTCACCTGGCACAGGAACTGATGCTGCCCTTCTCATGGAGGCTAATCTCCCATGGGCTTTAAAAGCTTTCTGGCCAGCATAAGGCCTGGAAAACCATTTAATGCAGCAATTTAGTATTGAAAATGTCCGAGTCTATGTATCCAAGTAGCTTGTTTAAATGGTGGAGCCCACCAGAGCATCCCACCAAGGGCATATCTGTTTCTCCTCCACCTCGGCCTCCATGACTGCCAAACTGCACCTTTGAGAGTTCTTTTCTCCAGAAGCCGAATGGCACCATTTTATTTGGGGAATGAAAAACAAAAGTAAATGCTCTATGGTACTATCATCATCATCATCACCAGAATGAGCTGCAAATTAGTTAAATGACATCAACAACTCCGACTGTGGACTTACTTCTCAGAGTGCAGCACTGGCTTTACTATCCCTTGAAACTGCAGATGTGCTACAGTCTTTAAAGTCCGTTCCATGCTTACCTAATTTGGAGTCAAGCACAGCTCTGTGAGAGCTTTAGGGATTGGGCCTACCCTGGCACTCTCGTGTGTCTGGAGTGACCTGCCCAAGGCATCTGCCACCTGAAGAGCAAAGCAGGGTACGGAAAAGCACAGGCTGCAGAACAGCTGGAACTGCAGGGAGCCCATTCCTGTCAGGAGTAACACGACCATCCCACCTTAGGCCTGGGTTTTGTGAGAAACAACAGTGCACATCAAAATTTTGAAAACGTTTATTAAACATTTACAAAAACATAAGAGAAGGATTAATAAGGAAGAACAGGCCTGGGAAGGCTCCCTGCCCCATGGCTGCCTGCCAGGTGGCTGCCTCATCTTCAAGATTGATGCTTCACCTTTCACACTCCTGGAGGGTGCATCAGACACCCCTGGCCCCTCCCAAAGTCTGTCAGTCAACTCTTCTTTGCCCTTTATTGGTGGGATTTATTTCTTGTAGCTGCATTTGAAGGTCAGGTGTTGTCATGCTGTGTCTCCACAGCAACAAGCTGTTCCATTCCTAACTCTCCCATGCAAGGGGTATATGTCAACACCTATTGTGGTGGACCCCCACCGCAGGGAATGACGTGCATTGACTCCATGTTTGCAGAAGGCTGAGCAAAAGCTTTATTAAGCTGTCCTATATTACATGATACTAAAAACTATACTACTGCTATAGTGAAGAAAAACCCGTGACCCTTAGAGACAGTCCAACAGAGAGTGGCTCCAGTTGGTCAAATGAAATCAAAACACCATCACCAGAGTCCAATGAAGAAATCCCTCTTTGCTAAAAAATCTCCATAACACATTTCACATGTGCCAAACAACAGATGCAGCAAATGAAGATAATTGGTTTTCTTCTTTCTCTGAGCTTTTTCACAGCCTTCCCCAGGATTTTCCTGGGAAAGTCTGTGTCTCTCACTGTTCAAAGGATATGTGAATACCACACACACCTTCTTTCTACCTGTCCTGCACAGCCCAGGCTGTCTGGTGGGAACAATAGGGAGTGTGTGTGGGGGGGGGGGAAGGGGACTGTGGGGAGAACAGAGAACATCTAAACAACAAAGCACAATAACATAACTCTACATCAATAAAGCTTCTCTTAAGATTCACACAATATTCATCCCTTAATTGCGAGAGCCAATCATCTCCTTATCTATCTATTACAGTTTTGATGGAGACCAGAACTTGAAGAGAGCCTGACAGAGGAATGGTTGAACAGCAAGGGACATGATACTGTAAAATTAATCCAACTAGGGAGGGCTACGTGACTGCTGCAAAGTTCGCATGACCCTGAAGAGTAGATGGTGTGCAGAAAGCAGGATATTGAAACTGCTTGGTATGTAGAAGTAGATAGAGAAGAACAAAGACGTACTAAGCTGTTCTAGCTGCAAGGCCAGCTGGACAGGCAAGTATCATTCACAAAGATACTTTTAAGATAATAGTACAAGTCACATAGCAACCACTCATGAGCTCGGCTTTTGCAATATGTATGACCTAATTAACAAACATCTATAAACTGTGTAATCTGTCACAATAAACTGAGACTTGATGATCATGATAGCGTGAGTCTTGTCTCCCGCGGCACCCTCCAACAATCTGTTTTGTCTCATTGACCTTGTGAGGTCACACAGCTGTCTATGATGTCACTCAGACATCTCCTTGATGTCATACATCCTCCTCTGATGTCACAATGACATCTCTATGATGTCACACAGACACCTCTGTGACGTCACACTTCGATGGCTGTGATGTCGCACAGACCCTGTGGGGTCACAAAGCTTTTTGTGATGTCACAAAGACATCTCTGTGATGTCACTCAGACACCTCTGTGATGTTACAGAGACCCTTCGAAGTCACACAGCTTTTTCTGATGACACAAAGATATCTCTGTGACGTCACACCGCTCTCTGTGATGCCGCACTGACAAGACTGTGATGTCACACAATTCTATTTGATGTCACACTGACTCCTCTATGGTTGCACAGATCCTCCTTTGATGTTACAATGACATCTCTCTGATGCCACACTGACACATCTGTGACGTCACACAGCTCACAGTGATATCACATGGACATCTCTGTGATGTCGCACAGCCCTTCATGATGTCACATTGACATTTCTGTGAGGTCACAGGGCTTTTAGTGATGTCACACAGACATCTCTGTGATGTGACAGAACTTCCTGTGATGTCCCAGAGCTATCTCTCTGACGTCACACTGACATCTCTGTGAGGTCACATTGACCTTGTGAGGTCACACAGCTGTCTATGATGTCACTCAGACATCTCTGTGATGCCACACAACCTCCTCTGACATCACAGTGACATCTCTATGATGTCACACTGACACCTCTGTGACGTCACACTTAGATGGCTGTGATGTCGCACAGACCCTCTGAGGTCACAAATCTTTTTGTGATGTCACAATGACATCTCTGTGATGTCACTCTGACACCCCTGTGATGTCACATTGAACCTGGGAGTTCACACATCTTTTTGAGATGCCACACTGACATCTCTGTGATGTCACACAGCTCTCTGAGATGTCACATGGACATCCCTGTGATGTTGCACCAATACCTGTGAAGTCTCACAGCCTCCTCCTCTGATCTCACAATTACATCTCTATGATGTCACACTGATGCCTCCAGAACGTCACACAGCTCTCTGTGATATCACATGGACTTCCCTGTGATGGTTCACAGCTCTCTGTGATGTCACACTGACTTCTCTGTGAAGTCACACAGCCTCCTCCTCTGATCTCACAATTACATCTCTATGATGTCACACGGATGCCTCCATAACGTCACACAGCTCCCTGTGATACCACATGGACGTCTCTGGGATGTCACACAGCTCTCTGTGATGTCACACTGAAATCTCTGTGAAAGCACTCAGCTTTTAGGAATGTCACACTTATATCTTTGTGATGTCACCAATAAACTTCTGTGATGTTACACAACTTCCTGTGATGTCACAGAGATATCTCTGTGACGTCACACTGACATCTCTTGAAGAGAGCTTGACCGAGGAATGGTTGTACAACAGGGGACATGATGCTGTAAAATTAATCCAACTAGGGAGGGCTACGTGACTGCTGCAAAGTTCGCATGACCCTGAAGAGTAGATGGTGTGCAGAAAGCAGGATATTGAAACTGCTTGGTATGTAGAAGTAGATAGAGAAGAACAAAGAAGTACTAAGCTGTTCTAGCTGCAAGGCCAGCTGGACAGGCAAGTATCAATCACAAAGATACTTTTAAGATAAGAGTACAAGTCACATAGCAACCACTCATGAGCTCGGCTTTTGCAATATGTACGACCTAATTAACAAACATCTATAAACTGTGTAATCTGTCACAATAAACTGAGACTTGATGATCATGATAGCATGAGTCTTGTCTCCTGCGCCACCCTCCAACAATCTCTGTTTTGTCTCATTGACCTTGTGAGGTCACACAGCTGTCTATGATGTCACTCAGACATCTCCTTGATGTCATTCATCCTCCTCTGATGTCACAATGACATCTCTGTGATGTCACTCAGACACCTCTGTGATGTCACAGTGACCCTGTGAGGTTACACATCTTTTTGAGATGCCACACTGACATCTCTGTGATGTCACACAGCTCTCTGAGATGTCACATGGACATCCCTGTGATGTTGCACCAAGATCTGTGAAGTCACGCAGCCTCCTCCTCTGATCTCACAATTACATCTCTATGATGTCACACTGATGCCTCCAGAACGTCACACAGCTCTCTGTGATATCACATGGACTTCCCTGTGATGGTTCACAGCTCTCTGTGATGTCACACTGACTTCTCTGTGAAGTCACACAGCCTCCTCCTCTGATCTCACAATTACATCTCTATGATGTCACACGGATGCCTCCATAACGTCACACAGCTCCCTGTGATACCACATGGACGTCTCTGGGATGTCACACAGCTCTCTGTGATGTCACACTGAAATCTCTGTGAAAGCACTCAGCTTTTAGGAATGTCACACTTATATCTTTGTGATGTCACCAATAAACTTCTGTGATGCTACACAACTTCCTGTGATGTCACAGAGATATCTCTGTGATGTCACACTGACATCTCTTGAAGAGAGCTTGACAGAGGAATGGTTGTACAACAGGGGACATGATGCTGTAAAATTAATCCAACTAGGGAGGGCTACGTGACTGCTGCAAAGTTCGCATGACCCTGAAGAGTAGATGGTGTGCAGAAAGCAGGATATTGAAACTGCTTGGTATGTAGAAGTAGATAGAGAAGAACAAAGAAGTACTAAGCTGTTCTAGCTGCAAGGCCAGCTGGACAGGCAAGTATCATTCACAAAGATACTTTTAAGATAATAGTACAAGTCACATAGCAACCACTCATGAGCTCGGCTTTTGCAATATGTACGACCTAATTAACAAACACCTATAAACTGTGTAATCTGTCACAATAAACTGAGACTTGATGATCATGATAGCATGAGTCTTGTCTCCCGCGGCAGCCTCCAACAATCTCTGTTTAGTCTCATTGACCTTGTGAGGTCACACAGCTGTCTATGATGTCACTCAGACATCTCCTTGATGTCATACATCCTCCTCTGATGTCACAATGACATCTCTATGATGTCACACAGACACCTCTGTGATGTTACGGAGACCCTTCGAAGTCACACAGCTTTTTCTGATGACACAAAGATATCTCTGTGACGTCACACCGCTCTCTGTGATGCCGCACTGACAACACTGTGATGTCACACAATTCTATTTGATGTCACACTGACTCCTCTATGGTTGCACAGATCCTCCTTTGATGTTACAATGACATCTCTCTGATGCTACACTGACACATCTGTGACATCACACAGCTCACAGTGATATCACATGGACATCTCTGTGATGTCGCACAGCCCTTCATGATGTTACACTGACATTTCTGTGAGGTCATAGGGCTTTTAGTGATGTCACACAGACATCTCTGTGATGTGACAGAACTTCCTGTGATGTCACAGAGCTATCTCTCTGACGTCACACTGACATCTCTGTGAGGTCACATTGACCTTGTGAGGTCACACAGCTGTCTGTGATGTCACACGGACATCTCTGTGATGCCACACAACCTCCTCTGACATCGCAGTGACATCTCTATGATGTCACACTGACACCTCTGTGACGTCACACTTAGATGGCTGTGATGTCGCACAGACCCTCTGAGGTCACAAATCTTTTTGTGATGTCAACAATGACATCTCTGTGATGTCACTCTGACACCTCTGTGATGTCACAGTGACCCTGTGAGGTTACACATCTTTTTGAGATGCCACACTGACATCTCTGTGATGTCACACAGCTCTCTGAGATGTCGCATGGACATCCCTGTGATGTTGCACCAATATCTGTGAAGTCACACAGCCTCCTCCTCTGATCTCACAATTACATCTCTATGATGTCACACTGATGCCTCCAGAACGTCACACAGCTCTCTGTGATATCACATAGACTTCCTTTTGATGGTTCACAGCTCTCTGTGATGTCACACTGACTTCTCTGTGAAGTCACACAGCCTCCTCCTCTGATCTCACAATTACATCTCTATGATGTCACACGGATGCCTCCATAACCTCACACAGCTCCCTGTGATACCACATGGACGTCTCTGGGATGTCACACAGCTCTCTGTGATGTCACACTGAAATCTCTGTGAAAGCACTCAGCTTTTAGGAATGTCACACTTATATCTTTGTGATGTCACCAATAAACTTCTGTGATGTTACACAACTTCCTGTGATGTCACAGAGATATCTCTGTGACGTCACACTGACATCTCTTGAAGAGAGCTTGACAGAGGAATTGTTGTACAACAGGGGACATGATGCTGTAAAATTAATCCAGCTAGGGAGGGCTACGTGACTGCTGCAAAGTTCGCATGACCCTGAAGAGTAGATGGTGTGCAGAAAGCAGGATATTGAAACTGCTTGGTATGTAGAAGTAGATAGAGAAGAACAAAGAAGTACTAAGCTGTTCTAGCTGCAAGGCCAGCTGGACAGGCAAGTATCATTCACAAAGATACTTTTAAGATAATAGTACAAGTCACATAGCAACCACTCATGAGCTCGGCTTTTGCAATATGTATGACCAAATTAATAAACATCTATAAACTGTGTAATCTGTCACAATAAACTGAGACTTGATGATCATGATAGCATGAGTCTTGTCTCCCGCGGCACCCTCCAACAATCTCTGTTTTGTCTCATTGAACTTGTGAGGTCACACAGCTGTCTATGATGTCACTCAGACATCTCCTTGATGTCATACATCCTCCTCTGATGTCACAATGACATCTCTATGATGTCACACAGACACCTCTGTGACGTCACACTTAGGTGGCTGTGATGTCGCACAGACCCTGTGGGGTCACAAAGCTTTTTGTGATGTCACAAAGACATCTCTGTGATGTCACTCAGACACCTCTGTGATGTTACAGAGACCCTTCGAAGTCACACAGCTTTTTCTGATGACACAAAGATATCTCTGTGACGGCACACCGCTCTCTGTGATGCCGCACTGACAACACTGTGATGTCACACAATTCTATTTGATGTCACACTGACTCCTCTATGGTTGCACAGATCCTCCTTTGATGTTACAATGACATCTCTCTGATGCTACACTGACACATCTGTGACGTCACACAGCTCACAGTGATATCACATGGACATCTCTGTGATGTCGCACAGCCCTTCATGATGTCACATTGACATTTCTGTGAGGTCACAGGGCTTTTAGTGATGTCACACAGACATCTCTGTGATGTCACAGAACTTCCTGTGATGTCACAGAGCTATCTCTCTGACGTCACATTGACATCTCTGTGAGGTCACATTGACCTTCTGAGGTCACACAGCTGTCTATGATGTCACACGGACATCTCTGTGAAGCCACACAACCTCCTCTGACATCACAGTGACATCTCTATGATGTCACACTGACACCTCTGTGACGTCACACTTAGATGGCTGTGATGTCGCACAGACCCTCTGAGGTCACAAATCTTTTTGTGATTTCACAAAGACATCTATGTGATGTCACTCTGACACCCCTGTGATGTCACATTGAACCTGGGAGGTCACACATCTTTTTGAGTTGCCACACTGACATCTCTGTGATGTCACACAGCTCTCTGAGATGTCACATGGACATCCCTGTGATGTTGCACCAATATCTGTGAAGTCACACAGCCTCCTCCTCTGATCTCACAATTACATCTCTATGATGTCACACTGATGCCTCCAGAACGTCACACAGCTCTCTGTGATATCACATAGACTTCCTTTTGATGGTTCACAGCTCTCTGTGATGTCACACTGACTTCTCTGTGAAGTCACAAAGCCTCCTCCTCTGATCTCACAATTACATCTCTATGATGTCACACGGATGCCTCCATAACGTCACACAGCTCCCTGTGATACCACATGGACGTCTCTGGGATGTCACACAGCTCTCTGTGATGTCGCACTGAAATCTCTGTGAAAGCACTCAGCTTTTAGGAATGTCACACTTATATCTTTGTGATGTCACCAATAAACTTCTGCGATGTTACACAACTTCCTGTGATGTCACAGAGATATCTCTGTGACGTCACACTGACCTCTCTTGAAGAGAGCTTGACCGAGGAATGGTTGTACAACAGGGGACATGATGCTGTAAAATTAATCCAACTAGGGAGGGCTACGTGACTGCTGCAAAGTTCGCATGACCCTGAAGAGTAGATGGTGTGCAGAAAGCAGGATATTGAAACTGCTTGGTATGTAGAAGTAGATAGAGAAGAACAAAGAAGTACTAAGCTGTTCTAGCTGCAAGGCCAGCTGGACAGGCAAGTATCATTCACAAAGATACTTTTAAGATAATAGTACAAGTCACATAGCAACCACTCATGAGCTCGGCTTTTGCAATATGTACGACCTAATTAACAAACATCTATTAACTGTGTAATCTGTCCCAATAAACTGAGACTTGATGATCATGATAGCATGAGTCTTGTCTCCCGCGCCACCCTCCAACAATCTCTGTTTTGTCTCATTGACCTTGTGAGGTCACACAGCTGTCTATGATGTCACTCAGACATCTCCTTGATGTCATACATCCTCCTCTGATGTCACAATGACATCTCTATGATGTCACACAGACACCTCTGTGACGTCACACTTCGATGGCTGTGATGTCGCACAGACCCTGTGGGGTCACAAAGCTTTTTGTGATGTCACAAAGACATCTCTGTGATGTCACTCAGACACCTCTGTGATGTTACAGAGACCCTTCGAAGTCACACAGCTTTTTCTGATGACACAAAGATATCTCTGTGACGTCACACCGCTCTCTGTGATGCCGCACTGACAACACTGTGATGTCACACAATTCTATTTGATGTCACACTGACTCCTCTATGGTTGCACAGATCCTCCTTTGATGTTACAATGACATCTCTCTGATGCCACACTGACACATCTGTGACGTCACACAGCTCACAGTGATATCACATGGACATCTCTGTGATGTCGCACAGCCCTTCATGATGTCACATTGACATTTCTGTGAGGTCACAGGGCTTTTAGTGATGTCACACAGACATCTCTGTGATGTCACAGAACTTCCTGTGATGTCACAGAGCTATCTCTCTGACGTCACACTGACATCTCTGTGAGGTCACATTGACCTGGTGAGGTCACACAGCTGTCTGTGATGTCACACGGAGATCTCTGTGATGCCACACAACCTCCTCTGACATCACAGTGACATCTCTATGATGTCACACTGACACCTCTGTGACGTCACACTTAGATGGCTGTGATGTCGCACAGACCCTCTGAGGTCACAAATCTTTTTGTGATTTCACAAAGACATCTATGTGATGTCACTCTGACACCCCTGTGATGTCACATTGAACCTGGGAGGTCACACATCTTTTTGAGTTGCCACACTGACATCTCTGTGATGTCACACAGCTCTCTGAGATGTCACATGGACATCCCTGTGATGTTGCACCAATATCTGTGAAGTCACACAGCCTCCTCCTCTGATCTCACAACTACATCTCTATGATGTCACACTGATGCCTCCAGAACGTCACACAGCTCTCTGTGATATCACATGGACTTCCCTGTGATGGTTCACAGCTCTCTGTGATGTCACACTGACTTCTCTGTGAAGTCACACAGCCTCCTCCTCTGATCTCACAATTACATCTCTATGATGTCACACGGATGCCTCCATAACGTCACACAGCTCCCTGTGATACCAAATGGACGTCTCTGGGATGTCACACAGCTCTCTGTGATGTCACACTGAAATCTCTGTGAAAGCACTCAGCTTTTAGGAATGTCACACTTATATCTTTGTGATGTCACCAATAAACTTCTGCGATGTTACACAACTTCCTGTGATGTCACAGAGATATCTCTGTGACGTCACACTGACATCTCTTGAAGAGAGCTTGACAGAGGAACGGTTGTACAACGGGGGACATGATGCTGTAAAATTATTCCAACTAGGGAGGGCTACGTGACTGCTGCAAAGTTCGCATGACCCTGAAGAGTAGATGGTGTGCAGAAAGCAGGATATTGAAACTGCTTGGTATGTAGAAGTAGATAGAGAAGAACAAAGAAGTACTAAGCCGTTCTAGCTGCAAGGCCAGCTGGACAGGCAAGTATCATTCACAAAGATACTTTTAAGATAATAGTACAAGTCACATAGCAACCAATCATGAGCTCGGCTTTTGCAATATGTATGACCTAGTTAACAAACATCTATAAACTGTTTAATCTGTCACAATAAACTGTGACTTGATGATCATCATAGCATGAGTCTTGTCTCCCGCGGCACCCTCCAAAAATCTCTGTTTTGTCTCATTGACCTTGTGAGGTCACACAGCTGTCTATGATGTCACTCAGACATCTCTGTGATGTCAAACAAGCTCCTCTGACATCACAGTGACATCTCTATGATGTCACACTGACACCTCTGTGACATCACACTTAGATAGCTGTGATGTCGCACAGACCCTCTGAGGTCACAAATCTTTTTGTGATGTCACAATGACATCTCTGTGATGTCACTCTGACACCTCTGTGATGTCACAGTGACCCTGTGAGGTTACACATCTTTTTGAGATGCCACACTGACATCTCTGTGATGTCACACTGCTCTCTGAGATGTCACATGGATATCCCTGTGATGTTGCACCAATATCTATGAAGTCACACAGCCTCCTCCTCTGATCTCACAACTACATCTCTATGATGTCACACTGATGCCTCCAGAACGTTACACAGCTCTCTGTGATATCACATGGACTTCCCTGAGATGGTTCACAGCTCTCTCTGATGTCACACTGACTTCTCTGTGAAGTCACACAGCCTCCTCCTCTGATCTCACAATTACATCTCTATGATGTCACACGGATGCCTCCATAACGTCACACAGCTCCCTGTGATACCACATGGACGTCTCTGGGATGTCACACAGCTCTCTGTGATGTCACACTGCAATCTCAGTGATAGCACACAGCTTTTAGGAATGTCACACTTATATCTTTGTGATGTCACCAATAAACTTCTGCGATGTTACACAACTTCCTGTGATGTCACAGAGATATCTCTGTGACGTCACACTGACCTCTCTTGAAGAGAGCTTGACCGAGGAATGGTTGTACAACAGGGGACATGATGCTGTAAAATTAATCCAACTAGGGAGGGCTACGTGACTGCTGCAAAGTTCGCATGACCCTGAAGAGTAGATGGTGTGCAGAAAGCAGGATATTGAAACTGCTTGGTATGTAGAAGTAGATAGAGAAGAACAAAGAAGTACTAAGCTGTTCTAGCTGCAAGGCCAGCTGGACAGGCAAGTATCATTCACAAAGATACTTTTAAGATAATAGTACAAGTCACATAGCAACCACTCATGAGCTCGGCTTTTGCAATATGTACGACCTAATTAACAAACATCTATTAACTGTGTAATCTGTCCCAATAAACTGAGACTTGATGATCATGATAGCATGAGTCTTGTCTCCCGCGCCACCCTCCAACAATCTCTGTTTTGTCTCATTGACCTTGTGAGGTCACACAGCTGTCTATGATGTCACTCAGACATCTCCTTGATGTCATACATCCTCCTCTGATGTCACAATGACATCTCTATGATGTCACACAGACACCTCTGTGACGTCACACTTTGATGGCTGTGATGTCGCACAGACCCTGTGGGGTCACAAAGCTTTTTGTGATGTCACAAAGACATCTCTGTGATGTCACTCAGACACCTCTGTGATGTTACAGAGACCCTTCGAAGTCACACAGCTTTTTCTGATGACACAAAGATATCTCTGTGACGTCACACCGCTCTCTGTGATGCCGCACTGACAACACTGTGATGTCACACAATTCTATTTGATGTCACACTGACTCCTCTATGGTTGCACAGATCCTCCTTTGATGTTACAATGACATCTCTCTGATGCCACACTGACACATCTGTGACGTCACACAGCTCACAGTGATATCACATGGACATCTCTGTGATGTCGCACAGCCCTTCATGATGTCACATTGACATTTCTGTGAGGTCACAGGGCTTTTAGTGATGTCACACAGACATCTCTGTGATGTCACAGAACTTCCTGTGATGTCACAGAGCTATCTCTCTGACGTCACACTGACATCTCTGTGAGGTCACATTGACCTTGTGAGGTCACACAGCTGTCTGTGATGTCACACGGAGATCTCTGTGATGCCACACAACCTCCTCTGACATCACAGTGACATCTCTATGATGTCACACTGACACCTCTGTGACGTCACACTTAGATGGCTGTGATGTCGCACAGACCCTCTGAGGTCACAAATCTTTTTGTGATTTCACAAAGACATCTATGTGATGTCACTCTGACACCCCTGTGATGTCACATTGAACCTGGGAGGTCACACATCTTTTTGAGTTGCCACACTGACATCTCTGTGATGTCACACAGCTCTCTGAGATGTCACATGGACATCCCTGTGATGTTGCACCAATATCTGTGAAGTCACACAGCCTCCTCCTCTGATCTCACAACTACATCTCTATGATGTCACACTGATGCCTCCAGAACGTCACACAGCTCTCTGTGATATCACATGGACTTCCCTGTGATGGTTCACAGCTCTCTGTGATGTCACACTGACTTCTCTGTGAAGTCACACAGCCTCCTCCTCTGATCTCACAATTACATCTCTATGATGTCACACGGATGCCTCCATAACGTCACACAGCTCCCTGTGATACCACATGGACGTCTCTGGGATGTCACACAGCTCTCTGTGATGTCACACTGAAATCTCTGTGAAAGCACTCAGCTTTTAGGAATGTCACACTTATATCTTTGTGATGTCACCAATAAACTTCTGCGATGTTACACAACTTCCTGTGATGTCACAGAGATATCTCTGTGACGTCACACTGACATCTCTTGAAGAGAGCTTGACAGAGGAACGGTTGTACAACGGGGGACATGATGCTGTAAAATTATTCCAACTAGGGAGGGCTACGTGACTGCTGCAAAGTTCGCATGACCCTGAAGAGTAGATGGTGTGCAGAAAGCAGGATATTGAAACTGCTTGGTATGTAGAAGTAGATAGAGAAGAACAAAGAAGTACTAAGCCGTTCTAGCTGCAAGGCCAGCTGGACAGGCAAGTATCATTCACAAAGATACTTTTAAGATAATAGTACAAGTCACATAGCAACCAATCATGAGCTCGGCTTTTGCAATATGTATGACCTAGTTAACAAACATCTATAAACTGTTTAATCTGTCACAATAAACTGTGACTTGATGATCATCATAGCATGAGTCTTGTCTCCCGCGGCACCCTCCAAAAATCTCTGTTTTGTCTCATTGACCTTGTGAGGTCACACAGCTGTCTATGATGTCACTCAGACATCTCTGTGATGTCAAACAAGCTCCTCTGACATCACAGTGACATCTCTATGATGTCACACTGACACCTCTGTGACATCACACTTAGATAGCTGTGATGTCGCACAGACCCTCTGAGGTCACAAATCTTTTTGTGATGTCACAATGACATCTCTGTGATGTCACTCTGACACCTCTGTGATGTCACAGTGACCCTGTGAGGTTACACATCTTTTTGAGATGCCACACTGACATCTCTGTGATGTCACACTGCTCTCTGAGATGTCACATGGATATCCCTGTGATGTTGCACCAATATCTATGAAGTCACACAGCCTCCTCCTCTGATCTCACAACTACATCTCTATGATGTCACACTGATGCCTCCAGAACGTTACACAGCTCTCTGTGATATCACATGGACTTCCCTGAGATGGTTCACAGCTCTCTCTGATGTCACACTGACTTCTCTGTGAAGTCACACAGCCTCCTCCTCTGATCTCACAATTACATCTCTATGATGTCACACGGATGCCTCCATAACGTCACACAGCTCCCTGTGATACCACATGGACGTCTCTGGGATGTCACACAGCTCTCTGTGATGTCACACTGCAATCTCAGTGATAGCACACAGCTTTTAGGAATGTCACACTTATATCTTTGTGATGTCACCAATAAACTTCTGCGATGTTACACAACTTCCTGTGATGTCACAGAGATATCTCTGTGACGTCACACTGACATCTCTTGAAGAGAGCTTGACCGAGGAATGGTTGTACAACAGGGGACATGATGCTGTAAAATTAATCCAACTAGGGAGGGCTACGTGACTGCTGCAAAGTTCGCATGACCCTGAAGAGTAGATGGTGTGCAGAAAGCAGGATATTGAAACTGCTTGGTATGTAGAAGTAGATAGAGAAGAACAAAGAAGTACTAAGCTGTTCTAGCTGCAAGGCCAGCTGGACAGGCAAGTATCATTCACAAAGATACTTTTAAGATAATAGTACAAGTCACATAGCAACCACTCATGAGCTCGGCTTTTGCAATATGTACGACCTAATTAACAAACATCTATAAACTGTGTAATCTGTCACAATAAACTGAGACTTGATGATCATGATAGCATGATTCTTGTCTCCCGCGCCAGCCTCCAACAATCTCTGTTTTGTCTCATTGACCTTGTGAGGTCACACAGCTGTCTATGATGTCACTCAGACATCTCCTTGATGTCATACATCCTCCTCTGATGTCACAATGACATCTCTATGATGTCACACAGACACCTCTGTGACGTCACACTTAGATGGCTGTGATGTCGCACAGACCCTGTGGGGTCACAAAGCTTTTTGTGATGTCACAAAGACATCTCTGTGATGTCACTCAGACACCTCTGTGATGTTACAGAGACCCTTCGAAGTCACACAGCTTTTTCTGATGACACAAAGATATCTCTGTGACGTCACACCGCTCTCTGTGATGCCGCACTGACAACACTGTGATGTCACACAATTCTATTTGATGTCACACTGACTCCTCTATGGTTGCACAGATCCTCCTTTGATGTTACAATGACATCTCTCTGATGCCACACTGACACATCTGTGACGTCACACAGCTCACAGTGATATCACATGGACATCTCTGTGATGTCGCACAGCCCTTCATGATGTCACATTGACATTTCTGTGAGGTCACAGGGCTTTTAGTGATGTCACACAGACATCTCTGTGATGTGACAGAACTTCCTGTAATGTCACAGAGCTATCTCTCTGACGTCACACTGACATCTCTGTGAGGTCACATTGACCTTGTGAGGTCACACAGCTGTCTGTGATGTCACACGGAGATCTCTGTGATGCCACACAACCTCCTCTGACATCACAGTGACATCTCTATGATGTCACACTGACACCTCTGTGACGTCACACTTAGATGGCTGTGATGTCGCACAGACCCTCTGAGGTCACAAATCTTTTTGTGATGTCAACAATGACATCTCTGTGATGTCACTCAGACACCTCTGTGATGTCACAGTGACCCTGTGAGGTTACACATCTTTTTGAGATGCCACACTGACATCTCTGTGATGTCACACAGCTCTCTGAGATGTCACATGGACATCCCTGTGATGTTGCACCAATATCTGTGATTTCACGCAGCTCTCTGTGATATCACACTGACTTCTCTTTGATGTCACACTGATGCCTCCAGAACATCCCTTTGATGTTACACAGCTGTCTCCGATGTCACACTTATATCTTTGTGAAGTCACACAGCCTCCTCCTCTGATCTCACAATTACATCTCTATGATGTCACACGGATGCCTCCATAACGTCACACAGCTCCCTGTGATACCACATGGACGTCTCTGGGATGTCACACAGCTCTCTGTGATGTCACACTGAAATCTCTGTGAAAGCACTCAGCCTTTAGGAATGTCACACTTATATCTTTGTGATGTCACCAATAAACTTCTGTGATGTTACACAACTTCCTGTGATGTCACAGAGATATTTCTGTGACATCACACTGACATCTCCCTTTTGTCTCATTGACTTTGTGAGGTCACACAACTGTCTATGATGTCACTCGGACACTGCTGTGATGTCACACATCCTCCTCTGACGTCACAATGATATCTCTATGATGTCACACAGAGCTCTCTGTGACATCACACTTATATGGCTGTGTTATGTGTAATAAATATAATTCGTGCCATTCCTCGTATGAAATATGTAATATTGGATATTTGTTAAATCATGCCCGTCGTATTAGTTCCCTCCCCCTTTACAGGCGAGACTGGATGTATATTAGAAACTGATTTACAAGTAAAAGGATGTGGCTTGGCCAGGAGATGGGCCATGTCTGGGCTCCAGATGTTAATCATCACGGTAATCAGTGCTGATCGTCCAAGATGGATATCATGGAAATCCTCAGACAGATCCATGTGAATGCAGCCTTCCCGTAAACTCTCATTAAGAATTCAACTACTCCGGACATTGAATTATTTCTCCTCATCACCAAAAAGAAATCCTTATTAACATATGGACTCTGAATAGAAGAAAGGACTGATTGCTAAAACCTTGGCCTCAGGCAGAATTTTCCCTATAAAAACCACCTGTGCCAGGATGGAGGTGTGTGGGCATAGGGGAAAACCTCTGCTGAGGCTGACTCCTTGTTGCACACCCAGGGTCGACCCTGGGCTCGGCTCTGTCCTTTCCGTGTGGCTAACTAGATAGAATCTGACCGCAAATAAAATGATTTCTAATTTTAATCTGCCTGAATAAATTCTCATTTATAACAATCTTGGTGACCCCGACACGATCTGGTTTGGGGGTATCCAGGGGGTTCCCGTATCCTTGATCCGGGCGGTGCCCCGCTGATTTCAGCGGCCGGACAGGACTGAGGAACTCCACGGAACTAACCAGATTCCGAAAACAGCCGAAAAGCCACGTTAAGGAAAGGGTATAAACGGGCCCAGAGCTCTCGGAACTCAGAGCTAAATCTCCGAGGCTGCAGCAGCAAACTTTCACTCGTAAAATCAACGTGCACGAAGAACCCACGCGGGAAATGGAGCCGTGAGTATTGCGTGGTTGAGTGGGGCGTGAGTGGGTGTGTGTGTGAGACGTGACATAGTCACGGCGAGAATTCGGACCCCAATGAACCACAGTTCCACTAGCCCGAGAGGGAGGTGGTCGGTCACGGGGGAAGCGAAAGGATTCCGGTATACTCACAACATTCATACGACCTGAAACTCGGGGAGTTACGGGGATCCACCCACGGACGGGTCGGGGGAGGGAAGGTACGTTCTCATGGATTCGAGAAACTGGTAAAGCTCACTGGCCCCGGGCTCGGGGAGCCTGACAAAAAGGTAAAAGAGAGCTCACTGTTCTTCCAACTGAAAACCCACGGACTGGTTCGCCGTGAGGTAACTAGGTTGGCAAGTTTCGGTCGGGAATAGACCGGTTTAAACACTTGGTAAGACTCAGTCCGGGACAGGACTGAAATACACATTTTAGCACGCGGGTTGCTGAATTCTTGGAACGGCTTACAGACACTGACTTAGAATATGGTAAGGAAAACTTTTAAATATGGGACAGGGAGGCAGTAAAATGCCCCTTGGTTTAATGTTTTAAAAAGGCTGTGCAGCCCCGTGCAGCTGCAGGCAGCGTGGCTCTGCAGTTTTTAGAACCCGAACGGCAGCGGCAGAGGCGGCGGTGCCGGCTCAGAGGGAGCAGGGGGCTCTGCCTGCCCCTGCCCTTCGCAGCGGTGCGGAGCGGCTTTGGTTTCTCCGTGGCGGGAGGGGGAGAGGGCTCCGACCTACCCCGATAGCAGCGGGAGGCAGCGGCGGCTCCCGGAGGCGGCGGGGAGCGCGGGCGGCGGGGGGAGCCCTGCTCGGGCTTCCCTGACACGCACGGGTGGCGGGGGAGCCCGGCTCGGCCACGTAGCATGAGAAGTCTCCGTTCCTGCAGGCGGCAGTTTTAAAAGCAGCACAAGCTGCTGCTGCTCTGCAGGGTTGAAATCTAAGCACGTTTCGCTTCTCAACCACAATTTTTAGAAATCAGTAGTGAATTTGTTTTGTTGCTAGTCAGTATAAAGTTGTGTTGTGCATTTTACGCCTAAAATGAGAATGGGACCAAACTATTACAATATGTAGATGACTTATTGGTAGCTGGCTCTAAGGAGGAAGAAGTCAGGGCTAGAACCATAGCTTTATTAAACTTCCTGGGAGGACAAGGGTTGAAAGTTTCAAAATCTAAATTACAATTCACTGAACCTGAAGTAAAATATTTAGGGCACTAGTTAACAAAACGGAAAAAGAAACTAGATCCAGACCAGGTGGCAGGAAAATTGCATTACCCTCTCCTAAGACAAAAAGAGAAATCAGGCAATTACTGGGACTTTTGGGCTTTTGCAGACAATGGATCGAAGGATACAGTGAAAAGGTAAGGTTTTTATATGACAAACTTACCACAGACAGACTTAAGTGGACTAAAAAAGGACGAAGAGGGTTACCAAGGATTAAAAGAAACCCTCATAGCAGCTCCAATACTCTCTAACATAAAAAGGCCCTTTCAGCTCTTTGTGGATGTTAGTAACCACACTACCCACGGGGTTCTGACCCAGGACTGGGCAGGGGCCAAGAAACCAGTCGGTTATCTATCCAAGCTCCTGGACCCTGTCAGCAGGGGATGGCCCACCTGTTTACATGCAATTGTGGCAGTGGCAATAGTAGTAGAAGAAGCCAAAAAGGTAACATTCAGGGCTTCATTAACCATCTACTCCTCCATCATGTAAGAAGCATCTTGCAGCTAAAAGCTGACAAGTGGCTGACAGACACCAGGCTTCTGAAATATGAAGCCATTCTAACCCATTCCTAGGACCTGGAGCTAAAGACTACCCCGGCACAAAATCCTGCCCAATTCCTGTTTGGGGCAGTCCCAGGGGACCCCCTCCATAACTGTGCTGAAATTATAGAATTACAGACAAAAATACGACCAGATTTAGAAGAAGAACTCTAAGAAGGGGAAAAAATGGTTTGTGGACGGTTCTGCAAAAATTGTGGAAGGTAAAAGAAAGTCAGGATATGCAGTCATAGACGGGAAGATGGGAAGGGTAGTAGAATCCTGCTCAGGGATTCTACTGAGTGCAGGGTGGTCAGCTCAGGCCTGTGGGCTGTATGTTGTATACAGGGCTCTACTGGGACTTGAAGGGAAAAAGGGAACAATTTTCACTGACTCCAAATATGCATTTGGGGTAGTACACATCTTTGGAAAATAGGGGGTCTGCTAAACACACGGGGAAAAGGGCTAATTCATGAAGAAATAATTAGACAAATCCTAAAAGCCATCAGGGGACCAGAAGCTATTGCTGTGGTCCATGTAAAGGGACATCAAACTGGGATGCGATTCAGGACTCGAGGAAACAATTTAGCCGACAAAGAGGTAAAGAGTGCTGCTTTGTTGAAACTGAGTACCCCAGAACTTGGGAAAGGAAAAGCTCAAGAATTCCCCCACCACCCCTCTGAAAAAGAGATAAAGGCTTATCAAGAGATCGGGGGACAGTTAGAAGAAGGTAAGTGGAAGCTATCAGACGGGCGGGAATTGTTATCAAAGGAATACACCAGGAAAATTTAAAAAAGATTACATCAACAAACACACTGGGGAGCCCGAGCTCTGGCAGAACAATTCCTAAGATTCTTTGGCTGCAGAGGTATATAAAAATTGGCTAAACAAGAGGTACAAGGGTGTATAATTTGCAGAAAAATAAATTGAGCAAACTCCCAAAAGTTAACAATGGGGAGTTGCCCAGCAGCTTACCTGTGGGATGAGTATTCTCCTCTGCACGGTGGGGGTGTAGGGAGGCAGAGATCTCTGAAGCTTGCTCTTGGAGGGAGAGGTTTATTCAAAGATTCAGGAATGCCCGAGCCTCGTGCTCTCAGGCGTAGCACGTGGCCGGACTTAGGAGGACGGGGGAGGGGAGAGAGAAACGGAGGGTTTAGGAGAGGGGAAGCCCCAGAGGGGGAGGAAGTCCAAGAGAGAACATGGCCCCTCGAAGCCTTCTTTTCAGGGGCTCCTAGGTGGGCTGGGACAAGGCATGGGCCAATGGGGTTGCAGACCCCGATGCTTCAGGGACAGGTACAGGGGTGTGGGATGAGCCACAATCTTTTGGGGGGTGGGATGGAAGAGTCCATTTCACTCCAGGATTCATCCAAGGGCGGAAGTGACATCCGGCTAGCTAAGATAACAATCATATCTATCTATCCTCTGCAACAATTGCCCTTTTTCGTTAAACTTTTTAAAAGGTGAATACTGACTTAATTACTATTTTTGTACAACTTGGGGTATATAACATATTGGTACTGAAATTATAACCTATAGGTGGAACTTCAATACAGAAATTTGAAACAAGAGAGAACACCGTAACAACAAGGGTACAAAAGTAACATGCATGTGAAAACAAATGTCCATAGTCTTGAATTGTTTCTGGCAGGTAGTTTTCATCTCGTCTTAGCACAGTTCAAATCTGAGCGCTTGCTTCTTGGTTTGCACCTGCAAAGTCACTGCCATTTGTGAGGGCACTGCTAGATTTCGGTGTATGGTAAGGCCCCACGTTCCCTGCTGGGACCCACCTGGATCTTTCACCTGTGAAAACACAAGAAAGCTCTCTCTCCCATGTTACAAGGTTACATGGGCTTTCTATTTGTCCTGTGACTGAGGTTTTGGTTAAGACTTTTATTTTTACTTTTTTGTTGTTCAGAAAGTGTCTGTAAATGGGGATGTCAGGCTGTCCTATACAGCAATTTGAAAAATTGTATGCATATGGGGCTTTGCTGAACCTGTTTTGGGGTGTGGCCTGATACATTCCCCTCTTCTGTTTTAATAAGCTGCTTTCTAGGGCCTCAGATGTCTTTTCCATGGTACCCCCCAACAGCTGGTAACCATAGGAGAAAGGGAAGCTACTATCTCCTGCCGCTACTAGGAATTCTCTCTCGTCCAGAGATGGGACAGCTGTCCACTCTCTGGGACCATGAGGCTTGGATATATGCCTGTCCATCAGTTGGAGGCCATCAATGATCCCCTGAGCATCCTGGGAAACTGAGGCAGCAGGGGTGGTATTGGTAGGGGTAGCACAGTTCTCCGTGGATCCTGTAGTCGTCAAAGCAGCTGCCAGGTGCTGTTCCTCTTTCCCTTGCTGCATGCTAAGATGTAAGTCAGATGCAGCAGCTGCCAACAGCTGGGGCAGAGGGGCAGGAGGAGAGGTGTCTGTAAGCGAAGCCACCAGGGAGGAACCGGCAGGTGTGGAAGGACACACTGAGGATGAGGCTGCATCTGTGGAACGTGGACACAGCGTAGGAGAGGAGGCGGAGGCATCCAGGGGCTGCAGGGGCGGCGACGGTGTGACGGGAACCACTTGTTGCGCGGCTGGCCAGAGTTACGGGCGGGCACCCAGCACGGAGGGCTTTAGCGGCAAACCCGGAAGTGACTTGGGATTCCCCGGCTGCGGCAGCAGCGGTGGAACTCCTTCTGGCGGCTCTGGGGGTCCTGCCGGCGCCGTCGCTGAGCTCGGGGGTTCTGGCTGATCGCAGACCGTGGCACGGGGCGCGTGGGGATTGGCGGGCTCCATCGGCGGCGCGGCAGAGGCGGCAGGAACTGGCCGGACCGGGGGCACCGCGAACTGCGCATGCGCGGGGCGTGTCACGTGGTCCGCCGGCCGAACCAAGATGGCGGCCGCGTCTGCCTCCCCGCCGGAGCCCGCTGACAATGGGCACGTTCCGCGGGGGGGTTGCTGGAGGGCGGGGGGTGGCGGGGCCGCGGCGCGGGGACCCGGGGTGTCCCCCCACGGCCGGGGCTCGGGCTGGGGTGGGCGCACCGGGCTTCCCGGTGCTTCCTGCCGCGCGGTCGGGATTGGGGGCGTGGCCACGTGCTCTCCCGGTGCGGGCGGCAAGGCGGCGGCGGCGAGCGCCGGGTTGAGCGTTTGTAGAAATGCGGCGAAGCCGCTTTGTAGGAAGCCAGCGAAAGTAGAAAACCGCCGCTGCTAGGGGGGTTTCGGGGGGAGCCGGGGAGGGCACAAGCCCCTCGGCCAGTGGGGGGGGCGGGGCAGCTGTGGGGGCCGGGACAGGAGCGGCGGCCGCGGGGGGTGGGGCGGGGCCGGGGCTGATCGCGGCCGTGGGGGGTGGGGCTGCGGCGGAGGTGGGAGGGGTGGGAGCAGCCACGGCGGGGGCAGGAGGGGCGGGGGAGGCCGCGGCAGGAAAGGTGGGGGCGGCCGCGGCGGGAGGGGCGAGGGCGGCCGTGGCGGGGGCCGCTGAGCCCGGCGGCAGGCGGCGCGGCGCGGGGATCGGGGGGGTGCGGGGGGTGGTCGTGGGGGCCGGGGCGCGGGCGGCCATGGCTGTTGAGGGTGGGGTTGCGGCGGTCGGCGCCCAGCGGCGCGGCGTGGGGGTTGGGCGGGGGGTTGCAGGGGCTGGGGCGGTGGCGGTGGGAACCGCGTCACTCAGGGGGGCGGCCGCGGCGGTTGCGGCCGGGGCCGGGGCCGCGGCGGGAGGGGGAGGGGCGGGGTGGAAGGGGATCGTGGCAGGGTCGTCAGCGGCCGCGTGGGCCGGCCACATGGCCGGGACCGGCTTTCACGGAACGAACAATTCGGCCACAGCTCTAAAAGCTGGGAGTAACTTGCAAGCAACGGCGTCTCTCCTATAAATCTCAATAAAAAGCTTATCACCTACTGAGTCCCAGAATTCTTTGGTAAAGGCGGCTGATCGATCAGTATGAGGGAAGTGGGGCAGGACCCATTCCAAGAAGGATTTTAACGCTTTCTTAGGCAAAGTACTGTTATAACTATGTAAAAGATGGTTCAATTGTTTATAGAGATCTCTATCTTGGGTAGAGTGGGATTGTCCCATATTTTAGACCTGTGTAGCTCACTTCGAGTTCGCTAAAGCAGAGATCCTCTCCTCAGGACTCTGCACAAGTCCCCTCAGAGCTTCGGGCGTCTCTCCGGACGGCTTTTCCGTGCTCAGGACCTTCAAACCTCCCCCCTCGGGGCTTCCAGCGCAGGCAGTGCTAGGCAGTGCTCAGTGCGCTCTCTTAACGTGGCCACGTGCCACCAGCTCACAGCTCCTTGCTCGGGCAGTCCCAAGAGCTCCAAAAGCTCGCTATTCACGGGCGATGGTGCTCGAGGGTAAATTGCCTCGGCAAACTTTAAAGAGATAAGGCTTCTACGTTGCTTAGCAACGACAGCCTGTGCTCAGAGTGAAGAGGAGGCTATCACAGGTAAATACCGTGCATGGAGGTGTTGAGATTCGTGGATTCCTTTTTCTTTCACGTCGGGCGCCGGTTGTGGGAAGAGTATGCTCCTCTGCACGGTTGGGGTGTAGTGAGGCAGAGATCTCTGAAGCTTGCTCTTGGGGAGAGAGGTTTATTCAAAGATTCAGGAATGCCCAAGCCTCGTGCTCTCAGGCGTAGCAGGTGGCTGGGCTTAGGAGAACGGGGGAGGGGAGAGAGAAACGGAGGGTTTAGGAGAGGGGAAGCCCCAGGCAGGGAGGGAGTCCTAGAGGGGAGGAGGGAGGAAGTCCAAGAGGCCGCATGGCTGCTCGGAGACCCCTTATCAGGGGCTCCCAGGTGGGCCAGGACAAGGCATGGGCCAATGGGGTTACAGACTCTGTTTTAGGGGCAGGTACAGAGGTGCGGGATGAACCACAATCTTTTGCGGGGTGGGATGGAACAGTCCATTTCACTCCAGAATTCATCCAAGGGTAGAAGTGACATTCGGCTAGCTAAGATAACAATCATATCTATCCTCTGCAACAATGGTCTATCCTGGAGCCTTTGGCAGAAGGTGCCTGATGAGACTCAAGGCCGACCACTGGAATTTTGGAGTCGGAGCTACAAAGGGTCTGAAGCCAACTACACCCCAACAGAGAAGGAAATCTTGGCTGCCTATGAGGGAGTCCATGCTGCCTAAGAGGTGATTGGTACAGAAGCACAACTCCTCCTGGCACCCCGACTACCAGTACTGGGCTGGATGTTCAAAGCAAATGTTACCTCCACCCACCATGCCACCAGATCTCCATGGAGCAAGTGGATTGCTCTCATCACACAGCATGCCCATATTGGCAAACTGAATCACCCTGGGATTTTGGAAGTAATTACAAATTGGCCCAAAGGTGAAAGTTTTGGTGTCACAGATGAATAAGAAGAACCAGTGACACGGGCTGAAGAAGCTCCACCATACAACCAACTGCCAGCAGAGGAAACCGTTACACTCTATTCACTGACAGTTCCTGTCGCATCGTAGGGATGAATTGGACGTGGAAAGCAGCTGTATGGAGTTCCACACAACAGGTTGCAGAGGCCACTGAAGGAGAAGGTGGATCAAGCCAGCTTGGTCAACTCAAAGCCGTTCAACTGGCCCTAGACATTGCAGGAAGGGAGAAGCGGCCAAAGCTCTACCTCTACACTGATTCATGGATGGTAGCCAGTGCTCTGTGGGGGTGGCTGGAGAGGTGGAAAGAGGCTAACTGTCAGCGTAGAGGAAAACCTATTTGGTCTGCTGAAGAGTGGAAAGATATAGGTACCTGGGTAAAGTTACCTGTGAAGGTTAGCCATGTAGATGCCCATGTCCCCAGAAGTAGAGCTAATGAAGAGCAGTAAAACAATCAGCAGGTAGTTAAGGCTGCAAAGATAGGGGTATCAAAGATAGACCTTGATTTGGAACACAAGGGGGAGTTGTTCCTAGCACGATGGGCTCATGATGCCTCAGGTCATTAGGGCAGAGATGCCACCTACAAGTGGGCACGAAACTGAGGGGTGGATCTTGCCATGGACAGTATTTCTCAGGTGATCCATGATTGTGAGACATGTGCTGCCATCAAACAGCCATCAAACAGGCCAAGCAGGTGAAGCCCCTCTGGTATGGTGGGCGGTGGTCCAAGTACAAGTATAGGGAGGCCTGGCAGATTGACTACATCACACTGCCCCAGACACACCACGGCAAGTGCTACATGCTCACAATGGTAGAAGCCACCACTGGATGGCTGGAAAGCTACCCTGTGTCTCATGCTACAGCCCGTAACACCATCCTGGGCCTAGGAAAGCTGGTCCTTTGAAGGCATGGTACCCCTGAGAGGACTGAGTCAGACCATGGGACTCATTTCAAGAACAGCCTTATCAACACCTGGGCTAGGGAGCACGGTATTGAGTGGGTGTCCCACATCCCCTACCATGCACCAGCTGCAGGCAAAGTGGAGAGGTACAATGGACTGTTAAAAACCACCTTAAAAGCATTGGGTGGTGAATCTTTCAAAAATTGGGAGCAACATTTAGCAAAGGCCACCTGGTTAGTTAACAGCCAAGGTTCCACCAATCGAGCAGGTCCTGCCCAGTCTGAGTCCATGAATATATTAGATGGAGGTAAAGTCCCAGTGTCACATGTCAGAGGTTTGTTAGGTAAAACAGTGTGGATCAATTCTGCCTCAAGTGCAGATAAACCAATTCATGGGATTGTCTTTGCCCAGGGACCAGGTTGTACATGGTGGATAATGCAGAGAGATGGAGCAACACGATGTGTACCTCAGGGAGATCTGATTGTGGGGTGAGACTCGTGCAAATATCACTGATTGCTGGATGTTACTGCCGGTGTCTGTATATGAAAACACACAGACATGAAACAGAAAGAAATGTGTAAATGTTGAAGGTTTGAGTAAGTGATATGGAAGGAAATGTGTATGAGTAAGTGAAAGATGGAAGTTTTTATTTGATGAAGTTTTTGCATGATATTGACAATATGGAGATAAGGGGTGGAATATCCTAGGGTGACATTATGATGATTGTATCCCCAATAGTGTGTTCTGTTTATGTTTGATATTATGTTCTGTGCTTTCAGAACTGACTCAGAAAGTGAAGGTGAAGGTTTGTTTTGTCTTGTTATCAGCTGGCTCACCTCCCCCCATGGTCTGTTGTCTAGAAGAGGCTAGTGCTGGCTGGCTTGCTTTTGCTTTTCTTGCTGGCTTTCCTTTGCTTGCTTTGCTTGCTTGCTTCTGCTTTTGCCTTTGCTTTTGCAAGTTAGTCAGTTTAGATAAGCAGTCCAATTTTTTTCCCTGGACTGTTTTTTTTTCCTTTCCGTTTCCTGAATATCACTCCAACCTGCTCTGGACTGGGACTGGGAAACACCGAGGAACACCCAGAGCCTGCGCTCTGTGATCTGCAGCAGCCATCCCCAGTGCCCAGAGCAATCCCCAGCGCCCAGACCCGGGCGACCACTCCCAGGAAAGACTTGGATTTGTCATCTCTTCAGAGTGGTGAAAGAGTTTTGTTGTCATCTGGTGTTCATTTTTTTAGTGCTGGGAAGGGTTTTGTTTGTTAAATAAACAGGTTCTTTTCCACTTCTCTCCGAGAAAATTCTTCCTGAACCAGGTGGGTGGGGATGGGCCATGGAGGTTTGTTTTCTGCGGGCTCCTTTCAGATGTTTGCTCCAAACATTGCCCAAACTAGGACAAATATTTTCCTGCCCAACTCCTGGCTCGAGAGTGAGGATAAAACCTTGTTCCAATCATATTTTTGTTCCAATTACTTTGTGTTGGTATGGAGCAGTTACTGATTGTTTGAATTCATAGTGTCTCTTGGGGTGAAAGCCTGAATGTGTCTCTGGTCCCTAGGGTTTTTTGAGATCTTAATCCCTCTATGGTCCCTAGGTTTATTTTTTTATCCAGGAATAGCTCCGGTATTGTCCCTAATATGTAGTTTTTGGAGTAGAAGAGCACTGAGCAGAATACCCATCTGGCTGGGCTTGGGTGTCATGGCTTGCAGGGGCTTTATAAAGGTGCTGAAGTCTGTTCCAGGAATGCATGGCTCATAGTCATGGTTGTGCAGCCAGTTTGTTAGAGGGGAAGCAGGGGATGAGGCTTTTCAGCCGTTGCTTTCCTTCTTCTCCTCTGAATCTCTTAGCTCCCTATTAGAGAATGTTCAGTTTCCCCTGACTGTTAAAGAGACCATCTTCCTGGTGTTTAATCTGGTAAGCTTTCTCTATACAGTCTGCAGTCTCTCTAGAATGAGGGCTGAGATTTCTAGAGGGGCTGAAGAGACCCCTGACCCAGGAGTAGACCCAGGTGTGAGAAATCCTGAGTGGTGTGGGAAATGGGGGAGACAGGAATTGGCACATAGACCGTTTTCCCACATTCAAATAGATTTTACTGATTTGCCCAAAGTAGGAAGGTATAGACACTTACTGGTGATAATAGATCACTTGACTCACTTTGTAGAGACATTCCCTACCTCCAGGGCAACTACACAAGCAATAGTAAAAATACTATTAGAAGAGATAATCCCCTGCTATGAACTAGCAGAAGTAATAGACAGAGGGCCACACTTTGCCTCCAAAATAATTAAAGAAGTAGTTACAGCTCCAGTAACAAAGTGACAATATCATACTCCCTGGCATCCACAAAGCTTGGGTAAAGTGGAAAGGGTAAATGGGAAAATTAAGAAACAACTAAGGAAATTGATGTATAAAACACAGTTATCTTGGGTAAAATGTTTACCTTTAGCCTTGTTAAATATAAGAACTCAGCCCAGAACTGATATTGGAATTTCTCCATTTGAAATGCTTTATGGGATGCCTTATGACATGGATTCTCCTATAGATCACCCTGAAATAAGTAATCAACAAATTAACCAATATGTCATGCAACCTATGAAGGCTCGGAAAGGGCTTAGAAGAGCTGAGTTACTAGTGCAACAACCTCCTTTAGACCTAGCAATCCATAATATAAAAGCAGGTGATAAGGTGTTAATAAAAACCTGGAAAGAAACCTCACTAACCCCAAATTGGGAAGGCTCCTATGTTGTTTTACTCACTACAGAAACTGCAGTCAGAACCGCCGAGAAGGGATGGACACATGTGAGCCGAATAAAGGGACCGATTCCTGCTGCTGCCAAAGACCCCTGGAGAATAACCAGCCAGCCTGGGGATCTTAAGGTCACCTTTAAATGGACTGAAAGGACTCAGTAAGAATTGTACGCACCAGCTGGTATAGTGAGATATTGGACTATGGATATCCTATAACTAATGATTTTAGAGTATATTGTACAAATAAGGATTGTGATTGTTACCCTTTTGTATGCTGTATTTGTAAAATTTTCCAGGAACGGTGGTGGGTCCATAGTTATAGAGGCACTCCTCCTAGGAGTATTTGTAAAGGAGTTATCAATTAGAAAGAGAACTGACAGAGTCAGTCCTAAGGATTGGAGAAGAGAATGGGACCCTACCAAGAGAATCCCAAGAGTGGTGGGAAGTGTTTACTAAGGGGGCTAGGCCTGAAAATTGTTGTTTCCACTCCAATGAACCAATTCCCCTAATTGAACAAATTATAAAAGGGAATTGCCGGAAAACTTTACCTGGGATTCAGTGTGACTCACCACAAGTGAAGGATAAAAACTGGAAATCATTCAAAAAGAGGCAACAAAAACAGAGTAAGGGTCCTCCTGAAGAATATCCTTGCTGCCAAGAAGATGGTGCGCCTCGCGGCTCAGAGCAACCGAGTCGGCGAGCGAGGCAGAGGGATAAGAAGCAGTGGAGGAAAGAGCCCTCAAACTGGGACAATTCAAAGGTATTTCAAGAACTGCCTCAAAGATACTGATCTCCCAAGGATAAAGGTAAGCCCAGCAATAACATGTCAAAACAAACACTGAGAATGGGGAGATAATGATAATCAAACCCTGGGGCAGTTTGGACTCCACCCTTGCTGGCAAATTCTGTGCATATTAGTTATATGTTGTACCTGGCCTGTACAAGGGGACTATGCACGCCACCCAGTTTTCCCCAGCAGCAGCTGCAGGCAGTGACCCTAATTAAAAGGTAGGGATGGTGTTTGCTGGTTATAGAGCAACTGGTAGGGGTTGGTTGGACTCTGACCAAAATAGACCAAGGGAAAGTTCTAAGCATAATGCCACCACTGTAGCTCCCATTTTTTTTTTTGTTACTAATGAGGACTTCGTAAACTCTAGGTGGAGATGGAGTAAACCTGAACTCCAGGCTACCTATTGGTGTCCTAGTTCAAGTCCTGGGGGGGATATTGTAATTATCCTGGGGAATATCTGTGAGTATTAGGGCTGTAAAACCATAGCAACCGCCTGGGCTGTCACCCATCCAGATAAATTTTTAAAGGTCTCACCTAAGAGGTGGAAAACTCCGGGATATGGCACTCAAGGAGAAATTCTGTATAAGAGAGATTGCAGGTCCCGTAATATTGTTGTTACTGAGTTTAACTTTCAAACCTTGCATTTTTAATAAAATCATAGACATTGTAAAAGGAAGACTAGAGGCAGTTCATCTAATGCTTATTAGAGATAGGTACGAAGCATTGCCCAGAGACTCAAAAGTAGATGAAATCCTGGTCTTAAGCTACCAAAAGTTAAAGTGTTTTAATGAACAAATTGGTAAAGAGAAAAAGGAGGGTTTGTAATAAATAAAAAGGTCTTTGTTCATCAAAACGAGCATTGAAGGAGATGAGAATTTGAATGGAGTAGGGAATCCCAAGATGTGGGAGGAGAAGAAGAAAGGGGGGAAACAGCAAGTATTCTGCTTAAGATTTGTGCAGATGCAACTAGAATAGAAGACTGTGTAACTCATTATATACAAGTTAACCTTTAGGACAAGGACAATCTGCAATGAAGATGAGGAGCCTTCATTCCTATGACCACCAAGGGCAGAAAAAAGACCCCCTAGCAACCAATTGCATCGAAAAAGAGTACATTGAGAGAAAACATGTCAACCGAAAAAAAAGGACTATAAAAACAAAAAGGTCAAAGGGGGAAGGTGCGCCGTGGCAGAGCAGAGACTGCCCGGCCACCCAGCACTGTGCTTTTGCTTAATAATGCTTGCTTAATAAATTAATGTAAATTGATTTCTTTATAATTAGCCTCCCCAATTGAATTTGTCCATAACACGCCTGACTAGAGAAATGAAAAAAATTAAAGTTGGTATATTATTCAACACACATGTGCAAAGCAAGCCCCCGGCTGCTGAGTCTCAGGAGAAGGCTGCGGGAAATGCACCCACTGCATCCCCTCTGCCACTCACTCGGCATCTGGTGCTGAAGTTTGGATGCCTGCAGGGGTTGCTTGTCTCCTCTGGGTGTGTTCTTCCTTCCCTCTGGGAGGGCCTTCATGGAAATTGGTTCCATTTATCCTGCAGACCAGAGTGGCAGGGAGTCACTGCAGGCTGGTGATACTCTGATACAAGGAAACGGGTGTGCATAGAAACCACACTGTGAAAAGCCAGTGTCCATAAGGGAGCCAGAGGAGCCCTGCATCTTTATTTGAATAAAGGGAGAGAGTCCATGGGGACATCTGCTGCTGGGGTTTTCTCTCTCAAAGTTTTAGAGGACACAGCCTCCTTTTAAACTCTTGGCCACATGCTGCCCTCTTCCTTTCCCCACTGGCTGGGGTACTAGGCCAGGGGACGGCAGGGACCTTTGTACCCTCTTTTCCTTTTGCAAGGTATTAGTTCTGGTCTCCATCCAAACTGTAATAGATAGATAATGAGATGATTGGCTCTCACAATTAAGGGATGAATATTGTGTGGATCTTAAGAGAAGCTTTATTGATGTAGCGTTGTGTTATTGTGATTTGTTGTTTAGATATTCTCTCTTCTCCCCACAGTTCCCTTCCTCCCCCACTCCCTATTGTTCCCACCAGACAGCCTGGGCTGTACAGGACAGGTAGAAAGAAGGTGTGTGTGGTATTCACATATCCTTTGAACAGTGAGAGACACAGACTTTCCCAGGAAAATCCTGGGAAAGGCTGTGAAAAAGCTCAGAGAAAGAAGAAAACCAATTATCTTCATTTGCTGCATCTGTTGTTTGGCACATGTGGAATGTGTTATGGAGATTGTTTAGCAAAGAGAGATTTCTTCATTGGACTCTGGTGATGGTGTTTTGATTTCATTTGACCAACTGGAGCCACTCTGTGTTGGACTGTCTCTAAGGGTCACGGGTTTTTCTTCACTATAGCAGTAGTATAGTTTTTAGTATCATGTAATATAGGACAGCTTAATAAAGCTTTTGCTCAGCCTTCTGCAAACATGGAGTCAATGCACGTCATTCCCTGAGGTGGGGGTCCACCACAATAGGTGTTGACATATACCCCTTGCATGGGAGAGTTAGGAATGGAACAGCTTATTGCTGTGGGGACACAGCATGACAACACCTGACCTTCAAATGCAGCTACAAGAAATAAATTTCACCAATACAGGGCAAAGAAGGGTTGACTGACAGACTTTGGGAGGGGCCAGGAGTGGCTGATGCACCCTCCAGCAGTGTGAAAGGTGAAGCATCAATCTTGAAGATGAGGCAGCCACCTGGCAGGCAGCCATGGGGCAGGGAGCCTTCCCAGGCCTATTCTTCCTTATTAATCCTTCTCTTATGTTTTTGTAAATGTTTAATAAACGTTTTCAAAATTTTTATGTGCACAGTTGTTTCTCACAAAACCCAGTCCTAAGGTGGGATGGTCGTGTTACTCCTGCCAGGAATGGGCTCCCTGCAGTTCCAGCTGTTCTGCAGCCTGTGCTTTTCCGTACCCTGCTTTGCTCTTCAGGTGGCAGATGCCTTGGGCAGGTCACTCCAGACACACGAGAGTGCCAGGGTAGGCCCAATCCCTAAAGCTCTCACAGAGCTGTGCTTGACTCCAAATTAGGTAAGCATGGAACGGACTTTAAAGACTGTAGCACATCTGCAGTTTCAAGGGATAGTAAAGCCAGTGCTGCACTCTGAGAAGTAAGTCCACAGTCGGAGTTGTTGATGTCATTTAACTAATTTGCAGCTCATTGTGGTGATGATGATGATGATAGTACCATAGAGCATTTACTTTTGTTTTTCATTCCCCAAATAAAATGGTGCCATTCGGCTTCTGGAGAAAAGAACTCTCAAAGGTGCAGTTTGGCAGTCATGGAGGCAGAGGTTGAGGAGAAACAGATATGCCCTTGGTGGGATGCTCTGGTGGGCTCCAGCATTTAAACAAGTTACTTTGATACATAGACTCGGACATTTTCAATACTAAATGGCTGCATTAAATGGTTTTGCAGGCCTTATGCTGGCCAGAAAGCTTTTAAAGCCCATGGGAGTTTAGCCTCCATGAGAAAGGCAGCATCAGTGCCTGTGCCAGGTGAGACATAGCATTCAAAAGCTCAGCTTGTGTCTAGAGAAGCCACCAGCCTAATGTAAGCAAGGCCAGAAAGCTTCTCCAGTCCTGCTGAGCGGCTGTGGCAGAGCTGTTGTGTTTTACAGCAGCTCCATGGCAGAGCAGCAGCTGCAGGAGAGGGCTCAGGACAGGCTTGGGGGGAGCGGGGTGGCAGGAAGCTGAGCAAAGCCCCTGCTCTGTGACTGAGGCACTTTGTGCAGAAGCAAACAAAGATGGTGACTTGAAGAGATTCCTGCTGTGCTCAAAGTTTGCCTCTGCAGACTGAGAGGTGAGCTTGTCCGGAATCCCAGAAAACATCAGGGAAAAGCTTTTAGGTTAGTTGTGATCAGGCGCAAGTGTCCAGTGGGAAAAGAGCCTCTGAAGCAGGCTGTGAATCATAGGGTGTTTTAGTTTCAAGAAGAGCATAGATTAGCAATTAAATACAATTTTAATTTTTATTTGAGAAGTGTAAAAATATTCTAAGTTTTTCTGAATTCTAAAACTACTTTGAAAAATATAGAACTGCTGTGGGAAAACTAACAAAATATTTGGAGTATTTTCTATGAAAAATATTCCTACATTTTGCAAAATGAAAAATAAACACAGCAGCTGCTGGTCTCAGGAGCCCAAAGCCCAGCTGAGCCTTCCCAGCACTGGCTGTGCCCAGACAAGCAGCTCCGCCAGTGCTGGTGGTAGCAGCCAGGGACCAGAGCTGAAGCTCAAAGATGCTGCTGGAGTCAGGCCCTACCCTGGCAGGAGGGCTGCACCTCCTGCCCTGGCTGGACACCAGGGCCAGCACCTTTGGGGACTGAGGGCTCTGTTGTGGGTGGTGGCAGCATGTCCCCAGCAGTAAGTGGGCAATGCAGCTCTGGAAGGGCTGTTGGAAACTGGCTTGGGGAGGGCTGATGACAGGCACAGGTCTCCGTGGCTGAAGTCCTTGTCTGGTCTTGTGAAGCTGCAGAGGCGCTGCTGTGGAGAGAGCAGTGGCTGAGGCCCCAGCTGCCAGTGGCACACAGGGACCCTCGTGCACAGCAGGGCCCAGAGCTGGCAGGGCTCCCCAGCATGGCTGGAGCGGCTGGCACACCTTGGCCCAGCTGCACAGCTGCCCCTCGAGGCCCCGGCGAGCAGGGGACGGCTCTGGGCATCTCCCTGGCCAGGAGCAGCCCCCGAGTGCCTCTGCCTTTCAGGGGCCATCTCGTCCCCGCTCTTTCTCCTGCCCACCTTGCTGTGCCTCTGCCCTGTGCCCCTGGGGCTGCTCCTGGCCAGGCAGCCTCAGGGGGAGCCAGCACTGGCTGCAGCCCCAGCGGCCCCCCAGGACAAGGCCAGCAATGAAGAGGCCAAGGAAAGCACTGGGCAGCAGCAGAACCCTCAGCAGAGTGCTTTGGACAGCCATGGACTGGCCACAACTCCACTGCAGCCTGACTGGAAATGTTTCCCATCTACATTAGACTTTTAAAAGAAACTGTTTGAGGGAGAGATGATGAAAACACTCACCGTTTTCTCTTCCAGTAACACCAGATTCCAACACAGGGCAATATGAAGAGAAGCTCCAGAAACAGCAGACCTGCAATTAACTGTAGCACACAGTGTGTTTCCCAACAGCAACCACTTCTGAGGCTGTTCTGGGCATCGGGAACAGGTGTTGTGGGGCCGGCTGCATCTGTGGGAGCAATGGGGAGCGTGAGCCCGCGCTGTGCTGCACTGCTGAGCTGGCAGCACGGTGGATACGGCCAGGACGTTCTCTGTTTGCCCAGAGCTGGGGCCTGCAGGCACCTTGCCGCCCCTTGGCACAGGCTGTGCCTCCCAACACAGCCCAGCAGGCTGGGAGGAGAGCCCGGGGCCAGCGCAGCTGCTTGGGCCGTGGCTGCTTGGAGGGACAGGGGCCAAACCCATCCCTGAGCAGCCCCTGCCAGCCCTGGCCCTCCCTGCCCTGGGACAGCTCCCCCAGCCCCAGGGGACAGAGCCAGGCCCTGTCAGGACCCAGTGCAGCCCCTGCCCAGCCGGGAGCCAGGGCTGGCTCTGGCCCTGGGCTGGCAGCAGGGCTCCCGCTCGGGGCTGCTCCTGTGCCTGGGGCCTCTGGGCACTCAGGGCGGCTGCGGGAGCAGCTGCAGCGGGAGGGACGTTGGTGCAGAGTCCCGATTCCCCGGGGCTGCCAACGAGCTCCAGAGGCCTGGAAGCCCAGGCGCCTCCAGCTTTGGCTGCTGCCGGGCCGTGCAAGGGCAGGGCCTGGGGGAAGAGCTGCTGCCACACAGCCCCGCCGAGGGCTGAGCCCGGCTGAGCCCGGCACAGCAATCACCTCCTGTGCCTGTGCCCGTGCCTGGCATCGCCTTCCTTCCTGCAGCAGAGGTTGGCACTGAGCCACTCCTTCCTCCGGGATGTGCCTCCTTCTGCAGAGATGTTTCGTCCATTACTTGGGAAAGGAAGAGAGACAGCTGGATCAGATGGGACTATCCATCATTAATGGAAGAGGCATCTTCAGGGGGCAATGCTTTTCAAAGTCATCATTAGGGATCAGAAAAACATCTGGGTATTGGGACTCAGCCAGGGCACTCCCTCCTTCAAGCATCTGCCAGGCCTGAGCAGAAGTCATAAGGGCATGGCCCAGGGCGAGGGCACACACGTGCATGATTCTGTCCTGGCACCTGCAGCGATGCCCCCCTGGCCGAGCTCTGGGCTCTGAGCTGGCAGCTCTCACAGGGGGAAAGGCCTTGACCTACCCTCAGCATCTCCCAGAGGCTCAATCCTGAACGTGGGTTGGGAAGCCAGATCACTTTCACTAGCAGGGTTATCTGCAAAGACAGGCAGGACAGAACATCTCCTGTGGCAATGTAGGAGATCCTCAGGCTGCACCCAAGGCTCAGCCACAGGGCACAGCCCTGGGCTCGGCCCCTTCCCTCTCTGCTCTTCTCTGTGGCTGCACAGAGGCTACGGAAGGACAATCTGGCATTGCACACAGGAAGAAAACTGACAGCTAAATGCTCCTTCCTCCCACTGACAGTGATCCTGTGGGATCACTCAGGGTTTGAGAAGGGAGCAGGGCAGGGTTTCTTAATCTCAACAACCTTCAGGCTATTAAGGGAATGGCACATGATTGAGCTCTTGCAACATGGACATTGATTGTTCTTTCAGGAAGACAGACATTGGGAACTTGCCTCCAAAATTCTCTAAGGATTTCAAACTGTCTTGTGCTAGGCCTCCCAGATAAGCCACGTCACGCTCCCAATCTAGACAGAAGCACAGATCAGAAGCATTTCCATGGTGTTCTGGGGTCTCCCTCTGCCTTTGGGAAATGGGCACTGCAATGGGGGTCAGGTAAGGAAGTGGGAGCCAGATGTGAATGGCCAAGGCCAAAGCTCCACAAGGGCCTGGAGAGCCCTGCACTGGCTCCTGGTCACTCTCCACCCTCTTTGCACGCCCTGTGCTACATCTCTGGTGGGGTTGCTGAACCTGCCCAGGGCCCATGGTGGTTCTCTGACTCGCACAGAGGAAACCCTCACTAATTTCCTGAGGAAATGTGCAGCAGGCAGTGCCACAATAATTCCTTCCTGCCTATCTCTGCTCAGTCAGCTCAGACCAGCCAAGGAACAGTCAGACCCTCTCACACAGGTCAGGCCCTTGGAGAAGAGCTTCTGCCACACAGCCTCACCAAGGGCTGAGGCCAGCACAGCAATTACCTCCTGTGCCTGTGCCCATGCCTGGAATTGCCTCCCTTCCTTCAGGAAATGCTGCCTTCCAGAGAGCATCTCTGTCCATCCCTTGAGAAAGGAAGAGGCACAGGTGAATCAGATGGAAGCATTACACATCAGGGGGGTGGAAACTTCAGGAGGCAATCCTTGTCAAAGATATGGATAAGGATCAGGAAAAGGCCCAGGCTCTTGGGGCTGTGACAGGGCTCACTCTTTTCCAAACCACCACCCCTCCTGATCTTCTGGGGACTGGGAAATTGCAGGGGACATCAGGGTGTGCATGGCCCGTGGTGCAGTTGGGGCTCCCTGTCAGCTGGTGCCAAATGCTTTCCTGCAGGTGCTGGGGAGAAGCTGCAGCCAGGCCAGCCTGGGAAACAGCCCTGCAGGGCATGAGAGCAGCAGCAGGGCAGCGAGGCTGCCATGGATCCCTTCCCACTGTTCCAGGCACGGCCTGTCCAGATGTGCAGGGAAAGGCCCCAGCTGCTGAGTGTCAGTGGAAGACTGAGGAAATGCACCCACCTTGTCCTGCCTGCAGCATTTCCTTCAGCATATGCTGCATATTTTCAGATGGCTCATGGGGTTTCTTGCGTCCTATGGCTCTGTTCTTTCCTGTTGGAGGACCTTAGAGCAAAATAATTCCATTTCCCAGGAACGGATCTCACAGAACCAGTGTCCAACCTGTGGGATCAGCAGGGACACACTACTCACCCCTGCGATGGGAGATGGGCTTGCGAGCAATATCCACCAAAGGAGCTGGAAAAGTCCTCCCTGCAGCCACACCTGTAACTCAACAGCCACAGAATCTTCTGCCATCTCTGCAGATCGTCACGGGCAGCACTGAGCCGCAGGAGCAGTGAGGGGATGGCCCAGGGCGAGGGCACACATGTGCATGATTCTGTCCTGGAACCTGCAGCGATGCCCCCCTGGCCGAGCTCTGGGCTCTGAGCTGGCAGCTCTCACAGGGGGAAAGGACTTGACCTACCCTCAGCATCTCCCAGAGGCCCAATCCTGAACGTGGGTTGGGAAGCCAGATCACTTTTGCTAGCAGGGTTATCTGCAAAGAAAGGCAGGACAGGACAGCTCCTGTGACACTGTAGGAGATCCTCAGGCTGCACCCAAGGCTCAGCCACAGGGCACAGCCCTGGGCTCAGCCCCTTCCCCCTCTGCTCTTCTCTGTGGCTGCACAGAGCACACAGAAGGACACACTGGCATTGCACACAGGAAGAAAACTGACAGCTAAATGCTCCTTCCTCCCACTGACAGTGGTCCTGTGGGACCACTCAGGGTTTGAGAAGGGAGCAGGAAAATTTTCCTGATTCCGTCTAACTTGAGATGGTCTTAAGGGAAAGTGCAAATGTATGAGCTCTTGCCACCTTTGCACTGCCTATTCTGACAGGAAAGGAACAGGGAGAATTTACCTCTAGCATTCTCCAACATTTTCAAGCTTTCATCCAGCAGGGCATCCAGATAATGCAATTTACGTTCCCAGTCTAGAAGAGAGCAGAGATTGGAACAATTTCCATGGTGTGCTGGGATCCCCTTCTGCCTCAGGGAAGGGGCTCTCCAAGGGGGTTGGGGAAGGTCCTGGGAGCCTAAAGTGAAAGGACAAGGCTGATGCTGCACAGGGACCTGGGGAGCTCTGGGATGGCTCCTGGTCAATCCCCATCCACTTTGCAGGCCCTGTGCAACATCCCTGGAGAGGAAACTGGACCAGCACGGGGTCCATGGGGATTCTCTCACTTCCACAAAGGAAACTCTCTTTAATCCCTGGGGAAAACTGCAGCAGGGAGTGCTGCAAATATTCAAGGCGTGATCCAAATCTAGAGGGAAGCAGAGACCAGACCCATTTCCATTGTGCTGGGATCCCCTTTTGCCTCTGGGAACTGGGCACTGCAAGGGGATCAATAAGGCTGTGCAAGCCAGGTGGCAATGGGCAAGGCCAAAGATGCACAGGGGCCTGGGGAGCTCTGGGCTGGCTCCTTGTCACCCTCCACCCTCTTTCCCTGTCCTGTGTAAAGTCCCTGGAGAAGAAATTGTAGCTGCCGAGGGCCCACAGGGGCTCTCTACCTCCCACAGAGGAAACCCTCCCTAAATCCCACGGGAAAACCATCCCCAGCACTTCCCAGGGAGCAGGGAGCGCTGTCCTGGGAAAGGGCAGCCAGGCTGCCGGCTCACCTGCTCCCCGCGCTTGCAGCGGAGCAGCCTGGGCAGCCCTGGCAGGCAGGGCCACGGCCAGGAGGAGCAGGAGGAGGAGGCGCAGAGCAAGGGCCATGGTGCCTTGCCCTGTGCCAGTCCCGCCGCTCTCGCTGCCACCACTGTCCTGACACCGCTGTCCCAATGTCAGCACCACTGCTGCCACCGCCGCTGCTGCCGCAGCAGTTGTGCTCCAGGACTGCCTGCTGGGGCCTTGTGGTGCTGTGCAGCCACGGGGCTCTGGGACCTCTGTGAACCTCAGAGCCTGCTGTGACCTCAGCCTGCTGTGACCCAGAGCCCTCTGTGACCTCAGCCTGCTGTGACCCAGAGCCCTCTGTGACCTCATGCTCTTAGCTGTACCCCCAGAGTGTACCCCCTTCTGTACAAATGGACTGCCCTGACTGTAAAGGTTTTGCTTCATCCAAGGGCCATTGCTCAGAAAAACCTTCAGGGACACAGGGTTTTGTTTGGGTGGAGGCAGCAACTGCAGAGCAACAAGCTGGTAATGCAGCTGTGACAGGGACATCAGGCATGGGCATGGAGATAGGAAATGTCGGGCAGATGTGTCCCTGAGTTGTTTGGCCGTTCTTGGAATTCTTTGCCCCATTCAGAGGGGCATCTGCTGGGAGAAGAGCTAGCCAAGGCCCCAGTTGCAGCTGGGACACTGTCCTGGGGTGACTTTATGATGTTTCTATCCCCATTCGTCATTTCATCCCAGAAATAAGTTTTGCACCTTTAGGACTGGTTCCAAGAGTGAAGGGGGAGGCAAAAAGAAGCGCAGAGTTTGTTGTCAGAAACTGCACTTGCTTCCCCACATCCTTCTCCTGGACTCTGCTGTCTGCAGACAGACAAGACAGCAGGATAGAGCTCTCCTTTGCTTTTTAGTTAGTATTTAGCTAGCTGAGGACGGGAATTTCTCTGGACTGTGGTTTTTCTTTTTTCGTGGAACTGTTTAAACCTGCTCTGGACTGAGCACCCAGAAGAGCCCCAGCAGCTCACACCTGTGGCCCACCAGGCTGGGCCGGGGCTGCGGAATTTCCAGGGTCTGAGGGACTGATAACAGAATGAGTTCACAGAGCCACAGCCCACAGAGGGGACTTTCTGAGTTTGTAATCTCTTCTAAGCGGCGAGAGGTTTTATATTTTAATAATGTTCTTTTTTTTCTTTTTTTTTTCTTTTCTTTTTTTTTTTTTTTCTGGCGGTGAATACTTTTCCTGTTAAATATAGAGGTTTTTTCCACTTTTCTCCAAAAAATCATTTTCCCAAACTAGCTGGGGGCAGGGCTGCTGTTTTCTTGGGAACCCCTTTGGAGGTCATTTCCCAAATTTACCCTAAACCAAGATAAAAAGAGGAGACCTACCTGCACAGCAGGAGATTCCCACTGTGCTCAAAGTTTGTCTCTGAAGAGTAAGAGGTGAGCTTGTCAGAAATCCTGGAAAACATCAGGGAAAAGGTTTTACATTAGTTGTTGTGACTAGGTACAAATCTGCAGTGGGAAAAGAGCTTCTGCAGCAGATTAGGTGCCCTGGGTTGTCTTAGTTCTTCCCAGAGTAAATATGACCAATGAAATTGAATTCAAGTTTTTACTCTAGTAGTATAAAAATGTTCTAAGTGTTTCTAAATTTTAAATCTACTTTGAAAAATCCAAACTATTGTAGAAAAAGGGAAGAAATTTTTGGGGTTTTCTTTCTAAAAGAAGAAAAAAATCTAAATATTTGTAAAAATTTGTAAATTCTAAAAAGAAAAGCAAAGCCAAAACGTGGTGTCTCAGGAGCCCCTGCCCAGCCACTGCCTGCCCACCCCTGGCTGTGCCCAGACTAGCAGCTGTGCCAGTGCTGGTGGTAGCACCCACCTGAGCTGAAGCCCAAAGATGTTGCTCCAGCCCTTCCCTGGCAGGAGGGGCCTCCCTTCAGTCCTGGCCAGACACCAGGGCCAGCACCTTCGGGGACAGAGGGTCCTGTTCTGGGTGGTGTCACCATGCCCCAGCAACAAGCTGATAATGCAGCTGTGGACGAGATCTTGGAACCTGGCTTGGGGATGTCTGATGGTAGGTACAGGTCTCTGCAAGTGAAGATTTTGTCCAATCTTGTGAGGCTGCACAGGCGCTGCTGTGGAGAGAGGAGGTGGCTGAGGCCCCAGCTGCCAGTGGCACACTGGGACCTGTTGGTATTGCCAATAATGAGGCCGGGACATGCCTTGGCTTGTCTGGCCCCTTTGGCTGATCCAAATAGCGGCAACTGTGGCCTTTCACCCCAGAGACACTTTTGGCTAGCTGGATGTTTCAGCTGGGCACAAGGAGACAAATCCAGGCATGCCAGAGCTCCAGTGGCGGCGGGATGGAGCTTCCTCTCGTAGAGGGTCCGCTCCCTCAGGTTTCCATCTGCTGGAGAAGCTTTTGAAGTGAAAATGAAGGAAAGGAGTCAGGTCTGATGGAGGGTTTTAATCCAGAGCTTTTATTCTGGCCTGTGGGGCTCTGAATCCAGCAACTGCTCCAACAGAACTCCCCGACTGCATGGTTGCTTATTGTAAATGCAGGCGAACCCAATGGGAAGAAATGACAATGTCTGACTCAATTCAGAAGTCTGACTGATTTCTTTATTATAACAATGGCTAAAATACAGTAATATACTGTTATGTGTAGTAAACATGATTTGCACCATTCCTTGAATGAAATGTGTAATATTGGATACTTGTTAGATTATGCTCGTTTGTATTAGCCTCACCTCCACCCTCGAAAGCGAGGCCAGGTGTATATTGGAAACTGATTTACAAGTAAGAAGGTGCAGCTTGGCCAGGATTATGTTCTCGGGCTGCGGCTGTTTGATCAGCAGCCCAGGCAGAGATGCACACACTCCTGACACCCTGACTGTCTCGTGTCTTCTTCTTTTCTCTCCCTGCCCAGGGCTGCTGCTATATTTATAAGATATATTACTTATAACATATTTACAATTATTCCCCAATACCTATTACCTATATTACCAAGTGCTTTTCTACTCTAAACCAATCTGTGAGTCCCAACATCACCAAGAACATGGAGGTAAGGAAGAAGAAAGAGGAAGGACAGGATCAGCCCACTTTCCTCCATCTTAGAACTTCTGACCCCCATGTACAAAGTAAAACCCCCCCCTGTACATGTGCTAAAACCCCCCTGTACACTACTAAAAAAATTTTCCCTCTGCTTTGTAACTACATTTACTATACTATCTAACCCTTTGTGACTGCTTGTTCCACCTTCAAAGTTGGTAATTCATTTCATGGTTCAAACTCTAAATCACAGCTGTTTGCAGCTGCCTGCCGAGGTCTAGAATGCCTCTGACCAAGGCCTGGAACCTCTAAAAATGTCTGAGAGACATTTTCAGTTCCCACATGTGGGCATAGGTGAAAAATCTCTCCTGAGGCTGACTCCTTGTTGCACACCCAGGGTTGATCCCCAGGCTCGGCACTGTGTTGTTTTGGGTTTTTTTTCCATGGCTGGCTAGATAGAATTTGACCGCTAATGAAACTATTTTTATTTTTAATTTGGCTGAATAAATTTTCATTTATAAAAAATACAATATAAAAGGAAGAGACTAAAACTATATACTCTATTTTCTAACTCTAACAAACTTGTGACCCTCTCTTGAGAGTCCAGACACAGGTGGACTGGATTGGATTGGATTGGATTGGATTGGATTGGATTGGATTGGATTGGATTGGATTGGACTGGATTGGATTGGATTGGATTGGCCATCAGGCTCAAACAATCCTCCCCAGAATCCAATCAAGCACTCACTCCAGGTAAATAATTCTCCAAACACATTCCACATAGGAAAAACAAGGAGAAGAAATAGAAATTCTTTTCTCTTTAATTTCTCTCTGTGCACCTCTATGAAAAATACTGAGAGGGAGAGAAATGTGCTTGCCACAGTTGCTGTCCCTTTTACCTCGGGGAGGGGAGGAGGGAAGGGGTAAGGGAGTGCAAAAACCAGGAACAGGAGAGGAGGTCTCAGGGGACAAAAGACACCTGGATGGTCCAAAGCTCCCCGGGTGCAGAGGGCATCTTTTTGACATGTGCAGTGCAAGCCCCCGGCTGCTGAGTCTCAGGAGAAGGCTGAGGGAAATGCACCCACTACGTCCCCTCTGCCACTCACTCGGCATCTGCTGCTGAAGTTTGGATGCCTGCAGGGGTTGCTTGTCTCCTCTGGGTGTGTTCTTCCTTCCCTCTGGGAGGGCCTTCATGGAAATTGGTTCCATTTCTCCTGCAGACCAGAGTGGCAGGGAGTCACTGCAGGCTGGTGATGCTCTGATACAAGGAAACGGGTGTGCATACAAACCACGCTGTGAAAAGCCAGTGTCCATAAGGGAGCCAGAGGAGCCCTGCATCTTTCTTTGAATAAAGGGAGAGAGTCCATGGGGACATCTGCTGCTGGGGTTTTCTCTCTCAAAGTTTTGGAGGACACAGCCTCCTTTTAAACTCCTGGCCACATGCTGCCCCCTTCCTTTCCCCACTGGCTGGGGTACCAGGCCAGGGGACTGCAGGGACCTTTGTACCCTCTTTTCCTTTTGCAATGTATTAGTTCTGGTCTCCATCCAAACTGTAATAGATAGATAATGAGATGATTGGCTCTTGCAGTTAAGGGAAGAATATTGTGTGAATCTTAAGAGAAGCTTTATTGATGTAGAATTATGTTATTGTGATTTGTTGTTTAGATATTCTCTCTTCTCCTCACAGTCCCCTTCACCCTTTTAGAAATGAAAATTAGTCCAGGCAAATTAAAAATGAAATAATAAAATATTTATTTAGGATGAATTCTCTCTGAGCCAGCCACAAGGAAAAGGACAGCGCTGAGCCCGGGTTCGGCGCTGGGTGCGTGACAGGAAGGAGCCTCTCGGCAGAGGTTCCCCTGGACACACACACCACCCTCCTGGGCCCTGCCGTTCTTATAGGAAATTTTCTGCCCGAGGCCAGGATTTCAGTCATCTGCCTTTTCTTTCTATTCAGAGTCCCACATCTTCATAAAGTTCTTTTCTCTGAGCCAGGGTTGAACAATCCAGGTCCAGGTGTGGACAGTTTTTCCTGATGAGGTTATGGGAACCGTGGCATTCAGATGTATCAGCCCGGAGGACTCCAGCGATCCCAATCTTGGGTCGCTACCAGCATGATCAGCTCCCAGGTGTTCCAGTATCGCCTTTTGGGACAGCCCATCTCCAGACCAGCCACATGTATTGGATTGTAAATGAGGCATTGGCCAAAAAACCCGGCTCTGGTGTAACCGAAAATACGTGGCGGGGGGGCAGCTCACAGTGCTGGTGTGTGTATTTTGTAATAACTAAATATTTTGTGGAACTCTGGAATTCTGGCCATTTTATTAGAATTTTTGGGGGGATTAATGATATTCTTTGGGGATTTGGTTTTCGGTTTTCTTTGTTTTTTTTTTTTTTTTTGTGGTGGGATTTTGGGGGATTTTGTGGGGTTTTGGGGTGTTGCAAGGATTTCTTTGGGTCTTGGGTGGATTTTCTTGTGGTTTTGGGTACATTTTTGGGGGGATTTGTGGGGTTTAATTGGGATTTTGTGGGCTTTTATTGGGATTCTGGGGTGTTCTAATGAGGTTTTTGTGAGATTTAATTGGAATTTTGTGAGTTTTATTGGGACTTTCAAGGGTTTAAAGGAGATTTTGGTGCCTCTCAGCCCTTCCCCACACCCGGGGACAACTGCAAAGCCCCCCCAAAATCTTAATAAAACCCTCCAAAACCACAAAGAATCCAATAAAATCCCAGTGAAAGCCATCAACATTCAAAAAAACTCCCAAAAACTTCAATAAACCCTCCAAAAAACAACATCCCCAAATCGCTAAAAAAAATACCTCAAAATCCAATGTCCCCAAAGCCACAAAACCCAAAAAGTCCTGTACCCCCCCCAAAACCCAGTCATTCTCTCCAAAAACCCAGTATTTCCCCCTAAACTCCCAAGAAAATCCTCCAAAGCCCAAAACCACCATCAAAATCCCCCCAAAACCCCCCAGAGCCCGCCAGACTCACTGGGGGCTGTCCTGGGTCAGGGGCACCGCCCGGTGGAACAGGAGCCACTTCAGGGGCCCTCGGAGCTTTTTGGGGAGGGGGCACCATGGGAGACCCCCAAAATCGGGGCAGGGGGAACCCCTGTTGTGCTCCTCCCCCAAACCCCCAGACCCCGGCTCAGGGTGGGCCTGGGACCCCCCGGGACCCCCAAATCTCCCCAGGAACCCCTCGAGGAACCCCAAATCCCCCCAGAGACCCCCAAGGTTGGCCCAGGACCTGCTGAGAGCCCCCAGACCCCAATCGAGCCCAGCCCAGGATGTCCCCTGAGACCCCCCAGACCCCTCCCAACACTCCCCCCGGATCCCTCCCCCAAGGCCCCGATCCCCCCAGCCCCAGCCCCAGCCCCAGCCCCTGTGCGGACCCCCCTCCCCAGCGGCGCCGCCCCAGCCGCTCCCGCAGCTCCGGCCTCTCCCAGCGCCTCCCCCGCTCTGGCAGCGCCGCCCGCAGGGCCCGCCCGAGCCCGCTCCCGGCTCCTCTGATTGGCTGCCGCGGCGCGGGGAGGCGGGCGCTGCTGAGGGGAGCCGCGCGCTGATTGGTCGGTTCGGCACGGGGCGCGCCGCGATTGGCTGGGGAGCCCGCGCGCGCGGCGGAGGCGGGAAACTGTGAGGGGAGCGCGGCTGAGGAGGAGCTGAGGGGGGGCCGGGGGGAGCTGGGGGGGTTTGGGGCGGGTCTGGGGAGAAATTGGGGATTTTGGGGGGGATTGACGGGAAATAGGGGGTGTGCGGTGGGTTTGGGGGCAATGCGGGGGTCTGAGGGGGCTTTGGTGGGTCTGAGGGGGTTTAGGGAGCTTTGGGGGGAGCTTGAGAGGGTCTGGAGCGTTCTCAGGTGGGTTTAGGGAGATCTGAGGGGCATTGGAGGGTCTGAGGGGATTTTGGGGGGTTGTGAGAGGAACTGGGGGGTTCTGAGGGAATTTGGGGGGGTCAGAGGGGATTTCATAGGGTTTAGGTAGGATTCAGGGGTGTAAGGGGGATTTGGAGGTATCTGATAGGATTTGGGCGGTCTCAGGTGGGTCTGGGGTCAATTTGGGGTAAAGTGGGGGGATCTGAGGGTACCTGGGGGGTTTAGGTGGGTCTGGGTGGATTTGGGGCTCTGGGGGCACCTAAAGGGGTGCCAGGGGGTGAAGGGGTCGCAGCCCCCAGACGCCCCTGAAGCCCCCCTGTCCCCACAGAGGGGTCCCGGCCCTGGCGGTGCAGGACCCCCGGCCCCAGCCCAGCGTCTCCATCAGCAGCTGAGCCAGGAGATCCAGGAGGACGGGGGGCTGGGGGGTCCTGGGGGGTCCGAGAGTGTCCCTGGGTGTCCCCAGGGGCTCAGGCTGTCCCCTGGGTGTCCCAGAGCTGGAGAAGTCCCTCTGCGCCGTTTCCTCGCGGTTTGGGCAGATTTTGGACATTTTGGTGCGGCGCAGTCTCGGCCTGCGGGGCCAGGCCTTCCTCACCTTCAGGGAGATGAGCAGCGCCACCAACGCCCTGCGCTCCCTGCAGGGCTTCCCCTCCTGCGGCCAACCCGTGGGGAGACAGAGACTGGGGGAGTTCTGACACTGGGGAAAGAATTGGAATTCTGGGGAAAACCCGCCAAACTCTGGCCTCAGCTATCCCCAAAATCCAACTTGGAATCCCTCCAAATGCACCCCGACCACCCCAAAGCTTCCCCTTCTATGACAAGCCCGTGGTGAGACAGAAATGCGGGGGGAAAATCCTGGAATTCTCAGGAAAAAAACGTAAAATCCTGAGGGGAAGAAAACCAAACCCAACACAGATTCCCCCAAAATCCCATCAAGAATCCCTGAAATCGAATTGTGAACACCACCTAAATCCAACCGGGAACACCCTAAAGCTACCCCTTCTATGACAAGTCCATGGTGAGACCCAAATCCCTGGGAAAATCCTGACATTTTGGGAAAAAATCCTGAAATTCTGGGAGAAATCCTGAATTCCTGGGGGAAAAACTCAAAATGCAGCCTCAAATATCCCCATAGTCCAACCAGGAGCCCCCCAAAGCTTCCCCTTCTACCACAAGCCCATGGTGAGAGAGAAATCAGAGTAGAATTCCTGCGATTTTGGGAACAATCCTGAAATTCTGGGAAAAACTCCAAAATCCTTGGGAAAAAACCCAAATCCAGCCTCAATTATCCCTAAAATCCACCCTAAAACCCCCCAAAGCTTTCCCTTCTGGGACAAACCTGTGGTAACAGCAGAATCTTCAGGAAAATACCCACATTCTGGGAACAATCCTGAAATTCTGGGGAAAAAGCACAAAGTTCAATTGGGAACCCACCCAAAATCCCGTAGGAAACACCCAAATCCAGCCAGGAAGCCCCCAGAATTCACCCTGAATCTCCCAAACCTTCCCCTTCTACCCCACAGTGAGATCCAAATCCAGGGGAGAATCCACAGATCCTTGGGAAAACAGGAAATTTTTGGAAAAAGCCTGAAATCTGGGGAAGAAACAGATATCCAGCCAGAAATCCACCCCCAATCCCCTGGGAACGACCCCAGACCCCTGTTGGAACCTCCGAAAATCCTCTAAATTCCCCCAAAATCCTGCTGAAATTCCCCAAATTCCTTCTAGGACTTGCCAAAATCCCTCAAAAACGTCCCTGATTGCTCTTGGAACTGCCCCAGATCCCTTCTGGAGCCTCCCCACATCCCTCAGAACTCTTGAAAATCCCTTGGAAAACCCCAAAATCCCTCTTGGAACTGCCCCAAATCCCTGAGAATTCCCCCGATCCCTCAGAAAGCCCCAGATCCTCCCCAGATCCCCTCTGAATTCCCCCAGACCCCTCAGAAAGCCCCAAGTCCCCTCTGGAAGCTCTCCCAGATGCCCCAAAATCCTCGGGAACAGCCCCAGCGCAGAGCCAAGGGGGGAGAGGCCCCGGCCCCACAGAGAGCGGGGCCGGAGCGCGGGGGCGGGCGGGGATGGCTCGGGGATTGTTCCGGGGGATTCGGGCGCTCGGAGCGATCTGGGCGGGATTCTTGGGGGGGTTCTGTGGGGTTCTGCTGGGATTTTGAGGGAAGATTTTGTGGGGATTTTTTGGGTGCATTTCCTTGGGCTTTGGGTGGGATGTGAAGGGACTTGGGGGCATTTTTGGGGGGAATTGAGAGGGCTTTGGTGGGATTTTGGTGCAGACTTTTTGAGTGGATTTGGTGTGGATTTTGGAGGGTTTTTGGGGAAATTTTGGTGGGATATTTTGGGTGATTTGGTGGGATTTTTTACGTAGATTTTGTGTGATTGGGGCATTTTGGGGGGCATTTTTGTACAGCTTTTTCTTTGTGGATTCTGTGGGATTTTCATGGGAATTAAGTGGGACTTTTTGAGGGATTTTTTCTGTGGCATTTATGGGGCTATTGGGGTGATTTTTATGGGGATTTTGAGGGATTTCTGTGAGCCTTGAGGTGATTTTTGTGGGGATTTTTGGGGTGAGTTTTGTTGACTTTTGGGTGGAATTTTTGTGGAGATTTTCCTGGGATTTTGTGTGGATTTTCTGGCATTTTCAAGGATTCTATGGTGGAATTTTTATGGGATTTTAATGGTATTTTTTGGTGGGATTTTTTGTGAGGATTTTGAGTGATTTTTTTAAAATTATTATTTTGGTGGGGTTTGGGGGCATTTTTTAGGGAGATTTTTGTTGGATTTTGGGTGTTTTTTGGGGGATTTTTATGGGATTTTGGTGCTATTTTTGGGGGGATTTTGGTGAGATTTTTGTGAGTTTATTATTATTATTCTTATTTCAGTGGGGTATTTTGTGTTTTTTCTCAGGATTTTGTTGGGATTTTGGTGTTTTCTCTTGGGATTTTGGGCAGATTTTGTGTTGTGTATCCAGAGTGACTTTGGGCAGCTCTGGGGCAGCTTTTGGGGTTTGTCTCCCGTGTCCCCCGGCTGTGGCAAAGCCCCGAAGCACATCCTGTTCCTGCCCAGCTCCCTGAGCAGCCCCAGGAGCTGATGCTCCCCCTGCTCCTCAGCCAGGGAGATCTGGGGCAATCCCGGCATTCCGGCATTCCAGCCGGGCTTTGGGGCACTGCGGGATTTTGGGGCTTGGGGGTGAGAGGCTGAGGGGGGCTTGGGGCTGGATTTTTTGGGAAAATATCGGGATTTTGGGGGTGAATGTCTGGGATTTTAGGGGGAATTTCTGGATTTTTGGAGGAAAATACCAGGATTGGGGGGAGGAAATTCCTGATTTTTCAGGGAGGAAATTTCTGGATTTTTGGTAGTGAATGTCTGGATTTTTAGGGGGGAATTTATGAATTTTTAGGTGAGGATTACAGGATTTTTGGGGAGGGATTTCTGGATATTTTTGAGGGGGAATTTTGGGATTTTTGGAGGAATGTTTCTGGATTTTGGTGTGGGGGGAAATGTCTGGATTTTTGGGAACGTTTCTGTATTTTTGGGGAACGTTTCTGGATGAGGAATCAAGTGGGTTTTGGATTATTTTGGGAGGAATATTTCTGGATTATCTGGGGAACAGAAATTCCTATTTTTGGGAATGTTCCAGGTTTTTTTTGGGGGGGAACATTTCTGGATTTCTTTGGAGAACATTTCTGAAATTCTGGGGCAATGTTTCAGGACTTTTTTTCCAGAGCATTTCTGAATTTGGGGAGAACATTCCCAGGCTTTTTGTGGAGCATTCAGGGGTTTTTTGGGGAACATTCCTGGGTTTCTGGGATGAGATTCCCAGGTTTCTGGGGGAACATTCCCGGGTGTCTGGGGAAGGTTCCCGGGTGTTCCGGGCTCTCCTGGCCCCGTTCCCATCCCAGGTTCCCGGGGTTCCAGGAGCTGTGCTGGTGCCCGGGCGCCGCGACATCGCCTCGCTGCAGTTGGACACCGAGGTGCAGGCGGGCGCCGCCCGCGAGGCCCTGCAGGGCTCCAGCAACACCCAGAGCCACCCATGGAGATCTGCTTCGCCAAAAAGTGACCCAGAACACCCCAAACCCCACCAAAATAACCCCAAACCCAAACAAAACGGGCCTGAAATACCCCAAAATCCCTAAAAATCTGCCTCAAAGCCACTCCTAAATAACTAAAATGTGTCCCCAAACACTCCAAATCTTTCCAAATCACCCTGTAATCTCAGAGGAATGACCTGAAATCCCTCCAAACCACCCCAAAATTCTTCAAAGCTGCACCAGAATACCCTAAAGCTGCCCCAAAACACCTCAAATGCCTTCAAGCTACCCCAAAATCTCATAGAAACACCCTGCAGTCCCTCCAGACCACCTCAAACTCCCATAGAAATACTCTGAAATCCCTCAAATTGCCCCAAAATCCCATAGAATCCCCTGAAATCCCATAAAAGTGCTTCCAAATCCCATAGGAACACCCGAAAATCCCTAAAACCAACCCTAAACACCCTAAGTCACATAAAAATGCACCCAAATCCCATAGACCTCCCGCCAAATCCCATGAAAATACTCCAAAATCCCAGAAAACTGCCCCAAAAATGGTCCTGACCCTACCCCAAAACCCTGCATGCACCCACTCCCCCAGGTAAATTCAGCTCATCTCAGCCCAAATCCTCCCTTTTTTTATCCTAAATCATTTCTTTATCCTAAATCCTCCTTTTCTATCCCAAATCCTCATTTTGTATCCCAAATCCTCCTTTTTTCAACACCAAAATCACTTTTAATCCCTAATGTCTTTTTGACCCCAAATACTTCTTTTCCCAACCTAACTCCTCCTTTTCCCATTACAAATTCTCCTTTTTTCTCCCCACATCCATTGTCTGTCCCCAAATTCCTTTTCCAATGCCAAAATCTCCCTTTTCCACCCCAATTCCCCACCTCATTCCCCTTTTCCCATCCCAAATCCCCTTTTCCCAATCCCAAATCCTTCCCTGTCCACCCTAAATCCCCTTTTCCCACCCAGGATCTTTCCCCATCCTGAATCCCCCAATTCCCAGCCATTCCCCTTTTTTTCCCAGTGTTGTACCCAGGGTCTTTCTGCAGACATTGCACCTGGAGCTGCCCCAAAAAACCCCAAACAAACCCCAAATAACCCCAAACAAACCCCAAATAACCTCAAATAACCCCAAACAAACCCCAAATAACCCCAAACAAACCCCTCTGTGTCCCCAGGGCTGGCGTGGATTTGGGGGGGTCATGACCCCAAACTTTGGGGACTAAGAGTATTGATCCTAAAATTTGGGGTTTAGGGGGGTTTCACACCTCGGGGTTTGGGAGTTTTTGACGGCAAACTTTGGGAACTGGGGGAGTTTGACACCCCAGGGTTTGGGATTTTGGTTTTTTTTTTTCCCAAGATTTGGGGATCAGGGGGTTTCACCCCCAAACGTTGGGATGAGGGTGGTTGGACAACCCAGGTGTTTCAACGCCCAGGATTTGGGTTTTGGGGGTTTAGACCCCAAAATTTGGAAACTGGGGGGATTGACCAACTGATTTTGGAGGATTTAACCCCAAAGTGGGGGAGATCAGGGGGATTTGACACCCCAGGGTTTGGGATTGGGGGGGGTTGATCCCAAAGTTTGGGAATTGAGGGGTTTGACCCCAACCTTTGGATAGGAGGAGGGTTGGACAACCGAGATACTTCAAACCCCAGGAGTCGGGGATTGGGGGATTTAACCCCAAACTTTGGGGGCTGGGGGAGTTGGACACATCAGGATTTGGGATTTGGGGGTATTTGACCCCAGACTTTGGGAATTGGGGGTGTTGGACACCCCAGATGTTTTGAACCCCAGGATTTTGGGTCAGGAGGATTTAACTCCAACGTTTGGGATTTGGGGAGTGTTTGACACCCTAGGATCTGGGATTTGGGGGGTTTGATCCTAAAATTTGGGGTTTGGGGCAGGGGGGAGGTTGACATCCCAGAGTTTGGGTTTGGGGGTGTTTGACCTCCCCCCTCCCAGTTGGGATTTGGGGTGTTTGACCCCAGTGTTTGACCCCCCGGGTTTGGGGTCGGGGCTGGGATAGGAGCCATTCCCTGGAAACAGCGGTGGGATCGGGATCGAGAACAGTAACAGGAATGGGATCGGGATCGGGAATGGGAGTGTAATGGGGTTGGGAACGAGGTCGGGATCATCGGGAACTGGCCCGGGAACGGGAACAGAAATGGGAATGGGATTGGGATCGGGAACAGGATCAGGGAACGGGATTGGGATCGGGAAGGGGAGAGAGCCTGACTCAATAATGGAGCCCACCCCCAGGGAGCGATCCTGCCCCAGTCCCGGAATGGACCCATCCCCTCAATCCCGGAGCCCTCCCCAATCCCAGCCCCTCCGCAGCCGCTGACCGGACCCTCCCTCAATCCCAGCCCGCCCAATCCGGATCGGAGCCATTCCCGGACCGGACCCTTCAATCCCTTTTGGGGGCGGCTCCTGCCGCTTCCAGCCCATTTTTGGGGCTTCCAAGCGGCTCCGGGGACCCTCCCCATTTTGGGGTGTTGGGGTGGCCCCAAGGCCGCCCCGGGGGCCGAGGGGGGATGGAAACCCCCAAACCCGGGGGGCTCCTGGGGGTCCCCAGTTCCTCCCGGCCCCGCCCCGAAGCAGATCCTGGCCAATCAGAGCGCGCGGCGTTGATGACGATTCAGTTCCCAGGCAGAAACTCGGCGCTGGTCCCGCCTGGCGATTTTCAGCCAATCAGCGCCCGGGACGGCTCTGACTCATCAGTTGTAAGGCAGAGCCCAGCGCCTCTCACAGCACCGGCCAATCTAAACATACAATCGAACACACCTTAGTAAAACAATTCACACTACAAATATACTGAACATGAAACTAAACACCACTATAATGTCTCATACAATTTAACCAAACAATTACACTTCAATAGCACCCTTAAACACTCTAAAAAATGAAAATTGTTTAAAAAAATATAATTGCAGATGGGTGGTTTTATATGAATATTGGTTTTTTGATTGTTTGGGCCAGCTGATTAAAAAAAAAAAAGATTTTTATAGGAATTTAATCAGCTGAGAAGGAGCCACTCTACAAACAGAACTGACTGAAAATGAAGGGGATAGAAATCAGTAACTCTGAAAGTTTTATTCGCTATCAAATACATCCCACTATTCCAAACTGGGATCCCACTTCTCCCAATCTCCTCCCAACCCCATCTCATCCTGGCAGCTGTGGAATCAAGTGAGCTTTGTGTGGGATTGAGTTTTTTGAGGTCAGAACATGCAATTGGAGGTGGGATTGTGCCTTTATAGGTTAAAATTCTGTTGTTTTCAGTGGGATTGAGTGGTTTTGTGGTGACAAATTCATCCCTCTTTTTTTTCTGGAGTGCAAAGAGATGGAGAACACTGCCCAAAATTCCCCCAGAACCCACAAATCCTCTAGAAGTTGAGTTCATGGTGTCCAGGGAGAGTGCAGCTGCGGGTGCCAGGAAAAACGAGACGGGGCTTGGTTTCACAAAGCTCTGGAATCTATTTTTCTTACCCCCAAAAGACAGGGCAAAGTCAGCGCTGTGGGGTTTTTAGAGAACTTGGCAGAGGGGCAGGGCAAGGGAGAAGCCTGTGAAGAGCAGGTTTGGCATCTACCTGGACCTGCGTCGGCAGCCCTGGGGGCTCCTTCTGCTGCCCTGAGCCCGCAGAGCAGGGCAGCGTTTGCTGATGGTCTGAGCCGTTCCTAAAGATCCTGTCAGGCTGTCTCAGACACTTGGGGTGAAGGATTCCTGCCAACCTGGGCCACTTTGGCAGGGCTGGGGGTGGCCCCAGGGCAGGTGGCAGTGTGTGCAAGGGGCCCCCTTTGTGACATGGTGCATCATGGTCACTATGGCATAGAACGGGACTGGATGGCCTTTGTGACATGTGCTGACATGGGAGCTGGCAGTGACCAGAGCACGCCACTCTGCTCGGAGCAGGCGACCGGACAGGACGGGACAGAGCGGTGCCGTGACGAGCCCCCGCAGAGCGCGCTCGTTCCTGTCCCACTCGGAGCTTTTCCGAGGCATTATTTCTACAGCTGACCTCGTGGCAAGACCACAGGGCTTGGCAGCCCGTGGCCTTCCCGAGGCTTCTCTTTTGCAAGTGTCCTTGAGGACTTGTTGACTTGGAGCTTTCCCGAGCCATCTCTCTAGAAGTTGCCCTCGAGGCCAGACTCTGGCATGGCGGGCAGATTTCTCCGCTTGTTCAGAGTGTTCAGGGGGAAAAAAAGGAATAGCCCTGAAGCTGCCCCAGTGCAACAGCATGAAAAACCGGAGCAGTTCCAGCCACTGGAGGATGGTGAGTGGCACAGCTGGGCCACAGGACTGATAGCTGCGGCCAGCTTGGACCCATCCCATCCCATCCCATCCCATCCCATCCCATCCCATCCCATCCCATCCCATCCCATCCCATCCCATCCCATCCCCTGGGGACATGCCCATGGACAGGATGGAAGAGGGGCCCAGGCAGACACCCCGCAGTGGCCGTGCTCCATCCACCTGGGGCATCCCGGGGCTGTCCCTGCCTGGGCAGCGCAGGGCTGGGCTGTGTTCTCCGGCCTCTCCCACAGCCCCTCAGCCCTGGCTGCGCTCACTCTTTGCCAGATGCAGCCCTGGACCGCACACAAAAGAAGGAACCCGCCCGTGGCCGCTTCCGCAAAACCCTGAAGGTGCCTGCAGCCATCCCCACCTGGGCTGGGCCTGCTGGCACTGCTCAGCCCAGCAGGACACCTGGAGCACTCCATGGAACATCCCTGGCTACCCTGTCCTTTGCTCTCCTGCAGATGTTCTGGAAGTTCCCGTGCATTCCACATAGAAAGACCAGCAGTGCAGCAGCTGAGGGCCCGGCCGAGCCTGACTCGGGGCTGACCGAGCTCCAGGCAGAGCCTGATGTCAGCCCAGAATCGACAGCACACTCAGGGAACAATGCAATCCATTCTCAGAGGGTGATGGCTGTTCACATGGCAATGGCTGAGAGCATGGCCATCACAAACACTGACACCAGAATGACTCAGAGCATCTCAAAGACTGGCATCATGCCCACTGCCACTGTGATTCATGCTCCCACTATGGATTTTCTCAAGGACAGTGCTGCTCCTTCTCAGCAGCAGGTAAGCAGCCTGGGGCCAGGCCTGGAGGCCTCCCACGATTGTGTGTTCCCTCAAGGCACAGTCACTGGGCCTCCTGATCCTTTGAGGCCAGCACAGTGTGGCGGGAAGGGAAGCACTTCTTGGGGGAAGCTGGGGAAGTTGTTCCCTTGGACAGCACTCCAAGTCTTCCCCATGCTTCCTCCAGGTGCCAGCCATTGTAAGGAACATTCACCAGCGTCTCATGTCCCAAGTCACTGTGGATGCCTGGCTGCAAATTGACATTGTGAGGCTGGCTGAAGAACACCCTGCTGACGTGGTGCTGACCCTCCTGCGCTGTGCCCCAACATGTGACAGGTACGGGGCCCACGAGCCTTGAGAGCTCAGGGCTCAGCAGCCTCTAGGGCCCACGGCCCTGCACAGCCTGTCCAATGGGCTCTGCCAGACAGGCAGAGAGGCCCAGGAGCCTCAGGCCCCTCTGTTTCCTGAGCCTGCTGCCAGCGCTCCCCCCCTGCCCTTCAGGGCACCGGGGCTCTGTCTCCTGGGCCCCCACGGGTGCACAGGGCATGGTGCTGTGACTGAGATGCCCCTGACACAGAGCTCTGATCCCACAGAGCTGCTGCAATGATGTGGAGAACCATAGGCTCGTCGAGTCCCACAGTGGAAAAGGTGCTGCCAGTGCTGCTCTGTGTGATGGAGAACTGGCCTCTGCACAGCATCTTCACCTCTGATGGGGATGGCACAGATGTCTTTGCCCTGGCTGTGAGTTTCTGGAACTGGCCTTTACTCGTCCCCTGGCTGCCTCTCCAGCAGCTCTCCATCCTCTCCATCCCTCAGGCACTGGGCTGAAACCTGGGCTAGGGGCATGCTCAGGGGGCACCAGGCCTGCTGCTTCCCCTGCCTCGGCCCTTGGGCCCTGCCCCATGGACACCTCGGCACTGAGCGCTGCCTTGGGCTGTTCTCTTGCAGGCAACTCTGGTGCTCTGGGTGATTCTCCAGGTGCCTGAGTGCCACGAGGCAATGAATCTTTATTCCCCCCGCCTGTTTGTGGCTCTGCTCTTCCATGCTGTCGCCACCACACAGGAGATCCCACCAGAGGAAGTTGCTGCATTCTGGAGAGCATGCTGGCAGGAACACCGCCTTGACAGCAGGCTCAGGAGGTCCCAGTCCCCCCGTCCTTCCCGTGCCCTTGTGGCCAGCGCCAGCGCTCCCAGTGTGACCTGGGCTTTGCTCTGCACACAGGTTTGTAGTGCGGGCCATGAAGGCTCTGCTCTGCCGACTGCAGTGGGACCATGTGCTGGTGGCTATGGAGCGCAAGCGTGGCTGGGACACGATGATGCGTGCTATCACCCAGGAATATGGTTTGGGTCTGCTGGCCAGGTGAGACGCCCTTCTCCCCACTGCCCCCGGCATTTGTGCCCTGTTCCCAGGTGCCCCTCAGAGTCTCTGTGGTCATGGGCCAGAGGGCCTTGTCACTGAGGGACGGCCGAGGAGACTGGAAAAGGCTGGGAGAGGAAGGTGCCCAGAAGGGGCCGCCTCACAAAGCGCCCATATCCCCTCCAGGGATGCTGGGGAAAGACTGGACCTCTGTGAGTCAGTCCTGGGAGAGGTTTGCTACCCCCACCTCAGGGCCTTGGTGCCTTTTTTCCCCTGACAGGGAGATGCGGCGTGTCTCAATCCCTTTGTGTTCTCACATCGCACTCCACTTGCTCCGGCACCTCAGCAGGGAGAAGCCATGCTATGATCTGATCTTCCTGACAGTCCTGGTGGAGGTGAGCCTGTTTGCAGCCTGAGCTGCCTCGCTCAGCTGCCTCCCAGCTCTCTGCCCTCTCGTAGCCACAGCTGCCTGGGACGGTGTCCAGGCCCTGTGCTGCTGCCTGGTCCCCGCCCTGTGTGGTTCTGGGCTCCTGCCGGCCGGGTCCCCTGTCACTGCCCTGTGCCTTTCAGGTCCTCGAGTGCCTGGACTTGAGTAAATGTCGTGGCAGCGCTCTGAAGACCATGGCAAAGTACCTCTGGAGTGAATGCTGTCACAGGCATTACCTGGCGCTCCGAGGCCTCGCGGTGCTCACCAAGGATCCTTGGATGGTGAGAAGGGGGCAGTGGCTGAAGCTGTGCTGGGCAAAGCAGCCCCTTGGGCTGGCAGGGCTTCAGGAGCTGAGGCAGCTGCTCCCAGCTCTCCTGCCTCACCTGCCCCAGTGCTCTGGGACAGGCCTTCAGCCTGTGGGCCCTGCTGCAGCAGGGTGGGCTTGCAGTGCCAGGGCAGTGTTGGCCCTGCAGCCGTCCACGGCTCCCCAGCACAGCCTTGTGTTCCGCACAGGCCAGAAGAATGTACCCTCTGTCTCAAAGGCTTCTGGAGCTGCTGGGGGCTCCAGATGTAGAGGTGGTCAGCATGAGCCTCTGTGTGTTCATGAATGTGCTCCAGCACCAAGACATCCTGGTGTCCAGCACCACTGCCCCGAAGCTGACTGAGGCACTTCTGCTGCTCTTTGACCACGTAAGGTTCTGCATCCTGAGCCACGGGCATCGGCTGCTTCCCAGAAACTTTGTGCTCTGTGGATTTTCAGGCCTTTGCCCAGGTGGGCCTGGAGTAGCTGGTGTAGGTCTTTTCCTTTCCTCTAGGACAACAGCCATGTGCGCTTGCTCTCCATTGAACTCTTCTGTAAGGTGATGGAATTGGTAGTGGATGAGGGAAAAAAGCCCCTGAAGACAATTGTGAACAAGAGCCTGTTGGCACTTTTAATCCACTGTCATGATGAGAACTGGCACGTGGCAAAGGTGAGCATTTGTATGATGCTGGCAGGGGGCTGGGCTGCCTCCTGCCCTGGCGCCTGGCGGGCTGCAGCCTCCTCCAGGCCCTGGCACAGGGACACAGCTCTTGTGCCCTGGGCTCTGGGCCCATCTCTGGGTCTCTGCTGCTCTCCAGGCTTCTCGGGAAACGCTGCTTGGTGCGGCCCAGTTTTTGAAGAGGAGGGATCTCAAACAGCTGCTGAAGAAGGAGCAGCTGTCAAAGCTCACCGAGTGGCTGGTAAGGAGGGCTGGGAAGCCGCAGCCCCAGCCCGGAGCAGCCCCTGAGCGCAGTGCTCGGTGTGCGGGCTGGCAGCTGTGCCCCTGCCCGCTGCTGCAGCCCGAGGCCCGCGGGCTCTGCTCCAGGCTCCTGCGGGCCCAGCCGGGTGCCGATGGAGCCGCGGCCCGGCGGGGCTGCGGGGCGGCCCCGCGGCTCCCCGGGCAGCAGCCGGCCCTCTGCCCCTGCAGAGCCCGGCGCCGGCGGCTGCTGGCCGCGCCTCAGGGCTGTGCGGGCAGGGGAGGCCGGGGCTGGCGCGGGGAGCGCCCGGCCCAGGGGCTGAGCCCGCGCCAACCCTTCCCTGCTGCCGCTCTCTGCAGCTGGCAGAGGACAGCAGCAGCGCGGCCGAGCACCTGCGCCGGGCCCTGCCCTACCTGCAGAGCCCACAGGAGCCCCTGCGAGAGGCGGCAGTCAGGTTCCTGGGTGAGCCGCGAGCCCGGGCTCCCTCCCCGCCCCGCCGCAGCTCGGCCCCAGCCCCGCCTGCTGCCCCGGCAGCGCCACCCGGGCCCGGCGCCTCTGGCAGCCGTGCCCTGGGGCGGCAGCGAGCGGCGAGGGCCCGGGCTGAGCCCTGCCGGGCCAGGAGGCCGTGTGGCCCCAGGGCTGGCAGCGCCGCTGGCAGGAGCTGTGCCGCTGGGCTGACAGGCTCTGTGTTCCCAGGGACGGCCGGGCGGCACCTCAGGGGACAGCCAGCAGAGCTTCACCTTCTCACTCAGGGTGAGTCAGGGCAGGGGCTGTCAGCAGGGGCTGCCGGGGGAGCTGCAATGCCGCCCAGGGAGCTGCAATCCCTGTCCCGGCTGCGGCCAGCTGCGCTCCTTGTGTGGACCAGGGCTGGTGTGGGCAGGGCACAGAGAGATTTCAGGGACGCCAGTGGGGGATTTGTGACCAGCGCCTTGCGGCTGATCCCCTTGGGTCCTCATCTCTGTTAGGCACGGCGAGAGCTGGGAGAGATGGCCTTAGCAGAAGAATCGCCGGGTGGCCCTCTGGGCTCTGACTGTGCTAGTTTATCTGTCTTCCAGCCCTTGAAGCCATGAGCGAAGATGACAGCCCATCCTCCACTCTCCTGGAAATTCAGGCTATTTTTGGACAAAGATGTGCAGAACTAAGGTCATCTGCTGGATTCAGAGAACCAGGGTCCCAAGCAGAGTACCAGGAGACAGTGAAGAGAGCACCAGGACTCCGTGTCACCAGAGCTCCAGGCACACCTGATGCTGGCCACAGCTGTGCCTGCTTCCAGCTCCCATAGCTGCTGCCTTCCCTCTTCCTGTTGACAGCTCCCTCCCTGCAGCCCTCAGACCCTGCCCATCCCCTCTTTTTGCCCCCATCTCATCCCTTCCCTTTCCCTTCCATTAATAAACAGTTTGGTTTCTCCCATTTACCTGCATCTCTGTGGAGCTGAAGCAGCGCAAATCCCAAGCCCTGGGACACACAGGCCCCTTCTGCTGTTCTCTTCCACGCCGTGTTCTCTGCACACACACAGAGGAATGAGGGCAGATCAGGCTGGAAAGGTGCCTGTACTGAAGGTGCAGTTCCACGTAACTGTGGAGGTGCAGATCCTGCTGAGCAGCCTGGAGCCCCTGGAATTTGGAAGAGCCAAGCTGAGTATGCTCTGAAGCCAGCTGTGAGGGATCCAATCACGACAAAGATTAGTTGAAAGAACAAGATAGATTATCCATCTTATTGCCCTCATGATTTCTTCTGCTTGAATTTTAATTTTAATGTCTGCACATATTTAATAAGCTTATCTAATTCTATGTCTGGATTTCCTACTACTGGTTTTCCTAAATAAGATCTTATAGATACCTTCACTTGCTTTTGACACCTTGTTGATAAAACTTTTGAATTTGCTTGCTTAATTAATCTATCACAAGCGTGTTCTGCTTCCCACCTATAAAAAGCTAATATCTTTTGTTCTGGTGCTTCAAATAACTGTAAAGCTATAGCAACTCCTAAGCCTGTGTCTTGTATTAAATCTCTCTGCCAAGAATCTCCTCGTTTTCGAAAGTCACAATGTTTACACCAAAAATGTAGTTTTAAAAATATTTGATCTTCCCAGTATGTTTTCCCACAACCCCCACAAACAAAAGCAATCCAACTGTTACAATTAAAATTCCCACAACTAAGACACTCAGGATTCTTTGGTCCTGAAATATGAACAGTCTGTAAAGCCTCAATAGCTGTAACAATTGCCATAAAAGTTAACTCTGAAGGCAAAAGTTGATCAATCACTGGGGAAAGTCCTCTTATCTCTTGAAGAATAGGTCCCACTGTGCGAATCAGCTTCTCTTCAATTCTCCTCTGGTCCTGATCCGTCAGGCAGGCTAAGAGACGACTCATCCAGAGCTGGTTTAGTCCATTTCGCCGGCACCCAGAGTGAACCTGTAGGGGTGGAAACACAAAGATATCCCCTTCCCCAATATAGGACCTTTGCTGGGTTCTGCCAAATATCTGTTTTAGGGTCCCTATACCTGACCCATACTTCTTTGCCCTTTTTGCTCATTTCTTTTTGTCCATAATGTATCATTGCAGGTGGTGCCTCTGAATCCCCAAATATACACAAATTATTAAGAACAAAGAGCACCTTCATTAATCTTTCCTGAACATCTCCAGTCTCTCTATATTTTTCCAGGTATCTCTTCAAAGTTCCTTTTGCCCTTTCTACTACAATTGCTTGTCCAGTGGGAGAATGTGCTATTCCTGTAATGTGCTTAATTCCCCATGATATTAAAAATCTATTCACCCTGCCACCAATGTATGCAGGACCATTGTCTGTCTAGATCTGCTTTGGCACTCCCATTACTGCAAAGTAACTACATAAATGCCTTATAACATGTAATGCTTTTTCTCCAGCTTGAGCTGTTGCCCAGATGTATTTACTATATGTATCTATAGTATCATGAACATATTTCAAGCGACCAAAGCTATTTACATGAGTAACATCCATCTGCCAGAGTTCATTAGATGAAAGACCTCGTGGGTTAACTCCCCATCCCATGCCATGACCCCCATTATGATGACTACAGGTAAGACAAGCTCTCACTATAGTAGTAGCATCTGCATGGGATATTCCAATCTCCCGTTGTAATAACCCTTTTGCATTCTGATGAAACATAGAATGTGCCTCCCTAGCAAGCATTTGCCCTGACAAAGGAGAAGTTTGAGTCACTGTGACGAGCTTATCTGCCCGAGAATTACCCTCTCCTAAGCCAATTTCCCATTTGCGACTTCCTATATGTATGATAGCATAAGGATGTTCTCGGATTTTTACTGCTTTTTGAAGTTGTATGAACAGTTCAAATAGTCTCTGATTTCGTACTTCCTTGATAGCAGCATCCTCTATTCTTTCCACAACACCAACTACATAGAAGGAATCTGTAACAATATTCAAAGGCCCCTTCAGGACTGTTAGAGCCCATACCACAGCTGCTAACTCCAGAGTCTGAAGGGTATCTGAGTCATTTGCAGTAAGAATTTCATGATTCCAGACTCCCTGCTTCTGCCATGTAATTGCCGCTCTTCTTGACCTCTTCCCTGCATCTGTGTATGCCGTTATTGCACCAGGAATCGGCTCCTTTTCTCGCTGTGGCTGAACCATCCAACTCAATTTTCCAATCCACTGTAATGGAGGATTTTTAATACTTTCAGTTATGACAGCACCTCCTACTCCTAGCAGAGCTTCCTGCAGTTCTTCACTATTGACCAAATACCATTGTAAAGAGTCCTTTTTCATAGGAAGCTGTATTAGTTCAGGCTCTTGTCCATAAACCTGCAAAATTCTCTCACGACCCCATTTTACCAAAGCTGCTAACAGTTCAATTTTTTGAATTAAAGTCTTTGTTTGCTGAAGTGGAGGGGTGTTTAGCCATTCTAACACCCTGATCTCCCCCGTTTTTGTTTCTAGCTGTGTTAAAGCTCCCAGCAAATGTTTTTCACCACACCATATAGTGAGATTAAGCGGGATTCCCAGTATTCGCTGATGTACACGACCCTGAACCACACAGTCTGTAATTTGCTGAAGAGTTCTTTTCTGCTGAGGATTAAGGGTCACTGGTGCTGTTGGGTCTGTGCCCTTCAATAAGGGTCTAAGAGAATCCAACAGTTCATTTGGAAGGCCCACTATAGGTTTAAGCCATTGTAAACCACCTAGTAATTTCTGAGCATCATTTAAAGTAACAATCTGTATTTTCAGTTCTAATTTGTGAGGCGTTACCAAGCTTTGAGACAATGTCCATCCCAAGTATTTCCAAGGAGGAGTTAACTGTATTTTCTCTGGGGCCACAACAAGCTTAAAACGTCCCAGCAAATTTTGTACATGCTTAACCTGTTGACTCGTAGATGACTTAGGTTGAGCAATCAAAATACCATCCATATAGTGATAAATAATAGCTTGTGGCCACTGTCGCCTCAATGGTTGTAATGCAGAATCTACGTAAAGTTGACACAAAGTAGGGCTGTTACGCATACCCTGAGGCAAAGCCGTCCATTCAAATTGTTGATCTGGACCTTCTCTGTTCAGAGCTGGCAAGGTAAATGCAAAGCGCTTTGTATCCCTGTCATGCAAAGCTATTGTGAAAAAGCAATCTTTGAGATCTATTATCAATAAAGGCCATCCTTCAGGTAACATTGCTGGATTAGGCAGACCTGGCTGTAGTGCACCCATTGGCTCCATCTGTTTATTAACCTCCCGCAAGTCATGTGGCAAGCGATAATTCCCTGACTTTTTCTTTATCACAAAGATAGGGGTATTCCAAGGACTTGTAGACACGTTCAGATGCCCTTGTTGATATTGTTCAGTGACCAAGGCATGAGCATGTTGCAGACTTTCCCTTTTCAAAGGCCATTGCTTTACCCATATAGGCTCATCACTTTTCCAAATTATGGGAATTGGGAAAGTCCAAGCAATGGCTATTATCCCAAAGGGTGCTCATTTGTCAGGACAACCCCTAGCTGAGCCAAAATGTCTCGCCCAATTAGGCATTGCATCGTAGGTGGCAATTGAACAAAAGAAAATATTGCCTTTATGACTTTACCATCTATTGAGACAGTAAGAGGTGGCGAGCGACTTGCAAGAGTTAAACCTCCAACTCCTGTTACTGCTGTAGCAGCTGGCTGTAAGGGCCAATGTGCAGGTCCACACTGTGGTGCAATAATACTTGAATCCGCCCCCGTATCCAGCAAACCTGTAAGCATGCATTTTTGTCCCTTATACTCCAACAAAACCTCTTTTCTTGGCCTGTCATTCAGATCCAAAGTTAATAGAGTCAGGCCTCCTGTAGATCCAAATCCATCTCCCCCACGGCTCTTCCGTGAGAATACAGCTTTAGTAACTTGCTCCAGAGGAACTAATTGAGCAATCCTTTGTCCTTTATTAATCCGAATAGGAGGAAATGGAGTATGAACCATAATCATAATTTCACCAGTATAGTCTGCATCAATGACACCAGGCAGCACAAACAATCCAAGCATAGAGGCCGATGATCTTCCCAATAACAAAGCTCCCATTGTCCTGCCCTTGATTATAATAGGTCCATTAACTCCAGTGGGGATCTTCTGCGGCTGTGGCGTCATTAAAGTCACTTCTACTGCGGCTGCCAAGTCCATCCCGAGGCTCTCTCTTGTGGCTGGACGCAAGGTGTCCTGTTGGAAAGGCTGGAGCAGCTATTTGTTTCAGAGCGCGGCTGCTCTTGTTCGCGCTGTTTCGGGCGTTTCCCGGTCTCCTCTTACAGGCAGCAATGTTATGAGTATCCGATTTGCACTTAGGACACCATACTCCAGCAGCAGAGCATTCTCGCCGAACGTGTCCTGTCCCTCCACATCGGAAACATCTCATATGGCTGCCGTAAAGACTTCCCTGGGTTGCTACTGACACTTGGCTACTTTCTTTTCTGCATGATGTTGTAATAACTCATTGTGAACTACCTTCCACCACTTTCCCAACTTTTTAGCTGTCTTATCATCATCTAAAACTTCCTTCCACAGTTTATCCCCAAACTTACGCCACTCAGACAACTCATGTACTGTATGAGGATTTACAAAGAACCCCTTAGAATACCCATATGTTAATAACCCTGGCAGATCTTTTTGCAAATCAATGCCTTTAATCTGCCTTCTCTGCAAGAATGCAGTAAATAAATCATATGCTGCTTGCCTCTCCATACCTATATTGCCAGTGCTGTTGCAGCCCTCCGAGGTCGTCGTCAGCACGTATCGGCCAGGCTTGCCTGTGCAGTCACCTGGGGCACGGTGCACTCTATTTCAATTCAGCACTTTTGCCGTCCTGGCTGCATCAGGACCCGAACCCTTTTTCGTCACTCCACCATGGTGCCTATCACGTCGATCGGGTCACCATTTTTGTGGAAAAATGACGGGAGACAAGTCCATTCTATAATGTCAACAAGTCTCAGTTTATTCCAAGCACGCATGTACAGTTATACCCGTTATAATGAAGCTCATGCATATTGCAAAACTTAGGCTCATCATTGGTATATTAAAAACAGGTCTACCCCGCCTTTGGAGCTTTCTAAGCTTGCTTTGTTTTCCCTTACATTTATCTTTTTGCTGACCATTCCACTGTTGGGAACCAGCTTACCCAAGGACATAAGATATTATTGCTACATTTGCTATAGCTGCAGTATGCAATTTTCAGCTACTGCTTCACTAACTGCACGTAGTCATGTCCTTTCTCACGAAGCCATTCATCCACAAAACGCTCCACATCACTCTAACACCTCTGTGATGTCATAGTGACACTGTGAGGTCACAAAGCTTTTTGTGATGTCACAGTGACATCTCTGTGAGATCAAACAGCTCTCTGTGAAGTCACACAGACACCTCTGTGATGTCATACAACCTCCTGTGATGTCACAAAGATATCTCTGTGATGACACACTAACATCTCTGTGATGTCACATTGACCTTGTGAGGTCACACAGCTCTCTGTGATGTCAAACACATCACAGAGAGCTGTGTGACGTCACAGAGATATCTCTGTGATATCACAGGAAGTTCTGTGACATCACAGAGATGTCTGTGTGACATCACTAAAAGCCTTGTGACCTCACAGAAATGTCAATGCGACATCACGAAGAGCTGTGTGACATCACAGAGATGTCCATGAGATATCACTGTGATCTGTGTGAGGTCACAGATGTGTCAGTGTGGCATCAGAGAGATGTCATTGTAACATCAAAGGAGGATCTGTGCAATCACAGAAGAGTCAGTGTGACATCAAAGAGAACTGTGTGACATCACAGTGCTGTCAGTGTGGCATCACATAGAGCTGTGTGACATCACAGAGATGTCTTTGTGACATCAGAAAAAGCTTTGTGACCCCACAGGGTCTCTGCTACATCACAGCCATATAAGTGTGACGTCACAGAGGTGTCTGTGTGACATCATAGAGATGTCATTGTGACGTCAGAGAAGGATGTCTGACATCACAGAGATGTCTGAGTGACATCATAGACAGCTGTGTGACCTCACAAGGTCAATGAGACAAAACAGAGACGTCAGTGTGACGTCACAGAGATGTCTCTGTGATATCAGAAAGAGCTGTGTGACCTCAAAGGGTAACTGTGACGTCACAGAGGTGTCCGAGTGACATCACAGAGGTGTCTGAGTGACATCACAGACAGCTGTGTGACCTCACAAGGTCAATGGGACATCACAGAGATGTCAGTGTGACATCACAGAGATATCTCTTTGACATCACAGGAAGTTCAGTGACATCACAAAGATGTCTGTGTGACATCACTAAAAGCCCTGTGACCTCACAGAAATGTCAGTGCGACATCACGATAAGCTGTGTGACATCACAGAGATGTCCATATGATATCACTGTGATCTGTGTGATGTCACAGATGTGTCAGTGTGGCATCATAGAGATGTCATTGTGACGTCAGAGGAGGATGTGTGACATCACAGAGATGTCCGAGTGACATCATAGACAGCTGTGTGACCTCACAAGGTCAATGAGACAAAACAGAGATGTCAGTGTGACGTCACAGAGATATCTCTGTGAAATCACAGGAAATTGTGTGATATCACAGAGGTGTCATGCTGACATCAAAAAGACGTAAGTGTGACATTCCAAGAAGCTGAGTGCTGTCACAGAGATTACAGTGTGACATCACAGAGAGCTGTGTGACATCCCAGAGACGTCCCTGTGATATCACAGGGAGCTGTGTGATGTTATGGAGGCGTCAGTGTGACATCATAGAGTTGTCATTGTGACATCAGAGGAGGAGGTTGTGTGACTTCATGCCGCTGCCTCGCTCCGGAAGACTCTGACCGATCTTCCCTAGGCAGCCCTAGCTAGCCGCAGCAGAACACGAGGCGGGCAGGCTAAGGCTCTGGCCGCTGGACTGCAAGGCAGCTTTGGCCAGGGCCTTCGTGGGTTCCACGAGTGCGGACAGTTGCAGGAGTCCAGGAAAAAGACACAGAAGGTCCAGCTCAGGGAGCAAGCTCTGGTATTTCTTAGCCCAACGGGGCAGAACAGCAAACCAAAGCAAATCCACAACATGACAACACGGAAGGTGGTGCTAGCCGGAGCTGGCACAGAACTGAACTTGGCATGGGATTTTATAGGGCAGGGGAAGGGAAAACAACCTCCAATCAGGGGCTAGCAGGGAGGGGCTAGGGGTGTGCCAGGAGAGGGGGACCACCAATAGGGGAAAGGTAGGGGAGGGGTCCCAGGTCCTCGTTCAATCACTCGGTGCCCTGAGTAGAAGCTTCTAGATGGGGGGCAAGGAACACCAAGTGATAGACAAGGCACCTGGGAGGGGTAAAGGGAAAAGACCTTGCCCCTTCCAGGGTGATGGACAGATACTGGAAAGGCGGGAAGGGAGGACAAGGCAGGAAAACTAGGGAAAGAACCATTACAATGTGGGGGGGAACCGGGATGAACCAAATAACATTACAAAACGTACCAATAACAAATATAACTGAGCAAATATAACAAATATAACCAAATAGGAACCGAAAACACACCACCACAACTTCACAGAGAAGTCAGTGTGACATCTGAGAGAGCTGTGTAACATCACAGGGATGTCCATGTGATATCACAGAGAGCTGTGTGACGTTCTGGAGGTGTCAGTGTGACCTCACAGAGAAGTCAGGGTGATATCACAGAGAGCTGAGTGACAGTTTGGAGGCGTCAGTGTGACATCATAGAGATGTCATTGTGACATCAGAGGAGGAGGTTTTGTGACGTCACAGAGAAGTCAGTGTGACATCTGAGAGAGCAGTGTAACATCACAGGGATGTCCATGTGATATCACAGAGAGCTGTATGACATTATGGAGCAGTCAGTGTGACATCAAAGAGAAGTCAGTGTGATATCACAGAGAGCTGTGTGACATCACAGATATTGGTGCAACATCACAGGGATGTCCATGTGACATCTCAGAGAGCTGTGTGACGTCACAGAGATGTCAGTGTGGCATCTCAAAAAGATGTGTGACCTCACAGGGTCACTGTGACGTCACAGAGATGTCAGAGTGACATCACATAGATGTCTTTGTGACATCACAAAAAGATTTGTGGCCCCACAGGGTCTGTGCGACATCACAGCCATCTGAGTGTGACGTCACAGAGGTGTCAGTGTGACATCATAGAGATGTCATTGGGATGACAGAGGAGGTTGTGTGACATCACAAAGATGTCTGGGTGACATCATAGACAGCTGCGTGTCCTCACAAGGTCAATGTGACATCACAGAGATGTCAGTGTGACGTCACAGAGATATCTCTGTGACATCACAGGAAGTTCTGTGACCTCCCAGAAATGTCAGTGCGACATCACGATAAGCTGTGTGACATCACAGAGATGTACATGTGATATCACTGTGAGCTGTGTGATGTCACAGATGTGTCAGTGTGGCATCACAGAGAGCTGTGTGACATCACACATATTGGTGCAACATCACAGGGATGTCCATGTGACATCTCAGAGAGCTCTGTGACGTCACAGAGATGTCAGTGTGGCATCTCAAAAAATAAGTGACCTCACAGGGTCACTGTGACATCACAGAGATGTCATTGTGATTTCAGAGGAGGTGGTGTGACATCACAAAGATGTCCGTGTGACATCACAGAGAGCTGTTTGTCCTCACAATGTCAATGTGACATCACAGAGATGTCAGTGTGATATCAAAGAGATGTCCCTGTGGCATCACAAAAAGCTATGTGACCTCACAGGGTCACTATGACATCACAGAGATATTAGAGTGACATCACATAGATGTCTTTTTGACATCACAAAAAGGTTTGTGACCTCAGAGGGTCCGTGCGACATCTCAGCCATCTAAGTGTGACATCACAGAGGAGTCAATGTGTCAACATAGAGATGTCATTGTAACATCACAGAGATATCTCTGTGATATCACAGGAAGTTGTGTGAAATTACAAAGATGTGAGTGTGACATCACAAGAGGTTTGTGATGTCACAGAGACATCCGTGTGGCTCTACAGAGAGCTGTGTGACATCAGAGATATTAGTGCAACATCACAGGGATGTCCATGTGACATCACAGAGAGCTGTGTCTTGTCACAGAGGTGTTAGTGTGACATCATACACATGTCATTGTGACATCAGAGGAGGATGTGTGACATCACGAAGTTGTCCATGTAACATCATAGACAGCTGTGTGATCTCATAAGGTCAGTGTGACATCACAGAGATATCAGTGTGACGCCACAGAGATATTTGTGTGACATCACTAAAAGCACTGTGACCTCACAGAAATGTCAGTGTGACATCACGAAGAGCTGTGTGACATCACAGAGATGTCCATGTGATATTACTGTGAGCTGTGTGACGTCAATGATGTGTCAGTGTGGCATCATAGAAATGTCATTGTGACATCAGAGGAGGATGTGTGAAATCACGAAGAAGTCAGTATGACATCAAAGAGAATAGTGTGACATCACAGATATTAGTGCAACATCACAAGGATGTCTTTGTGACATCTCAGAGAGATGTGTGACATCACAGAGATGTAAATGTGACATCACAAGAAGCTGAATGCTGTCACAGAATTTTCAGTGTGACATCCCAGAGAGCTGTGTGACATCCCAGAGATGCCTATGTGATATCACAGAGAGATGTGTGACATCACAGAGATGTCACTGTGGCATTTCAAAAAGCTGTGTGACCTCACAGTGATGTCACTGTGACATCACAGAGGTGTATTTGTGACATCACAAAAAGCTTTGGGACGGGACCTCACAGGGTCGGTGCGACATCACAGCATTCTAAGTGTTACATCACAGAGGTGTCGGAGTGACATCACAGAGATGTCTGTGTGAGATCAGATAGAACTCTGTGACATCACAGAGAATTCAGTGTGATGTCACAGAATGCTGTGTGACATCACAGAGCGCTTTGTGACATCACAAAGATGTCCGTGTGACATCATAGACAGCTGTGTGACCTCACAAGGTCAATGTGACAAAACAAAGATGTCAGTGTGATGTCACGTGCTTCGGCGTCTCCAGCGGCACCTCTGGCTCCCACCCTCTGTTGTCTCAGCAGCTGCACCTCTGCCTCTGGCCGTGCCTGCTGCTTCAGCAGCAGCGACACTCCTGCCTCCTGCCCGGCCCGCTGTGGCTCCGGTGCTCGTGATGCCTGCTGCGTTCCGGCAGCCAGCGCCGTTTCTGTCTCCGATGACTGCAGCTTCTGTGCCTGTCACATCCACGGTGTCACAAGCTCCAGCTGATCCCTTCATGTCGCTGCCTGCGATGGAAGGATCTGCCGAGCCACCAGTCACGGCTCCAGTCCCCGCCCCATCACCGGTGCTGGCCCCTCCATGCCGGGGGCTGTTGGCTCAGGGGCCATGGCTGGTTCGTCTGTTTCGAGGTCGGTAGCCGCTTCCCCAGCCTCGGTGTCTCCCACCAACCCACCCTCGCCCGTGGATTGCAGGCTGTGCTACGCCCCTGTCACAGGAGGCAGGTAGTGACAGCGATGCTTTGATCGGCTCAGTTCTGCCACAGGGCCGTGACCGTGTGTCGGAACGCCGACACCAACGGGGGCAGCGGGCATCTCAGAGAGATCTGTAGATGCTCCCTGCCTGTAAGGTGTTTGTGCCACCGATAAATCACCATCGCTTTTGGGATGCAGTCAGGAAGGGGCTTTGGAGGCTTGTGACTGGGATTTTTTAGAGCAGGTGGGAAAACCTGGTGGTGCGGTTCTGAACCCACTGCTCAAGGAGACAGAGACCAAACCTAGCAGTCAGTTGATTCCTCTGCGCTCTCCAGAGGGAGCACGAGAGGATGGGTGTGACGATGCTTCAGTGCAATGTAAGCTTCAAGTCTTTCCTGTGCAAAGGGCTGTCCCAAATTTGGGACAACAGGACAAGTACGATGTTTTACCTGGGAAGGTTGTGCAGGATTTGCAGGACAAAGTGGCAAAATATGTGCTGGGTTCTGCTCCACTGATGCAGGTCCTCAGAGTGATAAACACTGACCTGCTTGATCCCTAGGATATCAAACATCTGGCCTCTGTGTTTTTCCAACCTGTGCAGCTTGATGTTTTTATGAACAACTGGAGGAGGATGGCCGACAGGGCTGCAGCTGAAAATGCACACTACCTTTGACAGACCCTAGATGCTGTGTGGGGGTGGGTGTGCTCATGGGACAGAATGCCTTTGCCAATCCTGATCTTCAGGCTACTTGGCACCCCATCGTACTTGAGCAGGCCCAGAAGGTGGGCTTTGCGGCATTGATGAAAACCATGGACACAGCCGCTCCCAGGCAACGGTATGTAAAGAGAACACAGGGACCCAAAGAATTGTTCTTGCCATTTGTTTAAAGGCTTGCAGCTGCTTTAGAAAAGCAAATCAAGGATGAGAATTTGAGGCAGGTTTTGTGCAAAACTTTGGCAAGGGACAATGCAAATGAAGATTGTAGGAAAATTATAAATGTGTTGCCAGGCGATCCATCGTTCACAGACATGGTCAAAGCTTGTTCCAAGGTTGCTACAGTGGACCATAAAATGTCTGTTCTGGCAGCATCCTTGAAAGCAGGCCTACCGTCCTCAGGGGCTGGCCATCCCAAAAAGGGGAAGAAGAAGGGCAAGCAGGTGCAGGGGATGAAAGTCCGGAAAGGGCCAGACTCTAATTTCCTGTGCTCCAGGTGTGAGAGGCCAGGTCATCTTGCTAAAGACTGCAAGTCTACTCACCATGCCAATGGTAAGCATTTGTCAGGCTCAGGAAATGGGGGAAAGAGCGCACAGGGGAACTGCACGCTGAAACAAGTGATCCCCCAGAGCACAGCACCAGCGCAGGGTGTCTCAGTCAACTCAGCGCAAGCACCCATGGCTCTGCCGGGGTGGATGTACACACCGCAGCAGCAGTCATCTTAGATTCTAGTCAGGTGCACAGGGTTCTTCTGAATGCATTTGGGCCTTTAGGCCATGGATTGAGTGCATTTTTGGTAGGACGATCTAGTGCTACCCTTCTGGGAATCTTTGTGCACCTGGGTATCATTGATTCCGATTTTATGGGCCAGATTTTTGCCACGGTTTCTACATCACCCCCTCTGTCATTATTCTGGCAGGGACCCGCATTGCTCAACTTGTGCTTTTCTACTTGTGTGTTCCCAGGGCAGGCCAATGGACACATGGAGATGGTGGTTTCGGATCCACAGGACGGCTGCAAGTCCTCTGGTCCACGATCATTTCTGCCAACCATCCGCAGATGATGTGCTCCATGATTTTACCAGGTGCCAGCCTGCCTTGGATCCAGCTGCAAGGTTTGATCGACACTAGAGCCAACCTGACAGTTGTCTCCACCTCTGTGTGGCCTCCTAAGTGGCCTCTGGACTCTGTGGGAGTGGCCATTGAAGGATTGGGGACTACAGCGCAGACATTTGTGCACCAGCAGGCTGTTTTGATCAATAATCTGGAAGGGCAGACAGCTAAGGTTTGGCCCTATGTTACTGCAGCTCCCATCACTCTTTGGGGTGGGATCAGCTTCGTCAGGGACACATTGAACCTTCTACCAGTCCCTGGAGCTCTCCTGTTTTTGTAAACAAGAAAAAGTCGGGGAAATGGAGGTTGTTACAGGATCTCTGAAAAGTTAATACGGTTATGGAAAGTATGGGGGCATTGCAGCCTGGGATGCCCTTGCCTACCATGCTCCCCACAGGTTGGGAAATCTTGATTGTTGATTTAAAGGACTGTTTTTTATGATCCCTTTGCATCCTGATGACAGAGCAAAATTTGCTTTCACCATGCCTCCCATCAACAGTGCTGAGTCTGTGCCGAGATATCAATGGAAGGTTTTGCCATTGGGCTGCAGGAACAGTCCGACCATTTGTCAGTAGTGTGTGGCCCAGGCCTTGCCCGGAGTCTGTGAGCAGTTCCCTGACGTGTATTGTTATCATTACATGGATGACATTCTGGTGGCGGCACCCACTCAGGACGAACTGCTGAGGGTTCAGTCTCAGTTGTCCTCCGCCCTGCATTCTTATGGACTACAAGTAGCTCCGGAGAAGGTTCAGAGCCAACCTCCTTGGAAGTATTTGGGGGTCAAGATTCTTGAGCAAACCATTCAACATCAGGAGGTGCAATTTCCAAAGGGTATTGTGACCCTGATTCATGCCTAGAGATTGCTTGGGGTCATCAATTGGTTACATCCCTATCTGGGACTGACCACAGCGCAGATGTCCTTGCTGTTCTACCTTTTAAAGGGGGACCCGGATCTGAGTTCACCTCAGAAATTGACTCCTGAAGTACGACAAGCGCTGGAGGAGGTTCAACAGTCTTTGTCTACTCACCAGGTTTACTGAGTAGACCTTTCCATTGATATCACTGTTTTTATTATCTATCCAGACAGTCATCCCACAGGTGTTATTGGCCAATGGAATGACAAATGGCCTTATCCTTTGCACATCTTAGAGTGGGTCTTTTTACCCATCAGCTCAAAAAGATAGTGTCTTTGCTGATTAATTTGATAATCAAATGCCATTATTGGTGTTTGCAATTGATGGCGGCTGATCCCGCAAGGATCATTCTTCCAGAGGGGCAGGACACCTTTGAATGGTGTTTTATTAAGTGCCCCTTTGAAAAACGTGCTGCAAAATTTTCTAGGGCAAATTGTTTATAATCTGCCCAGTCACAAATTGCTGCAACTGGCAAAGATGACCAGTCTGTAGTTACGACCAAAAAACAGTCGAGTACCAGTGCGGGGACCCACCGTCTTCACTGACGGCTCTGGAAAAACAGAAAAGGCCATTGTGACCTGGAAGGATGAGTCAGGATGGCAAGTGCTGGAAGGCCACGTGTCCGGCGCAGCCCAATTGGTTGAGTTGAAAGCCATTGCTATGGCATTTCAGAGGTGCCTTTGAATTTGGTCACTGATTCTGCTTATGTTACAGACAAGAGGCTGGATAACCCACTGCTGAAAGAAGTCAACAATGCCATTTGTTTCAGTTGCTGAGAGCATTGTGGTGCACAATTCAAGCCCGGATTCATCCGTACTACATCCTGCACATTCAGAGTGACACCACTTTACCAGGTTTTATAACAGAAGGTAAAATCAGGGCTGACAGGTTGGCTTACTCAGCTGTGCTGCAGGCTACTTTTGTCACAGGCCAGCGGTGCTTGGTTTTCCTTGAGCAGTCATGGCGAGGAGCAGGACGGAGGGGGTAGGTGTGCCTTGTGTGCTTTTTGTGCCTAGTCTGTGTGTTGTGGGCTCGGGTCTGTCTCTAGATCCCCTTGTGGGCAGGGGTGGCCTGGTTGGGCTTGTCGAGCCCCCGTGGGGTTCTGTGCTTGTGCCCAGAGGGTGGTGTGGTGGGTTGAAGGGCGCTGCTGAGGGGCTGCCAGGTGCCTATGGCACACCTCCCTGAGAGCGCCCGGTCTCGTCTGATCTCGGAAGCTGAGCAGGGTCGGGCCCTGCTGCTGCTGGGGGCAGCGAGGATGACATCAAGGGTGACAACCTCTTTCTCCACCTGGTCTCTGGCAGGCTGAAGATGTTGGACTTTGATTCTTACATCTCCTTTAGAGCCAGGTTCCACAGGGATTTTGCAGATATGTCCATACACAGGGGGATGCTCCCAGATTTGGGCATTGCTCAGCCTGGCCAGGAGCCCAAGGTTCCCTCTTTGCTGGGGTGGATGCAGCTGATCCTTCAGTCGGCTGCCAGGCTGCTTTTGGCAGGGCTGAGGGCATGGGCTGGGGTGGGTACAAAATGGGAGTGGGCTCCTGGCCCTGCCAACAGCCCCCAGCACCCACCGTGCCCCGGGCTGGGGCTGGGCTGGGGCAGCCAGCCCGACACAAGCAAACCCCCATGGTGGGAGCAGAGGTGGGACTCCAGAACCTGTGTGTGGCAATCACATTTCTCTCCCTCTCAGGATTTTTCATAGAGGTGCACTGAGAGAAATGAAAGAGAAAACAATTACTATTTCTGCTCCTTGTTTTTCCTATGTGGAATATTTGGAGAATTGTTCGCGTGGAGTGAGTGCTTTCTGTCTTTAACTTGGTTGAAACCTTCAAGGATAAATAACCTCCAGTGCCCACACAAACTGTGTTCCTGTGCTGTGAGAGCAAATCCCTCTCCCCGTTTTTCCACTGGAGTTACCTTCCAGGGCAGTGTTTGTTTTTTTTTCTCAGCTGTTTGTCCCCTTCACCCAGCAGGACACAACCACGTGTGGATGCTGTGGCTCCATCCTGGAGCTCCCAAATTTGGAGTCCCTCTTTGGGGAGCAAAGGGAACACTTTGGTGTGAGGATGTCCTTGATCCTGGGATGGGAATCCCCAGCCCTGTGCTGAAACCAGCCCCGAGTAAATAACAACACGTCCTGATGCTCTTCCCAGGGTGGAACAATGCTGGGAGATTTCCTCTTGGCTTCCCAGGCTATGAACTAATCAAACTGTTCTCCACTCAGGCTGATGTTTCCAAATTTCAACTGCCCTGCAGAAGCTGTCCTAGGACGTGCTGAGATGGGCACGCTGTGTTTTGTAGTTTTTTTTTTTTTAAGGGAATACTGTAATCCTACAAAGCTAATTTTGGTGCGGTAGCTGCCCTGTGGGGAGTTCAGGATGGGTTTAAAGATGTGGCACTTGGGGAAGTGGTTTAGTGGCAGATTTGGCAGTGCTGGACTCCATCATAGAGGGCTTTTTCAGCCTAAGCTCAGGTTCTGTGGGAGTTGTGCTGCGGTGAGGATCTGGAGTGGTTTGGAGAGGATGTTCCTGCTGTCCCTGCTGAGGCAGGAGTTTTGCTGCTTGGAGGGGAGAGTTTGCAGCCCTGCTGTTTTTAATAAAATTGATTTCTGCTTATCCCACCTGGCTGCTTTAAGGGGGTGTGTGAGGGGACTGACCGGGATGGGTTTGGTCTCTGAAAATCAGGTCATAAGAGGGGACAGCACCAAGCTGAGCCCACAGGAGCTGCAGAGCATCACCTGGTGTGGCAGTGGATGCTCCGGTGAGGCTCAGCTGATGCCTCAGCCAGGATGGGTCCCAAACCACTCTGGAGTCAGCCTTTATATGTGATGTGTTTGGTGCTCTTTTGGTAATTCCTGGGTTTGGCAATTTGGCTTCTTCCCAGCATGGTTAAAGGCACCTTCTGCTGCCCTGAGGTGATGGGGAGGAAAGAGCTGAGCCCAACCACAGAGGGGACAAACACCCCTGGGATGCCTGAGCCCTGCTGTGGCTCTGGGGGAGCAGTTCAGTGTCTCCAGGCCAAATTCCAGAGGAATAATGTAGGAATCCATCTTTGCCACCCAGCTGTGATGTGCTCAGACACGGGCTAGGGATGCACTGAGGAACTTCAGAGGCTGCTTTTGATGATAAATGCACATTTTGCCTGGGTGGCGGGACTGGCTAACCAGCTGTCTGCCTCACTAGAGAGCTCATTTTGTTATTAATCAGGTGAAATGCCAGGGGTTGTGTGAGAACCCCGGGCTTGGTCTGAGGTCTCATGTGGTGGTAAAGTCTCTCCTCCAACCCATGCTTCCGAAGAAAAACTCCACAGCCTCTTGTTGTTCGGTCTCAAGGCAGTTTATTGCTAGTTATCTAAAAGATTTTCTTCTCGGGCTGCAGCTGTTTGGTCAGCGGCCCAGGCAGAGACACACACACACCCCGACATCCTCTCTGTCTGCTGTCTTCTTCTTCTCTCCCCCCGCCCAGGGCTGCTGCTATCTTTTATATGATATATTACGTATTACATGTTTACAGTTTTCCCCCAATACCTACTACCTATATTACAAAGTGCTTTTCTACTCTAAACCCATCCATAAGTGCCAGCATCACCAAGAACATGGAGGCAAGGAAGAAGAAGGAGGAAGAACAGGATCAGCCCACTTTCCTCCATCTTAGAACTTCTGACCCCCATGTACAAAGTGAAAACCCCCCTGTACAGGTGCTAAAACCCTCCCCTGTACAATACCAAAAAATTTTTCCCTCTACTTTGTAACTACTTTTACTATACTATCTAACCCTTTGTTCCACCTCCAAAGTGGGTAACTCATTCCATGGCTCAAACTCAAAATCACAGCTGTTTCCAGCTGCCTGCCAGGGTGTAAAATGCTTCTGACCAAGGCCTGGAACCTCTAAAAATGTCTGAGAGGCATTTTGAGTTCCAACATGGCTGGGCCTTCCTTAAGGCCCTGACAGAGATAAGATCTTTGGCCTTTTTTCTTGTTCCCCTTTTTTCTGTAATGTATTTTCAATAATTTGTTGTGTGTTTTTCTAGAGGAAGCGTTCCAGGTGGGGCCCAATCTGGATCAGGAAGTGCTTGGGAGCAGCTGCGGCGTGGATGGGCCGTGCCCTTGGAGAAGGCTGAGGACATCATTTGGGACCAGCTTTTCTTCCAGCGGGGGATGGCGTGAGGTGGGTCCTGTCTGCTGGGGATGGTGGGATCAGAGCTTTGGGGAGATGGCAGCGAGCACAGGAGCGTCCTGCTCTGGGCAGCTGCTGAGGGCTGGAGGTGCTGTGGCTGGCTGCAGGCTGGGCACATGTCCTGCCCTCCTGCTCTGCTCCCAAAGGCAGCAGTGATGGGCAGCTCTGGGCACAGCTCTGGCACGGCCAGCATGGCCTGGGCACCGCGGGTGGCTGGGACAAGGGGACAGGAGCCTTCAGCTGACGGGGCTTTCTGGTTTCTCTCCTTGCAGCCTGGCCAACCTGCCCGGCAGCAGCGCCGCAGCCCCACAGGAGCTCCAGAGGAGCCCCACCAAGAGGCACCGGGGAGTCCTCAGCAATCCAGCCAGCAACACACGGGCAGGAGGACACGGATGGCACTTCCTGCCTGGGACAGGGCTTGTGGCCATCTCCAGGCACCGCTCTCACAGAGATCCCCACAGCTCCAGCCCCTGCCCATCTGCTCTGTGGGCAGCACAAAGGCTTCGGCAGAACCACCAAAGGCCAAGGGGCTTGTGGCCATTTTCCCTGCAACCCTGCAAGCCTGAGCAGCTTGCTGAGCCCAGGAACCCTTTTCTCCCTCTTCCCCTAGGCCCTGCAGAGCCTGGGCAGCAAAAGAAAGATCCTGGGAGTCTGTCTATTGCAACACATCCTATATTTATACGCTAAAGAAAAACAAAAAGAAGGAAAGAACAATCTTGAGGAAATGAAACATTCCTGCTGGCTCGGGTGGCCCTAGCAGACAGAGCCCCTGGGATCAGCTCTCTGCAGAGCTCCAGCAGCACAGCCAGCCGAGCCCCGACAGACGAGGCTGTCTCCTCCATGCCCTGCGGAGCCGATCATGCAGGCTGCCGAAGATGGAAGAAGGAGCTCTCTCTGCTTCCTGGAGGATGTACAGTGTTTGAATTGCCAGGCTTCCGACGGGGATGCTGATGTCATTTGCCATGCCTTCAAGGGCTGAAAGAGAGAAGAACAGAGCCAGGGTCAGTTCCCGCATCTGGGACCCGAGTAGACCCCCGTGCCAGGGCCATCCCAGCCGGCTCTGGCCATGGCCAGCAGGGAGCAGGGACCAGCCGGATCAGCCCGAAGGTGCTCGCCACAAACCCCCCGCTGGCAGCCTGTTGCCCTCACTCACCCTCAGAGATGAGCTGGAGCTCTTCCTTCCTCCCCCTGAGGTGCCGCCCGGCCGTCCCTGGGAACACAGAGCCTGTCAGCCCAGCGGCACAGCTCCTGCCAGCGGCGCTGCCAGCCCTGGGGCCACACGGCCTCCTGGCCCGGCAGGGCTCCGCCCGGGCCCTCGCCGCTCGCTGCCGCCCCAGGGCACGGCTGCCAGAGGCGCCGGGCCCGGGTGGCGCTGCCGGGGCAGCAGGCGGGGCTGGGGCCGAGCTGCGGCGGGGCGGGGAGGGAGCCCGGGCTCGCGGCTCACCCAGGAACCTGACGGCCGCCTCTCGCAGGGGCTCCTGTGGGCTCTGCAGGTAGGGCAGGGCCCGGCGCAGGTGCTCGGCCGCGCTGCTGCTGTCCTCTGCCAGCTGCAGAGAGCGGCAGCAGGGAAGGGTTGGCGCGGGCTCAGCCCCTGGGCCGGGCGCTCCCCGCGCCAGCCCCGGCCTCCCCTGCCCGCACAGCCCTGAGGCGCGGCCAGCAGCCGCCGGCGCCGGGCTCTGCAGGGGCAGAGGGCCGGCTGCTGCCCGGGGAGCCGCGGGGCCGCCCCGCAGCCCCGCCGGGCCGCGGCTCCATCGGCACCCGGCTGGGCCCGCAGGAGCCTGGAGCAGAGCCCGCGGGCCTCGGGCTGCAGCAGCGGGCAGGGGCACAGCTGCCAGCCCGCACACCGAGCACCGCGCTCAGGGGCTGCTCCGGGCTGGGGCTGCGGCTTCCCGGCCCTCCTTACCAGCCACTCCGCCAACTTCCACAGCTTCTTTCTCTTCACCAGTTTTTCAAGATCCCTCCTCTCCAAGAGCTCGGCCGCACGAAGCAGCGTTTCCTGAGAAGCCTGGAGAGCAGCAGAGACACGGAGATGGCCCCAGAGCCCAGGGCACAAGAGCTGTGTCCCTGTGCCAAGGCCTGGAGGAGGCTGCAGCCCGCCAGGCGCCAGGGCAGGAGGCAGCCCAGCCCCCTGCCAGGGGAGCAGCAGCAGCCCACGAGTCCTCACCTCTGCCACTCGCTGGTTCTCATCATGGCAGTGGAAGAAGAGTGGCAGCAGGCTCTGGCGCACATGTGTCTTCATAGCCTCTTTTTCATTTTCCTCTGGAAAAGTCACCAATGTTCGGAAGAGCAGTATGGAGAGCAGCTGCACCTGTCTATTGTCCTGTATGAAGGGAAAAAAAAAGACCTCAGCATCGGCTGCATGGGGCTCAGCTTGGTGCAGGCCTGCAAAGCCACAGGGCACAAAGTATCTGGGCAGCCGCCAGTGTCCGTGGCTGGGGGCAGTGAGCCTTACGTGGTCAAGGAATGGCAGGAGCGCCTCAACCAGCTGCAGTGGGATGGGGCTGGGTATCAGCATGTCCTTGTCCAAGATGATAAAGTTGAGGAGCATGACTGTCATTCTAACTATCTCTTCATCCGCATCCCACAGGAGCTCCACGAGACTTTCAGTCAGGCTCCACATTTTTTCTCTCTGTGAGGAACACAAGTTTGTGAAATGCCATCCTGCTGCCGCAGGGCCTAGAGACCAAAGGGCTGTTCCGAAGCACTTGGGCAGCTGAAGTGGGAGGCAGGAGAGCTGGGAGCGGCTGGCCCAGCACCCAAAGCCCAGCCAAGCCCAAGCGACTGCATTCCCAAGTGCAGCCTCTGCCCCTGTCCCCTTCTCACCATCGAGGGATCCTTGATGAGCTCGAGAAGGGCCCTGAGCGCCAGGTGACGCCTCTCCTTGCACTCGCTTCTCAGGTGCCTTGACAAGATTTGCAGGACTCTGTTAGCACGGCGTTTACTCAAGTCCAGGCACTCGAGAACCTGAAAGGCACAGGGCAGTGACAGGGGACCGGCCAGCAGGAGCCCAGAACCGCACAAGGCTTGGCCCAGGCAGCAGCACAGGGCGCGGGCTCCATCCCAGGCAGCTGTGGCTACGAGAGGGCAGAGAGCTGGGAGGCAGCTGAGCGAGGCAGCGCTGGCCATCAGGCTCACCTCCACAAGGAATGCCAGGGAGGGCAGCTCCCAGCGTGGCTCCTGTGTGCTGAGCAGCCGGAGCAGGTAGCGAGCGATCCGAGAGCACAAGGGGATGGAGACACAGGACATCTCCCTGCCAGGAGACAAAGTAACCAAGACTGTGGGCCAGGGGGACAAACCTCTCCCAGGAGTGACTCACAGAGGTCTGGTCTTTCCCCAGCATCCTGCAAGGGCCCCTGGGCTATTTGGGAGGCGGCTCCTTGTGGGCACCCTCCTCTCCCAGCCTTTTCCAGTCTGCTTGGCTGTCCCTCGGTGACAAGGCCTTCTGGCCCATGACCACGGGGACTGTGTGGGGCACCCTAGGCACAGAGCACAAATGTCAGAGGCAGCAGGGTGAAGGGGGTCTCACTTGGCCAGCAGACCCACACCATAATGGTGGGTGTCAGCACACAGCAGCGTGTCCCAGCCACACTTGCGTTCCATTGCCACCACCACATCCTCATACTGCATTTGGCAGAGCAGGGACTTCAGGGTCTGCACTGCAAACCTGTGTGCAGAGCAAAGCCCAGGTCACGCTGGGAGCACTGGCTCCTGCCCAGGGATATGGCAAGGACAGGAGAACTGGGATGGAGCACCTGTTGGGACTGGTGGCAAGGCCGTATTGCTGCTGACATCCCTTCCAGAAGGTATCAACCTCCTCTGGATTATCCAGAGTGCTGAAGAGCACTTGGAAGAGCAGATGGACAAATAGGCGGGGGAAATACGCGGTCACAATATGTGGGACACAGGGCTCCTGGAGGATCTTCCACATCACCACAGTTGCCTGCAAAGGACAAAGCCCCTCGTGACAGCGCTCAGTGCCGAGGTGTCCGTGAGACAGGGCCCAAGCACGGGAGGGAGAGGCCCGGAGAGATGCAGGGGCAGCACCAGGCCTGGTGGCCCTAAAGCTGCCCCGAGGCCAGGTTTCAGCCCAGCGCCTGAGGCAGGGAGATGCAGTGGGGGAGGGAGGATGGAGAGGTGGCCTTGGGGCCAGCAAAGGCCAGTTGCAGAAACTCACAGCCAGGACAAAGACACCCGTTTTGTCCCCATCAGAGGTGCATGTGCTGTACTCTGGCCAGCTCCCCAGCACATCGAGGAGTATCAGCTGCACCGGCTCCGCAGTCCTGGACGAGCACATGATGCTCTTCCACATGGTCAAAGCAGCTCTGTGGGGTCAGAGCTCTGTCTCAGGGGGGGTCTAGGACACAGCATTGTGGCCTGGGCAGCAGTGGGGACCTGAGCTGGCTGCCAGCGCTGCCTCTGCCCACTGCCCCTCACCAGCAGCACTCAGGCAGCCCAGCCCTGTGGGGACAGGCCCTGAGGGGCAGTGAGGGAGCATGGCAGCAGGCGTGGGGGCTGATGTGCCAGGGCTGGCAGAGGGAGCAGCCAGAGGGCCCTGGGACTCTCTGTTGGTCAGACACCTGGCACAGGCTGTGCAGGCTGATGGGCTGGGGAGCCCTGAGCCCTCTGGGCAGGTGGGCACCGTACCTGTCACAGGATGGGGCCACACGCAGGAGCGTCATTACTACGTCAGCGGGCTGTTCTTTGGTGAGATCCAGCAGGGTCCTGTCCAGCCTGTGCTCAGCAAACTGATTGGCCATGAGCCACTGGTGGATGTACCTCACCATGGCAGGCACCTGAAGAAGGCACGGGGAGACTTGGAAAGCTGCCAGAGGGAGGAATATGCCCAGCTTCCCCAGAGAAGTGCTTCCCTTGCCACCACACTGCCATGGCCTCAAAGGCTTCCAGTGACCAGCAGGCATTGCTTGGGTGGCCAAGTAATTCCTGGGAGGCTCAAACCCTGGCCACAGGCTGCTTACTTGCTTTGCATTGGAAAACCCTTCCTCTACCAGCATATCCAGCAGGGCAGCACAGGTCTTAGTTTTGAAGATGTGTGAATATGCTCTGAGCCCTGTGCCCATGGTAGTCTCTTCCTTCCGAATCCTCTTGATGAATTTGCAAACCAGCTGTAGAAGAAGGGCAGGAAGGCAGGGATGTTCCATGGAATTCTCCAAGCGTGGTACTCGGCTGAGCGGTGCCAGCAGGCCCAGCCCAGGTGGGGATGGCTGCAGGTACCTGCGCTGTTCTGCGGAAGCGACCCCGGGCGGGGTCCTGCTCTTGTGTCTGGTCCAGGGCTGCATCTGGCAAAGAGTGAGCACAGCCAGGGCTGAGGGGCTACGGGAGAGGCCGGAGAACACAGCCCAGCCCTGCGCTGCCCAGGCAGGGACAGCCCCGGGATGCCCCAGGTGGATGGAGCACGGCCACTGCGGGGTGTCTGCCCGGGCCCCTCTTCTGTCCTGTCCATGGGCATGGCCCCAGGGGATGGGATAGGATGGGATGGGATGGGATGGGATGGGATGGGATGGGATGGGATGGGATGGGATGGGATGGGATGGGATGGGATGGGATGGGATGGGATGGGATGCGATGGGATGCGATGCGATGGGATGGGATGGGATGGGATGTGATGGGATGGGATGTGGCCAAGCTGGCTGCAGCCCAGCAGCCCAGCTCTGCCACTCACCCTCCTGCAGCTGCTTGAATGGCACCACCTCTTCAGTCTCGTGCGCTGGGGCAGCTCCAGGGCCTTCTTCCTCTTCCTCCACCCAGGCCAGCTTGGGCACTCTTGGGGGTCTCTGCTCCATGTCAGTGGCTGGATTTGTGGCTACTTGCAGGACAGATGCCTCGGAAAAGCTCCGAGTCAGCAAGTCCTGCTTTCGTGCCTGGAGGGCACCTTCAAGAGAGAAACCTCAGGAAGGCTACAGGACAGCAAGTCCTGCACTCTGGTCTCGAGGGCTCCTGCCACAAGGACAGGAGTCTCCTATCAATAATGGTGCTCTGGCCTCGAGGGCACTGGCGGCAGGGATGGGAGATGCCTCCGAGGCACCAAGTCCCACGCTCTGCTGTGGAGGGCACCTGCAGAAGAGAAGCCTCGGGAAGGCCACAGGTCAGCAAGTCCTGTGATCTGGCCTCGAGGTCAGCTGCAGGAATAACACCTCGGAAAAGCTCTTGGTCAGACACGAATGAGTGCGCTGTGCGGGGGCTCCTCACAGCACTGCTCTGTCCCGTCCTGTCCTCTCAAGTGCACGGAGCACTGTGGCATGGTCCTGTCACCACCAGCTCCTATGTCACCATGTGTCACAAAGGGCCCTTTGACACGCTGTTCCATGCCATGGTGACCATGCTGCAGCATGTCACAAAGGGCCCTTGGAAACATTGCACCCTGCCCTGGGGCCACCCCCTGCCCACCCAAAGTGGCCCAGGTTGGAAGGAATCCCTCACCCCAAGTGTCCAAGACAGCCTGACAGGATCTTTAGGAATGGCTCAGACCATCAGCAAACGCTGCCCTGCTCTGCGGGCTCAGGGCAGCAGAAGGAGCCCCCAGGGCTGCCGACACAGCTGTGCTGGGAAGGGCACGGGTCCTTCCATGGGAGCTGCCACATCCTCCTTGGGACCCATCCTGGCCCATGGCCACCCTAAACCCACGGGTGTGGGACACACAAGGAACTGTGGGCCAGGGCAGGAATGCTGCTCTGAGCCCTGGGGCCCGGGGAGCGCTGGCACCAGCAGGTGAGGCAGAGTCCCTGCCCAGGCAGACCTGCCAGCCCCCGAGCCCTGGCAGGGCTGGTGCCGTCTCCTGCCCCAGAGACCTGTGCCCCTGGGGGCTTCTGTGCCAGAGGGAGCCAAACCCACGTACACTGGGGGCTGTGCTCCTTCCTGCAGGGGCTGTTGGCAGGAACACCTGGAGCAACTGCTGGCAACACTTGGTCTCTGTCAGAAGCTCTTACTCCATGCTGAAATTATTTTCTCATTGAAGTTATTGCCTTCAGCACAAAAACACCTTAGCAGCAAAGGCACAGAAGAATCTGGCAAGTAAGAATCCTCAGTTCAGGAAAGCTTTACTTCCCATTGCTCAACTCAAGTCGTTCCGAAACATTGCAAACTTCCCAAATTAATTGGGATAGCCTGAGGACATGAAGATTTGGAATTTTGCTTCCCATCTCAAAGCAGCAACTCATTTGCCTTAACCTCATCCATTGAGGGTCACTTTCCAGAACATAACACTACACAAAAAAGGGCAAAACCAAGTGCCATTCTTTGGTTTGCAAGTGGTTTTCTATGAAGGGATGATAATATCCTAATTATCTTAAGGAATAAAAGCTCGCAAGAAATGAAAGTCCACTCAGTGTTACAAAAGTAGCCCAAATAAATGAATAAGGAAGGAAAAAGGGCTAATCCTCACCCGGTAGAGATATCTAATTGTCCAGTAAAGTGCAGCTCTCCCCTCTTGTTCCTTGCAGGAGGATCAGGACCATGAAGAGGAAAAATCACCAATATTCTTTCTGCCCTCTGTAACCAAAGTTGTGCCAAACTACAGATGCTGCCTTCAAACTGACTCAAATTCCAACCTAGACCTCTCACCTTCCAGACAACTCCTTCTCCAACACTCCACTACCACCAGCCCCTCCAAACTCCCACAACAGAAGCCCTCAACACCCTTCCAGAGGCCCCAGCTGTCCCGGTCCTGCTGCAGAGCTTTCCCTCCCTCCAGCAGACGCCCTGGTTCCCTGCACGTGCCGTGGGATGGCACTCAGGAGGATCTGCTCCAAGGCCTTCCCCTGGAGCAAGCTCAGGCTGCCAGGCCTATGGATGCTGGATCATCCTTCCCACCGAGCCTTCCCGTGCACGGCTGTTCCATCTGCACCTTTGGGCTCAGCTCAGACTTCTCCACCTAACCAGGAGTGTTGCAGCGCGCTGTGCGGGCGTGCTGGGCAGCTGCGGCAGGGGCGCGACCGTCCCCCTGCGAGCTCTGCAATTCCCAGTTATCCGCAGGTCTGGTGCAGGGACAGACAGCGATGACACGGGTCTTGGTGTAGAACAAGATGGATTTATTCCTGGGCTCCCGACAAAACTGGGGTGGGGGTCGGGGTGAACAGAATTTTTTATGCAGCAACTCAAGAGAAGGGGTGTAGGAAGGTGAAGCAATGAGGATGGGGTAAGGGAGGAATATAAGGTGGGACAAATAGCTTATGAGCCTATCAGGGAAAATGGGGGGGAATAATACAAAGTAATGAATGGGGTGTCGAGGGCATCAAGACAGACACAGAACTCTCTGGAGAAAGGGGTAAGGATAGGGAGGATTGACAACTTGGAAGGGAGGAGGTTAGGGAAGGGCTTGGGAAAATTGGCAACTGGGAAAGGGAGTGGATTAGGGAGGGGAATGGGGGCAAACATGGATTCAAAGCGAAACACACCACAATATCTCCCTGTTTCTTTTTACAAAAGAGAGGAGAGTTCTGGGGTTCAAAACAAATTAATCTATTATATAACATATCATCTACATAATCTATCATATAACAGATTTTAGCATATGACAAATTATCACAGCAACAGAAAATAATTCAATACTTATCAGGAAAAAATGAACTACTCATGACCATAACACATGGGGTAAGGATCTTCTTCACATAAGAATCTTAATATAAAATGTACAAAGTTATTATATACGGAATCAGGGTCGGGAGTAGGAATTGCAGCGGAATGATCTTGAAGTAAGACTGGGCTTGAAGCATGAATCACCGAGGAATCTGGAGGATCTGGCTTTCTAGGGTTCCAAAGTGATTTTGGAGGTCACTCCTCCCGTAGGATGTGATCAGTGAATAGACATGTGGTCTTGCTCATTTTATTTTACGCAAACATGGGTATTAACTGGACAGAGTGAATCCTCTCTCTGTAATATATAATTTAACAAGCAGATTATTTTAAAGTATCAAGAATATAATGAACAATTTTTTAGTCAAGAAATTTAGTTGGAAATTTGGGAAAGTGGTTAAACAAAAATCCACAAAGATCATGAAGTTTAAATAAGGTCTAAAGGCAAATTAATGAACTCTTTTTCCAAAGTGTACTGTGAAAACTTTAAAACAATATTGAAATGAAAAGGAACACTTGGTAGGGTATAATTAAGGAAATGGATGGGGAACTTGGGCAGTCACTCTTGAATAATTTTGTTCTTATATTCATTCAATTTTTTTTTTATTTTTATTCAGATTATAGTAGTTGTTTTTTTTTTTTTTTAAACTTTGGACCGTTTTTTCCTATGTGATCTTTCTTTTTGCAGGTGAAACAAATTTTTGACTTTGATGGGCAAACACTTGCCTCATGTTTTTTTTTCTATACTTAAAACATGTTTTAAATCGTTCTTTTTGGTTCTTTTTTCATTTATCTCAACTGTGGAAGCTTGTAGGCTAGTGATCTTGAACGGTTTCCACAAAGGCTTTGAAGGGTCAGGGGCTTTGGGGAGATTCTTCCAAAAATTAAATACCAATTGAATTCATAATTGATTCAGTTCATAAGAAGAAATATTATTACTTTGGCAACTGCCACAAGTGTTATGGGCTATCGGTAAGGGGAAGGACCTGGGCACTGCCGTCCTAGGGAGAGACAAAATGGAGGATTCCAGGTGTGGGTTTCAGCTCCACCTTCCTCCGAAGGAGGTCCCTCCATAAAAGAGGGTGATCTCCCAAGAAGGAGGGTCCCCTGACGGGAGGCCCCATAGGCGATCCTCCCCCCAGAAGAGGAGCCGGAATAAGGAATGGGGATGGTCCAAGCCCACCTTCCAACAAAGGGGACTGGCCTCCGACACACAATTCCTGTAGGGGCCTCTGCGGAAGGGGTGGGGCTGGCAGGAAACTTGGGGCCGGAGAAGAAGGGTCAAGGCAGGAAAGTGGGTTCCAAGCTGCGTGGCCAGCGTCACCTTGGAAAGGAGTGCCGGGTGCACTGCAGTTCCCTCGAGAGCTCTGAACAGTGTCTGGCGGGGCGCTTGGGGTGCTGTGGCCAACACCATCCCCAAGGGAGGATAGGGTAGGGTTTTGGGAAGTCCAAGGGACAGAGGGTACCGGGAGCTTCACAGAAGCCACAGGGGAACTTACAGGGGAGGAGCCCGACGCAGCTAGATTTCAATGAGGTGCATGGATGTCAGGGGCTTCTTGCATAGTATTAGATTCTCCCCTATTCCTATAAAGGTGCCGTAGTTTGATGGAAAATTTCTGCCCTATTCTTGTCTTTTCTACTCTCTCAGCCCTCATGGGATACTCCAGCCTTTGGGGGAGAGCCCAGCTTTGGGTAAGAGAGAGACTAGAAAAGCACGCTCCTGATAAGTGGAGGGTACCCTCAGGGGATGCCCCTGTTGGAGGGGGCCGCGGGAGACAAGACTCATGCTATTATGATCATCAAGTCTCAGTTTATTGATGGATTACACAGTTTATATATACTCATTAATTAGCTCATACATATTGCAAAAGCCAAGCTCATGATTGGTTGCTATGTGACTTGTACTACTATCTTAAAACTATCCTTGTGATTGCTACTTGCCTGTCCAGCTGGCCTTGGAGTTAGAACAGCTTAGCACTTCTTTGTTTCTCTTTATCTATTTCTACATACCAAGCAGTTTCAATATCCTGCTTTCTGCACACCATCTGCCCTTCAGGGTCATGCGAACTTTGCAGCAGTCACGTAGCCCTCCCTACTTGGATTAATTTTACAGTATCATGTCCCCTGTTGTACAACCATTCTTCTGCCAAGCTCTCTTCAACATTTTGGAGGCATCAGTGTGACATCATAGAGATGTCATTGTGACATCAGAGGAGGAAGTTGTGTGACTTCACAGAGAAGTCAGTGTGACATCTGAGAGAGCAGTGTAACATCATAGGGATGTCCATGTGATATCACAGAGAGCTGTGTGACGTTCTGGAGGTGTCAGTGTGACATCACAGAGAAGTCAGTGTGATATCACAGAGAGCTGTGTGAAATCACAGAGATTGGTGCAACATCACAGGGATGTCCATGTGACATCTCAGAGAGCTGTGTGACATCACAGAGATGTCAGTGTGGCATCTCAAAAAGATGTGTGACCTCACAGGGTCACTGTAACATCACAGAGGTGTCTGAGTGACATCACAGAGATGTCTTTGTGACATCAAAAAAAGATTTGTGACCTCAGAGGGTCTGTGTGACATCACAGCCATCTAAGTGTGACGTCACAGAGGTGTCTGTGTGACATCATAGACAGCTGTGTGACCTCACAAGGTCAATGTGACATCATAGAGATGTCAGTGTGACATCACTAAAAGACCTGTGACCTCACAGAAATGTCAAAGCGACATCACAAAGAGCTGTGTGACATCACAAAGATGTCCATGTGATATCACTGTGATCTGTGTGATGTCACAGATGTGTCAGTGTGGCATCATAAAGGTGTCATTGTGACATCAAAGGAGGATCTGTGCAATCACAGAGGAGTCAGTGTGACATCAAAGAGAATTGTGTGACATCACAGTGGTGTCAGTGTGGCATCACAGAGAGCTGTGTGATGTCACAGAGTTGTCACTGTGATATCACAGGAGGTTCTGTGACATCACAGAGATGTCTGTGTGACGTCACTAAAAGCCCTGTGACCTCACAGAAATGCCAATGTGACATCATGAAGAGTTGTGTGACATCACAGAGATGTCCATGTGATATCACTGTGAGCTGTGTGAGTCACAGATGTGTCTGTGTGGCATCAGAGAGATGTCATTGTAACATCAAAGGGGGATCTGTGCAACCATAGAGGACTCAGTGTGACATCAAATAGAATTGTGTGACATCACATTGATGTCAGTGTGGCACCACAGAGAGCGGTGTGACGTCACAGAGATATCTTTGTGACATCAGAAAAAGCTGTGTGACTTCGAAGGGTCTCTGTAACATCACCGAGGTGTCAGAGTGACATCACAGAGATGTCTTTGTGACATCACAAAAACCTTTGTGGCCCCACAGGGTCTGTGCTACATCACAGCCATATAAGTGTGATGTCACAGAGAATTCTGTGTGATATCACAGAGATGTCTGAGTGACATCATAGACAGCTGTGTGACCTCACAAGGTCAATGAGAAAAAACAAAGATGTCAGTGTGATGTCACAGAAATATCTCTGTGACATCACAGGATGTTGTGTGACATCACAGAAGTGTATTGGTGACATCACAAAGATGTAAGTGTGACATTCCAAAAAGCTGTGTGATGTCACAGAGATTTCAGTGTGACATCACAGAGGGCTGTGTGACATCACAGAGACATCCATGCGATATCACAGAGAGCTGTGTGACGTTATGGAGGGATCAGTGTGACATCATAGAGTTGTCATTGTGACATCAGAGGAGGAGGTTGTGTGACTTCACAGAGAAATCAGTGTGACATCACAGAGAGCTGTGAACCATCACAGGGATGTCCATGTGATGTAACAGAGAGCTGTGTGACGTTATGGAGGTGTCAGTGTGACATCACAGAGATGTCAGTGTGATATCACAGAGAGCTGTGTGACATCACAGGGTCACTGTGACATCACAGAGGTGTCAGAGTGACATCACAGAGATGTCTTTGTGACATCACAAAAAGATTTGTGACCGCAGAGGGTCTGCGCGACATCACAGCCATCTCAGTATGACGTCACAGAGGTGTCAGTGTGACATCACAGAGATGTCCGAGTGACATCATAGACAGCTGTGTGACCTCACAAGGTCAATGTGACATCACAGAGATGTTAGTGCGACATCACGATTGTTGCTTCTCTTTCGACCGCCACTTTGCTCTCGGGGGTTACTCGCCACTGTCCCCCGTCCCTCCCCGGCCCCCCGGGACCCTCCGGCTAGCTTTCTCTTTCCGGGGCCGGGATTTTCCTCGGTCCCGCTGCCATCGGCTTACCAGGCAGCGTCTGGGTTAGCACGGTCCGAGCTGCGGTGCTGCCTCACTCGCCACTAGGATTCTAGATAAAGAGACGAAGTGAGACCAATGGTATGCTTGTCCAGAGAGATTGTATTGCCTGAAGTGTTGCAGGGACCAAAGGCCCCGGGCTATTGCCCGGATACAGTTTTATACAGCAAAATTAAGAGAAAAGGTCTTAAACAATAGAGACAGGGTTCAGCTAAGGCACATCAGAACCACCCCAGGGGCCAGGTCCAATGGGAACTGCTCAGGGGTGGGAAGAAGGGGGTTTACAGAGGAATGCTGAAGCGGGACTTTCCCGAAACAGTGGAGCATACATAAATGTATCTTTGACCTCAGTTTACCATTCCCAAGGCCTTTCTAATACAATGGGGCATACATGAATGTATCCTTTTCCTCAGTTTACCATTCCCAAGGCCTTTCTAAAACCTTCCTCCACGCTACCATGACAGCATGACAACCGCAGGGGGAAGGTGCGCCGTGGCAGAGCAGAGACTGCCCGGCTGCCCAGCACTGTGCTTTTGCTTAATAATGCTTGCTTAATAAATTAATGTTAATTGATTTAACTATCATTAGCATCCCCAATTGAATTTGTCCATAACACGCCTGACTAGAGAAATGAAAAAAAAAATAAAGTTGGTATATTATCCAACACACAAGTGCAGTGCAAGCCCCCGGCTGCTGAGTCTCAGGAGAAGGCTGAGGGAAATGCACCCACTACGTACCCTCTGCCACTCACTCGGCATCTGGTGCTAAAGTTTGGATGCAGGGGTTGCTTGTCTCCTCTGGGTCTGTTCTTCCTTCCCTCTGGGAGGGCCTTCATGGAAATTGGTTCCATTTCTCCTGCACACCAGAGTGGCAGGGAGTCACTGCAGGCTGGTGATACTCTGATACAAGGAAACGGGTGTGCATACAAACCACGCTGTGAAAAGCCAGTGTCCATAAGGGAGCCAGAGGAGCCCTGCATCTTTCTTTGAATAAAGGGAGAGAGTCCATGGGGACATCTGCTGCTGGGGTTTTCTCTCTCAAAGTTTTGGAGGACACAGCCTCCTTTAAACTCCTGGCCACATGCTGCCCTCTTCCTTTCCCCACTGGCTGGGGTACCAGGCCAGGGGACTGCAGGGACCTTTGTACCCTCTTTTCCTTTTGCAAGGTATTAGTTCTGGTCTCCATCCAAAACTGTAATAGATAGATAATGAGATGATTGGCTCTCTCAATTAAGGGATGAAAATTGTGTGAATCTTAAGAGAAGCTTTATTGATGTAGAGTTATGTTATTGTGATTTGTTGTTTAGATGTTCTCTTGAAGAGAGCCTGACAGAGGAATGGTTGAATGACAAGGGACATGATACTGTAAAATTAATCCAACTAGGGAGGGCTACGTGACTGCTGCAAAGTTCGCATGACCCTGAAGAGTAGATGGTGTGCAGAAAGCAGGATATTGAAACTGCTTGGTATGTAGAAGTAGATAGAGAAGAACAAAGAAGTACTAAGCTGTTCTAGCTGCAAGGCCAGCTGGACAGGCAAGTATCATTCACAAAGATACTTTTAAGATAATAGTACAAGTCACATAGCAACCACTCATGAGCTCGGCTTTTTCAATATGTATGACCAAATTAACAAACATCTATAAACTGTGTAATCTGTCACAATAAACTGAGACTTGATGATCATGATAGCATGAGTCTTGTCTCCCGCGGCATTCCCTCTAACAACTGGCGCCCGAAAGCAGGGACCTGATCCGAGCCTAAGGCGAGAGAGGTGCTGCGTTGGAGTGCGGGTCCTGCGGCTGGAAGGACGGCGAAAATAAAGAGAAGAGGCGAAACGCTCTGCTCCGCTCCCTGAGTGACCGCAGAGGCGAGCTCAGCCGATACGTGCTGCCGAAGCCTGAAGGAGCCAGCAAAGGTACCGACGTAATCATGGAAAGGCAAGCAGCATATGATTTATTTAGTGCTTCTCTTAGAAAAAGGCAGATTAGGGGGATTGACTTAGATAAGGATCTCCCTTCACTATTGCATCATGCTGAGTCTTACGGCTTTTTCCTTAACCCCCATAGTGTTCATAAACTTTCCGAATGGAGAAGATATAGGGATAAATTGTGGGAATTAGTGTTAGATGAGGATAAACCGGACAAGAAAATGAGTAAACTTTGGAGAGTGGTTGATAACGAATTGCTAATGTGTCAGGCAGAAAAGAGGGCAGTGGAAGCGATACGGACAGCTCTGGAGAAAAATAAGGAATGTAAACCCTCGCTTCTCTCCAGTGAGCCAAACCCTCCGGTTCTCACAAATTTTCCCATTCCCATCTCTGCTTCTGAAATGCCTGTACCTCCCATAGACACTAGTAGCATTGAGGTGCTGGAAATTGAGATCCAAATTGCTTTATGGCAACGGGACTGGGATCCCAAATTCACTTTGTGTGAACGGGAATCAGGTAGAACGGAGCAGGCGCGGGGCCAGACAGAGCGGGGCCGGCCAGCACCGAGCCGGAGGCGAGCCCGGGGCGGAGCGGACATCAGCCGAGAGACGGAAGGCTCCTTGCTGCCGAGCAGCAGCGCAAGGGGGGAGAGGGGCGTTCCTGGGGGCTCAGCCGCGCTGGAGCCGGAGCAGGCGGGGCGCGGCCGTGGCGGGGGTGTCTCTTCTCCCATCCACAAGGTGACACAACAAGGACGGGAGCGAGGCGGCGCCGCCCCTCATCTCCCCGCAGCGCCCAGCAATGGCGGCGGAGATGGCGGCACAGTCCTGGTTGCCATGGCAGCGACAACGCCGAGAGCAGCAGCGCCACCGGTGGCGGGATCGCAACACTACAGCAAAAATTTCAACAGCATCTTCCCAATTTCTTACAAGAGTCAGAGACGTAATGAAAAAGTACAGCAGGACCGAGTGTTTTCCAAGATACCACGAAGGATGAACATTATGTGAATCAATGTTATTTCAAATATGATATGGACAAAAATCACTATATAAAGATAAAAATGTTAGTAATGATTTAATTACCAAAAATGTCTCTGAAAACAAAGAGTTGAGAAAATGTCATCTGATGGAATTTCAGTATTGAGTTTGTAATCTCTGTCTTTGGGTTTTTATAGATAATAATATAAATAATAATGATTTTAAAGTTTTATTGATAATACAATAAATAGTGATTGTTAAGTTTTTGTAAGTAATGATAAGTAGTGATTGTTACTAATGTTATATGAGTGCTTTAAAAGGATTGTCTTAACCTATTTTAAACATTTCTTGTTAATAGCTTGATCATAAAATATGAGTTGTCTGATTTTTGTGATAAGAATTATTATTAAGGTATTAAGGTATTAAGGTGTTGTTATAGTATTTACAGTCAGTTTTCATATGTTTTATTGTCTCTTTAGGTGATTGATTACAAGATGTTTTTTCAGGATCCTGTGTTTTTGATTTTTTAACTACTCATGTGTTTTCTTTATCCAATCTTTTATGCAGCTGCAATTCATCTTCCTTTAAAATTCATTGTCCAAATTTTAGTTCAAGATTTCAGACTTCAAATTTTCAGATTTCTGAAGAAAGGGTTTGTTATATTTAGAGGATTTTTGTCTTAAAAGAGATTTTAGAAATGTTCAATTATTTGATAGTTTGATAAATTTTTAATAATAAGGTTTTTTACTTATAACTGTTATTTCTAGGACTTTTGTTTTATAATGTGTTAAAACATATCCTCGAATTAGAGTTTGAGCTCTGGCCAAGCTCTGGCTCTACATGGATGGTGTGATTGACCCAGGTGTTTTCTGCATCAAAAAGTATTCAAGTCCTTTTGGCTTGACAATTTGACCATGTAGGGCAGCTGAGCCTCAAAGGGAGTTTTGGAGAGACATGATCCGGACATGTTTTATCCAAATCTCTGTTGTTTTAAGGTTTATCAGCTGCTGCAGAGTCTGGGATGACAATTTGATAGTGTAGCACTTGGTAACTGTGATTTTATATATAAATAGTGTATTATATGATTGATTTTTATTTTATTGTTAGTTTCTTTACTATATGCATTGTTTTGTTCTTGATGTTTTTTCATGTTTATAACAAAGATGTGATATTTCCATTTCTTCATGCAAATTTTAGGAAACAGAATTGAGAGAGGACCCTCCAGTCCCTGTGGGGAGTGTTGAGTTTGTTTGTGTTTTAGCAGGTGCAGAATCTGGATAGATTTCATTGAAGAATGTTAAACTTATCAATTTCAAGAGAACACTAATCTCTCCACAAGTAAATCAGAGGATGCACAGCAAAAGTGGATTGTGCAAAGATTTGTGTTTCACCCACAGAAGATTGTAGACTTTGGGTTTTTTCATAAGTGTGTTTTTAATTATGTTATAGACTTTTTTGCTAAGTTTTAATGAGTTCTAGTAATGCCTGTGATTTTTCTGTTCATTTTACCATTGCTTTTCAATGGCAAAAGAAAAAGAGGGACAATCAATTAGATAATCAAAAGCATAACATTAAGTTTATCATAAATATAGTTTGTATTTAGAATTAAGTTTGTTCCTTTCATGTTAAACAGAACAATCAAAAACATGAGAAATATGAAGTGGGGTGCACTTCTGTAATACTAACCTCATTTTTCACCCCACGAGTTGCTTCAGTGCAAGCTCTCACACAATTAAAAATCCTAGCCTACTGGACAGTGTCGTGGTTTGACACGGAAAGATAATTTTTCCCGGAAGGAAGAGGTCAATTTAGATATTGACCAATTGAAAGTAGACACGCCTCTGAGAACACAGAGGGGTTGAAAGCAGAATTCCCAGGGGAACTCGCTCTCTTTGGTTCCGGTCAGCGTGCAGTGCAGACCTTCCCCTGCCCAGCCACGAGCTGGGTGGGGGAGGGGAAGCCCCCATGGCCTGAAAGGTAGGCCGAAAGCCCCAAGGGTGGTGAAAGGACTGGAACCGGGCTGGCCCCTGCAGATGGAAGGGTGGAAGAAATCTGGGATGTCTCCATTTCCCCCCCCAGAGTTCCTCTCCCGAGAGGGAGAGAGAAAGCTGCAAGGAAGGAGGAGCGGGGGGAGCTGCTGCAAGGTGCCCAGTGCGTGGGAGTTGCTGGATGTCCGGGCATCGAGCCATCCTGGGAGTTCGGACTTTTAACCCTTTCTTGAGAAATGAAAGCTTTGTGAATTTTCCCTTCCCCTCCTCGGTTTGAAAGAGAGGAAGAGGGACACCTTGGACCCTGGGATGGGATGTTGGAAAGAGGAATTCTGGATGGGAGGGGGACAAGAAGTGGCTTTTGGCTGGACTTTTCCGTGTTAGCCACAACCTGAACCAAATCTTCTCCGTCAAGAGGGACTGTGTTTTGGGAGGATGCCAGTGAGTCAAGAGACCTGCTTCAGCTGAGAAAAAGACAAAAGTGGAGTGAACAGAGAAAAGGTTAGGGGGTTCGTGGTGGCGCCCCCTTGCCCTGGAAAGGAAAGAGAAGAGAAGAAGATCTCTGTTCTTGAGCCCTCGGCCCCAGGGGAAAATGGGGGGGACTGTGGTCCCAAACAATGAAAAACTGAACTGTTGTTTTCTCCCCTCTTGGCAGGGCATCCTTGAAAGGAAAAATCCTAAAGGCAGTGACCATCCATGCATTGGTGGTGAGAGCACTGTGCATGGAAAGGAGAAGGGTCACCATGGCAAACTTTCTCTCCGGGCGGTGCCATGTGTGACATGGAAACACAGGATGTGGAGCTGTGTTTCTTGGGGGGTCTGTGGCACAGGAGAGACTCTATTCCCTTGATGGACTGAATATCGATTGTTTGGAGGGTGGAAACCTGATTGGGGTCCAGATTGTGTCTCACTGTGGTTTGTTGGAGTTGGGTGGTGGAGGGGAGGAATGTTTTGCAAGGTTTTCATTTGGATCTTTGTGTGGTTTTTTTTTCCCTTCTTTAGTTTTCTCTTTTCTTTTGTAGTGGTAGTTTAATAAAGTTTTTTCCTGTTATCAAGCTTGGGCCTGCTTTGCTCTATTCTAGATTCCACTTCACAGCATTCCAGGTAGGGATCACATTTTCATGGGGGCACTGGCATTGTGCCAGTGTCAAACCATGACAGACAGAAAAATAAATTAATATTTCATCTAAAATGTTAAGTGAGCTTGCCACAAATACAGGTAGTATCTGTCATGCAGTTCTGCAAAACAGAGCAGCTGCCACTAATTTACTTCTTCTAGCCCAAGGTCATAGTTGTGAAGAATTTGAAGGAATGTGCTGTATGAACTTATCTGATCACTCTACATCTATCCATAAGCAAATACGAAAATTGACCGAGCTAACTCAACAATTAAAGGTGGAAGACAGATTGAGTCCAGAAGGCTGGCTGAAAAGATTAGAGATCAGACCATGGTTAAGAGACATTATCAAATACAGCATAATAGTTCTAAGCATAATTGTGATACTTTTGCTTGTTTTGCCCTGTGTGTCTACTTGCTTGCAAGGCTTAATGCAGCAGCTTTTGCAAAAAATGCTGAATGCACACCTTCTTGTACAAAAGGAAAACGGGGGAGATGAAGAGAGCCTGACAGAGGAATGGTTGAACGACAAGGGACATGATACTGTAAAATTAATCCAAATAGGGAGGGCTACGTGACTGCTGCAAAGTTCGCATGGCCCTGAAGAGTAGATGGTGTGCAGAAAGCAGGATATTGAAACTGCTTGGTATGTAGAAGTAGATAGAGAAGAACAAAGAAGTACTAAGCTGTTCTAGCTGCAAGGCCATCTGGACAGGCAAGTATCATTCACAAAGATACTTTTAAGATAATAGTACAAGTCACATAGCAACCACTCATGAGCTCGGCTTTTGCAATATGTACGACCTAATTAACAAACATCTATAAACTGTGTAATCTGTCACAATAAACTGAGACTTGATGATCATGATATCATGAGTCTTGTCTCCCGCGGCATTCCCTCTAACATTTTGGTGATGTCACATAGATATCTCTGAGACGTCACACTGAAATCTCTGTGATGTCACATTGACCTTGTCAGGTCACACAGCTGTCTATGATGTCACACGGACATCTTTGTGATGTCACACATCCTCCACTGACGTCACAATGAGATTTCTATGATGTCACATTGACACCTATGTGACGTCACACTCAGATGGCTGTGATGTCGCACAGAACCTCTGAAGTCACAAATCTTCTTGTGATGTCACAAAGACATCTATGTGATGTCACTCTGACACCTCTGTGATGTCACAGTGACCTTGTGAGGTCACACATCTTTTTGAGATGGCACACTGACATCTCTGTGTTGTCACACAGCTCTCTGAGATGTCACATGGACATCCCTGTGATGTCGCACCAATATCTGTGATGTCACACAGCTCTCTGCGATATCACACTGACTTCTTTGTGATGTCACACTGACACCTCCAGAACGTCACACAGCTCTCTGTGATGTCACACTGACTTCTCTGTGAAGTCACACAACCTCCTCCTCTGTTGTCACAATGACATCTCTATGATGTCACACTGACACCTCCAGAACGTCACACAGCTCCCTATGATATCACATGGACGTCTCTGTGATGTCACACAGCTCTCTGTGATGTCACACTGAAATCTCTGTGACAGCACTCAGCTTTTTGGAACGTCACACTTAAATCTTTGTGATGTCACCAATAAACTCCTGTGATGTCACACAACTTCCTGTAATGTAACAGAGATATCTCTGTGACATCAGACTGACACCCCTGTTTTGTCTCATTGACTTTGTGTGGTCACACAGCTGTCTATGATGTTACTCGGACATCTCTGTAATGTCACACATCCTCCTCTGACATCACAGTGACATCTCTATGATGTCACACAGACACCTCTGTGACGTCACACTTTGATGGCTGTGATGTCGCACAGACCCTGTGGGGTCACAAAGCTTTTGGTGATGTCACAAAGACATCTCTGTGATGTCACTCAGACACTACTGTGATGTTACAGAGACCCTTCGAAGTCACACAGCTTTTTCTGATGACACAAAGATATCTCTGTGACGTCACACCGCTCACTGTGATGCCGCACAGACAACACTGTGATGTCACACAATTCTATTTGATGTCACACTGACTCCTCTATGGTTGCACAGATCCTCCTTTGATGTTACAATGACATCTCTCTGATGCCACACTGACACATCTGTGACGTCACACAGATCACAGTGATATCACATGGACATCTCTGTGATGTCACACAGCTTTTTGTGATGTCGCACTGACATTTCTGTGGGGTCAGAGTGCTTTTAGTGGTGTCACACAGACATCTCTGTGATGTCACAGAACTTCCTGTGATGTCACAGAGCTATCTCTGTGACATCACACTGACATCTCTGTGAGGTCACATTGACCTTGTGAGGTCACACAGCTGTCTATGATGTCACACGGACATCTTTGTGATGTCGCAAAACCTCCTCTGACGTCACAATGGGATCCCTATGATGTCACACTGACAGCTCTGTGACGTCACAGTGACCCTTCGAGGTCACACATCTTTTTCTGACGTCACAGTGAGAAATCTGTGACATCTCACAGCTCTCTGTGATGCCACAGTTACATCACTGTGATGTCACACAGTTCTCTTTGATGTCACACTGACTCCTCTGTGATTGCACAGATCCTCCTTTGATGTTACAATGACATCTCTCTGATGCCACACTGACACATCTGTGACATCACACAGCTCACAGTGATATCAGCTGGACATCTCTGTGATGTCTCACAGCTCTTCGTGATGTCGCACTGACATTTCTGTGAGGTCACAGGTCTTTTACTGATGTGACACAGACATCTCTGTGATGTCACCGAACTTCCTGTGATATCACAGTGACAACTCTGTGACCTCACACAGCTCTCTGTGATCCCTTTGACATCACAGAGGGCTGTGTGACCTCACAAGGTCAATGTGACATCACAGAGATGTCAGTGTGACGTCAAAGAGATATCTATGTGACATCACAGGAGGTCATATTACATCACAGAGGTGACTGTGTGACTTCACAGAGAGCTGTTTAATGTCACTGAGATGTCACTGTGACATCATAAAAAGTTATGTGACCTCACAGTGTCACTATGACATCACCCATGTGTTAGAGTGATGTGGAGAGTTTTGTGGATGAATTGCTAAGTGAGAAATGACATGACTACGTGCAGTTAGTGAAGCAGTAGCTGAAAATTGCATAGTGCAGCAATAGCAGATGTAGCAATAATATCTTATGTCCTTGGGAAGCTGGTTCCCAACAGTGGAATGGTCAGCAAAAAGATAAATGTAAGGGAAAACAAAGCAAGCTTAGAAAGCTCCAAAGGCGGGGTTGACCTGTTTTTAATACACCAGTTATATGCCTAAGTTTTGCAATATGCATGAGCTTCATTATAACGGGTATAACTGTACATGCGTGCTTGGAATAAACTGAGACTTGTTGACATTATAGAATGGACTTGTCTCCTGTCATTTGTTCCACAAAATGGTGACCCGATCGACGTGATAGGCACCATGGTGGAGTGACGAAAAAGGGTTCGGGTCCTGATGCAGCCAGGACGGCAAAAGTGCTGAATTGAAATAGAGTGCACCGTGCCCCAGGTGACTGCACAGGCAAGCCTGGCTGATACGTGCTGCCGACGACCTCGGAGGGCTGCAACAGCGCTGACAATATAGGTATGGAGAGGCAAGCAGCATATGATTTATTTACTGCATTCTTGCAGAGAAGGCAGATTAAAGGCATTGATTTGCAAAAAGATATGCCAGGGTTATTAACATATTAAGCACATTACAGGAATAGCACATTCTCCCACTGGACAAGCAATTGTAGAAAGGGCAAATGGAACTTCGAAGAGATACTTGGAAAAACATAGAGATTAGAGATGTTCAGGAAAGATTAATGAAGGTACTCTTTGTTCGTAATCATTTGTGTATATTTGGGGATTCAGAGGCACCACCTGCAATGATACATTATGGACAAAAAGAAATGAGCAAAAAAGGCAAAGAAGTATGGGTCAGGTATAGGGACCCTAAAACAGGTATTTGGCAGAACCCAGCAAAGGTCCTATATTGGGGAAGGGGATATCTTTGTGTTTCCACCCCTACAGGTTCACTCTGGGTGCCGGCGAAATGGACTAAACCAGCTCTGGATGAGTCGTCTCTTAGCCTGCCTGACGGATCAGGACCAGAGGAGAATTGAAGAGAAGCTGATTCGCACAGTGGGACCTATTCTTCAAGAGATAAGAGGACTTTCCCCAGTGATTGATCAACTTTTGCCTTCAGAGTTAACTTTTACGGCAATTGTTACAGTTATTGAGGCTTTACAGACTGTTCATATTTCAGGACCAAAGAATCCTGAGTGTCTTAGTTGTGGGAATTTTAATTGTAACAGTTGGATTGCTTTTGTTTGTGGGGGTTGTGGGAAAACATACTGGGAAGATCAAGTATTTTTAAAATGACATTTTTGGTGTAAACATTGTGACTTTCGAAAACGAGGAGATTCTTGGCAGAGAGATTTAATACGAGACACAGGCTTAGGAGTTGCTATAGCTTTACAGTTATGTGAAGCACCAGAACAAAAGATATTAGCTTTTTATAGGTGGGAAGCAGAACACGCTTGTGACAGGTTCATTAAGCAAGCAAATTCAAAAGTTTTATCAACAAGGTGTCAAAAGCAAGTGAAGGTATCTATAAGATCTTATTTAGGAAAACCAGTAGTAGGAAATCCAGACATAGAATTAGATAAGTTTATTAAATATGTGCAGACATTAAAATTAAAATCCAAGCAGAAGAAATCATGAGGGCAATAAGGTGGATAATCTATCTTGTTCTTTCGAGTAATCTTTGTCGTGATTGGATCCCTCACAGCTGGCTTCAGAGCATACTCAGCTTGGCTCTTCCAAATTCCAGGGGCTCCAGGCTGCTCAGCAGGATCTGCACCTCCTCCACAGTTACGTGGAACTGCACCTTCAGTACAGGCACCTTTCCAGCCTGATCTGCCCTCCTTCCTCTGTGTGTGTGCAGAGAACACGGCGTGGAAGAGAACAGCAGCAGGGGCCTGTGTGTCCCAGGGCCTGGGATTTGCGCTGCTTCAGCTCCACAGAGATGCAGGTAACGGGGAGAAACCAAACTGTTTATTAATGGAAGGGAAAGGGAAGGGATGAGATGGGGGCAAAAAGAGGGGATGGGCAGGGTCTGAGGGCTGCAGGGAGGGAGCTGTCAACAGGGAGGGGGAAGGCAGCAGCTATGGGAGCTGGAAGCAGGCACAGATGCGGCCAGCATCAGGTGTGCCTGGAGCTCTGGTGACATGGAGTCCTGGTGCTGTCTTCACTGTCTCCTGGTACTCTGCTTGGGACCCTGGTTCTCTGGATCCAGCAGATGACCTTAGTTCTGCACATCTTTGTCCAAAAATAGCCTGAATTTCCAGGAGAGTGGAGGATGGGCTGTCATCTTCGCTCATGGCTTCAAGGGCTGGAAGACAGATAAACTAGCACAGTCAGAGCCCAGAGGGCCACCCGGCGATTCTTCTGCTAAGGCCATCTCTCCCAGCTCTCGCCGTGCCTAACAGAGATGAGGACCCAAGGGGATCAGCCGCAAGGTGCTGGTCACAAATCCCCCACTGGCGTCCCTGAAATCTCTCTGTGCCCTGCCCACACCAGCCCTGGTCCACACAAGGAGCGCAGCTGGCCGCAGCCGGGACAGGGATTGCAGCTCCCTGGGCGGCATTGCAGCTCCCCCGGCAGCCCCTGCTGACAGCCCCTGCCCTGACTCACCCTGAGTGAGAAGGTGAAGCTCTGCTGGCTGTCCCCGGAGGTGCCGCCCGGCCGTCCCTGGGAACACAGAGCCTGTCAGCCCAGGGCACAGCTCCTGCCAGCGGCGCTGCCAGCCCTGGGGCCACACGGCCTCCTGGCCCGGCAGGGCTCAGCCCGGGCCCTCGCCGCTCGCTGCCGCCCCAGGGCACGGCTGCCAGAGGCGCCGGGCCCGGGTGGCGCTGCCGGGGCAGCAGGCGGGGCTGGGGCCGAGCTGCGGCGGGGCGGGGAGGGAGCCCGGGCTCGCGGCTCACCCAGGAACCTGACGGCCGCCTCTCGCAGGGGCTCCTGTGGGCTCTGCAGGTAGGGCAGGGCCCGGCGCAGGTGCTCGGCCGCGCTGCTGCTGTCCTCTGCCAGCTGCAGAGAGCGGCAGCAGGGAAGGGTTGGCGCGGGCTCAGCCCCTGGGCCGGGCGCTCCCCGCGCCAGCCCCGGCCTCCCCTGCCCGCACAGCCCTGAGGCGCGGCCAGCAGCCGCCGGCGCCGGGCTCTGCAGGGGCAGAGGGCCGGCTGCTGCCCGGGGAGCCGCGGGGCCGCCCCGCAGCCCCGCCGGGCCGCGGCTCCATCGGCACCCGGCTGGGCCCGCAGGAGCCTGGAGCAGAGCCCGCGGGCCTCGGGCTGCAGCAGCGGGCAGGGGCACAGCTGCCAGCCCGCACACCGAGCACCGCGCTCAGGGGCTGCTCCGGGCTGGGGCTGCGGCTTCCCGGCCCTCCTTACCAGCCACTCGGTGAGCTTTGACAGCTGCTCCTTCTTCAGCAGCTGTTTGAGATCCCTCTGCTTCAGAAACTGGGCCGCACCAAGCAGCGTTTCCCGAGAAGCCTGGAGAGCAGCAGAGACCCAGAGATGGCCCCAGAGCCCAGGGCACAAGAGCTGTGTCCCTGTGCCAAGGCCTGGAGGAGGCTGCAGCCCGCCAGGCGCCAGGGCAGGAGGCAGCCCAGCCCCCTCCCAGCATCATACAAATGCTCACCTTTGCCACCTGCCAGTTCTCATCATGACAGTGGATTAAAAGTGCCAACAGGCTCTTGTTCACAATTGTCTTCAGGGGCTTTTTTCCCTCATCCACTACCAATTCCATCACCTTACAGAAGAGTTCAATGGAGAGCAAGCACACATGGCTGTTGTCCTAGAGGAAAGGAAAATACCTACACCAGCTACTCCAGGCCCACCTGGGCAAAGGCCTGAAAATCCACAGGGCACAAAGTTTCTGGGAAGCAGCCGATGCCTGTGGCTCAGGATGCAGAACCTTACGTGGTCAAAGAGCAGCAGGAGTGCCTCAGTCAGCTTTGGGGCAGTGGTGCTGGACACCAGGATGTCTTGGTGCTGGAGCACATTCATGAACACACAGAGGCTCATGCTAACCACCTCTACATCTGGAGCCCCCAGCAGCTCCAGAAGCCTTTGAGATAGAGGGTAGATTCTTCTGGCCTGTGCGGAACACAAGGCTGTGCTGGGGAGCCGTGGATGGCTGTAGGGCCAACACTGCCCTGGCACTGCAAGCCCACCCTGCTGCTGCAGGGCCCACAGGCTGAAGGCCTGTCCCAGAGCACTGGGGCAGGTGAGGCAGGAGAGCTGGGAGCAGCTGCCTCAGCTCCTGAAACCCTGCCAGCCCAAGGGGCTGCTTTGCCCAGCGCAGCTTCAGCCACTGCCCCCTTCTCACCATCCATGGATCCTTGGTGAGCACCGCGAGGCCTCGGAGCGCCAGGTAATGCCTGTGACAGCATTCACTCCAGAGGTACTTTGCCATGGTCTTCAGAGCGCTGCCACGACATTTACTCAAGTCCAGGCACTCGAGGACCTGAAAGGCACAGGGCAGTGACAGGGGACCCGGCCGGCAGGAGCCCAGAACCACACAGGGCGGGGACCAGGCAGCAGCACAGGGTCTGGACACCATCCCAGGCAGCTGTGGCTACGAGAGGGCAGAGAGCTGGGAGGCAGCTGAGCGAGGCAGCGCTGGCCAACAGGCTCACCTCCACCAGGACTGTCAGGAAGATCAGATCATAGCATGGCTTCTCCTTGCTGAGGTGCCGGAGCAAGTGGAGTGCGGTGTGAGAACACAAAGGGATCGAGACACGCCGCATCTCCCTGTCAGGGGAAAAAAGGCACCAAGGCCCTGAGGTGGGGGTAGCAAACCTCTCCCAGGACTGACTCACAGAGGTCCAATCTATCCCCAGCATCCCTGGAGGGGATGTGGGCGCTTTGTGAGGTGGCCCCTTCAGGGCACCTTCCTCTCCCAGCCTGTTCCAGTCTCCTCGTCCGTCCCTCAGTGACAAGGCCCTCTGGCCCATGACCACAGGGACTGTGAGGGGCACCCGGGAACAGGGCACAAATGCCGGGGGCAGTGGGGAGAAGGGCGTCTCACCTGGCCAGCAGACCCAAACCATATTCCTGGGTGATAGCACGCATCATCGTGTCCCAGCCACGCTTGCGCTCCATAGCCACCAGCACATGGTCCCACTGCAGTTGGCAGAGCAGAGCCTTCATGGCCCGCACTACAAACCTGTGTGCAGAGCAAAGCCCAGGTCACACTGGGAGCGCTGGCGCTGGCCACAAGGGCACGGGAAGGACGGGGGGACTGGGACCTCCTGAGCCTGCTGTCAAGGCGGTGTTCCTGCCAGCATGCTCTCCAGAATGCAGCAACTTCCTCTGGTGGGATCTCCTGTGTGGTGGCAACAGCATGGAAGAGCAGAGCCACAAACAGGCGGGGGGAATAAAGATTCATCGCCTCGTGGCACTCAGGCACCTGGAGAATCACCCAGAGCACCAGAGTTGCCTGCAAGAGAACAGCCCAAGGCAGCGCTCAGTGCCGAGGTGTCCATGGGGCAGGGCCCAAGGGCCGAGGCAGGGGAAGCAGCAGGCCTGGTGCCCCCTGAGCCTGCCCCTAGCCCAGGTTTCAGCCCAGTGCCTGAGGGATGGAGAGGATGGAGAGCTGCTGGAGAGGCAGCCGGGGGATGAGTAAAGGCCAGTTCCAGAAACTCACAGCCAGGGCAAAGACATCTGTGCCATCCCCATCAGAGGTGAAGATGCTGTGCAGAGGCCAGTTCTCCATCACACAGAGCAGCACTGGCAGCACCTTTTCCACTGTGGAACTCGACGAGCCTATGGTTCTCCACATCATTGCAGCAGCTCTGTGTGACCAGAGCTCTGTGTCAGGGGCATCTCAGTCACAGCACCATGCTCTGTGCACCATGGGGGCCCAGGTGCCAGAGCCCCTGTGCCCTGAAGGGCAGGGGGGGAGCGCTGGCAGCAGGCTCAGGAAACAGAGGGGCCTGAGGCTCCTGGGCCTCTCTGCCTCTCTGGCAGAGCCCATTGGACAGGCTGTGCAGGGCCGTGGGCCCTAGAGGCTGCTGAGCCCTGAGCTCTCAAGGCTCGTGGGCCCTGTACCTGTCACACGTTGGGGCACAGCGCAGGAGGGTCAGCACCACGTCAGCAGGGTGTTCTTCAGCCAGCCTCACAATGTCAATTTGCAGCCAGGCATCCACAGTGACTTGGGACATGAGACGATTGTGAATGTTCCTTACAATGGCTGGCACCTGGAGGAAGCATGGGGAAGACTTGGAGTGCTGTCCAAGGGAACAACTTCCCCAGCTTCCCCCAATAAGTGCTTCCCTTCCCGCCACACTGTGCTGGCCTCAAAGGATCAGGAGGCCCAGTGACTGTGGCTTGAGGGAACACACAATCCTGGGAGGCCTCCAGGCCTGGCCCCAGGCTGCTTACCTGCTGCTGAGAAGGAGCAGCACTGTCCTTGAGAAAATCCATAGTGGGAGCATGAATCACCGTGGCAGTGGGCATGGTGCCAGTCTTTGAGATGCCCTGAGTCATTCTGGTGTCAGTGTTTGTGATGGCCATGCTCTCAGCCATTGCCATGTGAACAGCCATCACCCTCTGAGAATGGATTGCATTGTTCCCTGAGTGTGCAGTCGATTCTGGGCTGACATCAGGCTCTGCCTGGAGCTCGGTCAGCCCCAAGTCAGGCTCAGCCGGGCCCTCAGCTGCTGCGCTGCTGGTCTTTCTATGTGGAATGCACGGGAACTTCCAGAACATCTGCAGGAGAGCAAAGGACAGGGTAGCCAGGGATGTTCCATGGAGTGCTCCAGGTGTGCTGCTGGGCTGAGCAGTGACAGCAGGCCCAGCTCAGGTGGGGATGGCTGCAGGCACCTTCAGGGTTTTGCGGAAGCGGCCACGGGCGGGTTCCTTCTTTTGTGTGCGGTCCAGGGCTGCATCTGGCAAAGAGCGAGCACAGTGAGGGCTGAGGGGCTGCTGGAGAGGCCGGAGAACACAGCCCAGCCCTGCGCTGCTCAGGTAGGGACAGCCCCGGGATGCCCCAGGTGGATGGAGCACGGCCACTGCGGGGTGTCTGCCTGGGCCCCTCTTCCATCCTGTCCATGGGCATGTCCCCAGGGGATGGGATGGGATGGGATGGGATGGGATGGGATGGGATGGGATGGGATGGGATGGGATGGGATGGGATGGGATGGGTCCAAGCTGGCTGCAGCCATCAGTCCTGTGGCCCAGCTGTGCCACTCACCATCCTCCAGTGGCTGGAACTGCTCCGGTTTTTCATGCTGTTGCACTGGGGCAGCTTCAGGGCTATTCCTTTTTTTCCCCCTGAACACTCTGAACAAGCGGAGAAATCTGCCCGCCATGCCAGAGTCTGGCCTCTAGGGCAACTTCTAGAGAGATGGCTCGGGAAAGCTCCAAGTCAACAAGTCCTCAAGGACACTTGCAAAAGAGAAGCCTCGGGAAGGCCACGGGCTGCCAAGTCCTGTGGTCCTGCCACGAGGTCACCTGTAGGAATAATGCCTCGGAAAAGCTCCGAGTTGGACAGGAACGAGCGCGCTCTGCGGGGGCTCCTCACGGCACCGCTCTGTCCCGTCCTGTCCGGTCGCCTGTTCCGAGCAGAGTGGCGTGCTCTGGTCACTGCCAGCTCCTATGTCAGCACGTGTCACAAAGGCCATCCAGTCCCGTTCTATGCCATAGTGACCATGCTGCACCGTGTCACAAAGGGCCCTTGCACACACTACCACCTGCCCTGGGGCCACCCCCTGCCCAGCCAAAGTGGCCCAGGTTGGAAAGAATCCCTGGCCCCAAGTGTCTGAGACAGCCTGACAGGATCTTTAGGAACGGCTCAGACCATCAGCAAACGCTGCCCTGCTCTGCAGGCTCAGGGCAGCAGAAGGAGCCCCCAGGGCTGCTGACGCAGGTCCAGGTGGATGCCAAACCTGCTCTTCACAGGCTTCTCCCACCCCTGCCCCTCTGCCAAGTTCTCTAAAAACCCCACAGCCCTGACTTTGCCCTGTCTTTTGGGGGTAAGAAAAATGGATTCCGGAGCTTTGTGAAACCAAGCCCCGTCTCGTTTTTCCTGGCACCCGCAGCTGCACTCTCCCTGGACACCATGAACTCAACTTCTGGAGGATTTGTGGGTTATGGGGGAATTTTGGGCAGTGTTCTCAATCTCTTTGCACTCCAGAAAAAAAGAGGGATGAATTTTTCACCACAAAACCACTCAATCCCACTGAAAACAACTGAATTTTAACCTATAAAGGCACAATCCCACCTCAAATTGCATGTTCTGACCTCCAAAACCTCAATCCCACACAAAGCTCACTTGATTTCACAGCTGCCAGGGTGAGATTGGGTTGGGAGGAGATTGGGAGAAGTGGGATCCCAGTTTGGAATAGTGGGATGTATTTGATAGCGAATAAAACTTTCAGAGTTACTGATTTCTGTCCCCTTCATTTTCAGTCCCTTCTGTTTGTAGAGTGGCTCCTTCCCAGCTGATTAAATTCCTATAAAAATATTTTTTTTTTTTTTTAAATCAGCTGGCCCAAACAATCAAAAAACCAATATTAATATAGAACCAACCATCTGCAATTATATTTTTTTTAACAATTTTCATTTTTTAGAGTGTGTAAGGGTGTTATTAAAGTTTAATTGTTTGGTTAAATTGTATGAGACATTATAGTGGTGTTTGGTTTCGTGTTCAGTATATTTGTAGTGTGAATTGTTTTACTAAGGTGTGTTCGATTGTATGTTTAGATTGGCTGGTGCTGTGAGAGGCGCTGGGCTCTGCCTGGCAACTGATGAGTCAGAGCCATCCCGGGCGCTGATTGGCTGAAAATCGCCAGGCGGGACCAGCGCCGAGTTTCTGCCTGGGAACTGAATCGTCATCAACGCCGCGCGCTCTGATTGGCCAGGATCTGCTTCGGGGCGGGGCCGGGAGGAACTGGGGACCCCCAGGAGCCCCCCGGGTTTGGGGGTTTCCATCCCCCCTCGGCCCCCGGGGCGGCCTTGGGGCCACCCCAACACCCCCGAAATGGGGAGGGTCCCCGGAGCCGCTTGGAAGCCCCAGAAATGGGCTGGAAGCAGCAGGAGCCGCCCCCAAAAGGGATTGAAGGGTCCGGTCCGGGAATGGCTCCGACCCGGATTGGGGCGGGCTGGGATTGAGGGAGGGTCCGGTCAGCGGCTGCGGAGGGGCTGGGATTGGGGAGGGCTCCGGGATTGAGGGGATGGGTCCATTCCGGGACTGGGGCAGGATCGCTCCCTGGGGGTGGGCTCCATTATTGAGTCAGGCTCTCTCCCCTTCCCGATCCCAATCCCGTTCCCTGATCCTGTTCCCGATCCCAATCCCATTACCATTTCTGTTCCCGTTCCCGGGCCAGTTCCCGATGATCCCGACCTCGTTCCCAACCCCATTACACTCCCATTCCCGATCCCGATCCCATTCCTGTTACTGTTCTCGATCCCGATCCCACCGCTGTTTCCAGGGAATGGCTCCTATCCCAGCCCCGACCCCAAACCCGGGGGGTCAAACACTGGGGTCAAACACCCCAAATCCCAACTGGGAGGGGGGAGGACAAACAGCCCCAAACCCAAACTCTGGGATGTCAACCTCCCCCCTGCCCCAAACCCCAAATTTTAGGATCAAACCCCCCAAATCCCAGATCCTGGGCTGTCAAACACTCCCCAAATCCCAAACGTTGGCATTAAACCCTCCTGACCCAAAATCCTGGGGTTCAAAACATTTGGGGTGTCCAACACCCCCAATTCCCAAAGTCTGGGGTCAAATACCCCCAAATCCCAAATCCTGATGTGTCCAAGTCTCCCAGCCCCCAAAGTTTGGGGTTAAATCCCCCAATCCCCAACTCCTGGGGTTTGAAATATCTCGGTTGTCCAACCCTCCTCCTCTCCAAAGGTTGGGATCAAACCCCTCAATTCCCAAACTTTGGGGTCAACCGCCCTGAATCCTGTAGTAGATAGGGACAGGCGAACGGAAGATTTCGGGATGTGACGGAAAGAAAGACCCCTTCCCCCTCTCACCCTGCAACATGTTATCCATTACCCCAAAGAATGTAACCACACCTAACCCAGTAGTTTTCCACTCCTGACTAACCCTAGAGACCCTACCAACCCCCCCTGACGTAACAGAGTCCCCCAAGACTATTTAAACCCATGAGATAAGATAATAAAGGCTTTCGACCGTCCACCACACTGGTGCCTGCGTGTGTCGTTGGCCCGAGTGGCCCAGGGGAGACTGGGCTGCCGTGCTGTTCCTTGAAACCAGGTCGCCTTGCCTTCCCCTGAAGGCAACATAACTGGTGCTGAAGCCCGGGAATAATTCGCTCGGGCAGCGGGTGTCGCCTGGACAAGAGCAGCGGTCAGACCGGTAAGACCGTGTTCTCGGCGAGGGAGACGTCCCAGGACCCGCGATCATCATGGACGCCATCGCCAGGGTCGTAAGTGAGGTACATAAACAATGGGGAATTGAGTGTAAGCTCAAAGACTTTTATCTTGCTATAGCAAGGCTGCTTGAGCTTGGGGCAATTGAACGCCCTGTGGATGTTTTGCATCCGGAGATATGGGAAAAATGCACAGCCTTGCTGGCAGAGGACACGAAATCCTCAGGCAGCGGCAAATGCCTTAAGGCGTGGGGAAAAGTAGAGAAAGCCCTGCGCAGAGCAATAGAAGAGCAGGAGACATGGAGCGCAGCGCGTACGTGTTTATTAGTTACAGCCAAGCTAGGGGTAGGAGCGTGTCATGGTTTGACACTGGCACAATGCCAGTGCCCCCATGAAAATGTGATCCCTACCTTGAATGCTGTGAAGTGGAATCTAGAATAGAGCAAAGCAGGCCCAAGCTTAATAACAGGAAAAAAACTTTATTAAACTACTACTACTAAAGAAAAGAGAAAACTAAAGAAGGGGGGAAAAAAACCACACAAAGATCAAATGAAAACCTTGCAAAACATTCCTCCCCCCACCACCCAACTCCAACAAACCACAGTGAGACACAATCTGGACCCCAATCAGGTTTCCACCCTCCAAGCAATCGATACTCAGTCCATCGAGGGAACAGAGTCTCTCCTGTGCCACAGACCCCCCCAAGAAACACAGCTCCACATCCTGTGTTTCCATGTCACACATGGCACCGCCCGGAGAAAAAGTTTGCCATGGTGACCCTTCTCCTTTCCATGCACAGTGCTCTCACCACCAATGCATGGATGGTCAGACTGCCTTTAGGATTTTTCCTTTCAAGGATGCCCTGCCAAGAGGGGAGAAAACAACAGTTCAGTTTTTCATTGTTTGGGACCACAGTCCCCCCCATTTTCCCCTGGGGCCGAGGGCTCAAGAACAGAGATCTTCTTCTCTTCTCTTTCCTTTCCAGGGCAAGGGGGCGCCACCACAAACCCCCTAACCTTTTCTCTGTTCACTCCACTTTTGTCTTTTTCTCAGCTGAAGCAGGTCTCTTGACTCACTGGCATCCTCCCAAAACACAGTTCTTCTTGAAGGAGAAGATTTGTTTCAGGTTGTGGCTAACATGGAAAAGTCCAGCCAAAAGCCACTCTTTGTCCCCCTCCCATCCAGAATTCCTCCTTCCAACATCCCATCCCAGGGTCCAAGGTGTCCCTCTTCCTCTCTTTCAAACCGAGGAGGGGAAAGGAAAATTCACAAAGCTTTCATTTCTCAAGGAAGGGTTAAAAGTCCGAACTCCCAGGATGGCTCGATGCCCGGACATCCAGCAACTCCCACACAACTGGGCACCTTGCAGCAGCTCCCCCCGCTCCTCCTTCCTTGCGGCTTTCTCTCTCCCTCTCGGGAGAGGAACTCTGGGGGGGGAAATGGAGACTTCCCAGATTTCTTCCACCCTTCCATCTGCAGGGGCCAGCCCGGTTCCAGTCCTTTCACCACCCTTGGGGCTTTCGGCCTACCTTTCTCAGGCCATGGGCTTCCCCTCCCCCACCCAGCTCGTGGCTGGGCGGGGGAAGGTCTGCACTGCACGCTGACCGGAACCAAAGAGAGCGAGTTCCCCTGGGAATTCTGCTTTCAACCCCTCTGTGTTCTCAGAGGCGTGTCTACTTTCAATTGGTCAATATCTAAATTGACCCCTTCCTTCCGGAAAAAATTATCTTTCCGTGTCAAACCACGACAGAGCGGCAACGCAAACTACCCCTGAGGACGATCCGCCCGGGAGCGGGGATCCGGGGGGGCCCGGCGCGTCGCCCCCCTCCCCGGGCCGGGGCCCGGGACCCCCCGCGGAAACCTCCCAAAAATCCGCGGCTTCCCCATCCGCCCCGCCACCGCCGGGCAGTGACCCGGTACCGGAGGTGCAGCAGCGCGCAGAGCTCTGTCGGCGGGGACTGGCGGGGGAAGCCAGAGGCGCGGGAGCCGCGGCTCGGGAGGAGATCTTGCCCACGCCGCCTCCATACGCCTTTGAAAATGGCACCGGCAGCCAAGGGGAGGGGCAGGGCGTGGGCAGTCTCGGCGCGAAGAGCCCAGAGGCGCGGAGTTTCGCTAATGCGCGTGTGCGGGAGAAAGAGGAGGAGAGCGGCAGAGGGCTCGGAGCCGATCGGCAGCCGCGCCTGACGCCGCTACCATGTAAGGGAGAAACCCACCCCCGCAGGAGGCAGGGCGAGCCCGGGGGGCGGCAGCGGCGCCACCCCCGGGGGGAGGAGCGGGGTCGGAGCCGCGCAAAACGGCACCGAGCCCTAGAAGTGCGCTGGCACTCGACTTCCGACTCGGAGTCCAGCAGCAGCTCCGACAGCCCGGAAGAACTGTCGGGAGCCGGCTGGGACTCTGAGACGAAGAGAATAGAGCTAACGCAATTTAAAACAAAACCAAGTAAAGCTTTAAGCCGCACCGAAAAGCAGCCACAATACGAACCAGCCCAGTTTACCGACTGGAGAGAAATAAAAGGGAAAAACACAACCCACCCCAAAACCTTGCCCCCAAAAGTCACCGACACCCCGGCAGGCCATGCAGATGTATTCCAGATAAGCCGCACAGCCGAGTCCGATCCAAACCCAATTTTTCGTATGCTAGAAGCTACCTTTCTAACTCTAAACGAAACCAAACCGAACCTGACTAACTCCTGTTGGCTTTGTTATGATGTTAAACCCCCTTTCTACAAAGGCATTGCTTTAGACACCCCCTTCAGTTACTCCACAGCCAGTGCCCCCCACCAGTGCAGATGAGACACTCCCCGCAGAGGAATCACCCTGAGTCAAATCACAGGACAAGGCAAATGTTTTAGCAATGCAACTTTAGCAAAGCAGAAAGGCAACTTCTGCACTAAAGTTGTCAAGCCCAACAGAAAGATCGGTAAGTGGGTGGTCCCATCCGCATCTGGGATGTGGGTTTGCCAGCGATCCGGAGTGAGTCCTTGTGTGTTCCTTGCCAAATTTAATGACTCTACTGACTTCTGTGTCCAAGTTCTGATTGTTCCTAGGGTCCTGTACCACTCAGATGAAGAAGTGTACCACCTTTTCGAAGAACCTGACAGACTCCACAAAAGAGAAATAATCACAGGTATAACTATCGCAATGCTGCTCGGCCTGGGAGCAGCTGGTACAGCCACAGGTGTCTCAGCCATCACAACCCAACAGCACGGACTCTCTCAGCTGCAAATGACCATCGATGAAGACCTGCAGAGGATCGAGAAATCCATCTCCTATCTAGAGAAATCAGTCTCTTCGCTTTCAGAAGTAGTTTTACAGAATAGGCGAGGACTGGACCTCTTGTTCATGCAACAAGGAGGACTGTGTGCAGCTTTAAAAGAGGAATGCTGCTTTTATGCAGATCATACAGGAGTCGTTAAAGACTCCATGGCAGAACTCCGAGATAGACTGGCTCAGAGAAAGAGAGACAAGGAAACCCAGCAGAGCTGGTTCAAATCCTGGTTCAATCAATCACCTTGGCTCACCACTTTAATTTCTGCCCTGGTAGGTCCACTGGCAATACTGCTTTTAGCTGTTACCATAGGACCATGCCTGCTGAACAAGCTAGTCTCGTTTGTTCAGGCCCGTCTAGAACGGGCAAACATTCTGTTTGTAGGCCAGCAACAAATGCTGTAAACCAAAAAGTGCGAACACAGTCAGCTGCAAAAGCCTTCGAAACTCACCTTGCGAAATTTACTCAGGTTTACCAAAAACCCTTTTTTCCTTACCAAGTTACAAGTTTGTACCTCACTCCAGTGCCTATATCTACGACTACCTCATGTTACTTATGAAAAGGAGGGGGGAGATGTAGTAGATAGGGACAGGCGAACGGAAGATTTCGGGATGTGACGGAAAGAAAGACCCCTTCCCCCTCTCACCCTGCAACATGTTATCCATTACCCCAAAGAATGTAACCACACCTAACCCAGTAGTTTTCCACTCCTGACTAACCCTAGAGACCCTACCAACCCCCCCTGACGTAACAGAGTCCCCCAAGACTATTTAAACCCATGAGATAAGATAATAAAGGCTTTCGACCGTCCACCACACTGGTGCCTGCGTGTGTCGTTGGCCCGAGTGGCCCAGGGGAGACTGGGCTGCCGTGCTGTTCCTTGAAACCAGGTCGCCTTGCCTTCCCCTGAAGGCAACAGAATCCCAAACCCTGGAGTGTCAAATCCCCCTGATCTCCCCCACTTTGGGGTTAAATCCTCCAAAATCAGTTGGTCAATCCCCCCAGTTTCCAAATTTTGGGGTCTAAACCCCCAAAACCCAAATCCTGGGCGTTTAAATACCTGGGTTGTCCAACCACCCTCATCCCAACGTTTGGGGGTGAAACCCCCTGATCCCCAAATCTTGGGGAAAAAAAATCAAAATCCCAAACCCTGGGGTGTCAAACTCCCCCAGTTCCCAAAGTTTGGGGTCAAAAACTCCCAAACCCCGAGGTGTCAAACCCCCCTAAACCCCAAATTTTAGGATCAATCCTCCCAGTCCCCAGAGTTTGGGGTCATGACCCCCCCAAATCCACGCCAGCCCTGGGGACACAGTGGGGTTTGTTTGGGGTTATTTGGGGTTTGTTTGGGGTTATTTGAGGTTATTTGGGGTTTGTTTGGGGTTATTTGGGGCAGCTCCAGGTGCAATGTCTGCAGAAAGACCCTGGGTACAACACTAGGGAAAAAAGGGGAATGGCTGGGAATTGGGGGATTCAGGATGGGGAAAGATCCTGGGTGGGAAAAGGGGATTTAGGGTGGACAGGGAAGGATTTGGGATTGGGAAAAGGGGATTTGGGATGGGAAAAGGGGAATGAGGTGGGGAATTGGGGTGGAAAAGGGAGATTTTGGCATTGGAAAAGGAATTTGGGGACAGACAAAGGATGTGGGGAGAAAAAAGGAGAATTTGTAATGGGAAAAGGAGGAGTTAGGTTGGGAAAAGAAGGATTTGGGGTCAAAAAGACATTAGGGATTAAAAGTGATTTTGGTGTTGAAAAAAGGAGGATTTGGGATACAAAATGAGGATTTGGGATAGAAAAGGAGGATTTAGGATAAAGAAATGATTTAGGATAAAAAAAGGGAGGATTTGGGCTGAGATGAGCTGAATTTACCTGGGGGAGTGGGTGCATGCAGGGTTTTGGGGTAGGGTCAGGACCATTTTTGGGGCAGTTTTCTGGGATTTTGGAGTATTTTCTTGGGATTTGGCGGGAGGTCTATGGGATTTGGGTGCATTTTTATGTGACTTAGGGTGTTTAGGGGTGGTATTAAGGATTTTCGGGTGTTCCTATGGGATTCGGGAGCACTTTTATGGAATTTCAGGGGTTTCTACAGGATTTTGGGGCAATTTGAGGGATTTCAGAGTATTTCTATGGGAGTTTGAGGTGGTCTGGAGGGACTGCAGGGTGTTTCTATGAGATTTTGGGGCAGCTTGAAGGCATTTGAGGTGTTTTGGGGCAGCTTTAGGGTATTCTGGTACAGCTTTGAAGAATTTTGGAGTGGTTTGGAGGGATTTCAGGTCATTCCTCTGAGATTACAGGGTGGTTTGGAGGGATTTGGAGTGTTTGGGGGCACATTTTAGTTATTTAGGAGTGGCTTTGAGGCAGATTTTTAGGGATTTTGGGGTATTTCAGGCCCGTTTTGTTTGGGTTTGGGGTTATTTTGGTGGGGTTTGGGGTGTTCTGGGTCACTTTTTGGCGAAGCAGATCTCCATGGGTGGCTCTGGGTGATGCTGGAGCCCTGCAGGGCCTCGCGGGCGGCGCCCGCCTGCACCTCGGTGTCCAACTGCAGCGAGGCGATGTCGCGGTGCCCGGGCACCAGCGCAGCTCCTGGAACCCCGGGAACCTGGGATGGGAACGGGGCCAGGAGAGCCCGGAACACCCGGGAACCTTCCCCAGACACCCGGGAATGTTCCCCCAGAAACCTGGGAATCTTATCCCAGACACCCAGGAATGTTCCCCAAAAAACCTCTGAATGCTCCCCAAAAAACCTGGGAATGTTCTCCCAAATTCAGAAATGCTCTGCAAAAAAAAGTCCTGAAACATTCCCCCGGAATTTCAGAAATGTTCTCCAAAGTAATCCAGAAATATTCCCCCCCAAAAAAAAACCTGGAACAGTCCCAAAAATAGGAATTTCTGTTCCCCAGATAATCCAGAAATATTCCTCCCGAAATAATCCAAAACCCACCCAATTCCTCATCAAGAAACGTTCCCCAAAAATACAGAAATGTTCCCAAAAATCCAGAATTTCCCCCCACACACCAAAATCCAGAAACATTCCTCCAAAAATCCCAAAATTCCCCCTCAAAAATATCCAGAAATCCCTCCCCAAAAATCCTGTAAGTCCTCACCTAAAAATTCATAAATTTCCCCCTAAAAATCCAGACATTCACTACCAAAAATCCAGAAATTTCCTCCCTAAAAAATCAGGAATTTCCTCCCCCCAATCCTGGTATTTTCCTCCAAAAATCCAGAAATTCCCCCTAAAATCCCAGACATTCACCCCCAAAAACCCGATGTTTTCCCAAAAAATCCAGCCCCAAGCCCCCCTCAGCCTCTCACCCCCAAGCCCCAATATCCCGCAGTGCCCAAAGCCCGGCCGGAATGCCGGAATGCCGGGATTGCCCCAGATCTCCCTGGCTGAGGAGCAGGGGGAGCATCAGCTCCTGGGGCTGCTCAGGGAGCTGGGCAGGAACAGGATGTGCTTCGGGGCTTTGCCACAGCCGGGGGACACGGGAGACAAACCCCAAAAGCTGCCCCAGAGCTGCCCAAAGTCACTCTGGATACACAACACAAAATCTGCCCAAAATCCCAAGAGAAAACACCAAAATCCCAACAAAATCCTGAGAAAAAACACAAAATACCCCACTGAAATAATAATAATAAAAAAACTCACAAAAATCTCCCCAGAATCCCCCACAAAAATATCACCAAAATCACATTAAAATCCCAAAAAAACCACCCAAAATCCAACAAAAATCTCCCTAAAAAGTACCCATAAAAATCCCACCAAAATCCAACAAAAATTGCGGTAGGGGACTTGGGAAAAGCCCCCCCGAATATGCCTTGGGAGGAGGCTGTTGTATAAATTCCCGCCTCCAAGCTGCCCATCGAATCTACCACTCCCCTTATGTTATGTAAACTGTCAGTTATGTCCATCTTTATGTCAATCATTTTTGTACTTGCCTTTAGTTCCAGAATGTTCCTAAGTTCTCTGTCTGTAATTGGCTCTTCCCCGGTTATCGCCCCCTTCCCTCATCCCCATTTGCTGTACCCCAATTATTCCATCCCAACTCCTCCTCCGAACCCCATTCCTACTGGACCCTTTGTACCTTGTCCCTCCTATTTGCCACCTGTTATAAGCCCTACCCCGCCCCTTATTCGGGGCTCTCGGAGCCTGCTCCCTTGCCGAGCGGACGGGTCGCGGATCCTCCCTGACACCCAGCCCTCAGCGAATAAAGCAGCGTCTGAGAGACGACCTGCCGTGGTGTACGCATTCTTATTACCACCGTATCGGCGGAGCCTCCGTACCGGAGAGCCGCGCCTAGATACTAAAAATCTCCCTAAAAAATGACCCAAAATCCCACCAAAATACAATAAAAATAATTCAAAATCCTCACAAAAAAATCCCACCAAAAATACCATTATAATCCCATAAAATTCCACCATAGAATCCTTGAAAATGTCAGAAAATCCACACAAAATCCCAGGAAAATCTCCACAAAAATTCCACCCAAAAGCCCACAAAACTCACCCCAAAAAATCCCCACAAAAATCACCTCAAGGCTCACAGAAATCCCTCAAAATCCACATAAAAATCGCCCCAATAGCCCCAGAAATGCCATAGAAAAAATCCCTCAAAAAGTCCCACTTAATTCCCATGAAAATCCCACAGAATCCACAAAGAAAAAGCTGTACAAAAATGCCCCCAAATATGCCCCAATCACACAAAATCCACGTAAAAAATCCCACCAAAATTTTCCCAAAAACCCTCCAAAATCCACACCAAATCCACTCAAAAAGTCTGCACCAAAATCCCACCAAAGCCCTCTCAATTCCCCCCAAAAATGCCCCCAAGTCCCTTCACATCCCACCCAAAGCCCAAGGAAATGCACCCAAAAAATCCCCACAAAATCTTCCCTCAAAATCCCAGCAGAACCTCACAGAACCCCCCCAAGAATCCCGCCCAGATCGCTCCGAGCGCCCGAATCCCCCGGAACAATCCCCGAGCCATCCCCGCCCGCCCCCACGCTCCGGCCCCGCTCTCTGTGGGGCCGGGGCCTCTCCCCCCTTGGCTCTGCGCTGGGGCTGTTCCCGAGGATTTTGGGGCATCTGGGAGAGCTTCCAGAGGGGACTTGGGGCTTTCTGAGGGGTCTGGGGGAATTCAGAGGGGATCTGGGGAGGATCTGGGGCTTTCTGAGGGATCGGGGGGAATTCTCAGGGATTTGGGGCAGTTCCAAGAGGGATTTTGGGAATTTCCAAGAGATTTTCAAGTGTTCTGAGGGATGTGGGGAGGCTCCAGAAGGGATCTGGGGCAGTTCCAAGAGCAATCAGGGACGTTTTTGAGGGATTTTGGCAAGTCCTAGAAGGAATTTGGGGAATTTCAGCAGGATTTTGGGGGAATTTAGAGGATTTTCGGAGGTTCCAACAGGGGTCTGGGGTCGTTCCCAGGGGATTGGGGGTGGATTTCTGGCTGGATTTCTGTTTCTTCCCTGGATTTCAGGCTTTTTTCCAAAATTTCCTATTTTCCCAAGGATCTGTGGATTCTCCCCTGGATTTGGATCTCACTGTGGGGTAGAAGGGGAAGGTTTGGGAGATTCAGGGTGAATTCTGGGGGGTTCCTGGCTGGATTTGGGTGTTTCCCACGGGATTTTGGGTGGGTTCCCAATTGAACTTTGTGCTTTTTCCCCAGAATTTCAGGATTGTTCCCAGAATGTGGGTATTTTCCTGAAGATTCTGCTGTTACCACAGGTTTGTCCCAGAAGGGGAAGCTTTGGGGGGTTTTAGGGTGGATTTTAGGGATAATTGAGGCTGGATTTGGGTTTTTTCCCAAGGATTTTGGAGTTTTTCCCAGAATTTCAGGATTGTTCCCAAAATCGCAGGAATTCTACTCTGATTTCTCTCTCACCATGGGCTTGTGGTAGAAGGGGAAGCTTTGGGGGGCTCCTGGTTGGACTATGGGGATATTTGAGGCTGCATTTTGAGTTTTTCCCACAGGAATTCAGGATTTCTCCCAGAATTTCAGGATTTTTTCCCAAAATGTCAGGATTTTCCCAGGGATTTTGGTCTCACCATGGACTTGTCATAGAAGGGGAAACTTTAGGAGGTTCCTGGTTGGATTTAGGGGGTGTTCCCAATTCGATTTCAGGGATTCTTGATGGGATTTTTGGGGGAATCCTGGTTGGGTTTGGTTTTATTCCCTCAGGATTTTGCGGTTTTTTCCCTGACAAGTCCAGGATTTTCCCCCCGCATTTCTGTCTCACCACGGGCTTGTCATAGAAGGGGAAGCTTTGGGGTGGTCGGGGTGCATTTGGTGGGATTCCAAGTTGGATTTTGGGGATAGCAGAGGCCAGAGTTTGGCGGGTTTTCCCCAGAATTCCAGTTCTTTCCCCAATGTCAGAACTCCCCCAGTCTCTGTCTCCCCACGGGTTGGCCGCAGGAGGGGAAGCCCTGCAGGGAGCGCAGGGCGTTGGTGGCGCTGCTCATCTCCCTGAAGGTGAGGAAGGCCTGGCCCCGCAGGCCGAGACTGCGCCGCACCAAAATGTCCAAAATCTGCCCAAACCGCGAGGAAACGGCGCAGAGGGACTTCTCCAGCTCTGGGACACCCAGGGACAGCCTGAGCCCCTGGGGACACCCAGGGACACTCTCGGACCCCCCAGGACCCCCCAGCCCCCCGTCCTCCTGGATCTCCTGGCTCAGCTGCTGATGGAGACGCTGGGCTGGGGCCGGGGGTCCTGCACCGCCAGGGCCGGGACCCCTCTGTGGGGACAGGGGGGCTTCAGGGGCGTCTGGGGGCTGCGACCCCTTCACCCCCTGGCACCCCTTTAGGTGCCCCCAGAGCCCCAAATCCACCCCAGACCCACCTAAACCCCCCAGGTACCCTCAGATCCCCCCACTTTACCCCAAAATTGACCCCAGACCCACCTGAGACCGCCCAAATCCTATCGGACCCCCCCAAATCACCTTTACACCCCTGAATCCGACCTAAACCCTATGAAATCCCCTCTGACCCCCCCAAATTCCCTCAGAACCCCCCAGTTCCTCTCACAACCCCCCAAAATCACCTCAGACCCTCCAATGCCCCTCAGATCTCCCTAAACCCACCTGAGAACGCTCCAGACCCTCTCAAGCTCCCCCCAAAGCTCCCTAAACCCCCTCAGACCCACCAAAGCCCCCTCAGACCCCCGCATTGCCCCCAAACCCACCGCACACCCCCTATTTCCCGTCAATCCCCCCCAAAATCCCCAATTTCTCCCCAGACCCGCCCCAAACCCCCCCAGCTCCCCCCGGCCCCCCCTCAGCTCCTCCTCAGCCGCGCTCCCCTCACAGTTTCCCGCCTCCGCCGCGCGCGCGGGCTCCCCAGCCAATCGCGGCGCGCCCCGTGCCGAACCGACCAATCAGCGCGCGTCTCTCCTCAGCAGCGCCCGCCTCCCCGCGCCGCGGCAGCCAATCAGAGGGAGCCGGGAGCGGGCTCGGGCGGGCCCTGCGGGCGGCGCTGCCAGAGCGGGGGAGGCGCTGGGAGAGGCCGGAGCTGCGGGAGCGGCTGGGGCGGCGCCGCTGGGGAGGGGGGTCCGCACAGGGCCTGGGGCTGGGGGGATCGGGGCCTTGGGGGAGGGATCCGGGGGGAGTGTTGGGAGGGGTCTGGGGGGGTCTCAGGGGACATCCTGGGCTGGGCTCGATTGGGGTCTGGGGGCTCTCAGGGGGTTCTGGGCCAACCTTGGGGGTCTCTGGGGGGATTTGGGGTTCCTCGAGGGGTTCCTGGGGAGATTTGAGGGTCCCGGGGGGTCCCAGGCCCACCCTGAGCCGGGGTCTGGGGGTTTGGGGGAGGAGCACAACAGGGGTTCCCCCTGCCCCGATTTTGGGGGTCTCCCATGGTGCCCCCTCCCCAAAAAGCTCCGAGGGCCCCTGAAGTGGCTCCTGTTCCACCGGGCGGTGCCCCTGACCCAGGACAGCCCCCAGTGAGTCTGGCGGGCTCTGGGGGGTTTTGGGGGGATTTTGATGGTGGTTTTGGGCTTTGGAGGATTTTGTTGGGAGTTTAGGGGGAAATACTGGGTTTTTGGAGAGAATGACTGGGTTTTGGGGGGGGTACAGGACTTTTGGGGTTTTGTGGCTTTGGGGACATTGGATTTTGAGGTATTTTTTTTAGCGATTTGGGGATGTTGTTTTTTGGAGGGTTTATTGAAGTTTTTGTGAGTTTTTTTGAATGTTGATGGCTTTCACTGGGATTTTATTGGATTCTTTGTGGTTTTGGAGGGTTTTATTAAGATTTTGGGGGGGCTTTGCAGTTGTCCCCGGGTGTGGGGAAGGGCTGAGAGGCACCAAAATCTCCTTTAAACGCTTGAAAGTCCCAATAAAACTCACAAAATCCCAATTAAATCTCACAAAAACCTCATTAGAACACCCCAGGATCCAAATAAAAGCCCACAAAATCCCAATTAAACCCCACAAATCACTCCCAAAAATGTACCCAAAACCACAAGAAAATCCCCCCAAGACTGAAAGAAATCCTTGCAACACCCAAAAACCCCACAAAATCCCCCAAAATCCCACCACAAAAAAAACCCCAAACAAAACCAAAACCCAAATCCCCAAAGAATACCATTAAATCCCGCAAAAATTCTAATAAAATGGCCAGAATTCCAGAGTTCCACAAAATATTTAGTTATTACAGAATACACACACCAGCACTGTGAGCTGCCCCCCCACCACGTATTTTCGGTTACACCAGAGCCGGGTTTTTTGGCCAATGCCTCATTTACAATCCAATACATGTGGCTGGTCTGGAGATGGGCTGTCCCAAAAGGCGATACTGGAACACCTGGGAGCTGATCATGCTGGTAGCGACCCAAGATTGGCATCGCTGGACTCCTCCGGGCTGATACATCTGAATGCCACGGTTCCCATCACCTCATCAGGAAAAACTGTCCACACCTGGACCTGGATTGTTCAACCCTGGCTCAGAGAAAAGACCTTTATGAAGATGTGGGACTCTGAATAGAAAGAAAAGGCAGATGACTGAAATCCTGGCCTCGGGCAGAAAATTTCCTATAAGAACAGCAGGGCCCAGGAGGGTGGTGTGTGTGTCCAGGGGAACCTCTGCCGAGAGGCTCCTTCCTGTCACGCACCCAGCGCCGAACCCGGGCTCAGCGCTGTCCTTTTCCTTGTGGCTGGCTCAGAGAGAATTCATCCTAAATAAATATTTTATTATTTCATTTTTAATTTGCCTGGACTAATTTTCATTTATAAAAGGGTGAAGGGGACTGTGAGGAGAAGAGAGAACATCTAAACAACAAATCACAATAATATAACACTACATCAATAAAGCTTCTCTTAAGATGCACACAATATTCATCCCTTAATTGCAAGAGCAAATCATCTCATTATCTATCTATTACAGTTTGGATGGAGACCAGAACTAATACCTTGCAAAAGGAAAAGAGGGTACAAAGGTCCCTGCAGTCCCCTGGCCTGGTACCCCAGCCAGTGGGGAAAGGAAGAGGGCAGCATGTGGCCAGGAGTTTAAAGGAGGCTGTGTCCTCCAAAACTTTGAGAGAGAAAACCCCAGCAGCAGATGTCCCCATGGACTCTCTCCCTTTATTCAAATGAAGATGCAGGGCTCCTCTGGCTCCCTTATGGACACTGGCTTTTCACAGCGTGGTTTGTATGCACACCCGTTTCCTTGTATCAGAGCATCACCAGCCTGCAGTGACTCCCTGCCACTCTGGTGTGCAGGAGAAATGGAACCAATTTCCATGAAGGCCCTCCCAGAGGGAAGGAAGAACACACCCAGAGGAGACAAGCAACCCCTGCAGGCATCCAAACTTCAGCACCAGATGCCGAGTGAGTCACAGAGGGGACGTAGTGGGTGCATTTCCCTCAGCCTTCTCCCGAGACTCAGCAGCCGGGGGCTTGCACTGCACATGTCAAAAAGATGTCCTCTGCACCCGGGGAGCTTTGGACCATCCAGGTGTCCTTTGTCCCCTGAGACCTCCTCTCCTGTTCCTGGTTGTTGGGCTCCCTTACTCCTTCCCTCCTCCCCTCCCCGAGGTAAAAGGGACAGCAACTGTGGCAAGCACATTTCTCTCCCTCTCAGTATTTTTCATAGAAATGCACAGAGAGAAATGAAAGAGAAAACAATTTCTATTTCTGCTCCTTGTTTTTCCTATGTGGAATGTGTTTGGAGAATTATTTACCTGGAGTGAGTGCTTGATTGGATTCTGGGGAGGATTGTTTGAGCCTGATGGCCAATCCAATCCAATCCAATCCAATCCAGTCCAATCCAATCCAATCCAATCCAATCCAATCCAATCCAATCCAATCCAATCCAATCCAATCCAATCCAGTCCACCTGTGTCTGGACTCTCAAGAGAGGGTCACAAGTTGTGTTAGAGTTAGAAAATAGAGTATATAGTTTTAGTCTCTTCCTTTTATATAGTATTTTTTATAAATGAAAATTTATTCAGCCAAATTAAAAATAAAAATAGTTTCATTAGCGGTCAAATTCTATCTAGCCAGCCAGGGAAAAAAACCCAAAACAACACAGTGCCGAGCCTGGGGATCAACCCTGGGTGTGCAACAAGGAGTCAGCCTCAGGAGAGATTTTTCACCTATGCCCACATGTGGGAACTGAAAATGTCTCTCAGACATTTTTAGAGGTTCCAGGCCTTGGTCAGAGGCATTCTAGACCTTGGCAGGCAGCTGCAAACAACTGTGATTTTGAGTTTGAACCATGGAATGAATTACCAACTTTGAAGGTGGAACAAGCAGTCACAAAGGGTTAGATAGTATAGTAAATGTAGTTGCAAAGCAGAGGGAAAATTTTTTTAGTAGTGTACAGGGGGGTTTTAGCACATGTACAGGGGGGGGTTTTACTTTGTACATGGGGGTCAGAAGTTCTAAGATGGAGGAAAGTGGGCTGATCCTGTCCTTCCTCTTTCTTCTTCCTTACCTCCATGTTCTTGGTGATGTTGGGACTCACAGATTGGTTTAGAGTAGAAAAGCACTTGGTAATATAGGTAATAGGTATTGGGGAATAATTGTAAATATGTTATAAGTAATATATCTTATAAAAGATAGCAGCAGCCCTGGGCAGGGAGAGAGAAGAAGAAGACACGAGACAGTCAGGGTGTCAGGAGTGTGTGCATTCCTGCCTGGGCTGCTGATCAAACAGCCGCAGCCCGAGAACATAATCCTGGCCAAGCTGCACCTTCTTACTTGTAAATCAGTTTCCAATATACACCTGGCCTCGCTTTCGAGGGTGGAGGTGGGGCTAACACAAACGAGCATAATCTAACAAGTATCCAATATTACACATTTCATTCAAGGAATGGTGCAAATCATGTTTACTACACATAACAGTATATTACTGTATTTTAGCCATTGTTATAATAAAGAAATCAGTCAGACTTCTGAATTGAGTCAGACATTGTCATTTCTTCCCATTGGGTTCGCCTGCATTTACAATAAGCAACAATGCAGTCGGGGAGTTCTGTTGGAGCAGTTGCTGGATTCAGAGCCCCACAGGCCAGAATAAAAGCTCTGGATTAAAACCCTCCATCAGACCTGACTCCTTTCCTTCATTTTCACTTCAAAAGCTTCTCCAGCAGATGGAAACCTGAGGGAGCAGACCCTCTAAGAGAGGAAGCTCCATCCCGCCGCCACTGGAGCTCTGGCATGCCTGGATTTGTCTCCTTGTGCCCAGCTGAAACATCCAGCTGGCCAAAAGTGTCTCTGGGGTGAAAGGCCACAGTTGCCGCTATTTGGATCAGCCGAAGGGGCCAGACAAGCCAAGGCATGTCCCGGCCTCATTATTGGCAATACCAACAGGTCCCAGTGTGCCACTGGCAGCTGGGGCCTCAGCCACCTCCTCTCTCCACAGCAGCGCCTGTGCAGCCTCACAAGATTGGACAAAATCTTCACTTGCAGAGACCTGTACCTACCATCAGCCATCCCCAAGCCAGGTTCCAAGATCTCGTCCACAGCTGCATTATCAGCTTGTTGCTGGGCATGGTGACACCACCCAGAACAGAACCCTCTGTCCCCGAAGGTGCTGGCCCTGGTGTCTGGCCAGGACTGAAGGGAGGCCCCTCCTGCCAGGGAAGGGCTTGAGCAGCATCTTTGGGCTTCAGCTCAGGTGGGTGCTACCACCAGCACTGGCGCAGCTGCTAGTCTGGGCACAGCCAGGGGTGGGCAGGCAGTGGCTGGGCAGGGGCTCCTGAGACACCACGTTTTGGCTTTGCTTTTCTTTTTAGAATTTACAAATTTTTACAAATATTTAGATTTTTTTCTTCTTTTAGAAAGAAAACCCAAAAAAATTCTTCCCTTTTTCTACAATAGTTTGGATTTTTCAAAGTAGATTTAAAATTTAGAAAAACTTAGAACATTTTTATACTACTAGAGTAAAAACTTGAATTCAATTTCATTGGTCATATTTACTCTGGGAAGAACTAAGACAACCCAGGGCACCTAATCTGCTGCAGAAGCTCTTTTCCCACTGCAGATTTGTACCTAGTCACAACAACTAATGTAAAACCTTTTCCCTGATGTTTTCCAGGATTTCTGACAAGCTCACCTCTTACTCTTCAGAGACAAACTTTGAGCACAGTGGGAATCTCCTGCTGTGCAGGTAGGTCTCCTCTTTTTATCTTGGTTTAGGGCAAATTTGGGAGGTGACCTCCAAAGGGGTTCCCAAGAAAGCAGCAGCCCTGCCCCCAGCTAGTTTGGGAAAATGATTTTTTGGAAAAAAGTGGAAAAAACCTCTATATTTAACAGGAAAAGTATTCACCGCCAGAAAAAAAAAAAAAAAAAAAAAAAAAAGAAGATTATTAAAATATAAAACCTCTCGCCGCTTAGAAGAGATTACAAACTCAGAAAGTCCCCTCTGCGGGCTGTGGCTCTGCAAACTCATTCTTTTATCAGTCCCTCTGACCCAGGAAATTCCGCAGCCCCGGCCCAGCCTGTTGGGCCACAGGTGTGAGCTGCTGGGGCTCTTCTGGGTGTTCAGTCCAGAGCAGGTTTAAACAGTTCCACGAAAAAGAAAAACCACAGTCCAGAGAAATTCCCTGACTCAGCTAGCTAAATACTAACTAAAAAGCAAAGGAGAGCTCTATCCTGCTGTCTTGTCTGTCTGCAGACACCAGAGTCCAGGAGAAGGATGTGGGGGAGCAAGTGCAGTTTCTGACAACAAACTCTGCGCTTCTTCTTGCCTCCCCCTTCACTCTTGGAACCAGTCCTAAAGGTGCAAAACTTATTTCTGGGCTGAACTGAGAAATGGGGATACAAACATCATAAAGTTAACCCAGGACAGTGTCCCAGCTGCAACTGGGGCCTTGGCTAGCTCTTCTCCCAGCAGCTGCCCCTCTGAATGGGGCAAAGAATTCCAAAAACAGCCAAACAACTCAGTCAGGGACTCATCTGCCCTCACTTTCCATCTCCATGCCCATGCCTGATGTCCCTGTCACAGCTGCATTACCAGCTTGTTGCTCTGCAGTTGCTGCCTCCACCCAAACAAAACCCTGTGTCCCTGAAGGTTTTTCTGAGCAATGGCCCTTGGATGAAGCAAAACATTTACAGTCAGGGCAGTTCATTTGTACAGAAGGGGGTACACTCTGGGGGTACAGCTAAGAGCATGAGGTCACAGAGGGCTCTGGGTCACAGCAGGCTGAGGTCACAGAGGGCTCTGGGTCACAGCAGGCTGAGGTCACAGCAGGCTCTGAGGTCACAGAGGTCCCAGAGCCCCGTGGCTGCACAGCACCACAAGGCCCCAGCAGGCAGTCCTGGAGCACAACTGCTGCGGCAGCAGCGGCGGTGGCAGCAGTGGTGCTGACATTGGGACAGCGGTGTCAGGACAGTGGTGGCAGCGAGAGCGGCGGGACTGGCACAGGGCAAGGCACCATGGCCCTTGCTCTGCGCCTCCTCCTCCTGCTCCTCCTGGCCGTGGCCCTGCCTGCCAGGGCTGCCCAGGCTGCTCCGCTGCAAGCGCGGGGAGCAGGTGAGCCGGCAGCCTGGCTGCCCTATCCCAGGACAGCGCTCCCTGCTCCCTGGGAAGCGCTGGGGATGGTTTTCCCATGGGCTTTAGGGAGGGTTTCCACTGTGGGAGGGATAGAGCCCCCATGGGCCCTGGGCAGCCCCATTTTCCTCTCCAGGGATGTTACACAGGACAGGGAAAGAGGATGGAGGGTGACAAGGAGCCAGCCCAGAGCTCCCCAGGCCCCTGTGCATCTTTGGCCTTGCCCATTGCCACCTGGCTTGCACAGCCTTATTGATCCCCTTGCAGTGCCCAGTTCCCAGAGGCAAAAGGGGATCCCAGCACAATGGAAATGGGTCTGGTCTCTGCTTCCCTCTAGATTTGGATCGCGACTTGAATGACTTGTATGTGCTGGTGAATGACACGATAAAGATCTTGGAAAATGCTGAAGGCAAGTTCTGCATTTCCCTTTTTCCTGACAGCATAATCAGTATCAATGTGGCAAGAACTCACATGTGCCATTTTTGTTAAGGGTTGAAGAATGCTGAAAACTTTTCCCTGCTCCCCTTCTAGAGCCCTGAGTGATCCCACAGGATCACTGTCAGTGGAAGGAAGGAGCATTTAGATGTTCATCTTCCTCCCATGTGTGCAATGCCAGTGTGTCCTTCCATGTGCTCTGTGCAGCCACAGAGAAGAGCAGAGAGGGAAGGAGCTGAGCCCAGGGCTGTGCCCCGGGGCTGAGCCTTGGGTGCAGCCTGAGGATCTCCTACATTGCCACGGGAGATGTTCTGTCCTGCCTTTCTTTGCAGCTGAACCTGTTGGTGAAGGTGCTTCAGCTTCCCCACCCATACCCATTACTGAGCCTCTGGGAGATGCTGAGGGTAGGTCAAGGCCTTTCCCCCTGTGAGAGCTGCCAGCTCAGAGCCCAGAGCTCGGCCAGGGGGGCATCGCTGCAGGTGCCAGGACAGAATCACACACATGTGTGCCCTCGCCCTGGGCCATCCTCTCACCGCTCCTGCGGCTCAGTGCTGCCCGTGCCGATCTGCAGAGGTGGCAGAAGCTTCTGTGGCTGTTGAGTTACAGGTGTGGCTGCAGGGAGGACTTTCCCTGGTCCTTTGGTGGATGTTGCTCGCAAGCCCAGCTCCCATCGCAGGGGTGAGTAGTGTGTCCCTGCTGATCCCACAGGCTGGGCACTGGTGTTGTGGGATCTGTTCCTGGAAAATGACATTGTTTTGGTCTAAGGTCCTCCAACAGGAAAGAACAAAGCTACAGGACGCAAAAAACCCCATGAGACATCCGAAAACATGCAGCAAATTCTAAAGGAAATGCTGCGGGAAGGACAAGGTAGGTGTATTTCCTTGGCCTTCCACTGGGACGCAGCATCCAGGGGCTTCCCCTGCACATCTGCACAGGCCGTGCCTGGCACAGCGGGAAGGGATCCATGGCAGCCTCGCTGCCCCGCTGCTGCTGCTCTCATGCCCTGCAGGGCTGTTTCCCAGGCTGGCCTGGCTGCAGCTTCTCCCCAGCTTCTGCAGGAAGGCATTTGGCAACAGCTGACAGGGAGCCCAAATTCCACCACAGCCCATGCCCATCCTGATATCCTCTGCAATTTCCCAGTCTCAAGGCAGATTAGGAGAGGTGGCGGTTTGGAGGAGGGAGTGGCTCATAGCCTACCCAGAAATTTTATAGGGATTTCCTGATCCTTAACCATGCTTGCCTTTGACAAGCATTGCCTCCTGAAGATGCCATCTCCACTATGTGGAACAGCCCCACCTGTGTCTTGTCTTTTCTCCAGAAGTGGATGTAGAAGCTGGGCTGAAGGTGGCATTTCCCAAAGGAAGCAGTGGCTCATTGGCAGCCTCTGCTTCAGGAAGGGAGGTGCTGCCGGGCACAGTCACAGGAGGTAATTGCTGTGCCTCTGGGCCTGCAACCTGCTGAGTCTTGAGCTGCCCTCTCTGCTGCTTGGCAGTGCGGGCACAGCCCGGACAGAGCCAGCACAGTCCAGAGGAATTATTATGCTCAGGGCACTCGGGTATTGAGCAGTCCTGCTGGGGTCCCTCCGTGGGAGACATGTCCTTAGACCTGGCAGCGACTGCATGGGGTGCCCATGGTGGGGAAAAGACAGAGGGGGAGAGCAAGGCTCCAGAATGTCCTGTAAAAGCTCTGCCATCTCCCGTTGTGGCAGAGGAGCTGTTCCAGCAGAAGGACGATGGGCAGTTGGTAGGACAGGAGAGAGGGAGGGAGGGAGTTAGGAAGGGATATTTGCAGCACTGCCTGCTGCAGTTTTCCCCAGGGATTGAAGAGAGTTTCCTTTGTGCAAGTGAGAGAATCCCCATGGACCCCGTGCTGCTCCAGTTTCCTCTCCAGGAATGTTGCACAGGGCCTGCAAAGTGGATGGGGATTGACCAGGAGCCATCCCAGAGCTCTCCAGGCCCCTGTGCAGCATCAGCCTTGTCCTTTCACTTTAGGCTCCCACGACCTTCCCCAACCCCCTTGGAGAGCCCCTTCCCTGAGGCAGAAGTGGATCCCAGTACAGCATGGAAACGGTTCTGATCTTTGCTCCCTTCTAGACTGGGATCGTAAATTGCATTATCTGGATGCCCTGCTGGATGAAGGCCTGAAAATGTTGGAGAATGCTAGAGGCAAGTTCTCCCTGTTCTTTTCCTGTCAGAATAGGCAGTGACAAGGTGGCAAGAGCTCAAACATTTGCCCTTTCCCTTAAGACCATCACAAATTAGATGGATTCAGGAAAATTTGCCTGCTCCCTTCTAGAGCCCTGAGTGATCCCACAGGATCACTATCAGTGGGAGGAAGGAGCATTTAGCTGTCAGTTTTCTTCCTGTGTGCAATGCCAGTATGTCCTTCCGTGTGCTCTGTGCAGCCACAGAGAAGAGCAGAGAGGGAAGGGGCCGAGCCCAGGGCTGTGTCCTGGGGCTGAGCCTTGGGTGCAGCCTGAGGATCTCCTACATTGCTACAGGATATGCTCTGTCCTGCCTTTCTTTGCAGATATCCCTGCTAGTGAAAGTGATCTGGCTTCCCAACCCACGTTCAGGATGGAGCCTCTGGGAGATGCTGAGGGTAGGTCAAGGCCTTTCCCCCTGTGAGAGCTGCCAGCTCAGAGCCCAGAGCTCGGCCAGGGGGGCATCGCTGCAGGTGCCAGGACAGAATCACGCACGTGTGTGCCCTCGCCCTGGGCCATGCCCTTATGACTTCTGCTCAGGCCTGGCAGATGCTTGAGGGAGGGAGGGCCCTGGCCCAGTGCCAAATCCCAGATGTTTTTCTGATCTTTAACCAAGACTTTGAAAAGCATTGCCCCCTGAAAATGCTACTTCCCTTAATGGTGGATAGTCCCATCTGATCCAGCTGTCTCTCTTCCTTTCCCAAGTAATGGACCAAACATCTCTGCAGAAGGAGGCACATCCCGGAGGAAGGAGTGGCTCAGTGCCAACCTCTGCTGCAGGAAGGAAGGCGATGCCAGGCACGGGCACAGGCACAGGAGGTGATTGCTGTGCCGGGCTCAGCCGGGCTCAGCCCTCGGCGGGGCTGTGTGGCAGCAGCTCTTCCCCCAGGCCCTGCCCTTGCACGGCCCGGCAGCAGCCAAAGCTGGAGGCGCCTGGGCTTCCAGGCCTCTGGAGCTCGTTGGCAGCCCCGGGGAATCGGGACTCTGCACCAACGTCCCTCCCGCTGCAGCTGCTCCCGCAGCCGCCCTGAGTGCCCAGAGGCCCCAGGCACAGGAGCAGCCCCGAGCGGGAGCCCTGCTGCCAGCCCAGGGCCAGAGCCAGCCCTGGCTCCCGGCTGGGCAGGGGCTGCACTGGCTCCTGACAGGGCCTGGCTCTGTCCCCTGGGGCTGGGGGAGCTGTCCCAGGGCAGGGAGGGCCAGGGCTGGCAGGGGCTGCTCAGGGATGGGTTTGGCCCCTGTCCCTCCAAGCAGCCACAGCCCAAGCAGCTGCGCTGGCCCCGGGCTCTCCTCCCGGCCTGCTGGGCTGTGTTGGGAGGCACAGCCTGTGCCAAGGGGCGGCAAGGTGCCTGCAGGCCCCAGCTCTGGGCAAACAGAGAACGTCCTGGCCGTATCCACCGTGCTGCCAGCTCAGCAGTGCAGCACAGCGCGGGCTCACGCTCCCCATTGCTCCCACAGATGCAGCCGGCCCCACAACACCTGTTCCCGATGCCCAGAACAGCCTCAGAAGTGGTTGCTGTTGGGAAACACACTGTGTGCTACAGTTAATTGCAGGTCTGCTGTTTCTGGAGCTTATCTTCATATTGCCCTGTGTTGGAATCTGGTGTTACTGGAAGAGAAAACGGTGAGTGTTTTCATCATCTCTCCCTCAAACAGTTTCTTTTAAAAGTCTAATGTAGATGGGAAACATTTCCAGTCAGGCTGCAGTGGCATTGTGGCCAGTCCATGGCTGTCCAAAGCACTCTGCTGAGGGTTCTGCTGCTGCCCAGTGCTTTCCTTGGCCTCTTCATTGCTGGGCCTTGTCCTGGGGGGCCGCTGGGGCTGCAGCCAGTGCTGGCTCCCCCTGAGGCTGCCTGGCCAGGAGCAGCCCCAGGGGCACAGGGCAGAGGCACAGCAAGGTGGGCAGGAGAAAGAGCGGGGACGAGATGGCCCCTGAAAGGCAGAGGCACTCGGGGGCTGCTCCTGGCCAGGGAGCTGCCCAGAGCCGTCCCCTGCTCGCCGGGGCCTCGAGGGGCAGCTGTGCAGCTGGGCCAAGGTGTGCCAGCCGCTCCAGCCGTGCTGGGGAGCCCTGCCAGCTCTGGGCCCTGCTGTACACGAGGGTCCCTGTGTGCCACTGGCAGCTGGGGCCTCAGCCACTCCTCTCTCCACAGCAGCGCCTCTGCAGCTTCACAAGACCTGACAAGGACTTCAGCCACGGAGACCTGTGCCTGTCATCAGCCCTCCCCAAGCCAGTTTCCAACAGCCCTTCCAGAGCTGCATTAATCACTTACTGCTGGGGACATGCTGCCACCACCCACAACAGAGCCCTCTGCCCCCAAAGGTGCTGGCCCTGGTGTCCAGCCAGGACAGGAGGTGCAGCTCTCCTGCCAGGGTAGGGCCTGACTCCAGCAGCATCTTTGAGCTTCAGCTCTGGTCCCTGGCTGCTACCACCAGCACTGGCAGAGCTGCTTGTCTGGGCACAGCCAGTGCTGAGCAGGCTCAGCTGGGCTTCGGGCTTCTGAGACCAGCAGCTGCTGTGTTTAGTTTTCATACTGCAAGATTTAGGAATATTTTTCATAGAGAATTCTCCACATATTTTGTTCATTTTCCCACAGCAGTTTTATATTTTTCAATGTAGTTTTAGAATTCAGAAAAACGTTGATTATTTTTACTCTTCTCGAATAAAAATTAAAATTGTATTTAATTGGTAATCTATGCTCTTCTTGAAACTAAAACACCCTATGACTCACAGCCTGCTTCAGAGGCTCTTTTCCCACTGGGCGCTTGTGCCTTATCACAACTAACCTAAAAGCTTTTCCCTGATGTTTTTTGGGATTCTGGACAAGCTCACCTCTCAGTCTTCAGAGGCAAACTTTGAGTACAGCAGGAATCTCTTCAAGTCACCATCTTTGTTTGCTTCTGCACAAAGTGCCTCAGTCACAGAGCAGGGGCTTTGCTCAGCTTCCTGCCGCCCCGCTCCCCCCAAGCCTGTCCTGAGCCCTCTCCTGCAGCTGCTGCTCTGCCATGGAGCTGCTGTAAAACACAGCAGCTCTGCCACAGCCGCTCAGCAGGACTGGAGAAGCTTTCTGGCCTTGCTTACATTAGGCTGGTGGCTTCTCTAGACACAAGCTGAGCTTTTGAATGCTATGTCTCACCTGGCACAGGAACTGATGCTGCCCTTCTCATGGAGGCTAAGCTCCCATGGGCTTTAAAAGCTTTCTGGCCAGCATAAGGCCTGGAAAACCATTTAATGCAGCCATTTAGTATTGAAAATGTCCAAGTCTATGTATCCAAGTACCTTGTTTAAATTCTGGAGCCCACCAGAGCATCCCTCCAGGGCATATCTGTTTCTCCTCCACCTCTGCCTCTATGACTGCCAAACTGCACTTTGAGAGTTCTTTTCTCCAGAAGCGGAATGGCACCATTTTATTTGGGGAATGAAAAACAAAAGTAAATGCTCTATGGTACTATCATCATCATCATCACCAGAATGAGCTGCAAATTAGTTAAATGACATCAACAACTCCTACTGTGGACTTACTTCTCAGAGTGCAGCACTGGCTTTACTATCCCTTGAAACTGCAGATGTGCTACAGTCTTTAAAGTCCGTTTCATGCTTACCTAATTTGGAGTCAAGCACAGCTCTGTGAGAGCTTTAGGGATTGGGCCTACCCTGGCACTCTCGTGTGTCTGGAGTGACCTGCCCAAGGCATCTGCCACCTGAAGAGCAAAGCAGGGTACGGAAAAGCACAGGCTGCAGAACAGCTGGAACTGCAGGGAACCCATTCCTGTCAGGAGTAACACGACCATCCCACCTTAGGACTGGGTTTTGTGAGAAACAACAGTGCACATAAAAATTTTGAAAACGTTTATTAAACATTTACAAAAACATAAGAGAAGGACTAATAAGGAAGAACAGGCCTGGGAAGGCTCCCTGCCCCATGGCTGCCTGCCAGGTGGCTGCCTCATCTTCAAGATTGATGCTTCACCTTTCACACTGCTGGAGGGTGCATCAGCCACCCCTGGCCCCTCCCAAAGTCTGTCAGTCAACCCTTCTTTGCCCTTTATTGGTGGGATTTATTTCTTGTAGCTGCATTTGAAGGTCAGGTGTTGTCATGCTGTGTCCCCACAGCAACAAGCTGTTCCATTCCTAACTCTCCCATGCAAGGGGTATATGTCAACACCTATTGTGGTGGGCCCCCACTGCAGGGAATGACGTGCATTGACTCCATGTTTGCAGAAGGCTGAACAAAAGCTTTATTAAGCTGTCCTATATTACATGATACTAAAAACTATACTACTGCTATAGTGAAGAAAAACCCATGACCCTTAGAGACAGTCCAACACAGAGTGGCTCCAGTTGGTCAAATGAAATCAAAACACCATCACCAGAGTCCAATGAAGAAATCCCTCTTTGCTAAACAATCTCCATAACACATTTCACATGTGCCAAACAACAGATGCAGCAAATGAAGATAATTGGTTTTCTTCTTTCTCTGAGCTTTCTCACAGCCTTCCCCAGGATTTTCCTGGGAAAGTCTGTGTCTCTCACTGTTCAAAGGATATGTGAATACCACACACGCCTTCTTTCTACCTGTCCTGTACAGCCCAGGCTGTCTGATGGGAACAATAGGGAGTGTGTGTGTGGGGGGGGGAAGGGGACTGTGGGGAGAACAGAGACCATCTAAACAACAAATCACAATAACATAACTCTACATCAATAAAGCTTCTCTTAAGATTCACACAATATTCATCCCTTAATTGCGAGAGCCAATCATCTCCTTATCTATCTATTACAGTTTGGATGGAGACCAGAACTTGAAGAGAGCCTGACAGAGGAATGGTTGAACAACAAGGGACATGATACTGTAAAATTAATCCAACTAGGGAGGGCTACGTGACTGCTGCAAAGTTCGCATGACCCTGAAGAGTAGATGGTGTGCAGAAAGCAGGATATTGAAACTGCTTGGTATGTAGAAGTAGATAGAGAAGAACAAAGAAATACTAAGCTGTTCTAGCTGCAAGGCCAGCTGGACAGGCAAGTATCATTCACAAAGATACTTTTAAGATAATAGTACAAGTCACATAGCAACCACTCATGAGCTCGGCTTTTGCAATATGTACGACCTAATTAACAAACATCTATAAACTGTGTAATCTGTCACAATAAACTGAGACTTGATGATCATGATAGCGTGAGTCTTGTCTCCCGCGGCACCCTCCAACAATCTCTGTTTTGTCTCATTGACCTTGTGAGGTCACACAGCTGTCTATGATGTCACTCAGACATCTCCTTGATGTCATACATCCTCCTCTGATGTCACAATGACATCTCTATGATGTCACACAGACACCTCTGTGACGTCACACTTCGATGGCTGTGATGTCGCACAGACCCTGTGGGGTCACAAAGCTTTTTGTGATGTCACAAAGACATCTCTGTGATGTCACTCAGACACCTCTGTGATGTTACAGAGACCCTTCGAAGTCACACAGCTTTTTCTGATGACACAAAGATATCTCTGTGACGTCACACCGCTCTCTGTGATGCCGCACTGACAACACTGTGATGTCACACAATTCTATTTGATGTCACACTGACTCCTCTATGGTTGCACAGATCCTCCTTTGATGTTAGAATGACATCTCTCTGATGCCACACTGACACATCTGTGACGTCACACAGCTCACAGTGATATCACATGGACATCTCTGTGATGTCGCACAGCTCTTCATGATGTCACATTGACATTTCTGTGAGGTCACAGGGCTTTTAGTGATGTCACACAGACATCTCTGTGATGTGACAGAACTTCCTGTGATGTCCCAGAGCTATCTCTCTGACGTCACACTGACATCTCTGTGAGGTCACATTGACCTTGTGAGGTCACACAGCTGTCTATGATGTCACACGGACATCTCTGTGATGCCACACAACCTCCTCTGACATCACAGTGACATCTCTATGATGTCACACTGACACCTCTGTGACGTCACACTTAGATGGCTGTGATGTCGCACAGACCCTCTGAGGTCACAAATCTTTTTGTGATGTCACAAAGACATCTATGTGATGTCACTCTGACACCCCTGTGATGTCACATTGAACCTGGGAGGTCACACATCTTTTTGAGTTGCCACACTGACATCTCTGTGATGTCACACAGCTCTCTGAGATGTCACATGGACATCCCTGTGATGTTGCACCAAGATCTGTGAAGTCACACAGCCTCCTCCTCTTATCTCACAATTACATCTCTATGATGCCACACTGATGCCTCCAGAACGTCACACAGCTCTCTGTGATATCACATAGACTTCCTTTTGATGGTTCACAGCTCCCTGTGATGTCACACTGACTTCTCTGTGAAGTCACACAGCCTCCTCCTCTGATCTCACAATTACATCTCTATGATGTCACACGGATGCCTCCATAACGTCACACAGCTCCCTGTGATACCACATGGACGTCTCTGGGATGTCACACAGCTCTCTGTGATGTCACACTGAAATCTCTGTGAAAGCACTCATCTTTTAGGAATGTCACACTTATATCTTTGTGATGTCACCAATAAACTTCTGTGATGTTACACAACTTCCTGTGATGTCACAGAGATATCTCTGTGATGTCACACTGACATCTCTTGAAGAGAGCTTGACAGAGGAATGGTTGTACAACAGGGGACATGATGCTGTAAAATTAATCCAACTAGGGAGGGCTACGTGACTGCTGCAAAGTTCGCATGACCCTGAAGAGTAGATGGTGTGCAGAAAGCAGGATATTGAAACTGCTTGGTATGTAGAAGTAGATAGAGAAGAACAAAGAAGTACTAAGCTGTTCTAGCTGCAAGGCCAGCTGGACAGGCAAGTATCATTCACAAAGATACTTTTAAGATAATAGTACAAGTCACATAGCAACCAATCATGAGCTCGGCTTTTGCAATATATATGACCTAGTTAACAAACATCTATAAACTGTGTAATCTGTCACAATAAACTGAGACTTGATGATCCTGATAGCATGAGTCTTGTCTCCCGCGGCACCCTCCAACAATCTCTGTTTTGTCTCATTGACCTTGTGAGGTCACACAGCTGTCTATGATGTCACTCAGACATCTCCTTGATGTCATACATCCTCCTCTGATGTCACAATGACATCTCTATGATGTCACACAGACACCTCTGTGACATCACACTTCGATGGCTGTGATGTCGCACAGACCCTGTGGGGTCACAAAGCTTTTTGTGATGTCACAAAGACATCTCTGTGATGTCACTCAGACACCTCTGTGATGTTACAGAGACCCTTCGAAGTCACACAGCTTTTTCTGATGACACAAAGATATCTCTGTGACGTCACACCGCTCTCTGTGATGCCGCACTGACAACACTGTGATGTCACACAATTCTATTTGATGTCACACTGACTCCTCTATGGTTGCACAGATCCTCCTTTGATGTTAGAATGACATCTCTCTGATGCCACACTGACACATCTGTGACGTCACACAGCTCACAGTGATATCACATGGACATCTCTGTGATGTCGCACAGCCCTTCATGATGTCACATTGACATTTCTGTGAGGTCACAGGGCTTCTGGTGATGTCACACAGACATCTCTGTGATGTCACAGAACTTCCTGTGATGTCACAGAGCTATCTCTCTGACGTCACACTGACATCTCTGTGAGGTCACATTGACCTTGTGAGGTCACACAGCTGTCTATGATGTCACATGGACATCTCTGTGATGCCAAACAACCTCCTCTGACATCACAGTGACATCTCTATGATGTCACACTGACACCTCTGTGACGTCACACTTCTATGGCTGTGATGTCGCACAGACCCTGTGGGGTCACAAAGCTTTTTGTGATATCACAAAGACATCTCTGTGATGTCACTCAGACACCTCTGTGATGTCACAGTGACCCTGTGAGGTTACACATCTTTTTGAGATGCCACACTGACATCTCTGTGATGTCACACAGCTCTCTGAGGTGTCACATGGACATCCCTGTGATGTTGCACCAAGATCTGTGAAGTCACACAGCCTCCTCCTCTGATCTCACAATTACATCTCTATGATGTCACACTGATGCCTCCAGAACGTCACACAGCTCTCTGTGATATCACATGGACTTCCCTGTGATGGTTCACAGCTCTCTGTGATGTCACACTGACTTCTCTGTGAAGTCACACAGCCTCCTCCTCTGATCTCACAATTACATCTCTATGATGTCACACGGATGCCTCCATAACGTCACACAGCTCCCTGTGATACCACATGGACGTCTCTGGGATGTCACATCACAGCTCTCTGTGATGTCACACTGAAATCTCTGTGAAAGCACTCAGCTTTTAGGAATGTCACACTTATATCTTTGTGATGTCACCAATAAACTTCTGTGATGTTACACAACTTCCTGTGATGTCACAGCGATATTTCTGTGACATCACACTGACATCTCCGTTTTGTCTCATTGACTTTGTGAGGTCACACAACTGTCTATGATGTCACTCGGACACTGCTGTGATGTCACACATCCTCCTCTGACGTCACAATGATATCTCTATGATGTCACACAGAGCTCTCTGTGAAATCACACTTATATGGCTGTGTTATGTGTAATAAATATAATTCGTGCCATTCCTCGTATGAAATATGTAATATTGGATATTTGTTAAATCATGCCCGTCGTATTAGTTCCCTCCCCCTTTACAGGCGAGACTGGATGTATATTAGAAACTGATTTACAAGTAAAAGGATGTGGCTTGGCCAGGAGATGGGCCATGTCTGGGCTCCAGGTGTTAATCATCACAGTAATCAGTGCTGATCGTCCAAGATGGATATCATGGAAATCCTCAGACAGATCCATGTGAATGCAGCCTTCCCGTAAACTCTCATTAAGAATTCAACTACTCCGGACATTGAATTATTTCTCCTCATCACCAAAAAGAAATCCTTATTAACATATGGACTCTGAATAGAAGAAAGGACTGATTGCTAAAACCTTGGCCTCAGGCAGAATTTTCCCTATAAAAACCTCCTGTGCCAGGATGGAGGTGTGTGGGCATAGGGGAAAACCTCTGCTGAGGCTGACTCCTTGTTGCACACCCAGGGTCGACCCTGGGCTCGGCTCTGTACTTTCCGTGTGGCTAACTAGATAGAATCTGACCGCAAATAAAATGATTTCTAATTTTAATCTGCCTGAATAAATTCTCATTTATAACAATCTTGGTGACCCCGACACGATCTGGTTTGGGGGTATCCAGGGGGTTCCCGTATCCTTGATCCGGGCGGCGCCCCGCTGATTTCAGCGGCCGGACAGGACTGAGGAACTCCACGGAACTAACCAGATTCCGAAAACAGCCGAAAAGCCACATTAAGGAAAGGGTATAAACGGGCCCAGAGCTCTCGGAACTCAGAGCTAAATCTCCGAGGCTGCAGCAGCAAACTTTCACTCGTAAAATCAACGTGCACGAAGAACCCACGCGGGAAATGGAGCCGTGAGTATCGCGTGGTTGAGTGGGGCGTGAGTGGGTGTGTGTGTGAGACGTGACATAGTCACGGCGAGAATTCGGACCCCAATGAACCACAGTTCCACTAGCCCGAGAGGGAGGTGGTCGGTCACGGGAGAAGCAAAAGGATTCCGGTATACTCACAACATTCATACGACCTGAAACTCGGGGAGTTACGGGGATCCACCCACGGACGGGTCGGGGAAGGGAAGGTACGTTCTCATGGATTCGAGAAACTGGTAAACCTCACTGGCCCCGGGCTCGGGGAGCCTGACAAAAAGGTAAAAGAGAGCTCACTGTTCTTCCAACTGAAAACCCACGGACTGGTTCGCCGTGAGGTAACTAGGTTGGCAAGTTTCGGTCGGGAATAGACCGGTTTAAACACTTGGTAAGACTCAGTCTGGGACAGGACTGAAATACACATTTTAGCACGCGGGTTGCTGAATTCTTGGAACAGCTTACAGACACTGACTTAGAATACGGTAAGGAAAACTTTTAAATATGGGACAGGGAGGCAGTAAAATGCCCCTTGGTTTAATGTTTTAAAAAGGCTGTGCAGCCCCGTGCAGCTGCAGGCAGCGTGGCTCTGCAGTTTTTAGAACCCGAACGGCAGCGGCAGAGGCGGCGGTGCCGGCTCAGAGGGAGCAGGGGGCTCTGCCTGCCCCTGCCCTTCGCAGCGGTGCGGAGCGGCTTTGGTTTCTCCGTGGCGGGAGGGGGAGAGGGCTCCGACCTACCCCGATAGCAGCGGGAGGCAGCGGCGGCTCCCGGAGGCGGCGGGGAGCGCGGGTGGCGGGGGGAGCCCTGCTCGGGCTTCCCTGACACGCACGGGTGGCGGGGATCCCAGCTCAGGCTTCCCTGACACGCACGGGTGGCGGGGATCCCAGCTCGGGCTTCCCTGACACGCACGGGTGGCGGGGGAGCCCGGCTCGGCCACGTAGCATGAGAAGTCTCCGTTCCTGCAGGCGGCAGTTTTAAAAGCAGCACAAGCTGCTGCTGCTCTGCAGGGTTGAAATCTAAGCACGTTTCGCTTCTCAACCACAATTTTTAGAAATCAGTAGTGAATTTGTTTTGTTGCTAGTCAGTATAAAGTTGTGTTGTGCATTTTACGCCTAAAATGAGAATGGGACCAAACTATTACAATATGTAGATGACTTATTGGTAGCTGGCTCTAAGGAGGAAGAAGTCAGGGCTAGAACCATAGCTTTATTAAACTTCCTGGGAGGACAAGGGTTGAAAGTTTCAAAATCTAAATTACAATTCACTGAACCTGAAGTAAAATATTTAGGGCACTAGTTAACAAAACGGAAAAAGAAACTAGATCCAGACCAGGTGGCAGGAAAATTGCATTACCCTCTCCTAAGACAAAAAGAGAAATCAGGCAATTACTGGGACTTTTGGGCTTTTGCAGACAATGGATCGAAGGATACAGTGAAAAGGTAAGGTTTTTATATGACAAACTTACCACAGACAGACTTAAGTGGACTAAAAAAGGACGAAGAGGGTTACCAAGGATTAAAAGAAACCCTCATAGCAGCTCCAATACTCTCTAACATAAAAAGGCCCTTTCAGCTCTTTGTGGATGTTAGTAACCACACTACCCACGGGGTTCTGACCCAGGACTGGGCAGGGGCCAAGAAACCAGTCGGTTATCTATCCAAGCTTCTGGACCCTGTCAGCAGGGGGTGGCCCACCTGTTTACATGCAATTGTGGCAGTGGCAATAGTAGTAGAAGAAGCCAAAAAGGTAACATTCAGGGCTTCATTAACCATCTACTCCTCCATCATGTAAGAAGCATCTTGCAGCTAAAAGCTGACAAGTGGCTGACAGACACCAGGCTTCTGAAATATGAAGCCATTCTAACCCATTCCCAGGACCTGGAGCTAAAGACTACCCCGGCACAAAATCCTGCCCAATTCCTGTTTGGGGCAGTCCCAGGGGACCCCCTCCATAACTGTGCTGAAATTATAGAATTACAGACAAAAATACGACCAGATTTAGAAGAAGAACTCTAAGAAGGGGAAAAAATGGTTTGTGGACGGTTCTGCAAAAATTGTGGAAGGTAAAAGAAAGTCAGGATATGCAGTCATAGACGGGAAGATGGGAAGGGTAGTAGAATCCTGCTCAGGGATTCTACTGAGTGCAGGGTGGTCAGCTCAGGCCTGTGGGCTGTATGTGGTATACAGGGCTCTACTGGGACTTGAAGGGAAAAAGGGAACAATTTTCACTGACTCCAAATATGCATTTGGGGTAGTACACATCTTTGGAAAATAGGGGGTCTGCTAAACACACGGGGAAAAGGGCTAATTCATGAAGAAATAATTAGACAAATCCTAAAAGCCATCAGGGGACCAGAAGCTATTGCTGTGGTCCATGTAAAGGGACATCAAACTGGGATGCGATTCAGGACTCGAGGAAACAATTTAGCCGACAAAGAGGTAAAGAGTGCTGCTTTGTTGAAACTGAGTACCCCAGAACTTGGGAAAGGAAAAGCTCAAGAATTCCCCCACCACCCCTCTGAAAAAGAGATAAAGGCTTATCAAGAGATCGGGGGACGGTTAGAAGAAGGTAAGTGGAAGCTATCAGACGGGCGGGAATTGTTATCAAAGGAATACACCAGGAAAATTTAAAAAAGATTACATCAACAAACACACTGGGGAGCCCGAGCTCTGGCAGAACAATTCCTAAGATTCTTTGGCTGCAGAGGTATATACAAATTGGCTAAACAAGAGGTACAAGGGTGTATAATTTGCAGAAAAATAAATTGAGCAAACTCCCAAAAGTTAACAATGGGGAGTTGCCCAGCAGCTTACCTGTGGGATGAGTATTCTCCTCTGCATGGTGGGGGTGTAGGGAGGCAGAGATCTCTGAAGCTTGCTCTTGGAGGGAGAGGTTTATTCAAAGATTCAGGAATGCCCGAGCCTCGTGCTCTCAGGCGTAGCACGTGGCCGGACTTAGGAGGACGGGGGAGGGGAGAGAGAAACGGAGGGTTTAGGAGAGGGGAAGCCCCAGAGGGGGAGGAAGTCCAAGAGAGAACATGGCCCCTCGAAGCCTTCTTTTCAGGGGCTCCTAGGTGGGCTGGGACAAGGCATGGGCCAATGGGGTTGCAGACCCCGATGCTTCAGGGACAGGTACAGGGGTGTGGGATGAGCCACAATCTTTTGGGGGGTGGGATGGAAGAGTCCATTTCACTCCAGGATTCATCCAAGGGCGGAAGTGACATCCGGCTAGCTAAGATAACAATCATATCTATCTATCCTCTGCAACAATTGCCCTTTCTCGTTAAACTTTTTAAAAGGTGAATACTGACTTAATTACTATTTTTGTACAACTTGGGGTATATAACATATTGGTACTGAAATTATAACCTATAGGTGGAACTTCAATACAGAAATTTGAAACAAGAGAGAACACCGTAACAACAAGGGTACAAAAGTAACATGCATGTGAAAACAAATGTCCATAGTCTTGAATTGTTTCTGGCAGGTAGTTTTCATCTCGTCTTAGCACAGTTCAAATCTGAGCGCTTGCTTCTTGGTTTGCACCTGCAAAGTCACTGCCATTTGTGAGGGCACTGCTAGATTTCGGTGTATGGTAAGGCCCCACGTTCCCTGCTGGGACCCACCTGGATCTTTCACCTGTGAAAACACAAGAAAGCTCTCTCTCCCATGTTACAAGGTTACATGGGCTTTCTATTTGTCCTGTGACTGAGGTTTTGGTTAAGACTTTTATTTTTACTTTTTTGTTGTTCAGAAAGTGTCTGTAAATGGGGATGTCAGGCTGTCCTATACAGCAATTTGAAAAATTGTATGCATATGGGGCTTTGCTGAACCTGTTTTGGGGTGTGGCCTGATACATTCCCCTCTTCTGTTTTAATAAGCTGCTTTCTAGGGCCTCAGATGTCTTTTCCATGGTACCCCCCAACAGCTGGTAACCATAGGAGAAAGGGAAGCTACTATCTCCTGCCGCTACTAGGAATTCTCTCTCGTCCAGAGATGGGACAGCTGTCCACTCTCTGGGACCATGAGGCTTGGATATATGCCTGTCCATCAGTTGGAGGCCATCAATGATCCCCTGAGCATCCTGGGAAACTGAGGCAGCAGGGGTGGTATTGGTAGGGGTAGCACAGTTCTCCGTGGATCCTGTAGTCGTCAAAGCAGCTGCCAGGTGCTGTTCCTCTTTCCCTGGCTGCATGCTAAGATGTAAGTCAGATGCAGCAGCTGCCAACAGCTGGGGCAGAGGGGCAGGAGGAGAGGTGTCTGTAAGCGAAGCCACCAGGGAGGAACCGGCAGGTGTGGAAGGACACACTGAGGATGAGGCTGCATCTGTGGAACGTGGACACAGCGTAGGAGAGGAGGCGGAGGCATCCAGGGGCTGCAGGGGCGGCGACGGTGTGACGGGAACCACTTGTTGCGCGGCTGGCCAGAGTTACGGGCGGGCACCCAGCACGGAGGGCTTTAGCGGCAAACCCGGAAGTGACTTGGGATTCCCCGGCTGCGGCAGCAGCGGTGGAACTCCTTCTGGTGGCTCTGGGGGTCCTGCCGGCGCCGTCGCTGAGCTCGGGGGTTCTGGCTGATCGCAGACCGTGGCACGGGGTGCGTGGGGATCGGCGGGCTCCATCGGCGGCGCGGCAGAGGTGACAGGGACCGGCCGGACCGGGGGCACCGCGAACTGCGCATGCGCGGGGCGCGTCACGTGGTCCGCCGGCCGAACCAAGATGGCGGACGCGTCTGCCTCCCCGCCGGAGCCCGCTGACAATGGGCACGTTCCGCGGGGGGGTTGCTGGAGGGCGGGGGGTGGCGGGGCCGCGGCGCGGGGACCCGGGGTGTCCCCCCGCGGCCGGGGCTCGGGCTGGGGTGGGCGCACCGGGCTTCCCGGTGCTTCCTGCCGCGCGGTCAGGATTGGGGGCGTGGCCACGTGCTCTCCCGGTGCGGGCGGCAAGGCGGCGGCGGCGAGCGCCGGGTTGAGCGTTTGTAGAAATGCGGCGAAGCCGCTTTGTAGGAAGCCAGCGAAAGTAGAAAACCGCCGCTGCTAGGGGGGTTTCGGGGGGAGCCGGGGAGGGCACAAGCCCCGCGGCCAGTGGGGGGGGCGGGGCAGCTGTGGGGGCCGGGACAGGAGCGGCGGCCGCGGGGGGTGGGGCGGGGCCGGGGCTGATCGCGGCCGTGGGGGGTGGGGCTGCGGCGGAGGTGGGAGGGGTGGGAGCAGCCACGGCGGGGGCAGGAGGGGCGGGGGAGGCCGCGGCAGGAAAGGTGGGGGCGGCCGCGGCGGGAGGGGCGGGGGCGGCCGTGGCGGGGGCCGCTGAGCCCGGCGGCAGGCGGCGCGGCGCGGGGATCGGGGGGGTGCGGGGGGTGGTCGTGGGGGCCGGGGCGCGGGCGGCCATGGCTGTTGAGGGTGGGGTTGCAGCGGTCGGCGCCCAGCGGCGCGGCGCGGGGGTTGGGCGGGGGGTTGCAGGGGCTGGGGCGGTGGCGGCGGGAACCGCGTCACTCAGGGGGGCGGCCGCGGCGGTTGCGGCCGGGGCCGGGGCCGCGGCGGGAGGGGGAGGGGCGGGGTGGAAGGGGATCGTGGCAGGGTCGTCAGCAGCCGCGTGGGCCGGCCACATGGCCGGGACCGGCTTTCACGGAACGAACAATTCGGCCACAGCTCTAAAAGCTGGGAGTAACTTGCAAGCAACGGCGTCTCTCCTATAAATCTCAATAAAAAGCTTATCACCTACTGAGTCCCAGAATTCTTTGGTAAAGGCGGCTGATCGATCAGTATGAGGGAAGTGGGGCAGGACCCATTCCAAGAAGGATTTTAACGCTTTCTTAGGCAAAGTACTGTTATAACTATGTAAAAGATGGTTCAATTGTTTATAGAGATCTCTATCTTGGGTAGAGTGGGATTGTCCCATATTTTAGACCTGTGTAGCTCACTTCGAGTTCGCTAAAGCAGAGATCCTCTCCTCAGGACTCTGCACAGGTCCCCTCAGAGCTCCGGGCGTCTCTCCGGACGGCTTTTCCGTGCTCAGGACCTTCAAACCTCCCCCCTCGGGGCTTCCAGCGCAGGCAGTGCTAGGCAGTGCTCAGTGCGCTCTCTTAACGTGGCCACGTGCCACCAGCTCACAGCTCCTTGCTCGGGCAGTCCCAAGAGCTCCAAAAGCCGGCTATTCACAGGCGATGGTGCTCGAGGGTAAAATGCCTCGGCAAACTTTAAAGAGATAAGGCTTCTACGTTGCTTAGCAACGACAGCCTGTGCTCAGAGTGAAGAGGAGGCTATCACAGGTAAATACCGTGCATGGAGGTGTTGAGATTCGTGGATTCCTTTTTCTTTCACGTCGGGCGCCGGTTGTGGGAAGAGTATGCTCCTCTGCACGGTTGGGGTGTAGTGAGGCAGAGATCTCTGAAGCTTGCTCTTGGGGAGAGAGGTTTATTCAAAGATTCAGGAATGCCCAAGCCTCGTGCTCTCAGGCGTAGCAGGTGGCTGGGCTTAGGAGAACGGGGGAGGGGAGAGAGAAACGGAGGGTTTAGGAGAGGGGAAGCCCCAGGCAGGGAGGGAGTCCTAGAGGGGAGGAGGGAGGAAGTCCAAGAGGCCGCATGGCTGCTCGGAGACCCCTTATCAGGGGCTCCCAGGTGGGCCAGGACAAGGCATGGGCCAATGGGGTTACAGACTCTGTTTTAGGGGCAGGTACAGAGGTGCGGGATGAACCACAATCTTTTGCGGGGTGGGATGGAACAGTCCATTTCACTCCAGAATTCATCCAAGGGTAGAAGTGACATTCGGCTAGCTAAGATAACAATCATATCTATCTATCCTCTGCAACAATGGTCTATCCTGGAGCCTTTGGCAGAAGGTGCCTGATGAGACTCAAGGCCGACCACTGGAATTTTGGAGTCGGAGCTACAAAGGGTCTGAAGCCAACTACACCCCAACAGAGAAGGAAATCTTGGCTGCCTATGAGGGAGTCCATGCTGCCTAAGAGGTGATTGGTACAGAAGCACAACTCCTCCTGGCACCCCGACTACCAGTACTGGGCTGGATGTTCAAAGCAAATGTTACCTCCACCCACCATGCCACCAGATCTCCATGGAGCAAGTGGATTGCTCTCATCACACAGCATGCCCATATTGGCAAACTGAATCACCCTGGGATTTTGGAAGTAATTACAAATTGGCCCAAAGGTGAAAGTTTTGGTGTCACAGATGAATAAGAAGAACCAGTGACACGGGCTGAAGAAGCTCCACCATACAACCAACTGCCAGCAGAGGAAACCGTTACACTCTATTCACTGACAGTTCCTGTCGCATCGTAGGGATGAATTGGACGTGGAAAGCAGCTGTATGGAGTTCCACACAACAGGTTGCAGAGGCCACTGAAGGAGAAGGTGGATCAAGCCAGCTTGGTCAACTCAAAGCCGTTCAACTGGCCCTAGACATTGCAGGAAGGGAGAAGCGGCCAAAGCTCTACCTCTACACTGATTCATGGATGGTAGCCAGTGCTCTGTGGGGGTGGCTGGAGAGGTGGAAAGAGGCTAACTGTCAGCGTAGAGGAAAACCTATTTGGTCTGCTGAAGAGTGGAAAGATATAGGTACCTGGGTAAAGTTACCTGTGAAGGTTAGCCATGTAGATGCCCATGTCCCCAGAAGTAGAGCTAATGAAGAGCAGTAAAACAATCAGCAGGTAGTTAAGGCTGCAAAGATAGGGGTATCAAAGATAGACCTTGATTTGGAACACAAGGGGGAGTTGTTCCTAGCACGATGGGCTCATGATGCCTCAGGTCATTAGGGCAGAGATGCCACCTACAAGTGGGCACGAAACTGAGGGGTGGATCTTGCCATGGACAGTATTTCTCAGGTGATCCATGATTGTGAGACATGTGCTGCCATCAAACAGCCATCAAACAGGCCAAGCAGGTGAAGCCCCTCTGGTATGGTGGGCGGTGGTCCAAGTACAAGTATGGGGAGGCCTGGCAGATTGACTACATCACACTGCCCCAGACACACCACGGCAAGTGCTACATGCTCACAATGGTAGAAGCCACCACTGGATGGCTGGAAAGCTACCCTGTGTCTCATGCTACAGCCCGTAACACCATCCTGGGCCTAGAAAAGCTGGTCCTTTGAAGGCATGGTACCCCTGAGAGGACTGAGTCAGACCATGGGACTCATTTCAAGAACAGCCTTATCAACACCTGGGCTAGGGAGCACGGTATTGAGTGGGTGTCCCACATCCCCTACCATGCACCAGCTGCAGGCAAAGTGGAGAGGTACAATGGACTGTTAAAAACCACCTTAAAAGCATTGGGTGGTGAATCTTTCAAAAATTGGGAGCAACATTTAGCAAAGGCCACCTGGTTAGTTAACAGCCAAGGTTCCACCAATCGAGCAGGTCCTGCCCAGTCTGAGTCCATGAATATATTAGATGGAGGTAAAGTCCCAGTGTCACATGTCAGAGGTTTGTTAGGTAAAACAGTGTGGATCAATTCTGCCTCAAGTGCAGATAAACCAATTCATGGGATTGTCTTTGCCCAGGGACCAGGTTGTACATGGTGGATAATGCAGAGAGATGGAGCAACACGATGTGTACCTCAGGGAGATCTGATTGTGGGGTGAGACTCGTGCAAATATCACTGATTGCTGGATGTTACTGCCGGTGTCTGTATATGAAAACACACAGACATGACACAGAAAGAAATGCGTAAGTGTTGAAGGTTTGAGTAAGTGATATGGAAGGAAATGTGTATGAGTAAGTGAAAGATGGAAGTTTTTATTTGATGAAGTTTTTGCATGATATTGACAATATGGAGATAAGGGGTGGAATATCCTAGGGTGACATTATGATGATTGTATCCCCAAGAGTGTGTTCTGTTTATGTTTGATATTATGTTCTGTGCTTTCAGAACTGACTCAGAAAGTGAAGGTGAAGGTTTGTTTTGTCTTGTTATCAGCTGGCTCACCTCCCCCCATGGTCTGTTGTCTAGAAGAGGCTAGTGCTGGCTGGCTTGCTTTTGCTTTTCTTGCTGACTTTCCTTTGCTTGCTTTGCTTGCTTGCTTCTGCTTTTGCCTTTGCTTTTGCAAGTTAGTCAGTTTAGATAAGCAGTCCAATTTTTTTCCCTGGACTGTTTTTTTTTCCTTTCCGTTTCCTGAATATCACTCCAACCTGCTCTGGACTGGGACTGGGAAACACCGAGGAACACCCAGAGCCTGCGCTCTGTGATCTGCAGCAGCCATCCCCAGTGCCCAGAGCAATCCCCAGCGCCCAGACCCGGGCGACCACTCCCAGGAAAGACTTGGATTTGTCATCTCTTCAGAGTGGTGAAAGAGTTTTGTTGTCATCTGGTGTTCATTTTTTTAGTGCTGGGAAGGGTTTTGTTTGTTAAATAAACAGGTTCTTTTCCACTTCTCTCCGAGAAAATTCTTCCTGAACCAGGTGGGTGGGGATGGGCCATGGAGGTTTGTTTTCTGCGGGCTCCTTTCAGATGTTTGCTCCAAACATTGCCCAAACTAGGACAAATATTTTGCTGCCCAACTCCTGGCTCGAGAGTGAGGATAAAACCTTGTTCCAATCATATTTTTGTTCCAATTACTTTGTGTTGGTATGGAGCAGTTACTGATTGTTTGAATTCATAGTGTCTCTTGGGGTGAAAGCCTGAATGTGTCTCTGGTCCCTAGGGTTTTTTGAGATCTTAATCCCTCTATGGTCCCTAGGTTTATTTTTTTATCCAGGAATAGCTCCGGTATTGTCCCTAATACGTAGTTTTTGGAGTAGAAGAGCACTGAGCAGAATATCCATCTGTCTGGGCTTGGGTGTCATGGCTTGCAGGGGCTTTATAAAGGTGCTGAAGTCTGTTCCAGGAATGCATGGCTCATAGTCATGGTTGTGCAGCCAGTTTGTTAGAGGGGAAGCAGGGGATGAGGCTTTTCAGCCGTTGCTTTCCTTCTTCTCCTCTGAATCTCTTAGCTCCCTATTAGAGTTTCCCCTGACTGTTAAAGAGACCATCTTCCTGGTGTTTAATCTGGTAAGCTTTCTCTCTACAGTCTGCAGTCTCTCTAGAATGAGGGCTGAGATTTCTAGAGGGGCTGAAGAGACCCCTGACCCAGGAGTAGACCCAGGTGTGAGAAATCCTGAGTGGTGTGGGAAATGGGGGAGACAGGAATTGGCACATAGACCGTTTTCCCACATTCAAATAGATTTTACTGATTTGCCCAAAGTAGGAAGGTATAGACACTTACTGGTGATAATAGATCACTTGACTCACTTTGTAGAGACATTCCCTACCTCCAGGGCAACTACACAAGCAATAGTAAAAATACTATTAGAAGAGATAATCCCCTGCTATGAACTAGCAGAAGTAATAGACAGAGGGCCACACTTTGCCTCCAAAATAATTAAAGAAGTAGTTACAGCTCCAGTAACAAAGTGACAATATCATACTCCCTGGCATCCACAAAGCTTGGGTAAAGTGGAAAGGGTAAATGGGAAAATTAAGAAACAGCTAAGGAAATTGATGTATAAAACACAGTTATCTTGGGTAAATGTTTACCTTTAGCCTTGTTAAATATAAGAACTCAGCCCAGAACTGATATTGGAATTTCTCCATTTGAAATGCTTTATGGGATGCCTTATGACATGGATTCTCCTATAGATCACCCTGAAATAAGTAATCAACAAATTAACCAATATGTCATGCAACCTATGAAGGCTCGGAAAGGGCTTAGAAGAGCTGAGTTACTAGTGCAACAACCTCCTTTAGACCTAGCAATCCATAATATAAAAGCAGGTGATAAGGTGTTAATAAAAACCTGGAAAGAAACCTCACTAACCCCAAATTGGGAAGGCTCCTATGTTGTTTTACTCACTACAGAAACTGCAGTCAGAACCGCCGAGAAGGGATGGACACATGTGAGCCGAATAAAGGGACCGATTCCTGCTGCTGCCAAAGACCCCTGGAGAATAACCAGCCAGCCTGGGGATCTTAAGGTCACCTTTAAATGGACTGAATGGACTCAGTAAGAATTGTACGCACCAGCTGGTATAGTGAGATATTGGACTATGGATATCCTATAACTAATGATTTTAGAGTATATTGTACAAATAAGGATTGTGATTGTTACCCTTTTGTATGCTGTATTTGTAAAATTTTCCAGGAACGGTGGTGGGTCCATAGTTACAGAGGCACTCCTCCTACGAGTATTTGTAAAGGAGTTATCAGTTAGAAAGAGAACTGACAGAGTCAGTCCTAAGGATTGGAGAAGAGAATGGGACCCTACCAAGAGAATCCCAAGAGTGGTGGGAAGTGTTTACTAAGGGGGCTAGGCCTGAAAATTGTTGTTTCCACTCCAATGAACCAATTCCCCTAATTGAACAAATTATAAAAGGGAATTGCCGGAAAACTTTACCTGGGATTCAGTGTGACTCACCACAAGTGAAGGATAAAAACTGGAAATCATTCAAAAAGAGGCAACAAAAACAGAGTAAGGGTCCTCCTGAAGAATATCCTTGCTGCCAAGAAGATGGTGCGCCTCGCGGCTCAGAGCAACCGAGTCGGTGAGCGAGGCAGAGGGATAAGAAGCAGTGGAGGAAAGAGCCCTCAAACTGGGACAATTCAAAGGTATTTCAAGAACTGCCTCAAAGATACTGATCTCCCAAGGATAAAGGTAAGCCCAGCAATAACATGTCAAAACAAACACTGAGAATGGGGAGATAATGATAATCAAACCCTGGGGCAGTTTGGACTCCACCCTTGCTGGCAAATTCTGTGCATATTAGTTATATGTTGTACCTGGCCTGTACAAGGGGACTATGCACGCCACCCAGTTTTCTCCAGCAGCAGCTGCAGGCAGTGACCCTAATTAAAAGGTAGGGATGGTGTTTGCTGGTTATAGAGCAACTGGTAGGGGTTGGTTGGACTCTGACCAAAATAGACCAAGGGAAAGTTCTAAGCATAATGCCACCACTGTAGCTCCCATTTTTTTTTTTGTTACTAATGAGGACTTCGTAAACTCTAGATGGAGATGGAGTAAACCTGAACTCCAGGCTACCTATTGGTGTCCTAGTTCAAGTCCTGGGGGGGATACTGTAATTATCCTGGGGAATATCTGTGAGTATTAGGGCTGTAAAACCATAGCAACCGCCTGGGCTGTCACCCATCCAGATAAATTTTTAAAGGTCTCACCTAAGAGGTGGAAAACTCCGGGATATGGCACTCAAGGAGAAATTCTGTATAAGAGAGATTGCAGGTCCCGTAATATTGTTGTTACTGAGTTTAACTTTCAAACCTTGCATTTTTAATAAAATCATAGACATTGTAAAAGGAAGACTAGAGGCAGTTCATCTAATGCTTATTAGAGATAGGTACGAAGCATTGCCCAGAGACTCAAAAGTAGATGAAATCCTGGTCTTAAGCTACCAAAAGTTAAAGTGTTTTAATGAACAAATTGGTAAAGAGAAAAAGGAGGGTTTGTAATAAATAAAAAGGTCTTTGTTCATCAAAACGAGCATTGAAGGAGATGAGAATTTGAATGGAGTAGGGAATCCCAAGATGTGGGAGGAGAAGAAGAAAGGGGGGAAACAGCAAGTATTCTGCTTAAGATTTGTGCAGATGCAACTAGAATAGAAGACTGTGTAACTCATTATATACAAGTTAACCTTTAGGCCAAGGACAATCTGCAATGAAGATGAGGAGCCTTCATTCCTATGACCACCAAGGGCAGAAAAAAGACCCCCTAGCAACCAATTGCATCGAAAAAGAGTACATTGAGAGAAAACATGTCAACCGAAAAAAAAGGACTATAAAAACAAAAAGGTCAAAGGGGGAAGGTGCGCCGTGGCAGAGCAGAGACTGCCCGGCCACCCAGCACTGTGCTTTTGCTTAATAATGCTTGCTTAATAAATTAATGTAAATTGATTTCTTTATAATTAGCCTCCCCAATTGAATTTGTCCATAACACGCCTGACTAGAGAAATGAAAAAAATTAAAGTTGGTATATTATTCAACACACATGTGCAGAGCAAGCCCCCGGCTGCTGAGTCTCAGGAGAAGGCTGCGGGAAATGCACCCACTGCATCCCCTCTGCCACTCACTCGGCATCTGCTGCTGAAGTTTGGATGCCTGCAGGGGTTGCTTGTCTCCTCTGGGTGTGTTCTTCCTTCCCTCTGGGAGGGCCTTCATGGAAATTGGTTCCATTTATCCTGCAGACCAGAGTGGCAGGGAGTCACTGCAGGCTGGTGATACTCTGATACAAGGAAACGGGTGTGCATACAAACCAGGCTGTGAAAAGCCAGTGTCCATAAGGGAGCCAGAGGAGCCCTGCATCTTTATTTGAATAAAGGGAGAGAGTCCATGGGGACATCTGCTGCTGGGGTTTTCTCTCTCAAAGTTTTAGAGGACACAGCCTCCTTTTAAACTCTTGGCCACATGCTGCCCTCTTCCTTTCCCCACTGGCTGGGGTACTAGGCCAGGGGACGGCAGGGACCTTTGTACCCTCTTTTCCTTTTGCAAGGTATTAGTTCTGGTCTCCATCCAAACTGTAATAGATAGATAATGAGATGATTGGCTCTCACAATTAAGGGATGAATATTGTGTGGATCTTAAGAGAAGCTTTATTGATGTAGCGTTGTGTTATTGTGATTTGTTGTTTAGATATTCTCTCTTCTCCCCACAGTTCCCTTCCTCCCCCACTCCCTATTGTTCCCACCAGACAGCCTGGGCTGTACAGGACAGGTAGAAAGAAGGTGTGTGTGGTATTCACATATCCTTTGAACAGTGAGAGACACAGACTTTCCCAGGAAAATCCTGGGAAAGGCTGTGAAAAAGCTCAGAGAAAGAAGAAAACCAATTATCTTCATTTGCTGCATCTGTTGTTTGGCACATGTGGAATGTGTTATGGAGATTGTTTAGCAAAGAGAGATTTCTTCATTGGACTCTGGTGATGGTGTTTTGATTTCATTTGACCAACTGGAGCCACTCTGTGTTGGACTGTCTCTAAGGGTCACGGGTTTTTCTTCACTATAGCAGTAGTATAGTTTTTAGTATCATGTAATATAGGACAGCTTAATAAAGCTTTTGCTCAGCCTTCTGCAAACATGGAGTCAATGCACGTCATTCCCTGAGGTGGGGGTCCACCACAATAGGTGTTGACATATACCCCTTGCATGGGAGAGTTAGGAATGGAACAGCTTATTGCTGTGGGGACACAGCATGACAACACCTGACCTTCAAATGCAGCTACAAGAAATAAATTTCACCAATAAAGGGCAAAGAAGGGTTGACTGACAGACTTTGGGAGGGGCCAGGAGTGGCTGATGCACCCTCCAGCAGTGTGAAAGGTGAAGCATCAATCTTGAAGATGAGGCAGCCACCTGGCAGGCAGCCATGGGGCAGGGAGCCTTCCCAGGCCTATTCTTCCTTATTAATCCTTCTCTTATGTTTTTGTAAATGTTTAATAAACGTTTTCAAAATTTTTATGTGCACAGTTGTTTCTCACAAAACCCAGTCCTAAGGTGGGATGGTCGTGTTACTCCTGCCAGGAATGGGCTCCCTGCAGTTCCAGCTGTTCTGCAGCCTGTGCTTTTCTGTACCCTGCTTTGCTCTTCAGGTGGCAGATGCCTTGGGCAGGTCACTCCAGACACACGAGAGTGCCAGGGTAGGCCCAATCCCTAAAGCTCTCACAGAGCTGTGCTTGACTCCAAATTAGGTAAGCATGGAACGGACTTTAAAGACTGTAGCACATCTGCAGTTTCAAGGGATAGTAAAGCCAGTGCTGCACTCTGAGAAGTAAGTCCACAGTCGGAGTTGTTGATGTCATTTAACTAATTTGCAGCTCATTCTGGTGATGATGATGATGATAGTACCATAGAGCATTTACTTTTGTTTTTCATTCCCCAAATAAAATGGTGCCATTCGGCTTCTGGAGAAAAGAACTCTCAAAGGTGCAGTTTGGCAGTCATGGAGGCAGAGGTTGAGGAGAAACAGATATGCCCTTGGTGGGATGCTCTGGTGGGCTCCACCATTTAAACAAGTTACTTTGATACATAGACGTGGACATTTTCAATACTAAATGGCTGCATTAAATGGTTTTCCAGGCCTTATGCTGGCCAGAAAGCTTTTAAAGCCCATGGGAGTTTAGCCTCCATGAGAAAGGCAGCATCAGTGCCTGTGCCAGGTGAGACATAGCATTCAAAAGCTCAGCTTGTGTCTAGAGAAGCCACCAGCCTAATGTAAGCAAGGCCAGAAAGCTTCTCCAGTCCTGCTGAGTGGCTGTGGCAGAGCTGTTGTGTTTTACAGCAGCTCCATGGCAGAGCAGCAGCTGCAGGAGAGGGCTCAGGACAGGCTTGGGGGGAGCGGGGTGGCAGGAAGCTGAGCAAAGCCCCTGCTCTGTGACTGAGGCACTTTGTGCAGAAGCAAACAAAGATGGTGACTTGAAGAGATTCCTGCTGTGCTCAAAGTTTGCCTCTGCAGACTGAGAGGTGAGCTTGTCCGGAATCCCAGAAAACATCAGGGAAAAGCTTTTAGGTTAGTTGTGATCAGGCACAAGTGTCCAGTGGGAAAAGAGCCTCTGAAGCAGGCTGTGAATCATAGGGTGTTCTAGTTTCAAGAAGAGCATAGATTAGCAATTAAATACAATTTTAATTTTTATTTGAGAAGTGTAAAAATATTCTAAGTTTTTCTGAATTCTAAAACTACTTTGAAAAATATAGAACTGCTGTGGGAAAACTAACAAAATATTTGGAGTATTTTCTATGAAAAATATTCCTACATTTTGCAAAATGAAAAATAAACACAGCAGCTGCTGGTCTCAGTAGCCCAAAGCCCAGCTGAGCCTGCCCAGCACTGGCTGTGCCCAGACAAGCAGCTCCGCCAGTGCTGGTGGTAGCAGCCAGGGACCAGAGCTGAAGCTCAAAGATGCTGCTGGAGTCAGGCCCTACCCTGGCAGGAGGGCTGCACCTCCTGCCCTGGCTGGACACCAGGGCCAGCACCTTTGGGGACAGAGGGCTCTGTTGTGGGTGGTGGCAGCATGTCCCCAGCAGTAAGTGGGCAATGCAGCTCTGGAAGGGCTGTTGGAAACTGGCTTGGGGAGGGCTGATGACAGGCACAGGTCTCCGTGGCTGAAGTCCTTGTCTGGTCTTGTGAAGCTGAGGAGGCGCTGCTGTGGAGAGAGCAGTGGCTGAGGCCCCAGCTGCCAGTGGCACACAGGGACCCTCGTGCACAGCAGGGCCCAGAGCTGGCAGGGCTCCCCAGCACGGCTGGAGCGGCTGGCACACCTTGGCCCAGCTGCACAGCTGCCCCTCGAGGCCCCGGCGAGCAGGGGACGGCTCTGGGCAGCTCCCTGGCCAGGAGCAGCCCCCGAGCGCCTCTGCCTTTCAGGGGCAATCTCGTCCCCGCTCTTTCTCCTGCCCACCTTGCTGTGCCTCTGCCCTGTGCCCCTGGGGCTGCTCCTGGCCAGGCAGCCTCAGGGGGAGCCAGCACTGGCTGCAGCCCCAGTGGCCCCCAGGACAAGGCCCAGCAATGAAGAGGCCAAGGAAAGCACTGGGCAGCAGCAGAACCCTCAGCAGAGTGCTTTGGACAGCCATGGACTGGCCACAACCCCACTGCAGCCTGACTGGAAATGTTTCCCATCTACATTAGACTTTTAAAAGAAACTGTTTGAGGGAGAGATGATGAAAACACTCACCGTCTTCTCTTCCAGTAACACCAGATTCCAACACAGGGCAATATGAAGATAAGCTCCAAAAACAGCAGACCTGCAATTAACTGTAGTACACAGTGTGTTTCCCAATAGCAACCACTTCTGAGGCTGTTCTGGGCATCGGGAACAGGTGTTGTGGGGCCGGCTGCATCTGTGGGAGCAATGGGGAGCGTGAGCCCGCGCTGTGCTGCACTGCTGAGCTGGCAGCACGGTGGATACGGCCAGGACGTTCTCTGTTTGCCCAGAGCTGGGGCCTGCAGGCACCTTGCCGCCCCTTGGCACAGGCTGTGCCTCCCAACACAGCCCAGCAGGCCGGGAGGAGAGCCCGGGGCCAGCGCAGCTGCTTGGGCCGTGGCTGCTTGGAGGGACAGGGGCCAAACCCATCCCTGAGCAGCCCCTGCCAGCCCTGGCCCTCCCTGCCCTGGGACAGCTCCCCCAGCCCCAGGGGACAGAGCCAGGCCCTGTCAGGACCCAGTGCAGCCCCTGCCCAGCCGGGAGCCAGGGCTGGCTCTGGCCCTGGGCTGGCAGCAGGGCTCCCGCTCGGGGCTGCTCCTGTGCCTGGGGCCTCTGGGCACTCAGGGCGGCTGCGGGAGCAGCTGCAGTGGGAGGGACGTTGGTGCAGAGTCCCGATTCCCCGGGGCTGCCAACGAGCTCCAGAGGCCTGGAAGCCCAGGCGCCTCCAGCTTTGGCTGCTGCCGGGCCGTGCAAGGGCAGGGCCTGGGGGAAGAGCTGCTGCCACACAGCCCCGCCGAGGGCTGAGCCCGGCTGAGCCCGGCACAGCAATCACCTCCTGTGCCTGTGCCCGTGCCTGGCATCGCCTTCCTTCCTGCAGCAGAGGTTGGCACTGAGCCACTCCTTCCTCCGGGATGTGCCTCCTTCTGCAGAGATGTTTCGTCCATTACTTGGGAAAGGAAGAGAGACAGCTGGATCAGATGGGACTATCCACCATTAAGGGAAGAGGCATCTTCAGGGGGCAATGCTTTTCAAAGTCATCATTAGGGATCAGAAAAACATCTGGGTATTGGGACTCAGCCAGGGCACTCCCTCCTTCAAGCATCTGCCAGGCCTGAGCAGAAGTCATAAGGGCATGGCCCAGGGTGAGGGCACACACGTGCGTGATTCTGTCCTGGCACCTGCAGCAATGCCCCCCTGGCCGAGGTCTGGGCTCTGAGCTGGCAGCTCTCACAGGGGGAAAGGCCTTGACCTACCCTCAGCATCTCCCAGAGACTCCATCCTGAACGTGGGTTGGGAAGCCAGATCACTTTCACTAGCAGGGATATCTGCAAAGAAAGGCAGGACAGAACATCTCCTGTGGCAATGTAGGAGATCCTCAGGCTGCACCCAAGGCTCAGCACCGGGGCACAGCCCTGGGCTCGGCCCCTTCCCTCTCTGCTCTTCTCTGTGGCTGCACAGAGGACACGGAAGGACAATCTGGCATTGCACACAGGAAGAAAACTGACAGCTAAATGCTCCTTCCTCCCACTGACAGTGATCCTGTGGGATCACTCAGGGTTTGAGAAGGTAGCATGGCAGGGTTTCTTAATCTCAACAACCTTCAGGCTATTAAGGGAATGGCACATGATTGAGCTCTTTCAACATGGACATTGATTGTTCTTTCAGGAATAGGGACATTGAGAATTTGTCTTCAAAATTCTCCAAGGATTTCAAACTGTCTTGTCCTAGGCCTCCCAGATAAGCCATGTCACAATCCAAATCTAGACAGAAACACAGGCCAGAAGCATTTCCATGGTGTTCTGGGGTCTCCCTCTGCCTTTGGGAAATGGGCACTGCAAGGGGTCAGGTTAAGCAGTGGGTGCCAGATGTGAATGGCCACGGCCAAAGCTGCAAAGAAGCCTGGAGAGCCCTGCACTGGCTCCTGGTCACTCTCCACCCTCTTTGCAGGCCCTGTGCTACATCCCTGGAGGGGTTGCTGAACCTGCCCGGGACCCATGGTGGTTCTCTGACTCGCACAGAGGAAACCCTCACTAATTTCCTGAGGAAATGTGCAGCAGGCAGTGCCACAACTATTCCTTCTTGCCTATCTCTGCTCAGTCAGCTCAGACCGGCCATGGAACGGTCAGACCCTCTCACACAGGTCAGGCCCTTGGAGAAGAGCTTCTGCCACACAGCCTCACCAAGGGCTGTGGCCAGCACAGCAATTACCTCCTGTGCCTGTGCCCATGCCTGGAATTGCCTCCCTTCCTTCAGGAAATGCTGCCTTCCATAGAGCGTCTCTGTCCATCCCTTGAGAAAGGAAGAGGCACAGGTGAATCAGATGGAAGCATTACACATCAGGGGGGTGGAAACTTCAGGAGGCAATCCTTCTCAAAGACATGGATAAGGATCAGGAAAAGGCCCAGGCTCTTGGGGCTGTGACAGGGCTCTCTCTTTTCCAAACCACCACCCCTCCTGATCTTCTGGGGACTGGGAAATTACAGGGGACATCAGGGTGTGCATGGCCCATAGCGATATTGGGGCTCCCTGTCAGCTGTTGCCAAATGCCTTCCTGCAGGTGCTGGGGAGAAGCTGCACCCAGGCCAGCCTGGGAAACAGCCCTGCAGGGCATGAGAGCAGCAGCAGCGGGGCAGCGAGGCTGCCATGGATCCCTTCCTGCTGTGCCATGCACGGCCTGTGCAGATGTGCAGGGAAAGGCCCCGGCTGCTGCGTCCCAGGGATGGTCTAGGAAATGCACCCACCTTGTCCTTCCCGCAGCATTTCCTTTAGAATTTGCTGCATGTTTTCGGATGTCTCATGGGGTTTTTTGCGTCCTGTAGCTTTGTTCTTTCCTGTTGGAGGACCTTAGAGGAAAATAATTCCATTTCCCAGGAACAGATCCCACAAAACCAGTGCTCAGCCTGTGGGATCAGCAGGGACACACTACTCACCCCTGCGATGGGAGATGGGCTTGCGAGCAATATCCACCAAAGGACGAGGGAAAGACCTCCCTGCAGCCACACCTGTAACTCAACAGCCACAGAAGCTTCTGCCATCTCTGCAGATCAGCATGAGCAGCACTGAACTGCAGGAGCGGTGAGAGGATGGCCCAGGGCAAGGGCACACATGTGCGTGGTTCTGTCCTGGCAACTGCAGCGATGCCCCCCTGGCCGAGCTTTGGGCTCTGAGCTGGCAGCTCTCACAGGGGGAAAGGCCTTGACCTACCCTCAGCATCTCCCAGAGGCTCAATCCTGAACGTGGGTTGGGAAGCCAGATCACTTTTGCTAGCAGGGTTATCTGCAAAGAAAGGCAGGACAGAACATCTCCTGTGGCAATGTCGGAGATCCTCAGGCTGCACCCAAGGCTCAGCCCCAGGACACAGCCCTGGGCTCGGCCCCTTCCCTCTCTGCTCTTCTCTGTGGCTGCACAGAGCACACGGAAGGACATACTGGCATTGCACACAGGAAGAAAACTGACAGCTAAATGCTCCTTCCTCCCACTGATAGTGATCCTGTGGGATCACTCAGGGCTCTAGAAGGGAGCAGGCAAATTTTCCTGAATCCATCTAATTTGTGATGGTCTTAAGGGAAAGGGCAAATGTTTGAGCTCTTGCCACCTTGTCACTGCCTATTCTGACAGGAAAAGAACAGGGAGAACTTGCCTCTAGCATTCTCCAACATTTTCAGGCCTTCATCCAGCAGGGCATCCAGATAATGCAATTTACGATCCCAGTCTAGAAGGGAGCACAGATTGGAAGAATTTCCATGGTGTACTGGGATCCACTTCTGCCTCAGGGAAAGGGCTCTCCAAGGGGGTTGGGGAAGGTCGTGGGAGCCTAATGTGAAAGGACAAGGCCGATGCTGCACAGGGGCCTGGAGAGCTCTGGGCTGGCTCCTGGTCAATCCCCATCCACTTTCCAGGCCCTGTGCAACATTCCTGGAGAGGAAACTGGAGCAGCACGGGGTCCATGGGGATTCTCTCACTTGCACAAAGGAAACTCTCTTTAATCCCTGGGGAAAACTGAAGCAGGGAGTGCTGCAAATATCCCTTCCTAACTCCCTCCCTCCCTCCCTCCTGTCCTACCAACTGCCCATCGTCCTTCTGCTGGAACAGCTCCTCTGCCACAACGGGAGATGGCAGAGCTTTTACAGGACACCCTGGAGCCTTGCTCTCCCCCTCTGTCCTTTCCCCACCATGGGCACCCCATGCAGTCGCTCCCAGGTCTAAGGACATGTGTCCCACGGAGGGACCCCAGCAGGACTGCTCAGTACCCGAGTGCCCTGAGCATAATAATTCCTCTGGGCTGTGCTGGCCCTGTCTGGGCTGTGCCCGCACTGCCAAGCAGCAGAGAGGGCAGCTCAAGACTCAGCAGGTTGCAGGCCCAGAGGCACAGCAATTACCTCCTGTGACTGTGCCCGGCAGCACCTCCCTTCCTGAAGCAGAGGCTGCCAATGAGCCACTGCTTCCTTTGGGAAATGCCACCTTCAGCCCAGCTTCTACATCCACTTCTGGAGAAAAGACAAGACACAGGTGGGGCTGTTCCACATAGTGGAGATGGCATCTTCAGGAGGCAATGCTTGTCAAAGGCAAGCATGGTTAAGGATCAGGAAATCCCTATAAAATTTCTGGGTAGGCTATGAGCCACTCCCTCCTCCAAACCGCCACCTCTCCTAATCTGCCTTGAGACTGGGAAATTGCAGAGGATATCAGGATGGGCATGGGCTGTGGTGGAATTTGGGCTCCCTGTCAGCTGTTGCCAAATGCCTTCCTGCAGAAGCTGGGGAGAAGCTGCAGCCAGGCCAGCCTGGGAAACAGCCCTGCAGGGCATGAGAGCAGCAGCAGCGGGGCAGCGAGGCTGCCATGGATCCCTTCCCGCTGTGCCAGGCACGGCCTGTTCAGATGTGCAGGGGAAGCCCCTGGATGCTGCGTCCCAGTGGAAGGCCAAGGAAATGCACCCACCTTGTCCTGCCCGCAGCATTTCCTTTAGAATTTGCTGCATGTTTTCGGATGTCTCATGGGGTTTTTTGCGTCCTGTAGCTTTGTTCTTTCCTGTTGGAGGACCTTAGACCAAAACAATGTCATTTTCCAGGAACAGATCCCACAACACCAGTGCCCAGCCTGTGGGATCAGCAGGGACACACTACTCACCCCTGCGATGGGAGATGGGCTTGCGAGCAACATCCACCAAAGGACGAGGGAAAGTCCTCCCTGCAGCCACACCTGTAACTCAACAGCCACAGAAGCTTCTGCCACCTCTGCAGATCGGCACGGGCAGCACTGAGCCGCAGGAGCGGTGAGAGGATGGCCCAGAGCGAGGGCACACATGTGTGTGATTCTGTCCTGGCACCTGCAGTGATGCCCCCCTGGCCGAGCTCTGGGCTCTGAGCTGGCAGCTCTCACAGGGGGAAAGGCCTTGACCTACCCTCAGCATCTCCCAGAGGCTCAGTAATGGGTATGGGTGGGGAAGCTGAAGCACCTTCACCAACAGGTTCAGCTGCAAAGAAAGGCAGGACAGAACATCTCCTGTGGCAATGTCGGAGATCCTCAGGCTGCACCCAAGGCTCAGCCCCGGGGCACAGCCCTGGGCTCAGCTCCTTCCCTCTCTGCTCTTCTCTGTGGCTGCACAGAGCACATGGAAGGACACACTGGCATTGCACACATGGGAGGAAGATGAACATCTAAATGCTCCTTCCTTCCACTGACAGTGATCCTGTGGGATCACTCAGGGCTCTAGAAGGGGAGCAGGGAAAAGTTTTCAGCATTCTTCAACCCTTAACAAAAATGGCACATGTGAGTTCTTGCCACATTGATACTGATTATGCTGTCAGGAAAAAGGGAAATGCAGAACTTGCCTTCAGCATTTTCCAAGATCTTTATCGTGTCATTCACCAGCACATACAAGTCATTCAAGTCGCGATCCAAATCTAGAGGGAAGCAGAGACCAGACCCATTTCCATTGTGCTGGGATCCCCTTTTGCCTCTGGGAACTGGGCACTGCAAGGGGATCAATAAGGCTGTGCAAGCCAGGTGGCAATGGGCAAGGCCAAAGATACACAGGGGCCTGGGGAGCTCTGGGCTGGCTCCTGGTCACCCTCCACCCTCTTTCCCTGTCCTGTGTAACATCCCTGGAGAGGAAAATGGGGCTGCCCAGGGCCCATGGGGGCTCTATCCCTCCCACAGTGGAAACCCTCCCTAAAGCCCATGGGAAAACCATCCCCAGCACTTCCCAGGGAGCAGGGAGCGCTGTCCTGGGATAGGGCAGCCAGGCTGCCGGCTCACCTGCTCCCCGCGCTTGCAGAGGAGCAGCCTGGGCAGCCCTGGCAGGCAGGGCCACGGCCAGGAGGAGCAGGAGGAGGAGGCGCAGAGCAAGGGCCATGGTGCCTTGCCCTGTGCCAGTCCCGCCGCTCTCGCTGCCACCACTCTCCTGACACCGCTGTCCCAATGTCAGCACCACTGCTGCCACCGCCGCTGCTGCCGCAGCAGTTGTGCTCCAGGACTGCCTGCTCGGGCCTCGTGGTGCTGTGCAGCCACGGGGCTCTGGGACCTCTGTGACCTCAGAGCCTGCTGTGACCTCAGCCTGCTGTGACCCAGAGCCCTCTGTGACCTCAGCCTGCTGTGACCCAGAGCCCTCTGTGACCTCATGCTCTTAGCTGTACCCCCAGAGTGTACCCCCTTCTGTACAAATGAACTGCCCTGACTGTAAAGGTTTTGCTTCATCCAAGGGCCATTGCTCAGAGAAACCTTCAGGGACACAGGGTTTTGTTTGGGTGGAGGCAGCATCTGCAGAGCAACAAGCTGGTAATGCAGCTGTGACAGGGACATCAGGCATGGGCAGGGAGATAGGAAATGTCGGGCAGATGTGTCCCTGAGTTGTTTGGCCGTTCTTGGAATTCTTTGCCCCATTCAGAGGGGCAGCTGCTGGGAGAAGAGCTAGCCAAGGCCCCAGTTGCAGCTGGGACACTGTCCTGGGTTAACTTTATGATGTTTGTATCCCCATTTCTCAGTTCAGCCCAGAAATAAGTTTTGCACCTTTAGGACTGGTTCCAAGAGTGAAGGGGGAGGCAAAAAGAAGCGCAGAGTTTGTTGTCAGAAACTGCACTTGCTCGCCCACATCCTTCTCCTGGACTCTGGTGTCTGCAGACAGACAAGACAGCAGGAGAGAGCTCTCCTTTGCTTTTTAGTTAGTATTTAGCTAGCTGAGTCAGGGAATTTCTCTGGACTGTGGTTTTCCTTTTTTCGTGGAACTGTTTAAACCTGCTCTGGACTGAGCTCCCAGAAGAGCCCCAGCAGCTCACACCTGTGGCCCAACAGGCTGGGCCGGGGCTGCGGAATTTCCAGGGTCTGAGGGACTGATAACAGAATGAGTTCACAGAGCCACAGCCCACAGAGGGGACTTTCTGAGTTTGTAATCTCTTCTAAGCGGCGAGAGGTTTTATATTTTAATAATGTTCTTTTTTTTCTTTTTTTTTTTCTTTTTTTTTTTTTTTCTGGCGGTGAATACTTTTCCTGTTAAATATAGAGGTTTTTTCCACTTTTTTCCAAAAATCATTTTCCCAAACTAGCTGGGGGCAGGGCTGCTGCTTTCTTGGGAACCCCTTTGGAGGTCATCTCCCAAATTTGCCCTAAACCAAGATAAAAAGAGGAGACCTACCTGCAGAGCAGGAGATTCCCACTGTGCTCAAAGTTTGTCTCTGAAGAGTAAGAGGTGAGCTTGTCAGAAATCCTGGAAAACATCAGGGAAAAGGTTTTACATTAGTTGTTGTGACTAGGTACAAATCTGCAGTGGGAAAAGAGCTTCTGCAGCAGATTAGGTGCCCTGGGTTGTCTTAGTTCTTCCCAGAGTAAATATGACCAATGAAATTGAATTCAAGTTTTTACTCTAGTAGTATAAAAATGTTCTAAGTTTTTCAAAATTTTAAATCTACTTTGAAAAATCCAAACTATTGTAGAAAAAAGGAAGAAATTTTTGGGGTTTTCTTTCTAAAAGAAGAAAAAATCTAAATATTTGTAAAAATTTGTAAATTCTAAAAAGAAAACAAAGCCAAAACGTGGTGTCTCAGGAGCCCCTGCCCAGCCACTGCCTGCCCACCCCTGGCTGTGCCCAGACTAGCAGCTGCGCCAGTGCTGGTGGTAGCACCCACCTGAGCTGAAGCCCAAAGATGCTGCTCCAGCCCTTCCCTGGCAGGAGGGGCCTCCCTTCAGTCCTGGCCAGACACCAGGGCCAGCACCTTCGGGGACAGAGGGTCCTGTTCTGGGTGGTGTCACCATGCCCAGCAACAAGCTGATAATGCAGCTGTGGACGAGATCTTGGAACCTGGCTTGGGGATGGCTGATGGTAGGTACAGGTCTCTGCAAGTGAAGATTTTGTCCAATCTTGTGAGGCTGCACAGGCGCTGCTGTGGAGAGAGGAGGTGGCTGAGGCCCCAGCTGCCAGTGGCACACTGGGACCTGTTGGTATTGCCAATAATGAGGCCGGGACATGCCTTGGCTTGTCTGGCCCCTTCGGCTGATCCAAATAGCGGCAACTGGGGCCTTTCACCCCAGAGACACTTTTGGCTAGCTGGATGTTTCAGCTGGGCACAAGGAGACAAATCCAGGCATGCCAGAGCTCCAGTGGCGGCGGGATGGAGCTTCCTCTCGTAGAGGGTCTGCTCCCTCAGGTTTCCATCTGCTGGAGAAGCTTTTGAAGTGAAAATGAAGGAAAGGAGTCAGGTCAGATGGAGGGTTTTAATCCAGAGCTTTTATTCTGGCCTGTGGGGCTCTGAATCCAGCAACTGCTCCAACAGAACTCCCCGACTGCATGGTTGATTATTGTAAATGCAGGCGAACCCAATGGGAAGAAATGACAATGTCTGACTCAATTCAGAAGTCTGACTGATTTCTTTATTATAACAATGGCTAAAATACAGTAATATACTGTTATGTGTAGTAAACATGATTTGTGCCATTCCTTGTATGAAATGTGTAATATTGGATACTTGTTAGATTATGCTCGTTTGTATTAGCCCCCCCTCCACCCTCGAAAGCGAGGCCGGGTGTATATTGGAAACTGATTTACAAGTAAGAAGGTGCAGCTTGGCCAGGATTATGTTCTCGGGCTGCGGCTTGCGGTGGTGTTTTTTTCTTTCATTTAATATTTGTTTAATATCTGTTTCCCCCCCCCCATCTCCAAGTGGTCAATCCCCCCTTTCCCTGCCCTATTCCCTGGAACCTTCCCTGTCATTCATTCTAGCCCCCTCCTCAGCTTCCAGATATTAGTTCTGCCCTAAACTCCTCCCCTGCTATTCCCTCATTGGTTGCTGTTCCTACACCCGTCCTCCTGAGTTCTGTATAAAACCTCTGCCCCCCCCGCCCGCCGGGGTCTTGGGGCTCATGGAATAAAACCATCCCGTTCATTCCCCAAGTCCCGTGTCGCCTTCGTCTGTCCCCATGCGCCACGAACTGAACTGCAGAGCTTGCAGGGGGAAGCGGCCGCCCGTTCTCTTCCCTCACCGCCCAGCATGGCATGGCTCGGAGTGCCGCGGCGAGAAGCGCGTACCGCGCCACAACATATGGTAGCAAGAGGATGGTTCCCTCCTTCGTCTTGTAAAAAAAACGGGCAAATTCGTGGGGGCGCCCGCCTCACAGAAGAAGAAGGAGGGAAGAGGAAAATCTACGGCCGTAAAAGCTCTGCCTGATGCTAAGAGGAGCTGAGCGCCGAGCGAAAAACTGACGCTCCGGGACCTCTTTGTTCTCGCCATCTTCCCCCCCGGAAGCAGCCGCGCTGCACGGGCAGCCGGGCTGCAGAGCTTTTTGGCGGGCAGACTTACCCGAGGACACAGAGAGAGCGGTTTTGGCAGCGGCTCGGGGGAGCCTGAAGAAAGGCTACCGAGAAGAGGTTCCTCGGTCAGCATCTGCAGCGAGACCACTGGAGGCTGATAGTGGCCGAAACCAAGGCTTCGGGGACGAGTCTTGGTTTAACAGGAACACCCAGGCTTCCGGAAGGGCCAAACCGAAAGAGAAGGAACATCCCCAGTTTTTAGCGCGACTTTTCCATCGAGTCGAGGAGAAGATTCAAGCCATCTCCATCCGAGCCTGCAAGGTAAGGTAGGGTACACGGGGTGGGGATCGCCCCGACGGGCGGCTGGGTCTGCCACCTTTTTTTTTTTCTCGCGTTTTAACCCCAGTCTGCGCCCAGACTGGGGCTGTAGCCGTGCATGTCCCTGGCAAGCGGGTGGGTTTTCTTTTTCTGGGGGAAGCTAGCACTGAGTGCTATCCTTCACCTAGTCTTCTGTGGGGACCTAGATTAAATCGCTTTTTCTTCTCCTCGAAAATGTTGTCTTCTCTATCCTCCCCTCCCCATTCTGGCCTGGACAGACGGGGTAGAAAAGACACCAGTAGGGAACAGCTAAGAGGGCGACACGTTAGCTATAGGAGCGTTGTTAAAAGGGGCCCTTTACACCCACGCATTGCGCCGACATCCAGCTGCGTCGGGCGGCCCCCCCCCCCCCCTATAAATTTCCCCTTTTTGCTTCTGTGAAGCTCCCTATGCCCCCATCCCCTCGGACTTTCCTAAAACCCTTTCCTATCCTCCCTTGGGGATTGCTGTGGCCGAGCCGCCCCAAGTGCCCTGCCGGACACTGCTCAGGCCAAGTGCAGTGTGCCCGGCACCCCCTCCCAAGATGGCGCTGGCCACGCCGCTCGGGACCCATTTTCCTGCCTTGACCCTTCTTTTCCGCCCCTGGTTTCCCGCCAGTCCCATCTCTCTCCCAATAGCCCTGCACCGTCCCTGCACGAGGCTAGTCCCTGTTGGGGGAGGCGGGGTTGGATATTCCCCCATCCTTCTTCGGGCTCGTCCTCCGGGGGGAAGGTCGGGAGGGATCTTCTTCCAAGGAAATGGAGCCGAAACCCGGGACTGAGGATCCGTCATTTTGTCTTCCCCCTAAAATGGCGACACCCCGGTCCACCCCTTACTGATACCCCCTGTTAATCATGGCAATCACTAATTAAGTGATTGTCTGATTCCCCTATCCTATTCCTTAATGTACCCTACCCAATACTCCTTTTTATTTAACTACAAATTCCTCTTTTTGCTTTTGATTATTTTTGAATAATCTGTTTGTTAAGTTATATTTTATAGAAAAAAAGATCATCCCAGTTAATTAATACTTAAGATATTATGCCCACCTCGCAAACGGACATTCAAACTGAACAAACCACATCGCTATCCGCTGACTCTGCTTTAAGAATTTGAGAAGCTGAACATCGCAAGCGCCGCGATGAAGCAAATTCTAAATCAGATGAAGTCACAAATCCTGCTGTGCTTTGTACCCTTAATTTGGACTTTCATTTAAGACAATTTTATATATTCCAGATGAAGTTTTTATATGTTTCATATGTTATAATCACAATTAGTTTATCATTTTTTAATGTCTTTCAATTTATGTTTTTTTAATAATATGTAATGTTACAATTTGATTTTATATTAAGTTGTTTTGTTGTAATTATAATTAATTCAGTCTTTTCTGATATTTTTTAACTTAAAGGCTGTGTTTAACCATTATTGCTACAGGAATCACTCAGCTACTATATCGCTTCAGGCTTGCTGCATTGCTGCAAAATTTAAAAATTTATTAGTTATATTTAGTTGATCTTTTATTATATTTAATTCCAATAATTCCATTTAATTATTTTATTTAAATTAAATAATTGTGATTTTAATCATTCTAATTCAATTTTTTAATTTAATTTCTATTAACTATTTCATTTTATTTCAATCGCCTGACTTTATCTGATTTCAATTCTATTTCAATTATTTACATTATTTACATTATTTTAGATTGTTACTCAGAGCAGCAAAACAGCAAGTTTTATACAGTCTTATATCTGATTTAGGATGTTACTACTCTTCCTGCCCTATAAATGCAATAATGTGTCTTTCATGTCCTTTAAGTAATTTACAATGTTATCATATGATTTTATATTATTTACATGTTTTATTAATTTGCTTAAACCACAGAATTCTCCTTCTTTTTGTAAAGGAAAACAGGGAGATGCGGTGGTGTGTTTTTCTTTCATTTAATATTTGTTTAATATCTGTTTCCCCCCCCCCCATCTCCAAGTGGTCAATCCCCCCTTTCCCTGCCCCTTTCCCTGGAACCTTCCCTGTCATTCATTCTAGCCCCCTCCTCAGCTTCCAGATGTTAGTTCTGCCCTAAACTCCTCCCCTGCTATTCCCTCATTGGTTGCTGTTCCTACACCCGTCCTCCTGAGTTCTGTATAAAACCTCTGCCCCCCCGCCCGCCGGGGTCTTGGGGCTCATGGAATAAAACCATCCCGTTCATTCCCCAAGTCCCGTGTCGCCTTCGTCTGTCCCCGCGCGCCACAAACTGAACTGCAGAGCTTGCAGGGGGAAAGCGGCCACCCGTTCTCTTCCCTCACCGCCCAGCATGGCACGGCTTGGAGTGCCGCGGCGAGAAGCGCGTACCGCGCCACAACAGCGGCTGTTTGATCAGCAGCCCAGGCAGGAATGCACACACTCCTGACACCCTGACTGTCTCATGTCTTCTTCTTTTCTCTCCCTGCCCAGGGCTGCTGCTATCTTTTATAAGATATATTACTTATAACATATTTACAATTATTCCCCAATACCTATTACCTATATTACCAAGTGCTTTTCTACTCTAAACCAATCTGTGAGTGCCAACATCACCAAGAACATGGAGGTAAGGAAGAAGAAAGAGGAAGGACAGGATCAGCCCACTTTCCTCCATCTTAGAACTTCTGACCCCCATGTACAAAGTAAAACCCCCCCTGTACATGTGCTAAAACCCCCCTGTACACTACTAAAAAAATTTTCCCTCTGCTTTGTAACTACATTTACTATACTATCTAACCCTTTGTGACTGCTTGTTCCACCTTCAAAGTTGGTAATTCATTCCATGGTTCAAACTCTAAATCACAGTTGTTTGCAGCTGCCTGCCAAGGTCTAGAATGCCTCTGACCAAGGCCTGGAACCTCTAAAAATGTCTGAGAGACATTTTGAGTTCTCACATATGGGCATAGGGGAAAAACCTCTCCTGAGGCTGACTCCTTGTTGCACACACAGGGTTGATCCCCAGGCTCGGCACTGTGTTGTTTTGGGTTTTTTTCCATGGCTGGCTAGATAGAATTTGACCACTAATAAAACTATTTTTATTTTTAATTTGGCTGAATAAATTTTCATTTATAAAAAATACTATATAAAAGGAAGAGACTAAAACTATATACTCTATTTTCTAACTCTAACACAACTTGTGACCCTCTCTTGAGAGTGCAGACACAGGTGGACTGGATTGGATTGGATTGGATTGGATTGGATTGGATTGGATTGGATTGGATTGGACTGGATTGGATTGGATTGGCCATCAGGCTCAAACAATCCTCCCCAGAATCCAATCAAGCACTCACTCCAGGTAAATAATTCTCCAAACACATTCCACATAGGAAAAACAAGGAGCAGAAATAGAAATTGTTTTCTCTTTAATTTCTCTCTGTGCACCTCTATGAAAAATACTGAGAGGGAGAGAAATGTGCTTGCCACAGTTGCTGTCCCTTTTACCTCGGGGAGGGGAGGAGGGAAGGGGTAAGGGAGCCCAACAACCAGGAACAGGAGAGGAGGTCTCAGGGGACAAAGGACACCTGGATGGTCCAAAGCTCCCCGGGTGCAGAGGGCATCTTTTTGACATGTGCAGTGCAAGCCCCCAGCTGCTGAGTCTCAGGAGAAGGCTGAGGGAAATGCAGCCACTACGTCCCCTCTGTGACTCACTCGGCATCTGGTGCTGAAGTTTGGATGCCTGCAGGGGTTGCTTGTCTCCTCTGGGTGTGTTCTTCCTTCCCTCTGGGAGGGCCTTCATGGAAATTGGTTCCATTTCTCCTGCACACCAGAGTGGCAGGGAGTCACTGCAGGCTGGTGATACTCTGATACAAGGAAACGGGTGTGCATACAAACCAGGCTGTGAAAAGCCAGTGTCCATAAGGGAGCCAGAGGAGCCCTGCATCTTTATTTGAATAAAGGGAGAGAGTCCATGGGGACATCTGCTGCTGGGGTTTTCTCTCTCAAAGTTTTGGAGGACACAGCCTCCTTTAAACTCCTGGCCACATGCTGCCCTCTTCCTTTCCCCACTGGCTGGGGTACCAGGCCAGGGGACTGCAGGGACCTTTGTACCCTCTTTTCCTTTTGCAAGGTATTTGTTCTGGTCTCCATCCAAACTGTAATAGATAGATAATGAGATGATTGGCTCTCGCAATTAAGGAATGAATATTGTGTGTATCTTAAGAGCAGCTTTATTGATGTGGAGGTATGTTATTGTGATTTGTTGTTTAGATGTTCTCTGTTCTCCTCACAGTCCGCTTTCCCCTTTTAGAAATGAAAATTAGTCCAGCCAAATTCAAAATGAAATGATAAAAATGTATTTAGGAATGAATTTTCTCTGAGCCAACCACAAGGAAAAGGACAGCGCTGAGCCCGGGTTCGGCGCTGGGTGCGTGACAGGAAGGAGCCTCTCGGCAGAGGTTCCCCTGGACACACACACCACCCTCCTGGGCCCTGCAGTTCTGATAGGAAATTTTCTGCCCGAGGCCAGGATTTCAGTCATCTGCCTTTTCTTTCTATTCAGAGTCCCACATCTTCATAAAGGTCTTTTCTCTGAGCCAGGGTTGAACAATCCAGGTGCAGGTGTGGACAGTTTTTCCTGATGAGGTGATGGGAACCGTGGCATTCAGATGTATCAGCCCGGAGGAGTCCAGCGATGCCAATCTTGGGTCGCTACCAGCATGATCAGCTCCCAGGTGTTCCAGTATCGCCTTTTGGGACAGGCCATCTCCAGACCAGCCACATGTATTGGATTGTAAATGAGGCATTGGCCAAAAAACCCGGCTCTGGTGTAACCGAAAATACGTGGCGGGGGGGCAGCTCACAGTGCTGGTGTGTGTATTTTGTAATAACTAAATATTTTGTGGAACTCTGGAATTCTGGCCATTTTATTAGAATTTTTGGGGGATTAATGATATTCTTTGGGGATTTGGTTTTCGGTTTTCTTTGTTTTTTTTTTTTTTTTTGTGGTGGGATTTTGGGGGATTTTGTGGGGTTTTGGGGTATTGCAAGGATTTCTTTGGGTCTTGGGGGGATTTTCTTGTGGTTTTGGTTACATTTTTGGGAGGGATTTGTGGGGTTTAATTGGGATTTTGTGAGTTTTATTGGGACTTTCAAGGGTTTAAAGGAGATTTTGGTGCCTCTCAGCCCTTCCCCACACCTGGGGACAACTGCAAAGCCCCCCCAAAATTCTTCTTAAACACCCCAAAATCCCAATAAAACCCTGCAAAACCACAAAGAATCCAATAAAATCCCAGTGAAACCCATCAACAATCAAAAAAACTCCCAAAAACTTCAATAAACCCTCCAAAAAACAACATCCCGAAAGCCCTAAAAAAAAACCCTCAAAATCCAATGTCCCCAAAGCCACAAGACCCCCAAAAATTCTTGTCCTGGGTTGTAAGATAAGCTTGTATTCTATTTGCCATCTGTTGAAGGCAAACCTGTTGGGCAGGTTTTGTTATCTCTCCCAAAGACAATGTTTTGCCCCGTAGAGGCAATGGTTTGTTTATACACTATTGACTGACTCACTGCCGGGCTGGTAAATGTAACACCATCCTATTGTGAGGGGTCCCACCCAGAGGGGGAAGCCAAGCACTCTATTATTGTTTAAAGGGGTAGCTTTTGGGGAGAGAGGCAGCTGGCTCTCTCTCTTCGCGGGATTCCCGGAGAAGCAGCTCTCTTCGGCGGCACTCACAGCGAAGCAGCCGGAGCGCGCTGAGGCGACGGCGGCGGAGCTCAGAGGCAACCCCGGCACAGAGGAAGACCGGCCCCACTGCCACCAGATCTTCAGAGGAAAACTATACCCTTCAAAAGATCACCACTGCAGCTGCAATTCATCAACCACTGCAAGGGGATCAATCGTCCCAGCAGGACTGCTACTGGCACCCCGAATCCTCAGGTTCTGGACTTTTTTTTTCACTGGTTTTGTTTGTACCGATTGCATTTGCCTTTTTAAATTGTTGTCTAGTTTTCTCCTAGTAAAGAATTGTTACTCCCATTCCCATATCTTTGCCTGAGAGCCTTTTAATTTAAAGATCCTGGTAATTCAGAGGGAGGGGGGTTTGCCTTTTCCATTGCACAGGAGGCTTTGCCCTCTTTCACAGACTCCTGTCTTGTCGAACCAAGACAATCCTGTAACCCCCCCAAAACCCAGTAATTCTCTCCAAAACCCCAATATTTCCCCCTAAACTCCCAACAAAATCCTCCAAAGCCCAAAAACACCATCAAAATTCCCCCAAAATCCCCCCAGAGCCCGCCAGACTCACTGGGAGCTGTCCTGGGTCAGGGGCACCGCCCGGTGGAACAGGAGCCACTTCAGGGGCCCTCGGAGCTTTTTGGGGAGGGGGCACCATGGGAGACCCCCAAAATCGGGGCAGGGGGAACCCCTGTTGTGCTCCTCCCCCAAACCCCCAGACCCTGGCTCAGGGTGGGCCTGGGACCCCCCGGGACCCCCAAATCTCCCCAGGAACCCCTCGAGGAACCCCAAATCCCCCCAGAGACCCCCAAGGTTGGCCCAGGACCTGCTGAGAGCCCCCAGACCCCAATCGAGCCCAGCCCAGGATGTCCCCTGAGACCCCCCAGACCCTTCCCAAGACCCCACCCAGGACTCCCCAGACCCCTCCCCAAAACCTCCCCAGGACCTACCCCAGACTTCAAAAGACCCCCCCAAGACCCCACCCCCAGGACCCCCCAGACCCCTCCCACAACGCCTGAAGGACCCCCCAGACCCCTCCCGACACTCCCCCCGGATCCCTCCCCCAAGGCTCCGATCCCCCCAGCCCCCAGCCCCAGCCCCTGTGCGGACCCCCCTCCCCAGCGGCGCCACCCCAGCCGCTCCCGCAGCTCCGGCCTCTCCCAGCGCCTCCCCCGCTCTGGCAGCGCCGCCCGCAGGGCCCGCCCGAGCCCGCTCCCGGCTCCCTCTGATTGGCTGCCGCGGCGCGGGGAGGCGGGCGCTGCTGAGGGGAGCCGCGCGCTGATTGGTCGGTTCGGCACGGGGCGCGCCGCCATTGGCTGGGAAGCCCGCGCGCGCGGCGGAGGCGGGAAACTGTGAGGGGAGCGCGGCTGAGGAGGAGCTGAGGGGGGGCCGGGGGGAGCTGGGGGGGTTTGGGGCGGGTCTGGGGAGAAATTGGGGATTTTGGGGGGGATTGACGGGAAATAGGGGGTGTGCGGTGGGTTTGGGGGCAATGCGGGGGTCTGAGGGGGCTTTGGTGGGTCTGAGGGGGTTTAGGGAGCTTTGGGGGGAGCTTGAGAGGGTCTGGAGCGTTCTCAGGTGGGTTTAGGGAGATCTGAGGGGCATTGGAGGGTCTGAGGGGATTTTGGGGGGTTGTGAGAGGAACTGGGGGGTTCTGAGGGAATTTGGGGGGGTCAGAGGGGATTTCATAAGGTTTAGGTAGGATTCAGGGGTGTAAAGGTGATTTGGGGGGGTCCGATAGGATTTGGGTGGTCTCAGGTGGGTCTGGGGTCAATTTTGGGGTAAAGTGGGGGGATCTGAGGGTACCTGGGGGGTTTAGGTGGGTCTGGGTGGATTTGGGGCTCTGGGGGCACCTAAAGGGGTGCCAGGGGGTGAAGGGGTCGCAGCCCCCAGACGCCCCTGAAGCCCCCCTGTCCCCACAGAGGGGTCCCGGCCCTGGCGGTGCAGGACCCCCGGCCCCAGCCCAGCGTCTCCATCAGCAGCTGAGCCAGGAGATCCAGGAGGACAGGGGGCTGGGGGGTCCTGGGGGTCCGAGAGTGTCCCTGGGTGTCCCCAGGGGCTCAGGCTGTCCCCTGGGTGTCCCAGAGCTGGAGAAGTCCCTCTGCGCCGTTTCCTCGCGGTTTGGGCAGATTTTGGACATTTTGGTGCGGCGCAGTCTCGGCCTGCGGGGCCAGGCCTTCCTCACCTTCAGGGAGATGAGCAGCGCCACCAACGCCCTGCGCTCCCTGCAGGGCTTCCCCTCCTGCGGCCAACCCGTGGGGAGACAGAGACTGGGGGAGTTCTGACACTGGGGAAAGAATTGGAATTGTGGGGAAAACCCGCCAAACTCTGGCCTCAGCTATCCCCAAAATCCAACTTGGAATCCCTCCAAATGCACCCCGACCACCCCAAAGCTTCCCCTTCTATGACAAGCCCGTGGTGAGACAGAAATGCGGGGGGAAAATCCTGGAATTCTCAGGAAAAAAACGCAAAATCCTGAGGGGAAGAAAACCAAACCCAACACAGATTCCCCCAAAATCCCATCAAGAATCCCTGAAATTGAATTGTGAACACCACCTAAATCCAACCGGGAACACCCTAAACCTACCCCTTCTATGACAAGTCCATGGTGAGACCCAAATTCCTGGGAAAATCCTGACATTTTGGGAAAAAATCCTGAAATTCTGGGAGAAATCCCGAATTCCTGGGGGAAAAACTCAAAATGCAGCCTCAAATATCCCCATAGTCCAACCAGGAGCCCCCCAAAGCTTCCCCTTCTACCACAAGCTCATGGTGAGAGAGAAATCAGAGTAGAAGTCCTACAATTTTGGGAACAATCCTGAAATTCTGAGGAAAACTCCAAAATCCAGCCTCAATTATCCCTAAAATCCACCCTAAAACCCCCCAAAGCTTCCCCTTCTGGGACAAACCTGTGGTAACAGCAGAATCTTCAGGAAAATACCCACATTCTGGGAACAATCCTGAAATTCTGGGGAAAAAGCACAAAATTCAATTGGGAACCCACCCAAAATCCCGTGGGAAACACCCAAATCCATCCACGAAGCCCCCAGAATTCACCCTGAATCTCCCAAACCTTCCCCTTCTACCCCACAGTGAGATCCAAATCCAGGGGAGAATCCACAGATCCTTGGGAAAACAGGAAATTTTGGGAAAAAGCCTGAAATCCAGGGAAGAAACAGAAATCCAGCCAGAAATCCACCCCCAATCCCCTGGGAACGACCCCAGACCCCTGTTGGAACCTCCGAAAATCCTCTAAATTCCCCCAAAATCCTGCTGAAATTCCCCAAATTCCTTCTAGGACTTGCCAAAATCCCTCAAAAACGTCCCTGATTGCTCTTGGAACTGCCCCAGATCCCTTCTGGAGCCTCCCCACATCCCTCAGAACACTTGAAAATCTCTTGGAAATTCCCAAAATCCCTCTTGGAACTGCCCCAAATCCCTGAGAATTCCCCCCAATCCCTCAGAAGGCCCCAGATCCTCCCCAGATCCCCTCTGAATTCCCCCAGACCCCTCAGAAAGCCCCAAGTCCCCTCTGGAAGCTCTCCCAGATGCCCCAAAATCCTCGGGAACAGCCCCAGCGCAGAGCCAAGGGGGGAGAGGCCCCGGCCCCACAGAGAGCGGGGCCGGAGCGCGGGGGCGGGCGGGGATGGCTCGGGGATTGTTCCGGGGGATTCGGGCGCTCGGAGCGATCTGGGCGGGATTCTTGGGGGGGTTCTGTGAGGTTCTGCTGGGATTTTGAGGGAAGATTTTGTGGGGATTTTTTGGGTGCATTTCTTCCGGCTTTGTGTGGGATGTGAAGAGACTTGGGGGCATTTTTTGTGGGAATTGAGAGGCCTTTGGTGGGATTTTGGTGCGGAATTTTGAGTGGATGTGGAGTGGATTTTGGAGGGTTTTTGGGGAAATTTTGGTGGGATATTTTGGGTGATTTGGTGAGATTTCTTACGTGGATTTTGTGTGATTGGGACATTTTTGGGGGCATTTTTGTACAGTTTTTTTCGTTGTGGATTCTGTGGGATTTTCATGGGAATTGAGTGGGACTTTTTGAGGGATTTTTCTGTGGCATTTATGGGGCTATTGGGGCGATTTTTTGGGGGATTTTGAGGGATTTCTGTGAGCCTTGAGGTGATTTTTGTGGGGATTTTTGGGGTGAATTTTGTGGGCTTTTGGGTGGAATTCTTGTGGAGATTTACCTGGGATTTTGTGTGGATTTTCTGGCATTTCAAGGATTCTATGGTGGAATTTTTATGGGATTTTAATGGTATTTTTTGGTGGGATTTTTTGTGAGGATTTTGAATGATTTTTATTGTATTTTGGTGGCGGTTTGGGGGTATTTTTTAGGGAGATTTTTGCAGGATTTTAGGTGTTTTTTGGGGGATTTTTATGGGATTTTGGTGATATTTTTGTGGGGGATTTTGGGGAGATTTTTGTGAGTTTATTATTATTATTCTTATTTCAGTGGGGTATTTTGTGTTTTTTCTCAGGATTTTGTTGGGATTTTGGTGTTTTCTCTTGGGATTTTGGGCAGATTTTGTGTTGAGTATCCAGAGTGACTTTGGGCAGCTCTGGGGCAGCTTTTGGGGTTTGTCTCCCGTGTCCCCCGGCTGTGGCAAAGCCCCGAAGCACATCCTGTTCCTGCCCAGCTCCCTGAGCAGCCCCAGGAGCTGATGCTCCCCCTGCTCCTCAGCCAGGGAGATCTGGGGCAATCCCGGCATTCCGGCATTCCGGCCGGGCTTTGGGCACTGCGGGATATTGGGGCTTGGGGGGTGAGAGGCTGAGGGGGGCTTGGGGCTGGATTTTTTGGGAAAATATCAGGATTTTCGGGAGAATGTCTGGGATTTTAGGGGGAATTTCTGGATTTTTGGAGGAAAATACCAGGAGTGGGGGGAGGAAATTCCTGATTTTTTAGGGAGGAAATTTCTGGATTTTTGTTAGTGAATGTCTGGATTTTTAGGGGGGAATTTATGAATTTTTAGGTGAGGATTACAGGATTTTTGGGGAGAAATTTCAGGATATTTTTGATGGGGAATTTTGGGATTTTTGGAGGAATGTTTCTGGATTTTGGTGTGGGGGGGAAATACTGGATTTTTGGGAACTTTTCTGTATTTTTGGGGAATATTTCTGGATGAGGAATCGGGTTGGTTTTGGATTTTTTGGGGAGGAATATTTCTGGATTATCTGGGGAACAGAAATTCCTATTTTTGGAAATGTTCCAGGAGTTTATTGAGGGAACATTTCTGGATTTCTTTGGAGAATATTTCTGAAATTCTGGGGGAATGTTTCAGGACTTTTTTTTGCAGAGCATTTCTGAATTTGGGGAGAACATTCCCAGGCTTTTTGGGGAGCATTCAGGGGTTTTTTGGGGAACATTCCTGGGTGTCTGGGATAAGATTCCCAGGTTTCTGGGGGAACATTCCCGGGTGTCTGGGGAAGGTTCCCGGGTGCTCCGGGCTCTCCTGGCCCCGTTCCCATCCCAGGTTCCCGGGGTTCCAGGAGCTGCGCTGGTGCCCGGGTGCCGCGACATCGCCTCGCTGCAGTTGGACACCGAGGTGCAGGCGGGCGCCGCCCGCGAGGCCCTGCAGGGCTCCAGCATCACCCAGAGCCACCCATGGAGATCTGCTTCGCCAAAAAGTGACCCAGAACACCCCAAACCCCACCAAAATAACCCCAAACCCAAACAAAACGGGCCTGAAATACCCCAAAATCCCTAAAAACTGCCTCAAACCCGCCCCTAAATAACCAAAATGTGTCCCCAAACACTCCAAATCCCTCCAAACCACCCCAAAATTCTTCAAAGCTGCACCAATACCCTAAAGCTGCCCCAAAAAACATCAAATGCCTTCAAACTGCCCCAAAATCCCATAGAAACACCCTGCAGTCCCTCCAGACCTCCTCAAAATCCCATATAAATACCCTGAAATCCATAAAATCGCGCCCAAAATCCCATAGAAACCCCTGAAATCCCATAAAAGTGCTCCCAAATCCCATAGGAACAGCCGAAAATCCCTAAAACCACCCCTAAACACCCTAAATCCCATAAAACTGCACCCAAATCCCATAGAGCTCCTGCCAAATCCCAAGAAAATACTCCAAAATCCCAGAAAACTGCCCCAAAAATGGTCCTGACCCTGCCCCAAACCCCCTGCATGCCCCAAATTCCCCAGGTAAATCCAGCTCATCTCAGCCCTAATCCTCCCTTTTTTTATCCTAAATAATTTCTTTATCCTAAATCCTCCTTTTCTATCCCAAATCCTCATTTGTATCCCAAATCCTCCTTTTTTCAACATCAAAATCACTTTTAATCCCTAATGTCTTTTTGACCCCAAATCCTTCTTTTCCCAACCTAACTCCTCCTTTTCCCATGACAAATTCTCCGTTTTTCTCCCCACATCCTTTGTCTGTCCCCAAATCCCTTTTCCAATGCCAAAATCTCCCTTTTCCACCCCAATTCCCCACCTCATTCCCCTTTTCCCATCCCAAATCCCCTTTTCCCAATCCCAAATCCTTCCCTATCCACCCTAAATCCCCTTTTCCCACCCAGGATCTTTCCCCATCCTGAATCCCCCAATTCCCAGCCATTCCCCTTTTTTTCCCAGTGTTGTACCCAGGGTCTTTTTGCAGACATTGCACCTGGAGCTGCCCCAAATAACCCCAAACAAACCCCAAATAACCCCAAACAAACCCCAAATAACCCCAAACAAACCCCAAGTAACCCCAAACAAACCCAACTCTGTCCCCAGGGCTGGCGTGGATTTGGGGGGTTCATGACCCCAGACTTTGGGGACTAGGAGGATTGATCCTAAAATTTGGGGTTTAGGGGGGTTTGACACCTCGGGGTTTGGGAGTTTTTGACCCCAAACTTTGGGAACTGGGGGAGTTTGACACCCCAGGGTTTGGGATTTTGGGTTTTTTTTCCCAAGATTTGGGAATCGGGGTTGTTGGACAACCCAGGTGTTTCAAGGATTCGGGGTTTGGGGGTTTAGACCCAAAAATTTGAAAACTGGGGGGATTGACCAACTGATTTTAGAGGATTTAACCCCAAAGTGGGGGAGATCAGGAGGATTTGACACCCCAGGGTTTGGGATTGGGGGGTGGTTGACCCCAAAGTTTGGGAGTTGAGGGGTTTGACCCCAACCCTTGGAGAGGAGGAGGGTTGGACAACCCAGATATTTCAAACCCCAGGAGTCGGGGATTGGGGGATTTAACCCCAAACTTTGGGGGCTGGGGGAGTTGGACACATCAGGATTTGGGATTTGGGGGTATTTGACCCCAGACTTTGGGAATTGTGGGTGTTGGACACCCCAAATGTTTTGAACCCCAGGATTTCGGGTCAGGAGGGTTTAACGCCAACGTTTGGGATTTGGGGAGTGTTTGACAGCCCAGGATCTGGGATTTGGGGGGTTTGATCCTAAAATTTGGGGTTTGGGGCAGGGGGGAGGTTGACATCCCAGAGTTTGGGTTTGGGGGTGTGAAAAACTGCATTGACTTGTTTGTTCATCAAAAGTATGAAATTAGGATAAAAGGGTTGGGGGGGTCGGGGCATGGAATTTGCAGGCTTGGGCAAGGCTGGTAACTGCAAACAAAGATTATGAAAGATCTTGCAGGACTGGCTGGAACTGATAACTGCAGTGGAAGGAAACCCATCACCCCCACTTGTGCTGGATAAAAAGGGACTGAAGAGAAGAAAGGTTGTCAGCTTTTGGCAGAACACAGTCTCCCCAGCTGCACCCAGCGCTGTTTGCTTGCTATCGCTTGCTGTAATTAATAAAATTATTAATTGTTCTTAAAAGGTTGAATCAAATCATTTGCCTCAATTTATAACAAATTTGGTGCCGTGACTCGGATCGGAACACCCGGAGAGGAGGCCTCGCTAAGGAGGCGCCCCACTGCCTTTGCTTTAACAGTGGCCTTAAGGGGACACTCCTCCCCGGACTCCGACCGACGAACCTAAAATCCGATAGCAAGCAAGGAACTGCTGGCTACCCCCTTAATCTTTGTGCACGAAGCCCCAGGCGAAGGCACCGGATGGTGTAAGTATTTTCCGAAGGACCCGGTGTCCAGAGGAGGCCTGTTCTGGGAGAACGGGACCGCCTGGTCGGGGGGTGGGGATCCTGGAGTGTGACGAGTGTGATGTATGAGAGGGGGGCCGGCAGATCGGACTCCCCAGGCAAGTGCGGACCTCATAGTAGTGCGGTTCCCATATCCAGTGATGGACTGGGCCACGAATTGAGGGAAGCAAGTGTGTGTGTGAGAGAAGGCACTCCAGAAGATGGGTCAGAGGCAAAGCAAGCCTGCTGAACCCATAGGTGGGGGAATCCCTGTATAACTTCCCCATATTTCAGAGGATAGTCCATTAGGCTTAATGATTAAATATTGGAATACCTTTCCTTCTAAGAAGGGAAAAGATAAAGTAAAAATGGCTCATTACTGCATGGAAGTTTGGGGGGGGAAACAAATAAGAGGAGATGCAATCCATGTTAGGGATTTTGTTTTCTGCAGAAGAAAGGAGAATGATTAGGAAAACGGGCATGAGAATCTGGGATGATGAACATCAACAGGGACCATTAGCAGATATTAAATGGCCCCTACCTAATCCCCAGTGGAATAATCAAGACCCGTTACACCGTACCCATATGGGCGATTTGCAAAATATAATACAGGGAATAAGGAAGGCTGTCCCTCGTGGACAGAATGTACAAAAGGCATTCAAGGAACAACAAAAGAAGGATAAAGATCCAACTGAGTGGTTAGAGAGGCTGAGAAAAGCCTTTCAGTTATATTCAGGAGTGGACCCTAACACTCCTAAAGGAAAGACACTATTGAAAGTTCATTTTGTGGTAAACTCATAGGTGGATATTCGAAAAAAGTTGGAAAAATTAGAAGGGTAGCAAGCAAAGAGGCTAGATGAGTTACTGCAGGAGGCTCAGAAGGTTTATGATAAGAAAGAAGATGAGAACTACAAGAAGCAGTCTAAAATTATGTTAGCAGCTATAAGGGAAAGACAGAGGCAATCTCCCCAAAGAAGGGGTGGTGGTCACCCAGGAGGTTTGACAGGAGCTGGTCGACAGGTACATGAAGGAAGACAAGGTGGAGGAGATAGGATTGTTTGCTTTTACTGTGGGGAAAAGAGACATATGAAGCGGGAATGCCAACAAAAGATGGCTAATGAAGAGCAGTTTAAGGAAGATTAGGGGTGTCAGGGGCTCTATCTGCTGGGGACAAGAAAAAGAACAGAGCCCCTGGTAAAATTAAAAATAAGTCCCCAGCAGCAAGAATATGAGTTCTTTGTGGACTCAGGGGAAGAAAGATCGACAGTCCAGACCCTTCCCCAAGGGTGCAAGATTTCATCTGAAATAATACAGGTGATTGGAGCCAAAGGGGAACCCTTTGGAGTACCTGTAATCAAGGATGTACTCTTAGAAAGTAACTCCAAATTAAGAATTGAGTAATTTTTATTAATACCAAAAGCAGATTATAATTTACTGGGAAAAGATTTGATAATTAAATTAAGAATAGAGATAGAGATTAATAAGAGAGAACTGACAGTAAAATTGTGTCCTCTCCGTGCTGAAGATGAGAAAAAAGATTAATCCAAAAGTTTAGTACACCCCTGATAGTATAAGAAAATTAAATATTGAACCCTTTGAAGTAACTATTAAGAACCCAGAAATACCTGTCAGAATTAGGCAATATCCTATATCTAAGGAGGGAAGGCAAGGACTGAAACCAGAAATAAAAAGACTTTTAGAAGGAAAAAAAAAAAAAAAAGACTTTTACAACCATGTATGTCCCCTTTAATACCCCCATTTTACAATGGATCAAAAATTTTAGTAGAAAAGTTAAATTTTTATATGAAAAATTAACTAATGATGGGTTATTGAAATGGAGCACCAATGATAAAGATCAATTAGAGGCATTAAAAACTGAACTAGTCAATGCTCCAGTCCTTAGCATTCCAGATTTAAAGAGATCATTTTACTTATTTATTAATGTAAATGAGAGAATAGCATATAGTATATTAGCTCAAGATTGGGCTGGAAAAAAAAAAAACAACCAAAAAAAAAAAAAAACCAACAAAAAAAAACCAAAACAAGCTTACAGGTGATAGTAGCCACTGCTCTCCTAGTAGAGAAAGCTGGGAAGATAACCTTTAGAAGTGAGCTAAAAACCTTATCTCCCTATAACATTCATGGAGTTTTGCAACAGAAGGCCGACAAATAAATAACGGATGCCAGATTCCTAAAGTATGAAGGTAACCTAGTCTCCTCTCCTAAGCTAAGAAACAATAGGCCTAAAAAACCCAGCCCAATTTTTTTTAATATAAAAAACCAATTACAGAACTAACACATTATTACCTCCAACAGATAAAGGAACAAACCAAAATAAGGCCAAATCTTAAGGAGGAAAAACTAAAAGAAGCAGCTCAATTATATATAGACAAGTTATCTCAAGTTCTGAAAAAAAAAAAAAAAGAGAGAAAAAATCCGGGTAAGCTATAATAGATGAGAAAACATTTAAGACAGTAGAATCTAGTCCCCTTAGCCCCAGCTGGTCAGCCCAAGCATGAAAATTATATGCTGTGCTTAAAGCTCTAAATTTATTGAAAGGAAAAAGTAGGATTATTTTACTAATTCTAAATATGCCTATGAAGTAGTTCATAGTTTTAGTAAAATCTGAGAAGAAAGAAGACCACAAGAACTGCAATATGGACAGCCGAGAAAGAGTGGACGTATGCCAGTCGAGTTAAAAGTCCGGCCACCACGGATGACCAGTGGAAAGTAGACAGCCGGCCTAGGAATTTGAAGGTTGCCATTAAGAAAAATCGATGAACTCTGTGTGCATCATTTAAGTCGATCGCAAAGGAGAACAAAAAGGGATATAATTACCTACTTATTAGTAATTATTTAGTAGTTTATAATAAGGTAAATTATAATTATTATCCTTTCGTATATGTTAGCAATTATTTTAATGATTATTTGATAATTTGTAATAAAGTAAATTGTGATTATTGTCCTTTTAAGTGCTTTACATGTGAAATTTGCCAAGAACAGCGGCAGGTCCATTGCCAAGGGGGGAAGCCGCCAACTGAGGTCTAAACAGAAATTGTGTTAAAATCAAGAAAATTAAAAAATCAGTAGATTTGTTTGGAGTCTGAGGACTGGTAAAAAATATACACCAAAGGAGTGCATCAGGAAACTTTTGTTTCCATATTAACGAACCCACTCCATTTGTTGCCCAAATTCTAAAAAGGTGTTGTCAGAGAGAACTAAAGGTGGTCCCGTGTGACCCACCCCCGGTCAAAGATAAAAATAGGGAACAGTGCAAAGTTAGGCGGGAGCAGGGGAAAGGACGCCCAGGCAAGTACCGCTGCTGCTGAGAAGATAATTCACCTCATGGCTCGAAGCACCAGAGTCAGCGAGCGAGGCAGAGGGGAAAAAGCCAGATCCCCCCCAGATAGAATAATGCTGAAATGCTCCAACTATTGCCAACCAAGTACTAGGCTCCCCCAGACAACCGGTCTGATTGCCTCTGAAACACCAGAAAGGCAACAAACCCAAGAGGGGAAAACAAGATATTATGCAATAAAAACAAGGTCAGGACCCCACCCTTATTGGCAAATTATTAATATGCTAATGCTTTATACTGTATACCAAAGAGAGGGTTCCCCAGCTTTGCACCAACCCTTTAAGTAGACAATAACTGGAGTAAATAGTAGAGTAATTCAGAGTCAGAGAACATCCAGACCCCCTAGTTTTACCCACGGTTATGCAAACTAGCCCCTGTAGAGCCCTGTTTTAATAACCTAAGATTTTATATGTGTCCAGCATCAAACCCAGGGAAAGGGTATTGCAATTACCCTAAGGAATATTTCTGTAAGTACTGAGAGTGTAAAACAATAGCCTCAGACTGGCAAACAACAAGAAATAAAATTAGAATAGTAAAAAAAAAATTAAAGGCAGCACAACTGATGCTGATCAAAGCCAAATATAAAACTCTCCCTAGAAATCCTAAAATAAGAGAAACTTTGATTCTAGCCCACCAAGAAGTGAAACAATTTGATGAACAAAATAATAAAAGAGAAAATGGGCGAATGTGAAAAACTGCATTGACTTATTTGTTCATCAAAAGTATGAAATTAGGGTAAAAGGGTGGGGGGGGTCGGGGCATAGAATTTGCAGGCTTAGGCAAGGCTAGTAACTGCAAACACAGATTGTGAAAGATATTGCAGGGCTGGCTGGAACTGATAACCACAGAGGAAGGAGACCCATCACCCCCACTTGTGCTGGATAAAAAGGGACTGAAGAGAAGAAAGGTTGTCAGCTTTTGGCAGAACACAGATTCCCCAGCTGCACCCAGTGCTGTGTGCTTGCTATCGCTTGCTGTAATTAATAAAATTATTAATTGATCTTAAAAGGCTAAATCAAATTATTCGCCTCAATTTATAACACCGGGCAGCGTGCGGGATAGCTCCCAAATACACACCGCGCCTTCCAAGTGATTACAGGGACTTTTTATCCATACAAGTATTGAATACGTAAAATACAAATACATATTCATAATTTTGGTACATCCCATTCCCTGCTTCATATGCTAATCACTCCAAAAGCTATTAAGCATGCGTAGTTTGTACCTTGAAATGGGTTGGTGGTCCATTTCATGGGGAGGGGTCCCAAAATGAGGAAGTAAATGAAGTCTTCCTCGTTCTGACCTTTCTGCCTTTTCAATGCAAATATGACAAATGAACTCTTGGTTGAACTCACATTCCTTGTCTTCAATTGGTTTCAGAACAGAGGAGAGCCACAATTGTCTTATGTTCCTAAAAGCTATTTGTCAGCTTCTATATTCTTCATTATAAACCGAGCTAACTAAACATTGTGCTGACAAGCAATCAATTACTAGTTAACTACTAACTCCTAAATTCATCAAGGCCTACTCATTTATTTTAATTAACTCTAGTAAGGCTTATTTCTAACTAAAATCTTATCTCCTCTAAAATCTCTAAATTCCTTAAAATTTACATTTCAGAAGAAGCAGCAGGGGCTGTTTTGTGGCCATGCCCAAGAGAGACTGGAAGGTGCCCTCCCTCTGCTCTCCCTTGGTTGGCTTTCTGACTGGCTCTGAGCCTGGGGCTGCCATTCCTCACTTCTGGGGACCAGAACCACAGCTGGGATCCCGGCACTGCCCGGCAGCGCTCCGGGCACTGGCAGGGTCGCGCGTCCCAGTCTCGGGCACTCGCTGCTGCTTCCTTTGCCCTCAGGCACACCCAAAGCTCCCTGCTAAGCCCGGATGGTCGCTGGTTCTGCCCTCTCCCTGGTCCTGTGCAGGGATGGAGCATTGCTGAGCTTTCAGGAAGCTATTCATGAAAACTTCCAGCATTCCAAGCTCTTTGGCCCTCAGTGGAAGCTTGCCATGGAATCCCCCACAGCTGGCTTCAGAGCATACTCAGCTTGGCTCTTCCAAATTCCAGGGGCTCCAGGCTGCTCAGCAAGATCTGCAACTCCACAGTCTTGTGGAACTGCACCTTCAGCACAGGCACCTTTCCAGCCTGATCTGCCCTTGTTCCTCTGTGTGTGTGCACAGAACACGGCGTGGAAGAGAACAGCAGCAGGGGCCTGTGTGTCCCAGGGCTTGGGATTTGCGTTGCTTCAGCTCCACAGAGATGCAGGTAAATGAGAGAAGCCAAACTGTTTATTAATGGAAGGGAAAGGGAAGGGATGAGATGGGGGCAAAAAGAGGGGATGGGCAGGGTCTGAGGGCTGCAGGGAGGGAGCTGTCAACAGGGAGGGGGAAGGCAGCAGCTATGGGAGCTGGAAGCAGGCACAGCTGTGGCCAGCATCAGGTGTGCCTGGAGCTCTGGTGACATGGAGTCCTGGTGCTCTCTTCACTGTCCCCTGGTACTCTGCTTGGGACCCTGGTTCTCTGGATCCAGCAGATGACCTTAGTTCTGCACATCTTTGTCCAAAAATAGCCTGAATTTCCAGGAGAGTGGAGGATGGGCTGTCATCTTCGCTCATGGCTTCAAGGGCTGGAAGACAGATAAACTAGCACAGTCAGAGCCCTGAGGGCCACCCGCCGATTCTTCTGCTAAGGCCATCTCTCCCAGCTCTTGCCATGCCTAACAGAGATGAGGACCCAAGGGGATCAGCCGCAAGGCGCTGGTCACAAATCTCCCACTGGCGTCCCTGAAATCTCTCTGTGCCCTGCCGACACCAGCCCTGGTCCACACAAGGAGCGCAGCTGGCCGCAGCCGGGACAGGGATTGCAGCTCCCTGGGCGGCATTGCAGCTCCCCCGGCAGCCCCTGCTGACAGCCCCTGCCCCGACTCACCCTGAGTGAGAAGGTGAAGCTCTGCTGGCTGTCCCCGGAGGTGCCGCCCGGCCGTCCCTGGGAACACAGAGCCTGTCAGCCCAGCGGCACAGCTCCTGCCAGCGGCGCTGCCAGCCCTGGGGCCACACGGCCTCCTGGCCCGGCAGGGCTCAGCCCGGGCCCTCGCCGCTCGCTGCCGCCCCAGGGCACGGCTGCCAGAGGCGCCGGGCCCGGGTGGCGCTGCCGGGGCAGCAGGCGGGGCTGGGGCCGAGCTGCGGTGGGGCGGGGAGGGAGCCCGGGCTCGCGGCTCACCCAGGAACCTGACGGCCGCCTCTCGCAGGGGCTCCTGTGGGCTCTGCAGGTAGGGCAGGGCCCGGCGCAGGTGCTCGGCCGCGCTGCTGCTGTCCTCTGCCAGCTGCAGAGAGCGGCAGCAGGGAAGGGTTGGCGCGGGCTCAGCCCCTGGGCCGGGCGCTCCCCGCGCCAGCCCCGGCCTCCCCTGCCCGCACAGCCCTGAGGCGCGGCCAGCAGCCGCCGGCGCCGGGCTCTGCAGGGGCAGAGGGCTGGCTGCTGCCCGGGGAGCCGCGGGGCCGCCCCGCAGCCCCGCCGGGCCGCGGCTCCATCGGCACCCGGCTGGGCCCGCAGGAGCCTGGAGCAGAGCCCGCGGGCCTCGGGCTGCAGCAGCGGGCAGGGGCACAGCTGCCAGCCCGCACACCGAGCACCGCGCTCAGGGGCTGCTCCGGGCTGGGGCTGCGGCTTCCCGGCCCTCCTTACCAGCCACTCGGTGAGCTTTGACAGCTGCTCCTTCTTCAGCAGCTGTTTGAGATCTCTCCTCTTCAAAAACTGGGCCGCACCAAGCAGCGTTTCCCGAGAAGCCTGGAGAGCAGCAGAGACCCAGAGATGCCCCCAGAGCCCAGGGCACAAGAGCTGTGTCCCTGTGCCAGGGCCTGGAGGAGGCTGCAGCCCGCCAGGCGCCAGGGCAGGAGGCAGCCCAGCCCCCTGCCAGCATCATACAAATGCTCACCTTTGCCACCTGCCAGTTCTCATCATGACAGTGGATTAAAAGTGCCAACAGGCTCTTGTTCACAATTGTCTTCAGGGGCGTTTTTCCCTCATCCACTACCAAGTCCATCACCTTACAGAACAGTTGATTGGAGAGCAAGCGCACATGGCTGTTGTCCTAGAGGAAAGGAAAAGACCTACACCAGCTACTCCAGGCCCACCTGGGCAAAGGCCTGAAAATCCACAGGGCACAAAGTTTCTGGGAAGCAGCCGATGCCTGTGGCTCAGGATGCAGAACCTTACGTGGTCAAAGAGCAGCAGGAGTGCCTCAGTCAGCTTCGGGGCAGTGGTGCTGGACACCAGGATGTCTTGGTGCTGGAGCACATTCATGAACACATGGAGGCTCATGCTGACCACCTCTACATCTGGAGCCCCCAGCAGCTCCAGAAGCCTTTGAGATAGAGGGTACATTCTTCTGGCCTGTGCGGAACACAAGGCTGTGCTGGGGAGCCGTGGATGGCTGCAGGGCCAACACCTCCCTGGCATTGCAAGCCCACCCTGCTGCTGCAGGGCCCACAGGCTGAAGGCCTGTCCCAAAGCACTGGGGCAGGTGAGGCAGGAGAGCTGGGAGCAGCTGCCTCAGCTCCTGAAGCCCTGCCAGCCCAAGGGGCTGCTTTGCCCAGCACAGCTTCAGCCACTGCCCCCGTCTCACCATCCAAGTATCCTTGGTGAGCACCGCGAGGCCTCGGAGCGCCAGGTAATGCCTGTGACAGCATTCACTCCAGAGGTACTTTGACATGGTCTTCAGAGCGCTGCCACGACATTTACTCAAGTCCAGGCACTCGAGGACCTGAAAGGCACAGGGCAGTGACAGGGGACCCGGCCGGCAGGAGCCCAGAACCGCACCGGGCAGGGACCAGGCAGCAGCACAGGGCCTGGACACCGTCCCAGGCAGCTGTGGCTACGAGAGGGCAGAGAGCTGGGAGGCAGCTGAGCGAGGCAGCGCTGGCCAACAGGCTCACCTCCACCAGGACTGTCAGGAAGATCAGATCATAGCATGGCTTCTCCTTGCTGAGGTGCCGGAGCAAGTGGAGGGCGGTGTGAGAACACAAAGGGATCGAGACACGCCGCATCTCCCTGTCAGAGGAAAAAAGGCACCAAGGCCCTGAGGTGGGGGTAGCAAACCTCTCCCAGGGCGGACTTACAGAGGTCCAGTCTTTCCCCAGCATCCCTGGAGGGGATGTGGGCGCTTTGTGAGGCGGCCCCCTCTGGGCACCTTCCTCTCCCAGCCTTTTCCAGTCTCCTCGGCCGTCCCTCAGTGACAAGGCCCTCTGGCCCGTGACCACAGGGACTGTGAGGGGCACCTGGGAACAGGGCACAAATGCTGGGGGCAGTGGCGAGAAGGGCGTCTCACCTGGCCAGCAGACCCAAACCATATTCCTGGGTGATAGCACGCATCATTGTGTCCCAGCCACGCTTGCGCTCCATAGCCACCAGGACATGGTCCCACTGCAGTCGGCAGAGCAGAGCCTTCATGGCCCGCACTACAAACCTGTGTGCAGATCAAAGCCCAGGTCACACTGGGAGCGTTGGCACTGGCCACAAGGGCACGGGAAGGACGGGGGGACTGGGACCTCCTGAGCCTGCTGTCAAGGCGGTGTTCCTGCCAGCATGCTCTCCAGAATGCAGCAACTTCCTCTGGTGGGATCTCCTGTGTGGTGGCGACAGCATGGAAGAGCAGAGCCACAAACAGGCGGGGGGAATAAAGATTCATCGCCTCGTGGCACTCAGGCACCTGGAGAATCACCCAGAGCACCAGAGTTGCCTGCAAGAGAACAGCCCAAGGCAGTGCTCAGTGCCGAGGTGTCCATGGGGCAGGGTCAAGGGCCGAGGCAGGGGAAGCAGCGGTCCTAGTGCCCCCTGAGCATGCCCCTAGCCCAGGTTTCAGCCCAGCGCCTGAGGGATGGAGAGGATGGAGAGCTGCTGGAGAGGCAGCCGGGGGACGAGTAAAGGCCAGTTCCAGAAACTCACAGCCAGGGCAAAGACATCTGTGCCATCCCCATCAGAGGTGAAGATGCTGTGCAGAGGCCAGTTCTCCATCACACAGAGCAGCACTGGCAGCACCTTTTCCACTGTGGGACTCGACGAGCCTATGGTTCTCCACATCATTGCAGCAGCTCTGTGGGATCAGAGGTCTGTGTCAGGGGCATCTCAGTCACAGCACCATGCCCTGTGCACCCGTGGGGGCCCAGGTGCCAGAGCCCCGGTGCCCTGAAGGGCAGGGGGGGAGCGCTGGCAGCAGGCTCAGGAAACAGAGGGGCCTGAGGCTCCTGGGCCTCTCTGCCTGTCTGGCAGAGCCCATTGGACAGGCTGTGCAGGGCCGTGGGCCCTAGAGGCTGCTGAGCCCTGAGCTCTCAAGGCTCGTGGGCCCCGTACCTGTCACACGTTGGGGCACAGCGCAGGAGGGTCAGCACCACGTCAGCAGGGTGTTCTTCAGCCAGCCTCACAATGTCAATTTGCAGCCAGGCATCCACAGTGACTTGGGACATGAGACGCTGGTGAATGTTCCTTACAATGGCTGGCACCTGGAGGAAGCATGGGGAAGACTTGGAGTGCTGTCCAAGGGAACAACTTCCCCAGCTTCCCCCAAGAAGTGCTTCCCTTCCCGCCACACTGTGCTGGCCTCAAAGGATCAGGAGGCCCAGTGACTGTGGCTTGAGGGAACACACAATCCTGGGAGGCCTCCAGGCCTGGCCCCAGGCTGCTTACCTGTTGCTGAGAAGGAGCAGCACTGTCCTTGAGAAAATCCATAGTGGGAGCATGAATCACAGTGGCAGTGGGCATGGTGCCAGTCTTTGAGATGCTCTGAGTCATTCTGGTGTCAGTGTTTGTGATGGCCATGCTCTCAGCCATTGCCATGTGAACAGCCATCACCCTCTGAGAATGGATTGCATTGTTCCCTGAGTGTGCAGTCGATTCTGGGCTGACATCAGGCTCTGCCTGGAGCTCGGTCAGCCCCAAGTCAGGCTCAGCCGGGCCCTCAGCTGCTGCGCTGCTGGTCTTTCTACGTGGAATGCACGGGAACTTCCAGAACATCTGCAGGAGAGCAAAGGACAGGGTAGCCAGGGATGTTCCATGGAGTGCTCCAGGTGTGCTGCTGGGCTGAGCAGTGACAGCAGGCCCAGCTCAGGTGGGGATGGCTGCAGGCACCTTCAGGGTTTTGCGAAAGCGGCCACGGGCGGGTTCCTTCTTTTGTGTGTGGTCCAGGGCTGCATCTGGCAAAGAGTGAGCACAGTGAGGGCTGAGGGGCTGCAGGAGAGGCCGGAGAACACAGCCCAGCCCTGTGCTGCCCAGGCAGGGACAGACCCGGGATGCCCCAGGTGGATGGAGCATGGCCACTGCGGGGTGTCTGCCTGGGCCCCTCTTCCATCCTGTCCATGGGCACGTCCCCAGGGGATGGGATGGGATGGGATGGGATGGGACGGGACGGGACGGGACGGGACGGGATGGGATGGGATGGGATGGGATGGGATGGGATGGGATGGGATGGGATGAGATGGGATGGGTCCAAGCTGGCCGCAGCCATCAGTCCTGTGGCCCAGCTGTGCCACTCACCATCCTCCATTGGCTGGAACTGCTCCGGTTTTTCATGCTGTTGCACTGGAGCAGCTTCAGGGCTATTCCTTTTTTTCCCCCTGAACACTCTGAACAAGCGGAGAAATCTGCCCGCCATGCCAGAGTCTGGCCTCGAAGGGCAACTTCTAGATAGAAGACTTAGGAAAGCTCCAAGTCAACAAGTCCTCAAGGACACTTGCAAAAGAGAAGCCTCGGAAAGGCCACGGGCTGCCAAGTCCTGTGGTCTTGCCACGAGGTCAGCTGTAGGAATAATGCCTCGGAAAAGCTCCGAGTGGGACAGGAACGAGCGCGCTCTGCGGGGGCTCCTCACGGCACCGCTCTGTCCCGTCCTGTCCGGTCGCCTGCTCCGAGCAGAGTGGCGTGCTCTGGTCACTGCCAGCTCCTATGTCAGCACGTGTCACAAAGGCCATCCAGTCCCGTTCTATGCCATAGTGACCATGCTGCACCGTGTCACAAAGGGCCCTTGGAATCACTGCCACCTGCCCTGGGGCCACCCCCTGCCCAGCCAAAGTGGCCCAGGTTGGCAGGAATCCCTGGCCCCAAGTGTCTGAGACAGCCTGACAGGATCTTTAGGAACGGCTCAGACCATCAGCAAATGCTGCCCTGCTCTGTGGGCTCAGGGCAGCAGAAGGAGCCCCCAGGGCTGCCGACGCAGCTGTGCTGGGAAGGGCACGGGACCTTCCATGGGAGCTGCCATGTCCTCCTTGGGACGCGTCCCAGCCCGTGGCCATCCTAAACCCGCGGGTGTGGCACACACAAGGAACTGTGGGCCAAGACAGGAATGCTGCTCTGAGCCCTGGGGCCCGGGGAGCGCTGGCACCAGCAGGTGAGGCAGAGTCCCCGCCCAGGCAGACGTGCCAGCCCCCGAGCCCTGGCAGGGCTGGTGACGTCTCCTGCCCCAGAGAACTGTGCCCCTGGGGGCTTCTGTGCCAGAGGGAGCCAAACCCACGTACACTGGGGGCTGTGCTCCTGCTTGCAGGGGCTGTTGGCAGGAACACCTGGAGCAACTGCTGGCAACACTTGGTCTCTGTCAGAAGCTCTTACTCCATGCTGAAATTATTTTCTCATTGAAGTTATTGCCTTCAGCACAAAAACACCGTAGCAGCAAAGGCACAGAAGAATCTGGCAAGTAAGAATCCTCAGTTCAGGAAAGCTTTACTTCCCATTGCTCAACTCAAGTCGTTCCGAAACATTGCAAACTTCCCAAATTAATTGGGATAGCCTGAGGACATGAAGATTTGGAATTTTGCTTCCCATCTCAAAGCAGCAACTCATTTGCCTTAACCTCATCCATTGAGGGTCACTTTCCAGAACATAACACTACACAAAAAAGGGCAAAACCAAGTGCCATTCTTTGGTTTGCAAGTGGTTTTCTATGAAGGGATGATAATATCCTAATTATCTTAAGGAATAAAAGCTCGCAAGAAATGAAAGTCCACTCAGTGTTACAAAAGTAGCCCAAATAAATGAATAAGGAAGGAAAAAGGGCTAATCCTCACCCGGTAGAGATATCTAATTGTCCAGTAAAGTGCAGCTCTCCCCTCTTGTTCCTTGCAGGAGGATCAGGACCATGAAGAGGAAAAATCACCAATATTCTTTCTGCCCTCTGTAACCAAAGTTGTGCCAAACTACAGATGCTGCCTTCAAACTGACTCAAATTCCAACCTAGACCTCTCACCTTCCAGACAACTCCTTCTCCAACACTCCACTACCACCAGCCCCTCCAAACTCCCACAACAGAAGCCCTCAACACCCTTCCAGAGGCCCCAGCTGTCCCCGTCCCGCTGCAGAGCTTTCCCTCCCTCCAGCAGACGCCCTGGTTCCCTGCACGTGCCGTGGGATGGCACTCAGGAGGATCTGCTCCAAGGCCTTCCCCTGGAGCAAGCTCAGGCTGCCAGGCCTATGGATGCTGGATCATCCTTCCCACCGAGCCTTCCCGTGCACGGCTGTTCCATCTGCACCTTTGGGCTCAGCTCAGACTTCTCCACCTAACCAGGAGTGTTGCAGCGCGCTGTGCAGGCGTGCTGGGCGGCTGCGGCAGGGGCGCGACCGTCCCCCTGCGAGCTCTGCAATTCCCAGTTATCCGCAGGTCTGGCGCAGGGATAGACAGCGATGACACGGGTCTTGGTGTAGAACAAGATGGATTTATTCCTGGGCTCCCGACAAAACTGGGGTGGGGGTAGGGGTGAACAGAATTTTTTATGCAGCAACTCAAGAGGAGGGGTGTAGGAAGGTGAAGCAATGAGGATGTGGTAAGGGAGGAATATAAGGTGGGACAAATAGCTTATGAGCCTATCAGGGAAAATGGGGGGGGAATAATACAAAGTAATGAATGGGGTGTCGAGGGCATCAAGACAGACACAGAACTCTCTGGAGAAAGGGGTAAGGATAGGGAGGATTGACAACTTGGAAGGGAGGAGGTTAGGGAAGGGCTTGGGAAAACTGGCAACTGGGAAAGGGAGTGGATTAGGGAGGGGAATGGGGGCAAACATGGATTCAAAGCGAAACACACCACAACATCTCCCTGTTTCTTTTTACAAAAGAGAGGAGAGTTCTGGGGTTCAAAACAAATTAATCTATTATATAACATATCATCTACATAATCTATCATATAACAGATTTTAGCATATGACAAATTATCACAGCAACAGAAAATAATTCAATACTTATCAGGAAAAAATGAACTACTCATGACCATAACACATGGGGTAAGGATCTTCTTCACATAAGAATCTTAATATAAAATGTACAAAGTTATTATATACGGAATCAGGGTCGGGAGTAGGAATTGCAGCGGAATGATCTTGAAGTAAGACTGGGCTTGAAGCATGAATCACCGAGGAATCTGGAGGATCTGGCTTTCTGGGGTTCCAAAGTGATTTTGGAAGTCACTCCTCCTGTAGGATGTGATCAGTGAATAGACATGTGGTCTTGCTCATTTTATTTTACGCAAACATGGGTATTAACTGGACAGAGTGAATCCTCTCTCTGTAATATATAATTTAACAAGCAGATTATTTTAAAGTATCAAGAATATAATGAACAATTTCTTTAGTCAAGAAATTTAGTTGGAAATTTGGGAAAGTGGTTAAACAAAAATCCACAAAGATCATGAAGTTTAAATAAGGTCTAAAGGCAAATTAATGAACTCTTTTTCCAAAGTGTACTGTGAAAACTTTAAAACAATATTGAAATGAAAAGGAACACTTGGTAGGGTATAATTAAGGAAATGGATGGGGAACTTGGGCAGTCACTCTTGAATAATTTTGTTCTTATATTCATTCAATTTTTTTTTTTATTTTTATTCAGATTATAGTAGTTGTTTTTTTTTTTTTTTTTTAACTTTGGACCGTTTTTTCCTATGTGATCTTTCTTTTTGCAGGTGAAACAAATTTTTGACTTTGATGGGCAAACACTTGCCTCATGTTTTTTTTTCTATACTTAAAACATGTTTTAAATCGTTCTTTTTGGTTCTTTTTTCATTTATCTCAACTGTGGAAGCTTGTAGGCTAGTGATCTTGAACGGTTTCCACAAAGGCTTTGAAGGGTCAGGGGCTTTGGGGAGATTCTTCCAAAAATTAAATACCAATTGAATTCATAATTGATTCAGTTCATAAGAAGAAATATTATTACTTTGGCAACTGCCACAAGTGTTATGGGCTATCGGTAAGGGGAAGGACCTGGGCACTGCCGTCCTAGGGAGAGACAAAATGGAGGATTCCAGGTGTGGGTTTCAGCTCCACCTTCCTCCGAAGGAGGTCCCTCCATAAAAGAGGGTGATCTCCCAAGAAGGAGGGTCCCCTGACGGGAGGCCCCATAGGCGATCCTTCCCCCAGAGGAGGAGCCGGAATAAGGAATGGGGATGGTCCAAGCCCACCTTCCAACAAAGGGGACTGGCCTCCGACACACAATTCCTGTAGGGGCCTCTGCGGAAGGGGTGGGGCTGGCAGGAAACTTGGGGCCGGAGAAGAAGGGTCAAGGCAGGAAAGTGGGTTCCAAGCTGCGTGGCCAGCGTCACTTTGGAAAGGAGTGCCGGGTGCACTGCAGTTCCCTCGAGAGCTCTGAACAGTGTCTGGCGGGGCGCTTGGGGTGCTGTGGCCAACACCATCCCCAAGGGAGGATAGGGTAGGGTTTTGGGAAGTCCAAGGGACAGAGGGTACAGGGAGCTTCACAGAAGCCACAGGGGAACTTACAGAGGGCTGTGTGACATCACAGAGATGCCCATGCGATATCACAGAGAGCTGTGTGACGTTACGGAGGCGTCAGTGTGACATCATAGAGATGTCATTGTGACATCAGAGGAGGAGGTTGTGTGACTTCACAGAGAAGTCATTGTGATATCACAGAGAGCTGTGTAACATCACAGGGATGTCCATGTGATATCATAGAGAGCTGTGTGACATCACAGATATTGTTGCAACATCACAGGGATGTCCATGTGACATCTCAGAGAGCTGTGTGACATCACAGAGATGTCAGTGTGGCACCTCAAAAAGATGTGTAACCTCACAGGGTCAATGTGACATCACAGAGGTGTCTGAGTGACATCACAGAGATGTCCTTTTGACATCACATAAAGATTTGTGACCTCAGAGGGTCTGTGCGACATCACAGCCATCTAAGTGTGACTTCACAGAGGCGTCAGTGTGACATCATAGAGATGTCAGTGTGATGTCACAGAGATTAACAGGAAGTTCTGTGACATCACAGAGATGTCTGTGTGACATCACTAAAAGCCCTGTGACCTCACAGAAATTTCAGTGCAACATCACGAAGAGCTGTGTGACATCACAGAGACGTCCATGTGATATCACTGTGATCTGTGTGACGTCACAGATGTGTCAGTGTGGCATCAGAGAGATGTCACTGTGACATCAAAGGAGGAACTGTGCAATCACAGAGGAGTCAGTGTGACATCAAAGAGAATTGTGTGACATCACAGTGTTGTCAGTGCGGCATCACAGAGAGCGGTGTGACATCACAGAGATATCTTTGTGACATCTGAATAAGCTGTGTGACATCGAAGGGTCTCTGTGACATCACAGAGGTGTCAGAGTGACATCACAGAGATGTCTTTGTGACATCACAAAAAGCTTTGTGACCCCACAGGATCTGTGCTACATCACAGCCATCGAAGTGTGATGTTACAGAGAGCTCTGTGTGACATCATAGAGATGTAATTGTGAGATCAGAGGAGGAGGCTGTGTGACTTCACAGAGAAGTCAGTGTGACATCACAGAGAGCTGTGAACCATCACAGGGAAGTCCATGTGATATCACAGAGAGCTGTGTGACGTTCTGGAGGCATCAGTGCGACATCATAGAGATGTAATTGTGAGATCAGAGGAGGAGGCTGTGTGACTTCACAGATATTGGTGCAACATCACAGGGATGTCCATGTGACATCTCAGAGAGCTGTGTGACATCACAGAAATGTCAGTGTGGCATCTCAAAAAGATGTGTGACCTCACAGGGTCACTGTGACATCACAGAGGTGTCTGAGTGACATCACATAGATGTCCTTGTGACATCACATAAAGATTTGTGACCTCAGAGGGTCTGTGCGACATCACAGCCATCTAAGTGTGACGTCACAGAGGTGTCTGTGTGACATCATAGAGATGTCATTGTGACATCAGAGGAGGATGTATGACATCAAGGAGATGTCTGAGTGACATCATAGACAGCTGTGTGACCTCACAAAATCAATGAGACAAAACAGAGATGTCAGTGTGACGTCACAGAAATATCTCTGTGACATCACAGGAATTTGTGTGACATCATAGAAATGTATTAATGACATCACAAAAATGTAAGTCTGACATTCCAAAAAGCTGTGCGATGTCACAGAGATTTCAGTGTGACATCACAGAGGGCTGTGTGACATCACAGAGATGCCCATGTGATATCACAGAGAGCTCTGTGACTTTATGGAGGCATCAGTGTGACATCACAGTGTTGTCATTGTTTCATCAGAGGAGGAGGTTGTGTGACTTCACAGAGAAGTCATTGTGACGTCTGAGAGAGCTGTGTAACATCACAGGGATGTCCATGTGATATCACAGAGAGCTGTGTGACATTCTGGAGGTGTCAGTGTGACATCACACAGATGTCCGTGTGATATCACAGAGAGCCTTGTGACATCACAGGGTCACTGTGACATCTCAGAGGTGTCAGAGTGACATCACAGAGATGTCTTTGTGACATCACAAAAAAATTTGTGACCTCACAGGTTCTGCGGGACATCACAGCTGTCTCAGTGTGATGTCACAGAGGTGTCTGTGTGACATCATAGCGCTGTCTTTGTGACGTCAAAGGAGGTTGTGTGACATCACATAGATGTTCGAGTGACATCATAGACAGCTGTGTGACCTCACAAGGTCAATGTGAAATCACAGTGATGTTAGTGCGACATCACGATTGTTGCTTCTCTTTCGACTGCCACTTTGCTCTCAGGGGTCACCTGCTGCTGTTCCCCGTCCCTCCCCGGCCCCCCGGGACCCTCCGGCTAGCTGTCCCCTCTGGGGCCGGGGTTTTCCGCAGTCCCGCTGCCCTGAGTTTACCAGGCAGCGTCTGGGTTAGCACGGTCCGAGCTGCGGCGTTGCCTCACTCGCCGCTAGGATTCGAGATAAAGAGACCAAGAGAGACCAATGGTATGCTTGTCCGGAGAGATTGTATTGCCTGAAGCGTTGCAGGGACCAAAGGCCCCGGGCTATTGCCCAGATACAGTTTTATACAGCAAATTAAGAGATAAGGTCTTAAGCAATAGCGACAGTGTTCAGCTAAGGCACATCAGAACCACCCCAGGGGCCAGGTCCAATGGGAACTGCTCAGGGGTGGGAAGAAGGGGGTTTACAGAGGAGTGCTGAAGCGGGACTTTCCCAAAACAGTGGAGCATACATAAATGTATCTTTGACCTCAGTTTACCATTCCCAAGGCCTTTCTAATACAATGGGGCATACATGAATGTATCCTTTTCCTCAGTTTACCATTCCCAAGGCCTTTCTAAAACCTTCCTCCACGCTACCATGACAGCATGACAACCGCAGGGGGAAGGTGCGCCGTGGCAGAGCAGAGACTGCCCGGCTGCCCAGCACTGTGCTTTTGCTTAATAATGCTTGCTTAATAAATTAATGTTAATTGATTTAACTATCATTAGCATCCCCAATTGAATTTGTCCATAACACACCTGACTAGAGAAATTAAAAAAAAATAAAGTTGGTATATTATCCAACACAGAAGTGCAGTGCAAGCTCCCGGCTGCTGAGTCTCAGGAGAAGGCTGAGAGAAATGCACCCACTACGTCCCCTCTGCCACTCACTCGGCATCTGGTGCTGAAGTTTGGATGCCTGCAGGGGTTGCTTGTCTCCTCTGGGTGTGTTCTTCCTTCCCTCTGGGAGGGCCTTCATGGAAATTGGTTCCATTTCTCGTGCACACCAGAGTGGCAGGGAGTCACTGCAGGCTGGTGATACTCTGATACAAGGAAACGGGTGTGCATACAAACCACGCTGTGAAAAGCCAGTGTCCATAAGGGAGCCAGAGGAGCCCTGCATCTTTATTTGAATAAAGGGAGAGAGTCCATGGGGACATCTGCTGCTGGGGTTTCCTCTCTCAAAGTTTTGGAGGACACAGTCCCCTTTTAAACTCCTGGCCACGTGCTGCCCTCTTCCTTTCCCCACTGGCTGGGGTACCAGGCCAGGGGACGGCAGGGACCTTTGTACCCTCTTTTCCTTTTGCAAGGTATTAGTTCTGGTCTCCATCCAAAACTGTAATAGATAGATAATGAGATGATTGGCTCTCTCAATTAAGGGATGAATATTGTGTGAATCTTAAGAGAAGCTTTATTGATGTAGAGTTATGTTATTGTGATTTGTTGTTTAGATGTTCTCTTGAAGAGAGCCTGACAGAGGAATGGTTGAACGACAAGGGACATGATGCTGTAAAATTAATCCAAATAGGGAGGGCTACGTGACTGCTGCAAAGTTCGCATGACCCTGAAGAGTAGATGGTGTGCAGAAAGCAGGATATTGAAACTGCTTGGTATGTAGAAATAGATAGAGAAGAACAAAGAAGTACTAAGCTGTTCTAGCTGCAAGGCCAGCTGGACAGGCAAGTATCATTCACAAAGATACTTTTAAGATAATAGTACAAGTCACATAGCAACCACTCATGAGCTCGGCTTTTGCAATATGTATGAGCTAATTAACAAACATCTATAAACTGTGTAATCTGTCACAATAAACTGAGACTTGATGATCATGATATCATGAGTCTTGTCTCCTGCGGCATCCCTCCAACATTCTCTGTTCTCCCCACACTCCCCTTCCCCCCCCCCCCCCCCCCATTTTTCCCATCAGACAGCCTGGGCTGTACAGGACAGGTAGAAAGAAGGCGTGTGTGGTATTCACTATCCTTTGAACAGTGAGAGACACAGACTTTCCCAGGAAAATCCTGGGGAAGGCTGTGAGAAACCTCAGAGAAAGAAGAAAACCAATTATCTTCATTTGCTGCATCTGTTGTTTGGCACATGTGGAATGTGTTATGGAGATTGTTTACCAAAGAGGGATTTCTTTATTGGACTCTGGTGATGGTGTTTTGATTTCATTTGACCAACTGGAGCCACTCTGTGTTGGACTGTCTCTAAGGGTCAAGGGTTTTTCTTCACTATAGCACTAGTATAGTTTTTAGTATCATGTAATATAGGACAGCTTAATAAAGCTTTTGCTCAGCCTTCTGCAAACATGGCGTCAATGCACGTCATTCCCTGAGGTGGGGGTCCACCACAATAGGTGTTGACGTATACCCCTTGCATGGGAGAGTTAGGAATGGAACAGCTTGTTGCTGTGGGGACACAGCATGACAACACCTGACCTTCAAATGCAGCTACAAGAAATAAATCCCACCAATAAAGGGCAAAGAAGGGTTGACTGACAGACTTTGGGAGGGGCCAGGGGTGGCTGATGCACCCTCCAGGAGTGTGAAAGGTGAAGCATCAATCTTGAAGATGAGGCAGCCACCTGGCAGGCAGCCATGGGGCAGGAAGCCTTCCAAGGCCTGTTCTTCCTTATTAATCCTTCTCTTATGTTTTTGTAAATGTTTAATAAACGTTTTCAAAATTTTGATGTGCACTGTTGTTTCTCACAAAACCCAGTCCTAAGGTGGGATGGTCGTGTTACTCCTGCCAGGAATGGGCTCCCTGCAGTTCCAGCTGTTCTGCAGCCTGTGTTTTTCCATACCCTGCTTTGCTCTTCAGGTGGCAGATGCCTTGGGCAGGTCACTCCAGACACACGAGAGTGCCAGGGTAGGCCCAATCCCTAAAGCTCTCACAGAGCTGTGCTTGACTCCAAATTAGGTAAGCATGAAACGGACTTTAAAGACTGTAGCACATCTGCAGTTTCAAGGGATAGTAAAGCCAGTGCTGCACTCTGAGAAGTAAGTCCACAGTCGGAGTTGTTGATGTCATTTAACTAATTTGCAGCTCATTCTGGTGATGATGATGATGATAGTACCATAGAGCATTTACTTTTGTTTTTCATTCCCCAAATAAAATGGTGCCATTCGGCTTCTGGAGAAAAGAACTCTCAAAGGTGCAGTTTGGCAGTCATGGAGGCCGAGGTGGAGGAGAAACAGATATGCCCTTGGTGGGATGCTCTGGTGGGCTCCACCATTTAAACAAGCTACTTGGATACATAGACTCGGACATTTTCAATAATAAATTGCTGCATTAAATGGTTTTCCAGGCCTTATGCTGGCCAGAAAGCTTTTAAAGCCCATGGGAGATTAGCCTCCATGAGAAGGGCAGCATCAGTGCCTGTGCCAGGTGAGACATAGCGTTCAAAAGCTCAACTTGTGTCTAGAGAAGCCACCAGCCTAATGTAAGCAAGGCCAGAAAGCTTCTCCAGTCCTGCTGAGCGGGTGTGGCAGAGCTGCTGTGTTTTACAGCAGATCCATGGCAGAGCAGCGGCTGCAGGAGAGGGCTCAGGACAGGCTTGGGGGGAGCGGGGCGGCAGGAAGCAGAGCAAAGCCCCTGCTCTGTGACTGAGGCACTTTGTGCAGAAGCAAACAAAGATGGTGACTTGAAGAGATTCCTGCTGTGCTCAAAGTTTGCCTCTGAAGACCGAGAGGTGAGCTTGTCCAGAATCCCAAAAAACATCAGGGAAAAGCTTTTAGGTTAGTTGTGATAAGGCACAAGCGCCCAGTGGGAAAAGAGCCTCTGAAGCAGGCTGTGAGTCCTAGGGTGTTTTAGTTTCAAGAAGAGCATAGATTACCAATTAAATACAATTTTAATTTTTATTCGAGAAGAGTAAAAATAATCAACGTTTTTCTGAATTCTAAAACTACATTGAAAAATATAAAACTGCTGTGGGAAAATGAACAAAATATGTGGAGAATTCTCTATGAAAAATATTCCTAAATCTTGCAGTATGAAAACTAAACACAGCAGCTGCTGGTCTCAGAAGCCCGAAGCCCAGCTGCTGCCTGCCCAGCACTGGCTGTGCCCAGACAAGCAGCTCCACCAGTGCTGGTGGTAGCAGCCAGGGACCAGAGCTGAAGCCCAAAGATGCTGCTGGAGTCAGGCCCTGCCCTGGCAGGAGGGCTGCACCTCCTGCCCTGGCTGGACACCAGGGCCAGCACCTTTGGGGACAGAGGGCTCTGTTGTGGGTGGTGGCAGCATGTCCCCAGCAGTAAGTGGGTAATGCAGCTCTGGAAGGGCTGTTGGAAACTGGCTTGGGGAGGGCTGATGACAGGCACAGGTCTCCGTGGCTGAAGTCCTTGTCTGGTCTTGTGAAGCTGCAGAGGCGCTGCTGTGGAGAGAGGAGTGGCTGAGGCCCCAGCTGGCAGTGGCACACAGGGACCCTCGTGCACAGCAGGGCCCAGAGCTGGCAGGGCTCCCCAGCACGGCTGGAGCGGCTGGCACACCTTGGCCCAGCTGCACAGCTGCCCCTCGAGGCCCCGGCGAGCAGGGGACGGCTCTGGGCAGCTCCCTGGCCAGGAGCGGCCCCCGAGCGCCTCTGCCTTTCAGGGGCAATCTCGTCCCCGCTCTTTCTCCTGCCCACCTTGCTGTGCCTCTGCCCTGTGCCCCTGGGGCTGCTCCTGGCCAGGCAGCCTCAGGGGGAGCCAGCACTGGCTGCAGCCCCAGCGGCCCCCCAGGACAAGGCCCAGCAATGAAGAGGCCAAGGAAAGCACTGGGCAGCAGCAGAACCCTCAGCAGAGTGCTTTGGACAGCCATGGACTGGCCACAACTCCACTGCAGCCTGACTGGAAATGTTTCCCATCTACATTACACTTTTAAAAGAAACTGTTTGAGGGAGAGATGATGAAAACACTCACCGTTTTCTCTTCCAGTAACACCAGATTCCAACACAGGGCAATATGAAGATAAGCTCCAGAAACAGCAGACCTGCAATTAACTGTAGCACACAGTGTGTTTCCCAATAGCAACCACTTCTGAGGCTGTTCTGGGCATCGGGAACAGGTGTTGTGGGGCCGGCTGCATCTGTGGGAGCAATGGGGAGCGTGAGCCCGCGCTGTGCTGCACTGCTGAGCTGGCAGCACGGTGGATACGGCCAGGACGTTCTCTGTTTGCCCAGAGCTGGGGCCTGCAGGCACCTTGCCGCCCCTTGGCACAGGCTGTGCCTCCCAACACAGCCCAGCAGGCCGGGAGGAGAGCCCGGGGCCAGCGCAGCTGCTTGGGCCGTGGCTGCTTGGAGGGACAGGGGCCAAACCCATCCCTGAGCAGCCCCTGCCAGCCCTGGCCCTCCCTGCCCTGGGACAGCTCCCCCAGCCCCAGGGGACAGAGCCAGGCCCTGTCAGGACCCAGTGCAGCCCCTGCCCAGCCGGGAGCCAGGGCTGGCTCTGGCCCTGGGCTGGCAGCAGGGCTCCTGCTCGGGGCTGCTCCTGTGCCTGGGGCCTCTGGGCACTCAGGGCGGCTGCGGGAGCAGCTGCAGCGGGAGGGACGTTGGTGCAGAGTCCCGATTCCCCGGGGCTGCCAACGAGCTCCAGAGCCCTGGAAGCCCAGGCGCCTCCAGCTTTGGCTGCTGCTGGACCGTGCAAGGGCAGGGCCTGGGGGAAGAGCTGCTGCCACACAGCCCCGCCGAGGGCTGAGCCCGGCTGAGCCCGGCACAGCAATCACCTCCTGTGCCTGTGCCCGTGCCTGGCATCGCCTTCCTTCCTGCAGCAGAGGCTGGCACTGAGCCACTCCTTCCTCCGGGATGTGCCTCCTTCTGCAGAGATGTTTGGTCCATAACTTGGGAAAGGAAGAGAGACAGCTGGATCAGATGGGACTATCCACCATTAAGGGAAGTAGCATTTTCAGGGGGCAATGCTTTTCAAAGTCTTGGTTAAAGATCAGAAAAACATCTGGGATTTGGCACTGGGCCAGGGCCCTCCCTCCCTCAAGCATCTGCCAGGCCTGAGCAGAAGTCATAAGGGCATGGCCCAGGGCGAGGGCACACACGTGCGTGATTCTGTCCTGGCACCTGCAGCGATGCCCCCCTGGCCGAGCTCTGGGCTCTGAGCTGGCAGCTCTCACAGGGGGAAAGGCCTTGACCTACCCTCAGCATCTCCCAGAGGCTCCATCCTGAAAGTGGGTTGGGAAGCCAGATCACTTTCACTAGCAGGGATATCTGCAAAGAAAGGCAGGACAGAGCATATCCTGTGGCAATGTAGGAGATCCTCAGGCTGCACCCAAGGCTCAGCCCCAGGACACAGCCCTGGGCTTGGCCCCTTCCCTCTCTGCTCTTCTCTGTGGCTGCACAGAGGACACGGAAGGACAATCTGGCATTGCACACAGGAGGAAAACTGACAGCTAAATGCTCCTTCCTCCCACTGACAGTGATCCTGTGGGATCACTCAGGGTTTGAGAAGGGAGCAGGGCAGGGTTTCTTAATCTCAACAACCTTCAGGCTATTAAGGGAATGGCACATGATTGAGCTCTTGCAACATGGACATTGATTGTTCGTTCAGGAATAGGGACATTGAGAATTTGTCTTCAAAATTCTCCAAGGATTTCAAACTGTCTTGTCCTAGGCCTCCCAGATAAGCCATGTCACGATCCAAATCTAGACAGAAACACAGGCCAGAAGCATTTCCATGGTGTTCTGGGGTCTCCCTCTGCCTTTGGGAAATGGGCACTGCAAGGGGTCAGGTTAAGCAGTGGGTGCCAGATGTGAATGGCCACGGCCAAAGCTGCACAGGGACCTGGAGAGCCCTGCACTGGCTCCTGGTCACTCTCCACCCTCTTTGCAGGCCCTGTGCTACATCCCTGGAGGGGTTGCTGAACCTGCCCGGGACCCATGGTGGTTCTCTGACTCGCACAGAGGAAACCCTCACTAATTTCCTGAGGAAATGTGCAGCAGGCAGTGCCACAACTATTCCTTCTTGCCTATCTCTGCTCGGTCAGCTCAGACCGGCCATGGAACGGTCAGACCCTCTCACACAGGTCAGGCCCTTGGAGAAGAGCTTCTGCCACACAGCCTCACCAAGGGCTGTGGCCAGCACAGCAATTACCTCCTGTGCCTGTGCCCATGCCTGGAATTGCCTCCCTTCCTTCAGGAAATGCTGCCTTCCATAGAGCGTCTCTGTCCATCCCTTGAGAAAGGAAGAGGCACAGGTGAATCAGATGGAAGCATTACACATCAGGGGGGTGGAAACTTCAGGAGGCAATCCTTGTCAAAGACATGGATAAGGATCAGGAAAAGGCCCAGGCTCTTGGGGCTGTGACAGGGCTCACTCTTTTCCAAACCACCACCCCTCCTGATCTTCTGGGGACTGGGAAATTACAGGGGACATCAGGGTGTGCATGGCCCATAGCGATATTGGGGCTCCCTGTCAGCTGGTGCCAAATGCCTTCCTGCAGAAGCTGGGGAGAAGCTGCAGCCAGGCCAGCCTGGGAAACAGCCCTGCAGGGCATGAGAGCAGCAGCGGGGCAGCGAGGCTGCCATGGATCCCTTCCCGCTGTGCCAGGCACGGCCTGTGCAGATGTGCAGGGAAAGGCCCCGGCTGCTGCGTCCCAGGGATGGTCTAGGAATACACCCACCTTGTCCTGCCTGCAGCATTTCCTTTAGAATTTGCTGCATGTTTTCGGATGTCTCATGGGGTTTTTTGCGTCCTGTAGCTTTGTTCTTTCCTGTTGGAGGACCTTAGAGTAAAATAATTCCATTTCCCAGGAACAGATCCCACAAAACCAGTGCTCAGCCTGTGGGATCAGCAGGGACACACTACTCACCCCTGCGATGGGAGATGGGCTTGCGAGCAATATCCACCAAAGGACCAGGGAAAGACCTCCCTGCAGCCACACCTGTAACTCAACAGCCACAGAAGCTTCTGCCATCTCTGCAGATCAGCATGAGCAGCACTGAACTGCAGGAGCAATGAGGGGATGGCGCAGGGCAAGGGCACACATGTGCGTGGTTCTGTCCTGGCAACTGCAGCGATGCCCCCCTGGCCGAGCTCTGGGCTCTGAGCTGGCAGCTCTCACAGGGGGAAAGGCCTTGACCTACCCTCAGCATCTCCCAGAGGCTCAATCCTGAAAGTGGGTTGGGAAGCCAGATCACTTTTGCTAGCAGGGATATCTGCAAAGAAAGGCAGGACAGAACATCTCCTATGGCAATGTCGGAGATCCTCAGGCTGCACCCAGGGCTCAGCCCCAGGACACAGCCCTGGGCTCGGCCCCTTCCCTCTCTGCTCTTCTCTGTGGCTGCACAGAGCACACGGAAGGACATACTGGCATTGCACACAGGAAGAAAACTAACAGCTAAATGCTCCTTCCTCCCACTGATAGTGATCCTGTGTGATCACTCAGGGCTCTAGAAGGGAGCAGGCAAATTTTCCTGAATCCATCTAATTTGTGATGGTCTTAAGGGAAAGGGCAAATGTTTGAGCTCTTGCCACCTTGTCACTGCCTATTCTGACAGGAAAAGAACAGGGAGAACTTGCCTCTAGCATTCTCCAACATTTTCAGGCCTTCATCCAGCAGGGCATCCAGATAATGCAATTTACGATCCCAGTCTAGAAGGGAGCACAGATTGGAACAATTTCCATGGTGTACTGGGATCCACTTCTGCCTCAGGGAAAGGGGTCTCCAAGGGGGTTGGGGAAGGTCGTGGGAGCCTAATGTGAAAGGACAAGGCTGATGCTGCACAGGGGCCTGGAGAGCTCTGGGCTGGCTCCTGGTCAATCCCCATCCACTTTCCAGGCCCTGTGCAACATTCCTGGAGAGGAAACTGGAGCAGCACGGGGTCCATGGGGATTCTCTCACTTGCACAAAGGAAACTCTTATCAATCCCTGGGGAAAACTGCAGCAGGCAGTGCTGCAAATATCCCTTCCTAACTCCCTCCCTCCCTCTCTCCTGTCCTACCAACTGCCCATTGTCCTTCTGCTGGAACAGCTCCTCTGCCACAACGGGAGATGGCAGAGCTTTTACAGGACACCCTGGAGCCTTGCTCTCCCCCTCTGTCTTTTCCCCACCATGGGCACCCCATGCAGTCGCTCCCAGGTCTAAGGACATGTGTCCCACGGAGGGACCCCAGCAGGACTGCTCAGTACCCGAGTGCCCTGAGCATAATAATTCCTCTGGGCTGTGTTGGCTCTGTCCGGGCTGTGCCCGCACTGCCAAGCAGCAGAGAGGGCAGCTCAAGACTCAGCAGGTTGCAGGCCCAGAGGCACAGCAATTACCTCCTGTGACTGTGCCCGGCAGCACCTCCCTTCCTGAAGCAGAGGCTGCCAATGAGCCACTGCTTCCTTTGGGAAATGCCACCTTCAGCCCAGCTTCTACATCCACTTCTGGAGAAAAGACAAGACACAGGTGGGGCTGTTCCACATAGTGGAGATGGCATCTTCAGGAGGCAATGCTTGTCAAAGGCAAGCATGGTTAAGGATCAGGAAATCCCTGTAAAATTTCTGGGTAGGCTATGAGCCACTCCCTCCTCCAAACCGCCACCTCTCCTAATCTGCCTTGAGACTGGGAAATTGCAGAGGATATCAGGATGGGCATGGGCTGTGGTGGAATTTGGGCTCCCTATCAGCTGTTGCCAAATGCCTTCCTGCAGAAGCTGGGGAGAAGCTGCAGCCAGGCCAGCCTGGGAAACAGCCCTGCAGGGCATGAGAGCAGCAGCAGGGCAGCGAGGCTGCCATGGATCCCTTCCCGCTGTGCCAGGCACGGCCTGTTCAGATGTGCAGGGGAAGCCCCTGGATGCTGCGTCCCAGTGGAAGGCCAAGGAAATACACCTACCTTGTCCTTCCCGCAGCATTTCCTTTAGAATTTGCTGCATGTTTTCGGATGTCTCATGGGGTTTTTTGCGTCCTGTAGCTTTGTTCTTTCCTGTTGGAGGGCCTTAGACCAAAACAATGTCATTTTCCAGGAACAGATCCCACAACACCAGTGCCCAGCCTGTGGGATCAGCAGGGACACACTACTCACCCCTGCGATGGGAGCTGGGCTTGGGAGCAACATCCACCAAAGGACGAGGGAAAGTCCTCCCTGCAGCCACACCTGTAACTCAACAGCCACAGAAGCTTCTGCCATCTCTGCAGATCGGCACGGGCAGCACTGAGCCGCAGGAGCGGTGAGAGGATGGCCCAGAGCGAGGGCACACATGTGTGTGATTCTGTCCTGGCACCTGCAGCGATGCCCCCCTGGCCGAGCTCTGGGCTCTGAGCTGGCAGCTCTCACAGGGGGAAAGGCCTTGACCTACCCTCAGCATCTCCCAGAGGCTCAGTAATGCGTATGGGTGGGGAAGCTGAAGCACTTTCACCAACAGGTTCAACTGCAAAGAAAGGCAGGACAGAACATCTCCTGTGGCAATGTCGGAGATCCTCAGGCTGCACCCAAGGCTCAGCCCCGGGGCACAGCCCTGGGCTCAGCTCCTTCCCTCTCTGCTCTTCTCTGTGGCTGCACAGAGCACATGGAAGGACACACTGGCATTGCACACATGGGAGGAAGATGAACATCTAAATGCTCCTTCCTTCCACTGACAGTGATCCTGTGGGATCACTCAGGGCTCTAGAAGGGGAGCAGGGAAAAGTTTTCAGCATTCTTCAACCCTTAACAAAAATGGCACATGTGAGTTCTTGCCACATTGATACTGATTATGCTGTCAGGAAAAAGGGAAATGCAGAACTTGCCTTCAGCATTTTCCAAGATCTTTATCGTGTCATTCACCAGCACATACAAGTCATTCAAGTCACGATCCAAATCTAGAGGGAAGCAGAGACCAGACCCATTTCCATTGTGCTGGGATCCCCTTTTGCCTCTGGGAACTGGGCACTGCAAGGGGATCAATAAGGCTGTGGAAGCCAGGTGGCAATGGGCAAGGCCAAAGATACACAGGGGCCTGGGGAGCTCTGGGCTGGCTCCTGGTCACCCTCCACCCTCTTTCCCTGTCCTGTGTAACATCCCTGGAGAGGAAAATGGGGCTGCCCAGGGCCCATGGGGGCTCTATCCCTCCCACAGTGGAAACCCTCCCTAAAGCCCATGGGAAAACCATCCCCAGCACTTCCCAGGGAACAGGGAGCGCTGTCCCGGGAAAGGGCAGCCAGGCTGCTGGCTCACCTGCTCCCCGCGCTTGCAGAGGAGCAGCCTGGGCAGCCCTGGCAGGCAGGGCCACGGCCAGGAGGAGCAGGAGGAGGAGGCGCAGAGCAAGGGCCATGGTGCCTTGCCCTGTGCCAGTCCCGCCGCTCTCGCTGTCACCACTGTCCTGACACCGCTGTCCCAATGTCAGCACCACTGCTGCCACCGCCGCTGCTGCCGCAGCAGTTGTGCTCCAGGACTGCCTGCTGGGGCCTTGTGGTGCTGTGCAGCCACGGGGCTCTGGGACCTCTGTGACCTCAGAGCCTGCTCTGACCTCAGCCTGCTGTGACCCAGAGCCCTCTGTGACCTCATGCTCTTAGCTGTACCCCCAGAGTGTACCCCCTTCTGTACAAATGAACTGCCCTGACTGTAAAGGTTTTGCTTCATCCAAGGGCCATTGCTCAGAAAAACCTTCAGGGACACAGGGTTTTGTTTGGGTGGAGGCAGCAACTGCAGAGCAACAAGCTGGTAATGCAGCTGTGACAGGGACATCAGGCATGGGCATGGAGATGGAAAGTGAGGGCAGATGTGTCCCTGACTGAGTTGTTTGGCCGTTCTTGGAATTCTTTGCCCCATTCAGAGGAGCAGCTGCTGGGAGAAGAGCTAGCCAAGGCCCCAGTTGCAGCTGGTACACTGTCCTGGGGCGACTTTATGATGTTTCTATCCCATTTGTCAGTTCAGCCCAGAAATAAGTTTTGCACCTTTAGGACTGGTTCCAAGAGTGAAGGGGCGGAGGGTGAGAAGAAGCGCAGAGTTTGTTGTCAGAAACTGCACTTGCTTCCCCACATCCTTCTCCTGGACTCTGGTGTCTGCAGACAGACAAGACAGCAGGATAGAGCTCTCCTTTGCTTTTTAGTTAGTATTTAGCTAGCTGAGGACGGGAATTTCTCTGGACTGTGGTTTTCTATTTTTCGTGAACTGTTTCAACCTGCTCTGGACTGAGCTCCCAGAAGAGCCCCAGCAGCTCACACCTGTGGCCCACCAGGCTGGGCCTGGGCAGCAGATTCCCAGAGGAACCCCTTTAGGGTGTATCTTAACACACTCGAAAGCGCTGGTGGGCTATGGTGGTAGTGAAACTAAAAGAGAGCTTGTTAAATTTTCTACGCAGTGGTGGCCACTCTATAGACTTGATGGGGGGTTGAAATGGCCAGCAAATGGTACTTTAGACTATGAGACTTTATTACAGTTAATGCTTTTCTTTAGGCGTGAACAAAAGTGGCAAGAAGTAACTTATGCTGATATGTTTTTCAGTCTTTGAAATCACCCTGAGTGGCAAAGGGACTGTGGGATTAGGCCACCGTCTGATCCACTGGTACTGGCTATTGGAAAGGATAATAAAGCTAACAAGGAAAAGCTCAAATGGTGTTGCATCACATGTTCAATAAATCAAAGATGCTCACACCCAAGTAAAGTGTTTCCAACAGAGATCTTAGAACATGAGACAGTAGAGGCACTTTTACCACCACCTAGAAACCAGGAAGGGAGGGGGGTAGAGGAGAGGGTGGGGGAACGAGTGAAGTCAGAACCCTCAGCAACTTCAGCCTTCCCTAACCTATCCTCTGGTTCGTCTGCCCTGGAAAAAACAGTAATTAAAGTAGGAGTTTCCCCACCAACTCCTAGATCAGGGGAACCCTCGAGGTTTTATCCACCATTGCCCACTAGTGATAGTGAATGGGATGAATCTGAACCAAGTCCCAAGCCTTCCCCACAAGGTCCAATAGTGTCAAGGACCAGAAAGCAAACCTGAATGAACCCACCCCCACAAACAACTAGAAAGCAAACTAAAGGAGTCATACAAGCACCCTTAAGGCAAGCTATAGCCTCTGATAAGGGAGCAAGGGATAATTAAGGTCCCCTTTTTCTCAATGGATTTAGAGGCTTGGGAAAAGACTGCTAAGGGTTATCGAAATGACCTGATAGGCGTTGCCAAAAGGTTAAAGTTTATGGTTAAGCAGCATTTACCTGATTGGGCAGACATGCAGTTACTACTTGATGCTTTAACAGAAACAGAGAAGCATTTGGTTTTAAAGGTGTCCAATGACTTAGCTGAGGATGCTTGCGTATCAACACAAGAGGATATTAAAGATGTATTTCCTCTTCAGGACCCAATGTGGGATCCTAATGAACCTGATCAATTAGCACAGCTTAAGGGATATCAAGACTTTCTAGTGAAAGGGCTAGAACGAGCAATTCCTAAGACAATAAATTGGTCAGCTTTATATGCTGTTAAACAAGGTCCCTCTCAAACACCCTCTGATTTTTTAGATCATCTACGGGACGCGATGCAGCAATATACCACCTTGGACCCTGGATTGGAGGAAGGAATACAACAACTAATAAATTTGTTTTTAGGACAATCCACAGGAGATATCAGGTGGAAACTTCAGAAGATCCGGGGCCCAAATAGCCGAGACTTGGAGACTCTATTGGATGAAGCATGGAGAGTCTTTAGTAACCAGAAGGAAGGATATAAACAAGGGATGAAGAAATTAGTAGCAGTAGTAAGGGAGGAAGGAAAGGAGAAATGCGAGCAAGACCTGCCAAGACAAGGACCACCCCGACTGGGAAAAGATCAGTGTGCATTTTGCAGGAAATTTGGACACTGGAAGAACCAGTGGCCAGAATGAAGAAGGGGTGATGAACAGAGAAAAAGCGATCGAGGGGGAGGAAGGGTGGTTGCTCATGCAAAGGAGGACTGAGGAGGACCGGAGGGCCCTACCCTAGGGGACTCTCTGGTTATAGTTAAACTAGGGAATAAAGAAAAGGAAGTGGAATTTTTAGTGGACACAGGGGCAACATTTTCAATGTTGAATAAGGCCCTAATACCTCTAACAAATGATTATGTTATGTTAAAGGGGGCTACTGGCCAATCTGAAAGAGCATATTTTTGCAAACCATTAAAATATAAATTGGGAAAGCAATGGGGAATTCACCGGTTTTTATATATGCCTAATGCCCCATCTGCACTTTTGGGCAGGGATCTGCTAGAGCAGCTGGATGCAAAAATAATATTTAAAAATTGAGAAATTATCTTGGAGGTAAAGGACCAACAATACATGGAGTTGTTGAGCCTAATGTTAATAACCAAAGAACTGGAGACTGTAAGTGAAGAAGAGAAAAACTTCAAGAAAATAATGGATCAAGTATTCCCTGGAGTATGGGCTTCTAATATACCAGGGCGAACAAAGAATGCATTACCTATACATATCAAGCTTAAGGAAGGAGAACGGGTAGTGAGGGTTAAACAATACCCCCTGAAGAAAGAAGATAGAGAAGGGATTAGCCCAATTATTGAAAATTTTTTGCAAATAAGACCGTTAAAAGAGTGTCAATCTGATTTTCATACTCGCATTTTGCCAGTAAAGAAGCCTGATGGGTCATATAGATTAGTACAAGATTTAAGGGTTGTTAAGAGAGTAACTGAAGACTTGTATCCAGTAGTTCCTAACCCTTACACCTTGTTAACTTGTTTAACACCTGAACTAACATGGTTTACAGTTTTAGATTTAAAGGATGCTTTCTTTTGCCTCACTCTCCAGGAAGCCAGCCAGAAAATTTTTGCATTTGAATGGGAGAACCCCAAAACTGGACAAAGGAACCAGCTCACATGGTGTGTATTACCACAGGGATACAGGAACTCTCCTACTATATTTGGGGAACAGCTTGCCAAGGACGTGGAATCTTGGGAACCTCCACCAGGAGAAGGACAGTTGCTCCAGTACGTGGATGATCTCCTGATAGCCACCCAGACACAGGAGTGGACGGTAAGCCTCCTAAACTTTTTGGGCCTGCAGGGGTATCAAGTATTCCAGAAGAAAGCCCAGATGGTGAGGCAAACAGTCATTTCCCTCGGTTATAAAGTGAGCGCTGGACAAAGGACCTTGGGCCAGGATCGCAAAGAAGCAATATGTCAGACCCCAAGACCTCAGACAGTGAAAGGACTGAGAACCTTTTAGGCATGACGGGGTGGTGCAGACTATGGATTTATAACTATGGGTTACTTGTTAAACCTCTGTATGCCCTGATCACAGAAGAGAGCAGAGATCTCCAGTGGACAAAAGAAGCAACCCAAGCCTTTGACCAACTAAAGAAGGCCCTCATGTCAGCTCCAGCCTTAGCACTTCCAGACGTGAGTGAACCATTTTTCCTGTTTTTCCACGAAAAACAAGGGGCCACCTTGGGAATACTAGCACAGAACTTAGGCCCATACCAGAGAGCAGTGTCTTATCTCTCCAAACAGCTGGATACGGCAGCTAAGGGATGGCCAGGGTGTCTCAGAGCTGTTGCAGCAGTGGCAGTGAACATCCAAGAAGCACACAAATTCACCCTAGGTCAGAAGATGACTGTGCTAGTATCCCACACAGTGTCTGCAGTCCTTGAGGCAGAAGGGGGGCATTGGCTCTCTCCACAGAGGTTTCTGAAGTACCAAGCTGTACTAGTAGAACAGGATGATGTTGAAATTGTGGTAACTAAGATTGTGAATCCAGCTTCCTTTCTCAGTGGGGGTATGGGAGAACCAGTGATCCATGACTGTCTGGAGACCATTGAGGCCACCAACTCCAGCTGCCTGGATCTGAAGGACATCCCACTCAAAGGTGCTGAGACTTGGTTTACTGATGGAAGCAGCTATGTCATCAGTGGAAAAAGGCATGCTGGGTATGCGGTTACCACAAGCAGAGAGGTCATAGAGTCTGGACCTTTATCAGCAAACACCTCTGCACAGAAGACTGAAATAATTGCCTTAACTCGAGCCTTAGAGATGGTAAAAGGAAGAGAGATTAACCTTTACACGGACTCGAGGTATGCATTCGGGGTGGTTCATGCACATGGAGTCATTTGGAAAGAGAGAGGACTGTTGAATTTGCAAGGGATGAATATTAAGCATGCACAAGAGATCCTGACACTACTAGATGCAGTGCAACTGCCTGAGAAGGTAGCCATCATGCACATTAAGGCACACCAAAGAGTGAGCTCTGAATTGGAAGAAGGGAACATGCTGGCAGACAGAGAGGCAAAAGACGCAGCCAAAGGTGAGGCATTTGAGGAGACAGTGGAGGCAACATTGATCCCAGATGGAAAGATTTCTACTGAAGGTAAGCCAGTGTACAATAAAAAGGATAAGAAACTTATTAAGGCAGAAAAAGCAAATTATAATCAAGAAGGATAGGCTGTAACAGAGGAAGGGAGACTTGTAGTGCCCTCCTATTTGTTGTGGTCATTAGTGCAAAAAGAACATGAAAAAACACACTGGGGAATAGATGCCCTGTATAACCATCTGAAAAGAAAAATTATAGGTAGGAAATTACAGGGCACAATAATACAAGTAACTCATCAGCATAGCCTTTGCCTCCAAACTAATCCTAAAAACATCCCAAGGCCTAAAGTTGGACAAATTGGGAAAGGTTGCGGACCTGGGCAGCAGTGGCAAATCGATTTTACAGAATTACCCAGGAAGGGGGGATATCATTATCTCCTGGTATTGACTGATACCTTTTCAGGTTGGCCAGAAGCCTTTTCTACTAGGACTGCTAAAGCACGAGAGGTAGCCAAAGCACTGTTGCAAGAAATAATACCAAGGGTTGGAGTTCCAGCCACCATCTCCTCAGATAGAGGGCCGCATTTTATCTCCAAAATTGTGCAACAAATTAGCCATCACCTGGGGATAGATTGGGAGCTGCATACCCCATATCATCCTCAATCGAGTGGCCAAGTGGAAAAGATGAATCATTTGATTAAACAACAGATTGTAAGGTTGGGACAAGAGGCAAACCTACCTTGGCCCCAGGCTCTCCCATTAGCATTATTCTGAATTTGGACAAAACCAAGAACAAAAGAAAAGTTGAGCCCCTTTGAAATATTATATGGGAGACCATATGCAGTTCAAGAAGGAATCACACCAACACAAGTAGGAAACCCTACATAGATATATGGTAGCCTTGAACAAACAATTAAGGGAAATTGAAAAATATGTGGCTGGAGCTCAAACCAGAGAATTAGATGGACCAGTACACGATGTACAATCTGGGGATTATGTATATGTTAAGTCTTTTGCAGAAAAAAGCCTGGAATACAGTAGGAAGGACCCTACCAGGTGCTCCTCACTGCCTTTACTGCAATCAAGATCAAAGAACAGAAGGCCTGCATCCATCACTCCCGAGTGAAGAAAGTCCCTGAGGGAGTCTGGAAAGTGACACCAGGTGACAACGAGCTGAGGTTGAAGCTCACCCACAACAGCGAATAAATGGACCTATAGAAATTATGGACATGATGGAGAACGTCGTAACTATTATAACAATGTCTGTGATTCATTGCTGATAACATGACCTGTTCCCCCTCGGTAGCTTCAATGGACTTATTCTTCATTGTACCTGTTCCCCCTCAATGACTTCAATAGACTTTCAGTGTCTTTTGCCTGTTCCCCCCTTAGACAGAGGACCATAAAAGACCCCTGAGATAGCCAAGATTTTGAGATTCTCCCCAACGCAAGAAAATGGATTGTCATTGTCTGGACCAGAGACGATTTTGTCTGCCTTGGTACCTATAATCCCCTTTCCCCTCCTTTTCATTCTATCCTTTATTTCCTTTCTGTCCCCTCTATTGCATTTGCTCTTGGCACTCAATAATAAAGGTGCATTTGTTGTGATTAAACTGATGGTCCCCTGCTGTTTGCCTTTTTGCACTTTGGGGATTGGCAAACGAGCCATCACAACACCTTGCTCCTCCAAGCGGATTTTGACACTCCCTCACGGGATTGGGACCTGCTGGCAGGGTCCCTTCCTACCCCAATAGTTCCGTGATTCTGTCAGGGACTTGCTTCCCTTTCCTTCTTCCCTCTGCTTCCAGCTGTGAATGTGCCAGAAAATGCCCAGCAAATCCACCTTTGCTGTGTGCTCTGGGAGCTCACATAGCTGCTGCACCTTGTCCCCTGCCCTGCACAGCTCCTCGGGAGGCACTGCAGGAGCAGCACCCTGGGAGCCTCAGGAATACCCCTCTGGGATGCATGGCACACACTCCCAGGGGCTGGAATTCCAGTTTCCAGCCAGGAAAAGATGTTCCTGCCCTTGAAGGCAAAGCTCTTAACAAGGAGCCAGAAACCAAGTGGAGCAAGATCCTACAGGGACATTTCACTGCCAGCCTTCATAACTTCACCCATGGCTGTAGCTCATGGATTGGGAATGAAATCAGGGCAGGGCCTTAGGAGGGAGCTGCCCTGGCTCAAGGGAGACACTGAGAGAGAAACAGAGCAGGCAAAGAAAGGCAGGAGAGAAAGAAGGACACAAACACAATCAGCTGAGAAGATGGCACTCTGAAAAACAAACTGCAAGTGACTGAAAAGGAATGGGATGGAAAGAAATATTTTTTTAACTTGTATTTCCAATCAAAATCCAATTTCCTCCCTTTCTCACCAACCTCCTCCTGGTGTCATTCAGCAGGGATGTCAGAATGTTCTTCATTCTGAGTGGATGTTCCAGGCTGCAGCCACAAGGAAACAGGGAATGGGGATTTTCCTGCTCCTGGGGAGTTTGACATCCTCAGCTGAGGAGAGGAGGCACCAGAAGGAAAGGACAGCTGGGCTTCATACTTCCACAGGAATGAAGACGGGGGGAATCTCTGATCATGTCTGCAGCTGCTCCCACAGGGATGTGAGGGCTGATGACTGCTGCAAAGTTCGCATGGCCCTGAAGAGTAGATGGTGTGCAGAAAGCAGGATATTGAAACTGCTTGGTATGTAGAAGTAGATAGAGAAGAACAAAGGGGTACTAAGCTGTTCTAACTGCAAGGCCAGCTGGACAGGCATGTATCGATCATAAAGATACTTTTAAGATAATAGTACAAGTCACATAGCAACCAATCATGAGCTTGGCTTTTGCAATATGTATGAGCTAATTAACGAACATATATAAACTGTGTAATCTGTTACAATAAACTGAGACTTGATGATCATGATATCATGAGTCTTGTCTCCCGCGGCATCCCTCCTACAACTGGCGCCCGAAAGCAGGGACCTGATCCGAGCCTAAGGCGAGAGAGGTGCTGCGTTGGGGTTCGGGTCCTGCAGCTGGAAGGACGGCGAAAGAGCTGATACTCTCTGCTCCACGCTCTGAGTGACCGCAGCGGCGGGCTCAGCCTATACGTACTGCCGAAGCCTGAAGGAGCCAGCAACGGTACCGACGTAATCATGGAAAGGCAAGCAGCATATGATTTATTTAGTGCTTCTCTTAGAAAAAGGCAGATTAGGGGGATTGACTTAGATAAGGATCTCCCTTCACTATTGCATCATGCTGATTCTTACGGCTTTTTCATTAACCCCCATAGTGTTCATAAACTTTCAGAATGGAGAAGATATAGGGATAAGTTGTGGGAATTAGTGTTAGATGAGGATAAACCAGGCAAGAAAATGAGTAAACTTTGGAGAGTGGTTGATAACAAATTGCTAATGTGTCAGGCAGAAAAGAGGGCAGTGGAAGCGATACGGACAGCTCTGGAGAAAAATAAGGAATGTGAACCCTCGCTTCTCTCCAGTGAGCCAAACCCTCTGGTTCTCACAAATTTTCCCATTCCCATCTCTGCTTCTGAAATGCCTGTACCTCCCATAGACACTAGTAGCATTGAGGTGCTGGAAATTGAGATCCAAATTGCTTTATGGCAACGGGACTGGGATCCCAAATTCACTTTGTGTGAACGGGGATCAGGTAGAACGGAGCAGGCGCGGGGCCAGACAGAGCGGGGCCAGCCAGCACCGAGCCGGAGGCGAGCCCGGGGCGGAGCGGACATCAGCCGAGAAACGGAAGGCCCCTTGTTGCCGAGCAGCAGCGCAAGGGGGGAGAGGGGCGTTCCTGGGGCTCAGCCGCGCTGGAGCCGGAGCAGGCGGGATGCGGCCGTGGCGGGGGTGTCTCTTCTCCCATCCACAAGGTGACACAACAAGGACGGGAGCGAGGCGGCGCCGCCCCTCATCTCCCCACAGCGCCCAGCAATGGCGGCGGAGATGGCGGCACAGTCCTGGTTGCCATGGCAGCGACAACGCCGAGAGCAGCAGCGCCACCGATGGCGGGATCGCAACACTACAGCAAAAATTTCAACAGCATCTTCCCAATTTCTTACAAGAGTCAGAAGACGTAATGAAAAAGTACAGCAGGACCGAGTGTTTTCCAAGATACCACGAAGGATGAACATTATGTGAATCAATGTTATTTCAAATATGATATGTACAAAAATCACTATATAAAGATAAAAATGTTAGTAATGATTTAATTACCAAAAATGTCTCTGAAAACAAAGAGTTGAGAAAATGTCATCTGATGGAATTTCAGTATTGAGTTTGTAATCTCTGTCTTTGGGTTTTTATAGATAATAATATAAGTAATAATGATTTTTAAGTTTTATAGATAATACGATAAATAGTGATTGTTAGGTTTTTGTAGGTAATGATAAGTAGTGATTGTTACTAATGTTATATGAGTGCTTTAAAAGGATTGTCTTAAACTATTTTAAACATTTCTTGTTAATAGGTTGATCATAAAATGTGAGTTGTCTGATTTTTGTGATAAGAATTATTATTAAGGTATTAAGGTATTAAGGTGTTGTTATAGTATTTACAGTCAGTTTTCATATGTTTTATTGTCTCTTTAGGTGATTGATTACAAGATGTTTTTTCAGGATCTTGTGTTTTTGATTTTTTAACTACTCATGTGTTTTCTTTATCCAATCTTTTATACAGCTGCAAATCATCTTCCTTTAAAATTCATTGTCCAAATTTTAGTTCAAGATTTCAGACTTCAAATTTTCAGATTTCTAAAGAAAGGGTTTGTTATATTTAGAGGATTTTTGTCTTAAAAGAGATTTTAGAAATGTTCAATTATTTGATAGTTTGATAAATTTTTAATAATAAGGTTTTTTACTTATAACTGTTATTTCTAGGACTTTTGTTCTATAATGTGTTAAAACATATCCTCCAATTAGAGTTTGAGCTCTGGCCAAGCTCTCGCTCTACGTGGATGGTGTGATTGACCCAAGTGTTTTCTGCATCAAAAAGTATTCAAGTCCTTTTGGCTTGACAATTTGACCATATAGGGCAGCTGAGCCTCAAAGGGAGTTTTGGAGAAACAAGATCCGGACATGTTTTATCCAAATCTCTGTTGTTTTAAGGTTTATCAGCTGCTGCAGACTCTGGGATGACAATTTGATAGTGTAGCACTTGGTAACTGTGATTTTATATGTAATATTAATTGTGTATTATCTGATTGATTTTTATTTGTTGTTAGTTTCTTTACTATATGCATTGTTTTGTTCTTGATGTTTTTTCATTTTTATAACAAAGATGTTGATATTTCCATTTCTTCATGCAAATTTTAAGAAACAGAATTGAGAGAGGACCCTCCAGTCCCTGTGGGGGGTGTTGAGTTTGTTTGTGTTTTAGCAGGTGCAGAATCTGGATAGATTTCATTGAAGAATGTTAAACTTATCAATTTCAAGAGAACACTAATCTCTCCACAAGTGAATCAGAGGATGCACAGCAAAAGTGGATTGTGCAAAGATTTGTGTTTCACCCACAGAAGATTGTAGACTTTGGGTTTTTTCATAAGTGTGTTTTTAATTATGTTATAGACTTTTTTACTAAGTTTTAATGAGTTTTAGTAATGCCTGTGATTTTTCTGTTCATTTTACCATTGCTTTTCAATGGCAAAAGAAAAAGAGGGACAATCAATTAGATAATCAAAAGCATAACATTAAGTTTATCATAAATATAGTTTGTATTTAGAATTAAGTTTGTTCCTTTCATGTTAAACAGAACAATCAAAAACATGAGAAATATGAAGTGGGGTGCACTTCTGTAATACTAAGCTCATTTTTCACCCCACGAGTTGCTTCAGTGCAAGCTCTCACACAATTAAAAATCCTAGCCTACTGGACAGAAAAATAAATTAATATTTCATCTAAAATGTTAAGTGAGCTTCCCACAAATATAAGTAGTATCTGTCATGCAGTTCTGCAAAACAGAGCAGCTGCCACTAATTTACTTCTTCTAGCCCAAGGTCATAGTTGTGAAGTGTAAGAGAAGGGTGACCTTTTTGTTCGATGCAGCTGCAGATAGTAATTTGTTTCAAAGAAGTATGTTTTTACAGCGGTAATAGGCAACAGGCTGTGAATTGCTGATAATACGCATTCCTAACCTTTTACAGCGGTAGTAGGCAGTAGGCTTTGCAGTGCTTAACTGATAACATGCATTTCTAAGATAACACGTATACTTGAGACTGTGAGAATCCCCAGATCAAAAGACACCTGTGAGGAAGACAACCAGCCTTCATCCCATGACCACCAGGAGGCAGAAAACGACCACCTAGCAACAGAATGCGACTGCGCAGAAGAAACGAGTGAACTAAGGAAGGAGATAAAAACAGTGAGCTAGGGGATCACAGCGCAGCAGTTTGGCGGAGCGGTTGCTCCCCTCTGTCGCCGCAGCGCTGCTTTTTGCTTTGCTCTCATATACTCTCTTAAATGAATTAAATAAATTCTGTTAATCGGATCAGATGGCCTCTTGTGCTCAATCATAACATGAAGAATTTTAAGGAATGTGCTGTATGAACTTATCTGATCACTCTACATCTATCCATAAGAAAATACAAAAATTGACCGAGCTAACTCATCAGTTAAAGGTAGAGGATAGATTAGGTTTAAAAAGATAGCTAAAAGGACTGGGGATAGGGCCGTGGTTAAGAGACATTATCAAATACGACATAATAGTTCTAAGCATAATTGTGATACTTTTGTTTGTTTTGCCCTGTGTGTTTACTTGCTTACAAGGCTTAATGCAGCAGCTTTTGCAAAAAATGCTGAATGCACATCTTCTTGTAAAAAAGGAAAACGGGGGAGATGAAGAGAGCCTGACAGAGGAATGGTTGAACAACAAGGGACATGATACTGTAAAATTAATCCAAATAGGGAGGGCTACGTGACTGCTGCAAAGTTCGCATGGCCCTGAAGAGCAGATGGTGTGCAGAAAGCAGGATATTGAAACTACTTGGTATGTAGAAGTAGATAGAGAAGAACAAAGGGGTACTAAGCTGTTCTAACTGCAAGGCCAGCTGGACAGGCATGTATCGATCATAAAGATACTTTTAAGATAATAGTACAAGTCACATAGCAACCAATCATGAGCTTGGCTTTTGCAATATGTATGAGCTAATTAACAAACATATATAAACTGTGTAATCTGTCAGAATAAACTGAGACTTGATGATCATGATATCATGAGTCCTGTCTCCCGTGGCATCCCTCTAACAACTGGCGCCCGAAAGCAGGGACCTGATCCGAGCCTAAGGCGAGAGAGGTGCTGCGTTGGGGTTCGGGTCCTGCAGCTGGAAGGACGGCGAAAGAGCCGATACTCTCTGCTCCACGCCCTGAGTGACCGCAGCGGCGGGCTCAGCCGATACGTGCTGCCGAAGCCTGAAGGAGCCAGCAACGGTACCGACGTAATCATGGAAAGGCAAGCAGCATATGATTTATTTAGTGCTTCTCTTAGAAAAAGGCAGATTAGGGGGATTGACTTAGATAAGGATCTCCCTTCACTATTGCATCATGCTGAGTCTTACGGCTTTTTCGTTAACCTCCATAGTGTTAATGAACTTTCCGAATGGAGGAGATATGGGGATAAGTTGGTGGAGTTAGTGTTAGATGAGGATAAATCGGGTAAGAAGATGGGTAAGCTTTGGCGGGTAGTTCATAGTAAATTGTTAATGTGTCAGGCAGAAAAGAGGGCGGTGGAAGAGATACGGACGGCTCGGGAGAAAAATAAGGAATGTGAACCTTCGCTACTCTCCAGTGAGCCAAACCCTCCGGTTCTCACAAATTTTCCCATTCCCATCTCTGCTTCTGAAATGCCTGTACCTCCCATAGACACTAGTAGCATTGAGGTGCTGGAAATTGAGATCCAAATTGCTTTATGGCAACGGGACTGGGATCCCAAATTCACTTTGTGTGAACGGGGATCAGGTAGAACGGAGCAGGCGCGGGGCCAGACAGAGCGGGGCCAGCCAGCACCGAGCCGGAGGCGAGCCCGGGGCGGAGCGGACATCAGCCGAGAAACGGAAGGCCCCTTGTTGCCGAGCAGCAGCGCAAGGGGGGAGAGGGGCGTTCCTGGGGCTCAGCCGCGCTGGAGCCGGAGCAGGCGGGATGCGGCCGTGGCGGGGGTGTCTCTTCTCCCATCCACAAGGTGACACAACTAGGACGGGAGCGAGGCGGCGCCGCCCCTCATCTCCCCGCAGCGCCCAGCAATGGCGGCGGAGATGGCGGCACAGTCCTGGTTGCCATGGCAGCGACAACGCCGAGAGCAGCAGCGCCACCGATGGCGGGATCGCAACACTACAGCAAAAATTTCAACAGCATCTTCCCAATTTCTTACAAGAGTCAGAGACGTAATGAAAAAGTACAGCAGTACCGAGTGTTTTCCAAGATACCACGAAGGATGAACATTATGTGAATCAATGTTATTTCAAATATGATATGTACAAAAATCACTATATAAAGATAAAAATGTTAGTAATGATTTAATTACCAAAAATGTCTCTGAAAACAAAGAGTTGAGAAAATGTCATCTGATGGAATTTCAGTATTGAGTTTGTAATCTCTGTCTTTGGGTTTTTAGAGATAATAATATAAATAATAATGATTTTAAAGTTTTATTGATAATACAATAAATAGTGATTGTTAAGTTTTTGTAGATAATGATAAGTAGTGATTGTTACTAATGTTATATGAGTGCTTTAAAAGGATTGTCTTAACCTATTTTAAACATTTCTTGTTAGTAGGTTGATCATAAAATATGAGTTGTCTGATTTTTGTGATAAGAATTATTATTAAGGTATTAAGGTATTAAGGTGTTGTTATAGTATTTACAGTCAGTTTTCATATGTTTTATTGTCTCTTTAGGTGATTGATTACAAGATGTTTTTTCAGGATCCTGTGTTTTTGATTTTTTAACTACTCATGTGTTTTCTTTATCCAATCTTTTATACAGCTGCAATTCATCTTCCTTTAAAGTTCATTGTCCAAATTTTAGTTCAAGATTTCAGACTTCAAATTTTCAGATTTCTAAAGAAAGGGTTTGTTATATTTAGAGGATTTTTGTCTTAAAAGAGATTTTAGAAATGTTCAATTATTTGATAGTTTGATAATTTTTTAATAATAAGGTTTTTTACTTATAACTGTTATTTCTAGGACTTTTGTTCTATAATGTGTTAAAACATACCCTCCAATTAGAGTTTGAGCTCTGGCCAAGCTCTGGCTCTACGTGGATGGTGTGATTGACCCAGGTGTTTTCTGCATCAAAAAGTATTCAAGTCCTTTTGGCTTGACAATTTGACCATATAGGGCAGCTGAGCCTCAAAGGGAGTTTTGGAGAGACATGATCCGGACATGTTTTATCCAAATCTCTGTTGTTTTAAGGTTTATCAGCTGCTGCAGACTCTGGGATGACAATTTGATAGTGTAGCACTTGGTAACTGTGATTTTATATATAAATAGTGTATTATATGATTGATTTTTATTTTATTGTTAGTTTCTTTACTATATGCATTGTTTTGTTCTTGATGTTTTTTCATGTTTATAACAAAGATGTTGATATTTCCATTTCTTCATGCAAATTTTAAGAAACAGAATTGAGAGAGGACCCTCCAGTCCCTGTGGGGGGTGTTGAGTTTGTTTGTGTTTTAGCAGGTGCAGAATCTGGATAGATTTCATTGAAGAATGTTAAACTTATCAATTTCAAGAGAACACTAATCTCTCCACAAGTGAATCAGAGGATGCACAGCAAAAGTGGATTGTGCAAAGATTTGTGTTTCACCCACAGAAGATTGTAGACTTTGGGTTTTTTCATAAGTGTGTTATTAATTATATTATAGACTTTTTTACTAAGTTTTAATGAGTTTTAGTAATGCCTGTGATTTTTCTGTTCATTTTGCCATTGCTTTTCAATGGCAAAAGAAAAAGAGGGACAATCAATTAGATAATCAAAAGCATAACATTAAGTTTATCATAAATATAGTTTGTATTTAGAATTAAGTTTGTTCCTTTCATGTTAAACAGAGCAATCAAGAACATGAGAAATATGAAGTGGGGTGCACTTCTGTAATACTAACCTCATTTTTCACCCCACGAGTTGCTTCAGTGCAAGCTCTCACACAATTGAAAATCCTAGCCTACTGGACAAAAAAGTAAATTAGTATTCCATCTAAAATGTTAAGTGAGCTTGCCACAAATATAGGTAGTATCTTTCATGCAGTTCTGCAAAACAGAGCAGCTGCCACTAATTTACTTCTTCTAGCCCAAGGTCATAGTTGTAAAAAATTTGAAGGAATGTGCTGTATAAACTTATCTGATCACTCTACATCCATCCACAAACAAATACGAAAATTAACCAAGCTAACTCAATAGTTAAAGGTAGAGGATGGATTAAGTTTAGAAGGACAGCTAAGAGATTAGGGATCGGACCATGGTTAAAGGACATTATCAAATACGGCATAATAGTTCTAAGCATAATTGTGATACTTTTGCTTGTTTTGCCCTGTGTGTTTACTTGCTTGCAAGGCTTGATGCAGCAGCTTTTGCAGAAAATGCTGAATGCACATCTTCTTGTACAAAAGGAAAACGGGGGAGATGAAGAGAGCTTGACAGAGGAATGGTTGTACAACAGGGGACATGATACTGTAAAATTAATCCAAATAGGAAGGGCTACGTGACTGCTGCAAAGTCCACATGACCCTGAAGAGCAGATGGTGTGCAGAAAGCCAGATATTGAAACTGCTTGGTATGTAGAAATAGATAGAGAAGAACAAAGAAGTACTAAGCTGTTCTAGCTGCAAGGCCAGCTGGACAGGCAAGTATCATTCACAAAAATAGTTTTAAGATAATAGTACAAGTCACATAGCAACCAATCATGAGCTTGGCTTTTGCAATATGTATGAGCTAATTAACGAACATATATAAACTGTGTAATCTGTCACAATAAATTGAGACTTGATGATCATGATATCATGAGTCTTGTCTCCCGCGGTACCCTCCAACACCTCTCTTCTTGAAATTGCGAAGGGTGTGTGTGAACTGCTCTTCTATTTTTCTTTTTCTGCTGATGAAGGTTGGAGTTTGTTTGATGTTTCTTCTTGTTCTTTTTGTTGATGCCCGACCAGGGACGCCATGTGTGAGAACCCCAGCCTTGCTCTGGGGTCTCATAAGGTGTTGAAATCACTCCTCCAACCCGTGCTCCCAAAGAAAAACTCCGCAGGCTTTTGCAATTCAGTCTCAAGGGAGTTTATTGTTAGTTATCTAAAAGATTCTCTTCTCGGGCTGCGGCTGCTTGGTCAGTGGCCTGGGTAGAGGCACACACACACACTGACATCCTCTCTATCTGCTGTCTTCTTTGTCTCTCCCCCGGCCCATGGCTGCTGCTATCTTTTATATGATATATTACGTATTACATGTTTATAGTATTCCCCCAGTACCTACTACCTATATTACAAAGTGCTTTCCTACTCTAAACCAATCTGTGAGAGCCAACACCACGAAGAACAGGGAGGCAAGGAAAAGGAAAGAGGAAGAACAGGATCAGCCCACTTTCCTCCACCTTAGAACTTCTGACCCCCATGTACAAAGTAAAAACCCCCGTGTACAAGTGTTAAAACCCTTCTGTACAATACTAAAAAAAATTAGCTTCTGTTTTGTAACTACTTTTGCTATACAATCTAACCCTTTGTGACTGCTTGTTCCACCTTCAAAGTTGGTAATTCATTCCATGGCTCAAACTCAAAATCACAGCTGTTTCCAGCTGCCTGCCATGGTCTAAAACGCTTCTAACATAGGCCTGAAACCTCTAAAAATGTCTGAGTAACACTTTGAGTTCTGACAAAAGAGGTGTCAGAGTGACATCACAGAGAGGAATTTGTGACATCACAAAAAGCTTTGTGACCTCACAGGGTCTGTGCTACAACACAGCCACCAACATGTCACGTCACAGAGAGCTGTGTGACATCACATACAAGTCACTGTGATGTCTCAGAGAGACGTGTGGCGTCACAGAGGTGTCAGTTTGACATCATAGAGATGTCATTGTCATGTCCGAAGAGGTTCTGTGACATCACAAATACGTCCGTGTGACATCATAGATGGCTGTGTAACCTCACAAGGTCAATGTGACATCACAGAGATGTCATTGAGACGTCACAGATATATCACTTTGACATCACAGAAAGTTCTGTGACATCACAGGGATGTCTGTGTGACATCACTAAAAGCCCTCTGACCTCACAGAAATGTCAGTGCGACATCACGAAGAGCTGTGTGACATCACAGAGATGTCCATGTGACATCACTGTGATCTGTGTGACGTCACAGATGTGTCAGTGTGGCATCAGAGAGATGTCATTGTAACATCAAAGGAGGATCTGTGCAATCACAGAGGAGTCAGTGTGACATCAAATAGAACTGTGTGACATCACATTGATGTCAGTGTTGCATCACAGAGAGCTGTGTGACATCACAGAGTTGTCACTGTGACGTCAGAAAAAACTGTGTGACCTCGAAGGGTCACTGTGATGTCACAGAGGTGTCAGAGTGACATCACAGAGATGTCTTTGTGACATCACAAAAACCTTTGTGACCTCACAGGGTCTGTGTGACGTCACAGCCATCTAAGTGTGGCGTCAGAGATGAGTCATTGTAACATCACAGAGATGTCAGTGTGACGCCAGAGGAGGATGTGTGACATCACAGAGATGTCCAAGTGACATCATAGACAGCTGTGTGACCTCACAAGGTCAATGAGACAAAACAGAGATGTCAGTGTGACGTCACAGAGATATCTCTGTGACATCACAGGAAGTTCTGTGACATCACAGAGATGTCAGAGTAACATCAAAAAGATGTAAGTGTGACATTCCAAAAAGCTGAGTGCTGTCACAGAGATTTCAGTGTGACATCACAGAGAGCTGTGTGACATCACAGAGACATCCATGTGACATCACAGAGAGCTGTGTGATGTTATGGAGGTATCACTGACATCACAGAGAAGTCAGTGTGATATCACAGAGAGCTTTGTGACATCACAGATATTGGTGCAACATCACAGGGATGTCCCTGTGACATCTCAGAGAGCTGTGTGATGTCACAGAGATGTCAGAGTGACATCTCAAAAAGATGTGTGACCTCACAAGGTCAATGTGACATCACAGAGTTGTCAGAGTGACATCACATAGATGTCTTTGTGATGTCACAAAAAGATTTGTGACCTCACAGGGCCTGTGCAACGTCACAGCCATCTAAGTGTTGCCTCACAGAGGTCTCAGAGTGACATCATAGACATGTCATTGTGACGTCAGAAGAGGTTGTGTGTAATCACAAAAATGTCCCTGTGACATCATAGACAGCTGTGTGACCTCACAAGGTCAATGTGACCTCACAGAGATGTCAGTGTGACGTCACAGAGATATCTCTTTGACATCACAGGAACTTCTGTGACATCACAGAGATGTCTGTGTGACATCACTAAAAGCCCTGTGACCTCACAGAAAAGTCAGTGCGACATCACGATAAGCTGTGTGACATCACAGAGATGTCCATGTGTGTCTTGGTTTGACAAGATAGCAATCTGTGAAAGAGGGCAAAGCCTCCTGTGCAATGGAAATGGCAAACCCCCCTCCCTCCGAATTACCAGGATCTTTAAATTAAAAGGCTCTCAGGCAAAGATATGGGAATGGGAGTAACTGCGGTGGTGTGTTTTTCTTTCATTTAATATTTGTTTAATATCTGTTTCCCCCCGCCAAGCCCCCAATCTCCTCCTCTCCCCAGTGTCAGTCTTCCCTAGCTCTCCCCTCATCTCCAAGTGGTATTGGACTATTTGTACTATTCCACTCCCCTGTTTCCCCTGATAGGTTTGTGATATGTTAGTTCTGCCCTAAACTCCTCCCCTGCTATTCCCTTAGTGGTTACTGTTCCTACACCCCTCCTCCTGAGTTCTGTATAAAACCTCTGCTCCCGCCCCCGAGGGGGTCTTGGGGTTCGCTGAATAAAACCATCCCGTTCACCCCCAAGTCCCGTGCCGCCTTTGTCTGTCCCCGCGCACCACGAACTGAACTGCAGAGCTTGCAGGGGGAAGCGGCCGCCCGTTCTCTTCCCTCACCGCCCAGCCTGGCACGGCTCGGAGTGCCGCGGCGAGAGGAGTGCATGCCGCGCCACAACATATGGTAGCAGAGGATGGTTCCCTCCTTCGTCTTGTAAAAAAAATGGGCAAATTCTTGGGGGCGCCCGCCTCACAGAAGAAGAAGGAGGGAAGAGGAAAATCTACGGCCGTAAAAGCTCTGCCGCATGCTATGAGGAGCTGAGCACCGAGCGAAAAAGATTGAGGCTCCGGGACCCTCTTTGTTCTCGCGATCTACCCGCCCTGGAGCAGCCGCGCTGCACGGGCAGCTGGGCTGCAGAGCTTTTTGGCGGGCAGACTTACCCAAGGACACAGAGGGCGGTTTTGGCAGCGGCTCGGGGGAGCCTGAAGAAAGGCTGACCGAGAAGAGGTTCCTCAGTCAACATCTGCAGCGAGACCACCGGAGGCTGATAGTGGCCGAAACCAAGGCTTCGGGGACGAGTCTTGGTTTAACGGGAACACCCAGGCCTCCGGAAGGGCCAAAACCGGGAAGGAACATGCCCAGTTTTTAGCGCGACTTTTCCATCAAGTCGAAGAGAAGATTCAAGCCATCTCCGTCCGAGCCTGCAAGGTAAGGTAGGCTACACGGGGTGGGGATCGCCCCGACGGGCGGCTGGGTCTGCCACTTTTTTTTTTGCGTTTTAACCCCCGTCTGCACCTAGACTGGGGCTGTAGCCTTGCATGTCCCTGGCAGGCAGGTGGGTTTTCCTTTTCTGGGGGAAGCTAGCTCTGAGTGCTATTCTTCGCCTAGTCTTCTGTGGGGACCTAGATTGGATCGCTTTTTCTTCTCCTCGAAAATGTTGTCTTCTCTATCCTCCCCTCCCCATTCTGGGCTGGACGGAGGGGGTAGAAAAGACACCAGTAGGGAACAGCTAAGAGGGCGACACGTTAGCTATAGGAGAGTTGTTCTGCGTTGGGCCCCCCCCGCCCCCTCCTATAAATTTCCCCTTTTTGCTTCTGTGAAGCTCCCTATATCCCCATCCCCTCGGACTTTCCTAAAACCCTTTCCTATCCTCCCTTGGGGATTGCTGTGGCCGAGCCGCCCCAAGTGCCCTGCCGGACACTGCTCAGGCCAAGTGCAGTGTATCTGGCACCCCCTCCCAAGATGGCGCTGGCCACGCCGCTCGGGACCCATTTTCCTGCCTTGACCCTTCTTTTCTGCCCCTGGTTTCCCGCCAGTCCCATCTCTCTCCCAATAGCCCTGCACCATCCCTGCACGAGGCTAGTCCCTATTGTGGGGAGGCGGGGTTGGATATTCCCCAATCCTTCTTCTGGCTCTTCCTCCGGGGGGAAGGTCGGGAGGGATCTTCTTCCGAGGAAATGGAGCCGAAACCCGGGACTGAGGATCCATAATTTTGTCTTCCCCCTAAAATGGCGGCGCCCCGGTCCACCCCTTACCGATACCCCCTGTTAATCATGGCAATCACTAATTAAGTGATTGTCTGATTCCCCTATCATATTCCTTAATGTACCCTACCCAATACTCCTTTTTATTTAACTACGAATTCCTCTTTTTGCTTTTGATTATTTTTTTAATAATCTGTTTGTTGAGTTATATTTTATAGAAAGAAAAATCATCCCAGTTAATTAATACTCAAGATATTAGGCCCACCTCGCAAACAAACATTCAAATTGAACAAACCACACCGCTATCCGCTGACTCTGCTTTAAGACAAGCGCCGTTATCCGCTGACTCTGCTTTAAGAATTTGAGAAGCTGAACATCGCAAACGCCGTAACGAAGCAAGTTCTAAATCAGATGAAGTCACAAATCCTGCTGTGCTTTGTACCCTTAATTTGGACTTTACTTTAAGGACAATTTTATATATTCCAGATGAAGTTTTTATATGTTTCATACGTTATAATCACAATTAGTTTATCATTTTTTGATGTCTTTCAACTTATGTTTTTTTTAATAATATGTAATGTTACAATTTGATTTTATATTAAGCTGTTTTATTGTAATTATAATTAATTCAGTATTTTCTAATATTTTTTGACTTAAAGGCTGTGTTTTTAACCATTATTGCTACAGGAATCGCATAACTAGTGTATCGCTTCAGGCTTGCTGCATTGCTGTGAAGTTTAAAAATTTATTAGTTATATTTAGTTAATCTTTTATTGTATTTAATTCCAATAATTCCATTTAATTATTTTATTTAAATTAGATAATTATAATTTTAATAATTCTAATTCAATTTTTTAGTTTAATTTCTGTTAACTATTTCATTCTATTTCAATCACCTAGTCTTTATCTGATTTCAATTCTATTTCAATTATTTCAATTATTTACATTATTCTAGATTGTTACTCAGAGCAGCAAAACAGCAAGTTTTGTACAGTCTTATGTCTGATTTAGGATGTTACTACTCTTCCTATCCTATAAATGCAATAATGTGTCTTTCATGTCCTTTAAGTAATTTACAATGTTATCATATGATTTTATATTATTTGCATGTTATATTAATTTGCTTAAACCACAGAATTCTCCTTCCTTTTGTAAAAGAAAAGAGGGAGATGCGGTGGTGTGTTTTTCTTTCATTTAATATTTGTTTAATATCTGTTTCCCCCCCCCAACCCCCCAATCTCCTCCTCTCCCCAGTGTCAGTCTTCCCTAGCTCTCCCCTCATCTCCAAGTGGTATTGGACTATTTGTACTATTCCACTCCCCTGTTTCCCCTGATAGGTTTGTGATATGTTAGTTCTGCCCTAAACTCCTCCCCTGCTATTCCCTTAGTGGTTACTGTTCCTACACCCCTCCTCCTGAGTTCTGTATAAAACCTCTGCTCCCACCCCCGAGGGGGTCTTGGGGTTCGCTGAATAAAACCATCCCGTTCACCCCCCAAGTCCCGTGCCGCCTTCGTCTGTCCCCGCGCGCCATGAACTGAACTGCAGAGCTTGCAGGGGGAAGCGGCCGCCCGTTCTCTTCCCTCACCGCCCAGCCTGGCACGGCTCGGAGTGCTGTGGCGAGAGGAGCGCATGCCGCGCCACAACAAGTAACAATTTTTTACTAGGAGAAAACTAGATAACAATTTAAAAAGGCAAATGCAATTGGTACAAACAAAAACTAGTGATAATGTCCACAACCTGAGGAGTCGGGGTGTTGGTAGTAGTCCGGTGGCAATGATAGCTGCTCCTCTTGCAGTGGCTGATGAATTGCAGCTGCAGTGGTGATCTTTTGAAGGGTATAGTTTTCCTCCGAAGATCTGGTGGCAGTGGGGCCAGTCTTCCTCTGCGCCAGGGTTGCCTCCGAGCTCCACCACCGCTGCCTCACTGCGCTCCGGCTGCTTCTCTGCGAGTGCCACCGAAGGAGCTGCTTCTCTGCCAATCCCGCAAAGAGCGAGCTGCTCTGTCCCCAAAAAGATACCCCCTTATACCATAAAGGAGTGCTTGGCCTCCCCCTCTGGGTGGAACCTCTCACAATGGGATGGTGTTACATTTACCAGCCCTGCAGTGAGTCAGTCAATAGTGTATAAACAAACCATTGCCTCTACAGGGCAAACCATTGTCTTTGGGAGAGATAACAAAACCTGCCCCAACCTCCAACAGATGGCAAATAGAATACAAGCTTATCTTACAAACCAGGACATTATCCACCCCTTATTCTATTTCCATCTGCACACAATGAAATATTACACCCAGTTCTCACTTAAGACCAAGTTTCCCTGTGGTACACAGCGGGTCTCCCCGTCTTTCTGCATTACCCACCAAGTGTAACCAGGTCCTTGAGCAAAGACAATCCCACAAATGGGTTGGTCTTTTCCTGAGGTGGGATTAATCCAAACAGTTTTCCCTAAAATACCTTTCATATGTACTACAGGGACCTTATCTCTATCTACTGTGTGTAAGGGTTCTGACTGGGCAGGGCCAGCTCGATTGACAGACCTTCGGGTGTTGACCATCCAGGTTGCTTTTGCCAGGTTAATTTCCCAGTTTCTAAATGTTCCCCCACCAAGTGCCTTCAGGGCAGTCTTAAGGAGTCCGTTGCACCATTCAACTTTGCCGGCAGCTGGAGCATGATAGGGAATATGATATATCTATTCGATACCATGTTCTCTGGCCCAGGTGTTGATAAGGCTGTTCTTGAAATGGGTGCCGTTGTCAGACTCAATTCTCTCAGGGGTGCCGAGTCTCCACAGGACTTGCTTTTCCAAGCCTAAGATGGTGTTCCGGGCAGTGGCATGAGGTACAGGGAAAGTCTCCAGCCATCCAGTGGTGGCTTCCACCATGGTCAGCACGTAGCGCTTGCCTTGGCGTGTCTGGGGCAGAGTGATATGGTCAATCTGCCAGGCCTCCCCATACTTGTACTTGGACCACCGCCCACCATACCATAGGGGCTTCACTCTCTTGGCCTGTTTGATGGCAGCACACGTCTCACAGTCATGGATAACCTGGGAAACACTATCTATGGTTAGATCCACCCCTCGGTCTCGTGCCCACTTGTAGGTGGTATCTCTGCCCTGATGACCTGAGGCATCATGAGCCCATCGAGCTAGGAACAACTCCCCCTTATGGTGCCAATCAAGGTCTATCTTTGACACCTCTATTTTTGCTGCCTGATCTACCTGCTCGTTGTTTCGGTGCTCTTCATTAGCCCAACTTTTGGGGACATGGGCATCTACATGACGGACTTTCACCGTCAGCTTTTCCACCCGAGAGGCAATGTCTTTCCATATATCAGCAGCCCAGATTGGCTTTCCTCTACGTTGCCAGTTGGCCTTCCTCCACCTTCCCAGCCAGCCCCACAGAGCATTGGCTACCATCCATGAATCAGTATAAAGGTAGAGCTTTGGCCACTTCTCCCTTTCAGCAATGTCCAGAGCCAGCTGAACGGCTTTGAGTTCAGAGAGTTGGCTTGATCTACTTTCTCCTTCGGTAGCTTGTGCAACTTGGCGTGTGGGGCTCCATATGGCTGCTTTCCACTTCCGGTTCATCCCTACAATGCGACAGGAACTGTCAGTGAAAAGAGCGTAGCAGGTCACCTCTGCTGGTAGTTGGTTGTATGGTGGAGCCTCTTCAGCCCTTGCCACTTGTACCTGCTCCTCATCATCAGTGAGACCAAAGTTTTCACTTTCTGGCCAGTTCGTAATTATCTCCAAAATCCCAGGGCGATTCAGGTTTCCAATATGGGCGTGTTGAGTGATGAGGGCAATCCATTTGCTCCATGTGGTGTCAGTGGCATGGTGGGTAGTAGGAACCTTTCCTTTAAACATCCACCCCAGCACCGGTAGTCGGGGTGCCAGGAGGAGTTGTGCTTCTGTGCCAATTACCTCCGAGGCGGCTTGAACTCCTTCAAAGGCAGCCAAGATTTCCTTCTCTGTGGGAGTGTAGTTGGCTTCAGACCCTCTGTAACTTCGGCTCCAGAATCTCAGTGGTCGGCCTCGAGTCTCCCCAGGGACTTTCTGCCAAAGGCTCCAGGACAACCCATGGTTCCCGGCTGCAGAGTAGAGCACATTCTTGACCTCTGGTCCCGTCCTGACAGGTCTAAGGGCTACAGCATGAGCGATCTCCTGCTTGATCTGGGTGAAGGCTTGTTGCTGCTCAGGGCCCCAGTGGAAATCATTCTTCTTTCGGGTAACCAGATAAAGAGGGCTCACAATCTGGCTATACTCGGGAATGTGCATTCTCTAGAAACCAGGAAAGCTTGTGTTTCCTTTTTGCTGGTTGGTGAGGACATAGTTGTGATCTTGTTGATGACCTCAGTGGGAATCTGGTGCTGTCCATCTTGCCATTTCACTCCCAGGAACTGGATCTCTTGGGCAGGTCCCTTGACTTTGCTCTTCTTGACGGCGAAGCCAGCTTCTAGTAGTATCTGGATGATCCTCTCACCTTTCTCAAACAATTCTGCCGCTGTGCTCCCCCACACAATGATGTCATCAATGTATTGCAGGTGTTCTGGAGCCTCACCCTTTTCTCGTGCAGTCTGGATCAGCCCATGGCAGATGGTGGGGCTGTGTTTCCACCCCTGGGGCAGTCGGTTCCAGGTGTACTGCACGCCCCTCCAGGTGAAAGCGAACTGAGGCCTGCATTCTGCTGCCAGAGGAATGGAGAAAAACGCATTAGCAATATCAATGGTGGCATACCACTTTGCTGCCTTGGACTCCAGCTCGTACTGGAGTTCCAGCATATCCGGCACAGCAGCGCTCAGCGGTGGAGTCACTTTATTTAAGCCACGATAGTCCACAGTCAATCTCCATTCTTTGTCAGATTTGCGCACAGGCCAGATGGGGCTGTTGAAGGGTGAGTGGGTTTTGCTGACCACCCCTTGGCTTTCCAGCTCCCGAATCATTTTGTGGATGGGGATCACGGCATCTCAATCCGTCTGATACTGCCGGCGGTGCACTGTCGAGGTCGCAATTGGCACGTGTTGTTCTTCCACCCTTAGGAGTCCTACTGCAGAGGGGTTTCTGACAGGCAAGGTGTTCAATTGCTTAATGTCTTCTGCCTCTACAGCGGCTATTCTAAAAGCCCACCTGAGTCCCTTTGGGTCTTTGTAATATCCGTTCCAGAGGAAGTCTATGCCTAGGATACACGGAGCATCTGGGCTAGTCACTATAGGATGTTTCTTCCACTCCTTCCCAGTCAGGCTCACCTCGGCTTCTACTAGAGTCAATTGTTGTGATCCCCCTGTCACACCAGCAATGGAAACAGGCTCTGCCCCCACATGTCCCGATGGTATCAGAGTACACTGTGCACCAGTATCAACTAAAGCATCATATTTTTGTGGCTTTGATGTGCCAGGCCATCGGATCCACACTGTCCAGAAGATCCGGTTTTCCCGTGCCTCTCCCTGGCTAGAGACAGGTCCCCTCTAACACTGGTTATCATTCCTTTCCTGGGCATACATACTAGAGGTCCCTTTAAGGGAGTCTGACAGATCGTACCCACAAGCTTGGTCACGGGAGGCTGAGGCTACCTTCACTTTGGTGGAACTCCCCCGGTTAGAGTTTCCCTCCTTAAGCTGACGGACCCGTGCTGCCAGGACAGAAGTGGGTTTCCCATCCCACCTCCCCATGTCTTCCCCATGGTCACGCAGGAAGAACCACAGATTAGCCCTTGGGGTGTACCCTCTCTCTCTAGCTGGGGATTGTTGGGCGCTGATTCTGGGGCCTGTGACTCTCACGGGTGCTGTATTAACCTTCCTCATCTCCTCCCTCATCTCCTCTTTAAACTCCTTAATCACGGCTGAGATATGGGCCTGCATTGGGCCATTAATCATACTCTCATAATTCCTAAGTTTGTTGGCAACAGAACCCACTGTCTCCCGGTGGGTGTCAGCATTGATTGTTGCAATGAAGGTGGTGTATTGAGATGGCCCAAGATTTGCCAGACTCCACAGCATTTTTCCCGTACACCTGACCTTGTCGGGGTCATTATTTTGTCGTCCATCCCTCCCAAAGAGTACCTCCAATACTGCCACTTCCCTCAGCTGTTGGATCCCTTCCTCGAGGGTCTTCCAGCACATTCTATGATGGTGCTCTTGCATTCTCTCTCTGTGGATAAACTTCTCCCTGACACTCATTAAGAGCCGCTCCCAGAGAGAAAGGGACCCTGGTTCCCTTACAAAAACCTGATTTATACCCGAGTCCTGGGTCAAGGGTCCCAAGTTCCTTGCCTCACCACCGTCCAGCTGCACGCCTGTACCCATAAGATCCCAAACCCAGAGTAGCCAGGTAGCATAAGCCTCACGCCCTCGTCGCACAATGTCTTTATGCAGATTACGAAGTCTTTCGTACGTCAGGGACTCGATGATGATAGCAATCTCTGGCTCCCCTGTGGGTTGTGAGGTTCCTCCATTCCTGTCCCTATCTGCAGGGTGCTCTGCTTTCACCTTAGACTTCCTTGTTTCTACCGGGGCAACTGCTGCTGACCGTGACTGCCTTTGTGGTTCAGCTGGAACCTGGACAGTTGTAACATCTGTGGGTTCCACAGCTGTACTATTAGACTGTCCCTCCTCAAGGCAAAAGGCCGGTTTCTCACCAGCTGGGGAAATGCACTCCTTCAGCATCTCTCGTATCTCCTTAACCAGAACCCTCACCCAATCTGGGTGGTTCATTTCTGAGGTGGGCTGTGGGGCAGGGTCAGGCTCTGGAGCAGCAGCATCTCCAGTCTGTGGTGTAGGTGTGAGGATAGTTATCCAGGTTAATCTTCCCTTATCTCTGAATGCTAAATATAACAGGACTATCAGCAACACTACCCATTGTATGGTATCATTAGCACTTAGAAAGGATCTTAACCCTTTGAGAACTGGTGGAGCAGACCCAAAAAGATGGTTAAAAGGTCGGGAGAAAGTTTGCCCAGGCGCTATTTCCTCGCAGTAGGTACCGTTATTAAAGTAACCCCAAAAACATACAGTTAATGTGTGATAGCTATGAATCCAAGTAACTGCCTTCCAGAGGAAATTAAAGATCCATGAATTCCTCACCAAATTAACCCAGAAGCCAAACTTGACAATAGACACCGTAGCCTTAGTTATAGGACCCATTTTTAGATAAGGGTCTGCAAATGGGAAAAGTATAGCTACGATCACATGCCACCCAAACCAAGGTAAACTAGACCACATGGTGATGCTTAAGATGTTTCTACACACAACAACAACAAAAAAAAAAACCCAAATTACTTAAGAACTGTTAATCCTTTTTCCCTCTCAATGCCCTCGGGCCTCACGTTGATGCGCCAAAATCTGTCTAGGTTCAACAAGACAGGAATCTGCGAAGGAGGGCTAAAGCCTCCTGTGCAATGGAGAAGGTAAACCCCCTCCCTCCGAATTACTAGGAGTTTTAAATCAAAAGGCTCTCAGGCAAAGATATGGGAATGGGAGTAACAATTCTTTACTAGGAGAAAACTAGACAACAATTTAAAAAGGCAAATGCAATCGGTACAAACAAAACCAGTGAAAAAGTCCAGAACCTGAGGATTCGGGGTGCCAGTAGCAGTCCTGCTGGGACGATTGTTCCCCTTGCAGTGGTTGATGAATTGCAGCTTCAGTGGTGATCTTTTGAAGGGTATAGTTTTCCTCTGAAGATCTGGTGGCAGTGGGGCCGGTCTTCCTCTGCGCCGGGGTTGCCTCCGAGCTCCGCCGCCGTCGCCTCAGCGCGCTCCGGCTGCTTCTCTGCGAGTGCCGCCGAAGAGAGCTGCTTCTCTGGCAATCCCCCAAAGTAAAGAGCTGCTCTGTCCCCAAAAAGGTATCCCCTTATATCCAATAAAAGAGTGCTTGGCTTCCCCCTCTGGGTGGAACATCTCACAATAGGATGGTGTTATGTTACCAGCCCTGCATTGAATCAGTCAATGGCCCACTAACAAACCATTACCTCTTAGGAGCAAAACCGGTTCTTGGAAAAGATAACAAAACCTGCCCAACAGGTTTGCCTTCAACAGATGGCAAATAGAATACAAGCTTATCTTACAACCCAGGACAGAAATTTTCTGCCCGAGGCCAGGATTTCAGTCATCTGCCTTTTCTTTCTATTTAGAGTCCCACATCTTCATAAAGTTCTTTTCTCTGAGCCAGGGTTGAACAATCCAGGTGCAGGTGTGGACAGTTTTTCCTGATGAGGTTATGGGAACCGTGGCATTCAGATGTATCAGCCCGGAGGACTCCAGCGATCCCAATCTTGGGTCGCTACCAGCATGATCAGCCCCCAGGTGTTCCAGTATCGCCTTTTGGGACATCCCATCTCCAGACCAGCCACATGTATTGGATTCTAAATGAGGCATTGGCCAGAAAACCTGGCTCTGGTGTAACCGAAAATACGTGGGGAGGGGGGGGGGGGGTGCAGCTCACAGTGCTGGTGTGTGTATTTTGTAATAACTAAATATTTTGTGGAACTCTGGAATTTTGGGCATTTTATTGGTTCTTTTGGGGGGATTTAATGGTATTCTCTGTGGATTTGGTTTTTGGTTTTGTTTGGGGTTTTTTTATGGTGGGATTTTGGGGGATTTTGTGGGGTTTTGGGGTGTTGCAAGAATTTCTTTGGGTCTTGGGATTTTCTTGTGGTTTTGGGTACATTTCTGGGGGGATTTGTGGGGTTTAATTGGGATTTTGTGGGGTTTTATTGGGATTCTGGGGTGTTCTAATGAAGTTTTTGTGAGATTTAATTGGGATTTTGTGAGTTTTATTTGGACTTTCAGGGGTTTAAAAGAGATTTTGGTGCCTCTCAGCCCTTCCCCACACCCTGGGACAACTGCAAAGCCCCCCCAAATTTCTTCTTAAACACCCCAAAAAACCAATAAAACCCTCCAAAACCACAAAGACTCCAAAAAAAACCCAGTGAAAGCCATCAACCTTCCAAAAAATTGCCAAAAACTTCAATAAACCCTCCAGAAAACAACATCCCCAAAATCCTAAAAAAATCCCTCAAAATCCAATGTCCCCAAAGCCACTAAACCCCGAAAAACCCTGTAACCCCCCCGAAAACCCAGTAATTCTCTCCAAAACCCCAATATTTCCCCCTAAACTCCCAACAAAATCATCCAAAGCCCAAAACCACCATCAAAATCCCCCCAAACCCCCCAGAGCCTGCCAGACTCACTGGGGGCTGTCCTGGGACAGGGGCACCGCCCGGTGGAACAGGAGCCACTTCAGGGGCCCTCGGAGCTTTTTGGGGAGGGGGCACCATGGGAGACCCCCAAAATCGGGGCAGGGGGAACACCTGTTGTGCTCCTCCCCCAAACCCCCCGACCCCGGCTCAGGGTGGGCCTGGGACCCCCCGGGACCCCCAAATCTCCCCAGGACCCCCTCCAGGAACCCCAAACCCCCCCAGAGACCCCCAAGGTTGGCCCAGAACCCCCTGAGAGCCCCCAGACCCAAATCGAGCCCAGCCCAGGATGTCCCCTGAGACCCCCCAGACCATTTCCAGGACCCTTCCAGGAACCCCCAGACCCCTCCCAAAACCCCTCCAGTGTTAGAGGGAATGCCGCAGGAGACAAGACTCATGATATCATGATCATCAAGTCTCAGTTTATTGTAACAGATTACACAGTTTATATATGTTTGTTAATTAGCTCATACATATTGTAAAAGCCGAGCTCATGAGTGGTTGCTATGTGACTTGTACTATTATCTTAAAAGTATCTTTGTGATCGATACTTGCCTGTCCAGCTGGCCTTGCAGTTAGAACAGCTTAGTACCCCTTTGTTCTTCTCTATCTATTTCTACATACCAAGCAGTTTCAATATCCTGCTTTCTGCACACCATCTACTCTTCAGGGCCATGCGAACTTTGCAGCAGTCACGTAGCCCTCCCTATTTGGATTAATTTTACAGTATCATGTCCCTTGTCGTTCAACCATTCCTCTGTCAGGCTCTCTTCATCTCCCCCGTTTTCCTTTTGTACAAGAAGGCGTGCATTCAGCATTTTTTGCAAAAGCTGCTGCATTAAGCCTTGCAAGCAAGTAAACACACAGGGCAAAACAAGCAAAAGCATCACAATTATGCTTAGAACTATTATGCCGTATTTGATAATGTCTCTTAACTATGGTCTGATCTCTAATCCTTTCAGACAACCTTCTAGACTCAATCTGTCTTCCACCTTTAATTGTTGAGTTAGCTCGGTTAATTTTCGTATTTGCTTATGGATAGATGTAGAGTGATCAGATAAGTTCATACAGCACATTCCTTCAAATTCTTCACAACTATGACCTTGGGCTAGAAGAAGTAAATTAGTGGCAGCTGCTCTGTTTTGCAGAACTGCATGACAGATACTACCTATATTTGTGGCAAGCTCACTTAACATTTTAGATGAAATATTAATTTATTTTTCTGTCCAGTAGGCTAGGATTTTTAATTGTGTGAGAGCTTGCACTGAAGCAACTCGTGGGGTGAAAAATGAGGTTAGTATTACAGAAGTGCACCCCACTTCATATTTCTCATGTTCTTGATTGCTCTGTTTAACATGAAAGGAACAAACTTAATTCTAAATACAAACTATATTTATGATAAACTTAATGTTATGCTTTTGATTATCTAATTGATTGTCCCTCTTTTTCTTTTGCCATGGAAAAGCAATGGCAAAATGAACAGAAAAATCACAGGCATTACTAAAACTCATTAAAACTTAGTAAAAAAGTCTATAACATAATTAAAAACACACTTATGAAAAAACCCAAAGTCTACAATCTTCTGTGGGTGAAACACAAATCTTTGCACAATCCACTTTTGCTGTGCATCCTCTGATTCACTTGTGGAGAGATTAGTGTTCTCTTGAAATTGATAAGTTTATAATTCTTCACTGAAATCTATCCAGATTCTGCACCTGCTAAAACACAAACAAACTCAACACCCCCCACAGGGACTGGAGGGTCCTCTCTCAATTCTGTTTCCTAAAATTTGCATGAAGAAATGGAAATATCAACATCTTTGTTATAAACATGAAAAAAACATCAAGAACAAAACAATGCATATAGTAAAGAAACTAACAACAAATAAAAATCAATCAGATAATACACAATTAATATTACATATAAAATCACAGTTACTAAGTGTTACACTATCAAATTGTCATCCCAGAGTCTGAAGCAGCTGATAAACCTTAAAACAACAGAGATTTGGATAAAACATGTCCGGATCATGTCTCTCCAAAACTCCCTTTGAGGCTCAGCTGCCCTATATGGTCAAATTGTTAAGCCAAAAGGACTTGAATACTTTTTGATGCAGAAAACACCTGGGTCAATCACACCATCCAGGTAGAGCCAGAGCTTGGCCAGAGCTCAAACTCTAATTGGAGGATATGTTTTAACACATTACAAAACAAAAGTCCTAGAAATAACAGTTATAAGTAAAAAACCTTATTATTAAAAATGTATCAAACTATCAAATAATTGAACTTGTCCAAAATCTCTTTCAAGACAAAAATTCTCTAAATGTAACAAACCCTTTCTTTAGAAATCTGAAAATTTGAAGACTGAAATTTTGAATTAAAATTTGGACAATGAATTTTTAAAGGAAGATGAATTGCAGCTGTATAAAAGATTGGATAAAGAAAACACATGAGTAGTTAAAAAATCAAAAACACAGGATCCTGAAAAAACATCTTGTAATCAATCACCTAAAGAGACAATAAAACATATGAAAACTGACTGTAAATACTATAACAACACCTTAATACCTTAATACCTTAATAATAATTCTTATCACAAAAATCAGACAACTCACATTTTATGATCAACCTATTAACAAGAAATGTTTAAAATAGGTTAAGACAATCGTTTTAAAGCACTCATATAACATTAGTAACAATCACTACTTATCATTACCTACAAAAACCTAACAATCACTATTTATCGTATTATCTATAAAACTTAAAAATCATTATTACTTATATTATTATCTATAAAAACCCAAAGACAGAGATTACAAATTCAATACTAAAATTCCATCAGATGACATTTTCTCAACTCTTTGTTTTCAGAGACATTTTTGGTAATTAAATCATTACTAACATTTCTATCTTTATATAGTGATTTTTATCTATATCATATTTGAAATAACATTGATTCACATAATGTTCATCCTTCTGGGTATCTTGGAAAACACTCAGTCCTGCTGTACTTTTTTATTACGTCTTCTGACTCTTGTAAGAAATTGGGAAGATGCTGTTGAAATTTTTGCTGTAGTGTTGCGATCCCGCCATCGGTGGCGCTGCTGCTCTCGGCGTTGTCGCTGCCATGGCAACCAGGACTGTGCTGCCATCTCCGCCGCCATTGCTGGGCGCTGCGGGGAGATGAGGGGCGGCGCCGCCTCGCTCCCGTCCTTGTTGTGTCACCTTGTGGATGGGAGAAGAGACACCCCCGCCACGGCCGCGCCCCGCCTGCTCCGACTCCAGCGCAGCTGAGCCCCAGGAACGCCCCTCTCCCCCCTTGCGCTGCTGCTCGGCAGCAAGGAGCCTTCCGTCTCTCGGCTGATGTCCGCTCCGCCCCGGGCTCGCCTCCGGCTCGGTGCTGGCCGGCCTCGCTCTGTCTGGCCCCGCGCCCGCTCCGTTCTACCTGATTCCCGTTCACAAAAAGTGAATTTGGGATCCCAGTCCCGTTGCATAAAGCAATTTGGATCTCAATTTCCAGCACCTCAATGCTACTAGTGTCTATGGGAGGTACAGGCATTTCAGAAGCAGAGATGGGAATGGGAAAATTTGTGAGAACCAGAGGGTTTGGCTCACTGGAGAGAAGCGAGGGTTCACATTCCTTATTTTTCTCCAGAGCTGTCCGTATCGCTTCCACTGCCCTCTTTTCTGCCTGACACATTAGCAATTTGTTATCAACCACTCTCCAAAGTTTACTCATTTTCTTGCCTGGTTTATCCTCATCTAACCCTAATTCCCACAACTTATCCCTATATCTTCTCCATTCTGAAAGTTTATGAACACTATGGGGGTTAATGAAAAAGCCGTAAGAATCAGCATGATGCAATAGTGAAGGGAGATCCTTATCTAAGTCAATCCCCCTAATCTGCCTTTTTCTAAGAGAAGCACTAAACAAATCATATGCTGCTTGGCTTTCCATGATTACGTCGGTACCGTTGCTGGCTCCTTCAGGCTTCGGCAGCACGTATCGGCTGAGCCCGCCGCTGCGGTCACTCAGGGCGTGGAGCAGAGAGTATCGGCTCTTTCGCCGTCCTTCCAGCTGCAGGACCCGAACCCCAACGCAGCACCTCTCTCGCCTTAGGCTCGGATCAGGTCCCTGCTTTCGGGCGCCAGTTGTAGGAGGGATGCCGCGGGAGACAAGACTCATGATATCATGATCATCAAGTCTCAGTTTATTGTAACAGATTACACAGTTTATATATGTTCGTTAATTAGCTCATACATATTGCAAAAGCCAAGCTCATGATTGGTTGCTATGTGACTTGTACTATTATCTTAAAAGTATCTTTATGATCGATACATGCCTGTCCAGCTGGCCTTGCAGTTAGAACAGCTTAGTACCCCTTTGTTCTTCTCTATCTACTTCTACATACCAAGCAGTTTCAATATCCTGCTTTCTGCACACCATCTACTCTTCAGGGCCATGCGAACTTTGCAGCAGTCATCAGCCCTCACATCCCTGTGGGAGCAGCTGCAGACATGATCAGAGATTCCCCCCGTCTTCATTCCTGTGGAAGGGTGAAGCCCAGCTGTCCTTTCCTTCTGGTGCCTCCTCTCCTCAGCTGAGGATGTCAAACTCCCCAGGAGCAGGAAAATCCCCATTCCCTGTTTCCTTGTGGCTGCAGCCTGGAACATCCACTCAGAATGAAGAACATTCTGACATCCCTGCTGAATGACACCAGGAGGAGGTTGGTGAGAAAGGGAGGAAATTGGATTTTGATTGGAAATACAAGTTAAAAAAATATTTCTTTCCATCCCATTCCTTTTCAGTCACTTGCAGTTTGTTTTTCAGAGTGCCATCTTCTCAGCTGATTGTGTTTGTGTCCTTCTTTCTCTCCTGCCTTTCTTTGCCTGCTCTGTTTCTCTCTCAGTGTCTCCCTTGAGCCAGGGCAGCTCCCTCCTAAGGCCCTGCCCTGATTTCATTCCCAATCCATGAGCTACAGCCATGGGTGAAGTTATGAAGGCTGGCAGTGAAATGTCCCTGTAGGATCTTGCTCCACTTGGTTTCTGGCTCCTTGTTAAGAGCTTTGCCTTCAAGGGCAGGAACATCTTTTCCTGGCTGGAAACTGGAATTCCAGCCCCTGGGAGTGTGTGCCATGGATCCCAGAGGGGTATTCCTGAGGCTGCCAGGGTGCTGCTCCTGCAGTGCCTCCCGAGGAGCTGTGCAGGGCAGGGGACAAGGTGCAGCAGCTGTGTGAGCTCCCAGAGCACACAGCAAAGGTGGATTTGCTGGGCATTTTCTGGCACATTCACAGCTGGAAGCAGAGGGAAGAAGGAAAGGGAAGCAAGTCCCTGACAGAATCACGGAACTATTGGGGTAGGAAGGGACCCTGCCAGCAGGTCCCAATCCCGTGAGGGAGTGTCAAAATCCGCTTGGAGGAGCAAGGTGTTGTGATGGCTCGTTTGCCAATCCCCAAAGTGTAAAAAGGCAAACAGCAGGGACCCATCAGTTTAATCACAACAAATGCACCTTTATTATTGAGTGCCAAGAGCAAATGCAATAGAGGGGACAGAAAGGAAATAAAGGATAGAATGAAAAGGAGGGGAAAGGGGATTATAGGTACCAAGGCAGACAAAATCGTCTCTGGTCCAGACAATGACAATCCATTTTCTTGCGTTGGGGAGAATCTCAAAATCTTGGCTATCTCAGGGGTCTTTTATGGTCCTCTGTCTAAGGGGGGAACAGGCAAAAGACACTGAAAGTCTATTGAAGTCATTGAGGGGGAACAGGTACAATGAAGAATAAGTCCATTGAAGCTACCGAGGGGGAACAGGTCATGTTATCAGCAATGAATCACAGACATTGTTATAATAGTTACGACCTTCTCCATCATGTCCATCATTTCTATAGGTCCATTTATTCGCTGTTGTGGGTGAGCTTCAACCTCAGCTCGTTGTCACCTGGTGTCACTTTCCAGACTCCCTCAGGGACTTTCTTCACTCGGGAGTGATGGATGCAGGCCTTCTGTTCTTTGATCTTGATTGCAGTAAAGGCAGTGAGGAGCACCTGGTAGGGTTCTTCCTACTGTATTCCAGGCTTTTTTCTGCAAAAGACTTAACATATACATAATCCCCAGATTTTACATCGTGTACTGGTCCATCTAATTCTCTGGTTTGAGCTCCAGCCACATATTTTTCAATTTCCCTTAATTGTTTGTTCAAGGCTACCATATATCTATGTAGGGTTTCCTACTTGTGTTGGTGTGATTCCTTCTTGAACTGCATATGGTCTCCCATATAATATTTCAAAGGGGCTCAACTTTTCTTTTGTTCTTGGTTTTGTCCAAATTCAGAATAATGCTAATGGGAGAGCCTGGGGCCAAGGTAGGTTTGCCTCTTGTCCCAACCTTACAATCTGTTGTTTAATCAAATGATTCATCTTTTCCACTTGGCCACTCGATTGAGGATGATATGGGGTATGCAGCTCCCAATCTATCCCCAGGTGATGGCTAATTTGTTGCACAATTTTGGAGATAAAATGCGGCCCTCTATCTGAGGAGATGGTGGCTGGAACTCCAACCCTTGGTATTATTTCTTGCAACAGTGCTTTGGCTACCTCTCGTGCTTTAGCAGTCCTAGTAGAAAAGGCTTCTGGCCAACCTGAAAAGGTATCAGTCAATACCAGGAGATAATGATATCCCCCCTTCCTGGGTAATTCTGTAAAATCGATTTGCCACTGCTGCCCAGGTCCGCAACCTTTCCCAATTTGTCCAACTTTAGGCCTTGGGATGTTTTTAGGATTAGTTTGGAGGCAAAGGCTATGCTGATGAGTTACTTGTATTATTGTGCCCTGTAATTTCCTACCTATAATTTTTCTTTTCAGATGGTTATACAGGGCATCTATTCCCCAGTGTGTTTTTTCATGTTCTTTTTGCACTAATGACCACAACAAATAGGAGGGCACTACAAGTCTCCCTTCCTCTGTTACAGCCTATCCTTCTTGATTATAATTTGCTTTTTCTGCCTTAATAAGTTTCTTATCCTTTTTATTGTACACTGGCTTACCTTCAGTAGAAATCTTTCCATCTGGGATCAATGTTGCCTCCACTGTCTCCTCAAATGCCTCACCTTTGGCTGCGTCTTTTGCCTCTCTGTCCACCAGCATGTTCCCTTCTTCCAATTCAGAGCTCACTCTTTGGTGTGCCTTAATGTGCATGATGGCTACCTTCTCAGGCAGTTGCACTGCATCTAGTAGTGTCAGGATCTCTTGTGCATGCTTAATATTCATCCCTTGCAAATTCAACAGTCCTCTCTCTTTCCAAATGGCTCCATGTGCATGAACCACCCCGAATGCATACCTCGAGTCCGTGTAAAGGTTAATCTCTCTTCCTTTTACCATCTCTAAGGCTCGAGTTAAGGTGATTATTTCAGCCTTCTGTGCAGAGGTGTTTGCTGATAAAGGTCCAGACTCTATGACCTCTCTGCTTGTGGTAACCGCATACCCAGCATGCCTTTTTCCACTGATGACATAGCTGCTTCCATCAGTAAACCAAGTCTCAGCACCTTTGAGTGGGATGTCCTTCAGATCCAGGCAGCTGGAGTTGGTGGCCTCAATGGTCTCCAGACAGTCATGGATCACTGGTTCTCCCATACCCCCACTGAGAAAGGAAGCTGGATTCACAATCTTAGTTACCACAATTTCAACATCATCCTGTTCTACTAGTACAGCTTGGTACTTCAGAAACCTCTGTGGAGAGAGCCAATGCCCCCCTTCTGCCTCAAGGACTGCAGACACTGTGTGGGATACTAGCACAGTCATCTTCTGACCTAGGGTGAATTTGCGTGCTTCTTGGATGTTCACTGCCACTGCTGCAACAGCTCTGAGACACCCTGGCCATCCCTTAGCTGCCGTATCCAGCTGTTTGGAGAGATAAGACACTGCTCTCTGGTATGGGCCTAAGTTCTGTGCTAGTATTCCCAAGGTGGCCCCTTGTTTTTCGTGGAAAAACAGGAAAAATGGTTCACTCACGTCTGGAAGTGCTAAGGCTGGAGCTGACATGAGGGCCTTCTTTAGTTGGTCAAAGGCTTGGGTTGCTTCTTTTGTCCACTGGAGATCTCTGCTCTCTTCTGTGATCAGGGCATACAGAGGTTTAACAAGTAACCCATAGTTATAAATCCATAGTCTGCACCACCCCGTCATGCCTAAAAGGTTCTCAGTCCTTTCACTGTCTGAGGTCTTGGGGTCTGACATATTGCTTCTTTGCGATCCTGGCCCAAGGTCCTTTGTCCAGCGCTCACTTTATAACCGAGGGAAATGACTGTTTGCCTCACCATCTGGGCTTTCTTCTGGAATACTTGATACCCCTGCAGGCCCAAAAAGTTTAGGAGGCTTACCGTCCACTCCTGGGTCTGGGTGGCTATCAGGAGATCATCCACGTACTGGAGCAACTGTCCTTCTCCTGGTGGAGGTTCCCAAGATTCTAAGTCCTTGGCAAGCTGTTCCCCAAATATAGTAGGAGAGTTCCTGTATCCCTGTGGTAATACACACCATGTGAGCTGGTTCCTTTGTCCAGTTTTGGGGTTCTCCCATTCAAATGCAAAAATTTTCTGGCTGGCTTCCTGGAGAGGGAGGCAAAAGAAAGCATCCTTTAAATCTAAAACTTTAAACCATGTTAGTTCAGGTGTTAAACAAGTTAACAAGGTGTAAGGGTTAGGAACTACTGGATACAAGTCTTCAGTTACTCTCTTAACAACCCTTAAATCTTGTACTAATCTATATGACCCATCAGGCTTCTTTACTGGCAAAATGCGAGTATGAAAATCAGATTGACACTCTTTTAACGGTCTTATTTGCAAAAAATTTTCAATAATTGGGCTAATCCCTTCTCTATCTTCTTTTTTCAGGGGGTATTGTTTAACCCTCACTACCCGTTCTCCTTCCTTAAGCTTGATATGTATAGGTAATGCATTCTTTGCTCGCCCTGGTATATTAGAAGCCCATACCCCAGGGAATACTTGATCCATTATTTTCTTGAAGTTTTTCTCTTCTTCACTTACAGTCTCCAGTTCTTTGGTTATTAACATTAGGCTCAACAACTCCATGTATTGTTGGTCCTTTACCTCCAAGATAATTTCTCAATTTTTAAATATTATTTTTGCATCCAGCTGCTCTAGCAGATCCCTGCCCAAAAGTGCAGATGGGGCATTAGGCATATATAAAAACCGGTGAATTCCCCATTGCTTTCCCAATTTATATTTTAATGGTTTGCAAAAATATGCTCTTTCAGATTGGCCAGTAGCCCCCTTTAACATAACATAATCATTTGTTAGAGGTATTAGGGCCTTATTCAACATTGAAAATGTTGCCCCTGTGTCCACTAAAAATTCCACTTCCTTTTCTTTATTCCCTAGTTTAACTATAACCAGAGAGTCCCCTAGGGTAGGGCCCTCCGGTCCTCCTCAGTCCTCCTTTGCATGAGCAACCACCCTTCCTCCCCCTCGATCACTTTTTCTCTGTTCATCACCCCTTCTTCATTCTGGCCACTGGTTCTTCCAGTGTCCAAATTTCCTGCAAAATGCACACTGATCTTTTCCCAGTCGGGGTGGTCCTTGTCTTGGCAGGTCTTGCTCGCATTTCTCCTTTCCTTCCTCCCTTACTACTGCTACTAATTTCTTCATCCCTTGTTTATATCCTTCCTTCTGGTTACTAAAGACTCTCCATGCTTCATCCAATAGAGTCTCCAAGTCTCGGCTATTTGGGCCCCGGATCTTCTGAAGTTTCCACCTGATATCTCCTGTGGATTGTCCTAAAAAAAAATTTATTAGTTGTTGTATTCCTTCCTCCAATCCAGGGTCCAAGGTGGTATATTGCCACATCGCATCCCGTAGATGATCTAAAAAATCAGAGGGTGTTTGAGAGGGACCTTGTTTAACAGCATATAAAGCTGACCAATTTATTGTCTTAGGAATTGCTCGTTCTAGCCCTTTCACTAGAAAGTCTTGATATCCCTTAAGCTGTGCTAATTGATCAGGTTCATTAGGATCCCACATTGGGTCCTGAAGAGGAAATACATCTTTAATATCCTCTTGTGTTGATACGCAAGCATCCTCAGCTAAGTCATTGGACACCTTTAAAACCAAATGCTTCTCTGTTTCTGTTAAAGCATCAAGTAGTAACTGCATGTCTGCCCAATCAGGTAAATGCTGCTTAACCATAAACTTTAACCTTTTGGCAACGCCTATCAGGTCATTTCGATAACCCTTAGCAGTCTTTTCCCAAGCCTCTAAATCCATTGAGAAAAAGGGGACCTTAATTATCCCTTGCTCCCTTATCAGAGGCTATAGCTTGCCTTAAGGGTGCTTGTATGACTCCTTTAGTTTGCTTTCTAGTTGTTTGTGGGGGTGGGTTCATTCAGGTTTGCCTTCTGGTCCTTGACACTATTGGACCTTGTGGGGAAGGCTTGGGACTTGGTTCAGATTCATCCCATTCACTATCACTACTGGGCAATGGTGGATAAAACCTCGAGGGTTCCCCTGATCTAGGAGTTGGTGGGGAAACTCCTACTTTAATTACTGTTTTTTCCAGGGCAGACGAACCAGAGGATAGGTTAGGGAAGGCTGAAGTTGCTGAGGGTTCTGACTTCACTCGTTCCCCCACCCTCTCCTCTACCCCCCTCCCTTCCTGGTTTCTAGGCGGTGGTAAAAGTGCCTCTACTGTCTCATGTTCTAAGATCTCTGTTGGAAACACTTTACTTGGGTGTGAGCATCTTTGATTTATTGAACATGTGCTGCAACACCATTTGAGCTTTTCCTTGTTAGCTTTATTATCCTTTCCAAGAGCCAGTACCAGTGGATCAGACGGTGGCCTAATCCCACAGTCCCTTTGCCACTCAGGGTGATTTCAAAGACTGAAAAACATATCAGCATAAGTTACTTCTTGCCACTTTTGTTCACGCCTAAAGAAAAGCATTAACTGTAATAAAGTCTCATAGTCTAAAGTACCATTTGCTGGCCATTTCAACCCCCCATCAAGTCTATAGAGTGGCCACCACTGCGTAGAAAATTTAACAAGCTCTCTTTTAGTTTCACTACCACCATAGCCCACCAGCGCTTTCGAGTGTGTTAAGATACACCCTAAAGGGGTTCCTCTGGGAATCTGCTGCCCAGGCCCAGCCTGGTGGGCCACAGGTGTGAGCTGCTGGGGCTCTTCTGGGAGCTCAGTCCAGAGCAGGTTGAAACAGTTCACAAAAAAAGGAAAACCACAGTCCAGAGAAATTCCCGTCCTCAGCTAGCTAAATACTAACTAAAAAGCAAAGGAGAGCTCTATCCTGCTGTCTTGTCTGTCTGCAGACAGCAGAGTCCAGGAGAAGGATGTGGGGAAGCAAGTGCAGTTTCTGACAACAAACTCTGCGCTTCTTCTCACCCTCCGCCCCTTCACTCTTGGAACCAGTCCTAAAGGTGCAAAACTTATTTCTGGGCTGAACTGACAAATGGGATAGAAACATCATAAAGTCGCCCCAGGACAGCGTACCAGCTGCAACTGGAGCCTTGGCTAGCTCTTCTCCCAGCAGATGCCCCTCTGAATGGGGCAAAGAATTCCAAGAACGGCCAAACAACTCAGTCAGGGACACATCTGCCCTCACTTTCCATCTCCATGCCCATGCCTGATGTCCCTGTCACAGCTGCATTACCAGCTTGTTGCTCTGCAGTTGCTGCCTCCACCCAAACAAAACCCTGTGTCCCTGAAGGTTTTTCTGAGCAATGGCCCTTGGATGAAGCAAAACCTTTACAGTCAGGGCAGTTCATTTGTACAGAAGGGGGTACACTCTGGGGGTACAGCTAAGAGCATGAGGTCACAGAGGGCTCTGGGTCACAGCAGGCTGAGGTCACAGAGGGCTCTGGGGTCACAGCAGGCTGAGGTCACAGCAGGCTCTGAGGTCACAGAGGTCCCAGAGCCCCGTGGCTGCACAGCACCACGAGGCCCGAGCAGGCAGTCCTGGAGCACAACTGCTGCGGCAGCAGCGGCGGTGGCAGCAGTGGTGCTGACATTGGGACAGCGGTGTCAGGACAGTGGTGGCAGCGAGAGCGGCGGGACTGGCACAGGGCAAGGCACCATGGCCCTTGCTCTGCGCCTCCTCCTCCTGCTCCTCCTGGCCATGGCCCTGCCTGCCAGGGCTGCCCAGGCTGCTCCTCTGCAAGCGCGGGGAGCAGGTGAGCCGGCAGCCTGGCTGCCCTATCCCAGGACAGCGCTCCCTGCTCCCTGGGAAGTGCTGGGGATGGTTTTCCCATGGGCTTTAGGGAGGGTTTCCACTGTGGGAGGGATAGAGCCCCCATGGGCCCTGGGCAGCCCCATTTTCCTCTCCAGGGATGTTACACAGGACAGGGAAAGAGGGTGGAGGGTGACCAGGAGCCAGCCCAGAGCTCCCCAGGCCCCTGTGTATCTTTGGCCTTGCCCATTGCCACCTGGCTTCCACAGCCTTATTGATCCCCTTGCAGTGCCCAGTTCCCAGAGGCAAAAGGGGATCCCAGCACAATGGAAATGGGTCTGGTCTCTGCTTCCCTCTAGATTTGGATCGCGACTTGAATGACTTGTATGTGCTGGTGAATGACACGATGAAGATCTTGGAAAATGCTGAAGGCAAGTTCTGCATTTCCCTTTTTCCTGACAGCATAATCAGTATCAATGTGGCAAGAACTCACATGTGCCATTTTTGTTAAGGGTTGAAGAATGCTGAAAACTTTTCCCTGCTCCCCTTCTAGAGCCCTGAGTGATCCCACAGGATCACTGTCAGTGGAAGGAAGGAGCATTTAGATGTTCATCTTCCTCCCATGTGTGCAATGCCAGAGTGTCCTTCCATGTGCTCTGTGCAGCCACAGAGAAGAGCAGAGAGGGAAGGGGCTGAGCCCAGGGCTGTGCCCCGGGGCTGAGCCTTGGGTGCAGCCTGAGGATCTCCGACATTGCCACAGGAGATGTTCTGTCCTGCCTTTCTTTGCAGCTGAACCTGTTGGTGAAGGTGCTTCAGCTTCCCCACCCATACCCATTACTGAGCCTCTGGGAGATGCTGAGGGTAGGTCAAGGCCTTTCCCCCTGTGAGAGCTGCCAGCTCAGAGCCCAGAGCTCCGCCAGGGGGGCATCGCTGCAGGTGCCAGGACAGAATCACACACATGTGTGCCCTCGCTCTGGGTCATCCTCTCACCGCTCCTGCGGCTCAGTGCTGCCCGTGCCAATCTGCAGAGATGGCAGAAGCTTCTGTGGCTGTTGAGTTACAGGTGTGGCTGCAGGGAGGACTTTCCCTCGTCCTTTGGTGGATGTTGCTCGCAAGCCCAGCTCCCATCGCAGGGGTGAGTAGTGTGTCCCTGCTGATCCCACAGGCTGGGCACTGGTGTTGTGGGATCTGTTCCTGGAAAATGACATTGTTTTGGTCTAAGGCCCTCCAACAGGAAAGAACAAAGCTACAGGACGCAAAAAACCCCATGAGACATCCGAAAACATGCAGCAAATTCTAAAGGAAATGCTGCGGGAAGGACAAGGTAGGTGTATTTCCTTGGCCTTCCACTGGGACGCAGCATCCAGGGGCTTCCCCTGCACATCTGAACAGGCCGTGCCTGGCACAGCGGGAAGGGATCCATGGCAGCCTCGCAGCCCCGCTGCTGCTGCTCTCATGCCCTGCAGGGCTGTTTCCCAGGCTGGCCTGTCTGCAGCTTCTCCCCAGCTTCTGCAGGAAGGCATTTGGCAACAGCTGACAGGGAGCCCAAATTCCACCACAGCCCATGTCCATCCTGATATCCTCTGCAATTTCCCAGTCTCAAGGCAGATTAGGAGAGGTGGCGGTTTGGAGGAGGGAGTGGCTCATAGCCTACCCAGAAATTTTATAGGGATTTCCTGATCCTTAACCATGCTTGCCTTTGACAAGCATTGCCTCCTGAAGATGCCATCTCCACTATGTGGAACAGCCCCACCTGTGTCTTGTCTTTTCTCCAGAAGTGGATGTAGAAGCTGGGCTGAAGGTGGCATTTCCCAAAGGAAGCAGTGGCTCACTGGCAGCCTCTGCTTCAGGAAGGGAGGTGCTGCCGGGCACAGTCACAGGAGGTAATTGCTGTGCCTCTGGGCCTGCAACCTGCTGAGTCTTGAGCTGCCCTCTCTGCTGCTTGGCAATGCGGGCACAGCCCGGACAGAGCCAACACAGCCCAGAGGAATTATTATGCTCAGGGCACTTGGGTACTGAGCAGTCCTGCTGGGGTCCCTCCGTGGGACACATGTCCTTAGACCTGGGAGCGACTGCATGGGGTGCCCATGGTGGGGAAAAGACAGAGGGGGAGAGCAAGGCTCCAGAATGTCCTGTAAAAGCTCTGCCATCTCCCGTTGTGGCAGAGGAGCTGTTCCAGCAGAAGGATGATGGGCAGTTGGTAGGAAAGGAGAGAGGGAGGGAGGGAGTTAGGAAGGGATATTTGCAGCACTGCCTGCTGCAGTTTTCCCCAGGGATTGAAGAGAGTTTCCTTTGTGCAAGTGAGAGAATCCCCATGGACCCCGTGCTGCTCCAGTTTCCTCTCCAGGAATGTTGCACAGGGCCTGGAAAGTGGATGGGGATTGACCAGGAGCCAGCCCAGAGCTCTCCAGGCCCCTGTGCAGCATCAGCCTTGTCCTTTCACATTAGGCTCCCACGACCTTCCCCAACCCCCTTGGAGAGCCCTTTCCCTGAGGCAGAAGTGGATCCCAGTACACCATGGAAATTCTTCCAATCTGTGCTCCCTTCTAGACTGGGATCGTAAATTGCATTATCTGGATGCCCTGCTGGATGAAGGCCTGAAAATGTTGGAGAATGCTAGAGGCAAGTTCTCCCTGTTCTTTTCCTGTCAGAATAGGCAGTGACAAGGTGGCAAGAGCTCAAACATTTGCCCTTTCCCTTAAGACCATCACAAATTAGATGGATTCAGGAAAATTTGCCTGCTCCCTTCTAGAGCCCTGAGTGATCCCACAGGATCACTATCAGTGGGAGGAAGGAGCATTTAGCTGTCAGTTTTCTTCCTGTGTGCAATGCCAGTGTGTCCTTCCGTGTGCTCTGTGCAGCCACAGAGAAGAGCAGAGAAGGAAGGGGCCGAGCCCAGGGCTGTGTCCTGGGGCTGAGCCTTGGGTGCAGCCTGAGGATCTCCTACATTGCCACAGGAGATGTTCTGTCCTGCCTTTCTTTGCAGATATCCCTGCTAGCAAAAGTGATCTGGCTTCCCAACCCACTTTCAGGATTGAGCCTCTGGGAGATGCTGAGGGTAGGTCAAGGCCTTTCCCCCTGTGAGAGCTGCCAGCTCAGAGCCCAGAGCTCGGCCAGGGGGGCATCGCTGCAGTTGCCAGGACAGAATCACGCACATGTGTGCTCTTGCCCTGCGCCATCCCCTCATTGCTCCTGCAGTTCAGTGCTGCTCATGCTGATCTGCAGAGATGGCAGAAGCTTCTGTGGCTGTTGAGTTACAGGTGTGGCTGCAGGGAGGTCTTTCCCTCGTCCTTTGGTGGATATTGCTCGCAAGCCCATCTCCCATCGCAGGGGTGAGTAGTGTGTCCCTGCTGATCCCACAGGCTGAGCACTGGTGTTGTGGGATCTGTTCCTGGGAAATGGAATTATTTTCCTCTAAGGTCCTCCAACAGGAAAGAACAAAGCTACAGGACGCAAAAAACCCCATGAGACATCCGAAAACATGCAGCAAATTCTAAAGGAAATGCTGCGGGCAGGACAAGGTGGGTGCATTTCCTAGACCATCCCTGGGACGCAGCAGCCGGGGCCTTTCCCTGCACATCTGCACAGGCCGTGCCTGGCACAGCGGGAAGGGATCCATGGCAGCCTCGCAGCCCCGCTGCTGCTCTCATGCCCTGCAGGGCTGTTTCCCAGGCTGGCCTGGCTGCAGCTTCTCCCCAGCTTCTGCAGGAAGGCATTTGGCAACAGCTGACAGGGAGCCCCAATATCGCTATGGGCCATGCACACCCTGATGTCCCCTGCAATTTCCCAGTCCCCAGAAGATCAGGAGGGGTGGTGGTTTGGAAAAGAGTGAGCCCTGTCACAGCCCCAGGAGCCTGGGCCTTTTCCTGATCCTTATCCATGTCTTTGAGAAGGATTGCCTCCTGAAGTTTCCACCCCCCTGATGTGTAATGCTTCCATCTGATTCACCTGTGCCTCTTCCTTTCTCAAGGGATGGACAGAGACGCTCTATGGAAGGCAGCATTTCCTGAAGGAAGGGAGGCAATTCCAGGCATGGGCACAGGCACAGGAGGTAATTGCTGTGCTGGCCACAGCCCTTGGTGAGGCTGTGTGGCAGAAGCTCTTCTCCAAGGGCCTGACCTGTGTGAGAGGGTCTGACCGTTCCATGGCCGGTCTGAGCTGACCGAGCAGAGATAGGCAAGAAGGAATAGTTGTGGCACTGCCTGCTGCACATTTCCTCAGGAAATTAGTGAGGGTTTCCTCTGTGCGAGTCAGAGAACCACCATGGGTCCCAGGCAGGTTCAGCAACCCCTCCAGGGATGTAGCACAGGGCCTGCAAAGAGGGTGGAGAGTGACCAGGAGCCAGTGCAGGGCTCTCCAGGCTTCTTTGCAGCTTTGGCTGTGGCCATTCACATCTGGCACCCACTGCTTAACCTGACCCCTTGCAGTGCCCATTTCCCAAAGGCAGAGGGAGACCCCAGAACACCATGGAAATGCTTCTGGCCTGTGTTTCTGTCTAGATTTGGATCGTGACATGGCTTATCTGGGAGGCCTAGGACAAGACAGTTTGAAATCCTTGGAGAATTTTGAAGACAAATTCTCAATGTCCCTATTCCTGAACGAACAATCAATGTCCATGTTGCAAGAGCTCAATCATGTGCCATTCCCTTAAGAGCCTGAAGGTTGTTGAGATTAAGAAACCCTGCCCTGCTCCCTTCTCAAACCCTGAGTGATCCCACAGGATCACAGTCAGTGGGAGGAAGGGGCATTTAGCTGTTAGTTTTCTTCCTGTGTGCAATGCCAGAGTGTCCTTCCGTGTGCTCTGTGCAGCCACAGAGAAGAGCAGAGAGGGAAGGGGCCAAGCCCAGGGCTGTGTCCTGGGGCTGAGCCTTGGGTGCAGCCTGAGGATCTCCTACATTGCTACAGGATATGCTCTGTCCTGCCTTTCTTTGCAGATATCCCTGCTAGTGAAAGTGACCTGGCTTCCCAACCCACTTTCAGGATGGAGCCTCTGGGAGATGCTGAGGGTAGGTCAAGGCCTTTCCCCCTGTGAGAGCTGCCAGCTCAGAGCCCAGAGCTCGGCCAGGGGGGCATCGCTGCAGGTGCCAGGACAGAATCATGCACGTGTGTGCCCTCGCCCTGGGCCATGCCCTTATGACTTCTGCTCAGGCCTGGCAGATGCTTGAGGCAGGGAGGGCCCTGGCCCAGTGCCAAATCCCAGATGTTTTTCTGATCTTTAACCAAGACTTTGAAAAGCATTGCCCCCTGAAAATGCTACTTCCCTTAATGGTGGATAGTCCCATCTGATCCAGTTGTCTCTCTTCCTTTCCCAAGTAATGGACCAAACATCTCTGCAGAAGGAGGCACATCCCGGAGGAAGGAGTGGCTCAGTGCCAACCTCTGCTGCAGGAAGGAAGGCGATGGCCAGCATGGGCACAGGCACAGGAGGTGATTGCTGTGCCGGGCTCAGCCGGGCTCAGCCCTCGGCGGGGCTGTGTGGCAGCAGCTCTTCCCCCAGGCCCTGCCCTTGCACGGCCCGGCAGCAGCCAAAGCTGGAGGTGCCTGGGCTTCCAGGCCTCTGGAGCTCGTTGGCAGCCCCGGGGAATCGGGACTCTGCACCAACATCCCTCCTGCTGCAGCTGCTCCCGCAGCCGCCCTGAGTGCCCAGAGGCCCCAGGCACAGGAGCAGCCCCGGGCGGGAGCCCTGCTGCCAGCCCAGGGCCAGAGCCAGCCCTGGCTCCCGGCTGGGCAGGGGCTGCACTGGGTCCTGACAGGGCCTGGCTCTGTCCCCTGGGGCTGGGGGAGCTGTCCCAGGGCAGGGAGGGCCAGGGCTGGCAGGGGCTGCTCAGGGATGGGTTTGGGCCCTGTCCCTCCAAGCAGCCACGGCCCAAGCAGCTGCGCTGGCCCCGGGCTCTCCTCCCGGCCTGCTGGGCTGTGTTGGGAGGCACAGCCTGTGCCAAGGGGCGGCAAGGTGCCTGCAGGCCCCAGCTCTGGGCAAACAGAGAACGTCCTGGCCGTATGCACCGTGCCGCCAGCTCAGCAGTGCAGCACAGCGCGGGCTCACGCTCCCCATTGCTCCCACAGATGCAGCCGGCCCCACAACACCTGTTCCCGATGCCCAGAACAGCCTCAGAAGTCGTTGCTATTGGGAAACACACTGTGTGCTACAGTTAATTGCAGGTCTGCTGTTTTTGGAGCTTATCTTCATATTGCCCTGTGTTGGAATCTGGTGTTACTGGAAGAGAAAACGGTGAGTGTTTTTATCATCTCTCCCTCAAACAGTTTCTTTTAAAAGTCTAATGTAGATGGGAAACATTTCCAGTCAGGCTGCAGTGGAGTTGTGGCCAGTCCATGGCTGTCCAAAGCACTCTGCTGAGGGTTCTGCTGCTGCCCAGTGCTTTCCTTGGCCTCTTCATTGCTGGGCCTTGTCCTGGGGGGCCGCTGGGGCTGCAGCCAGTGCTGGCTCCCCCTGAGGCTGCCTGGCCAGGAGCAGCCCCAGGGGCACAGGGCAGAGGCACAGCAAGGTGGGCAGGAGAAAGAGCGGGGACGAGATGGCCCCTGAAAGGCAGAGGCACTCGGGGGCTGCTCCTGGCCAGGGAGCTGCCCAGAGCCGTCCCCTGCTCGCCGGGGCCTCGAGGGGCAGCTGTGCAGCTGGGCCAAGGTGTGCCAGCTGCTCCAGCCGTGCTGGGGAGCCTTGCCAGCTCTGGGCCCTGCTGTGCACGAGGGTCCCTGTGTGCCACTGGCAGCTGGGGCCTCAGCCACTGCTCTCTCCACAGCAGCGCCTCTGCAGCTTCACAAGACCAGACAAGGACTTCAGCCACGGAGACCTGTGCCTGTCATCAGCCCTCCCCAAGCCAGTTTCCAACAGCCCTTCCAGAGCTGCATTAATCACTTACTGCTGGGGACATGCTGCCACCACCCACAACAGAGCCCTCTGCCCCCAAAGGTGCTGGCCCTGGTGTCCAGCCAGGACAGGAGGTGCAGCCCTCCTGCCAGGGCAGGGCCTGACTCCAGCAGCATCTTTGGGCTTCAGCTCTGGTCCCTGGCTGCTACCACCAGCACTGGTGGAGCTGCTTGTCTGGGCACAGCCAGTGCTGGGCAGGCAGCAGCTGGGCTTCGGGCTTCTGAGACCAGCAGCTGCTGTGTTTAGTTTTCATACTGCAAGATTTAGGAATATTTTTCATAGAGAATTCTCCACATATTTTGTTCATTTTCCCACAGCAGTTTTATATTTTTCAATGTAGTTTTAGAATTCAGAAAAACGTTGATTATTTTTACTCTTCTCGAATAAAAATTAAAATTGTATTTAATTGGTAATCTATGCTCTTCTTGAAACTAAAACACCCTATGACTCACAGCCTGCTTCAGAGGCTCTTTTCCCACTGGGCGCTTGTGCCTTATCACAACTAACCTAAAAGCTTTTCCCTGATGTTTTTTGGGATTCTGGACAAGCTCACCTCTCAGTCTTCAGAGGCAAACTTTGAGTACAGCAGGAATCTCTTCAAGTCACCATCTTTGTTTGCTTCTGCACAAAGTGCCTCAGTCACAGAGCAGGGGCTTTGCTCCGCTTCCTGCCGTCCCGCTCCCCCCAAGCCTGTCCTGAGCCCTCTCCTGCAGCTGCTGCTCTGCCATGGAGCTGCTGTAAAACACAGCAGCTCTGCCACAGCCGCTCAGCAGGACTGGAGAAGCTTTCTGGCCTTGCTTACATTAGGCTGGTGGCTTCTCTAGACACAAGCTGAGCTTTTGAACGCTATGTCTCACCTGGCACAGGAACTGATGCTGCCCTTCTCATGGAGGCTAATCTCCCATGGGCTTTAAAAGCTTTCTGGCCAGCATAAGGCCTGGAAAACCATTTAATGCAGCAATTTATTATTGAAAATGTCCGAGTCTATGTATCCAAGTAGCTTGTTTAAATGGTGGAGCCCACCAGAGCATCCCACCAAGGGCATATCTGTTTCTCCTCCACCTCGGCCTCCATGACTGCCAAACTGCACCTTTGAGAGTTCTTTTCTCCAGAAGCCGAATGGCACCATTTTATTTGGGGAATGAAAAACAAAAGTAAATGCTCTATGGTACTATCATCATCATCATCACCAGAATGAGCTGCAAATTAGTTAAATGACATCAACAACTCCGACTGTGGACTTACTTCTCAGAGTGCAGCACTGGCTTTACTATCCCTTGAAACTGCAGATGTGCTACAGTCTTTAAAGTCCGTTTCATGCTTACCTAATTTGGAGTCAAGCACAGCTCTGTGAGAGCTTTAGGGATTGGGCCTACCCTGGCACTCTCGTGTGTCTGGAGTGACCTGCCCAAGGCATCTGCCACCTGAAGAGCAAAGCAGGGTACGGAAAAGCACAGGCTGCAGAACAGCTGGAACTGCAGGGAGCCCATTCCTGGCAGGAGTAACACGACCATCCCACCTTACGACTGGGTTTTGTGAGAAACAACAGTGCACATCAAAATTTTGAAAACGTTTATTAAACATTTACAAAAACATAAGAGAAGGATTAATAAGGAAGAACAGGCCTTGGAAGGCTTCCTGCCCCATGGCTGCCTGCCAGGTGGCTGCCTCATCTTCAAGATTGATGCTTCACCTTTCACACTCCTGGAGGGTGCATCAGCCACCCCTGGCCCCTCCCAAAGTCTGTCAGTCAACCCTTCTTTGCCCTTTATTGGTGGGATTTATTTCTTGTAGCTGCATTTGAAGGTCAGGTGTTGTCATGCTGTGTCCCCACAGCAACAAGCTGTTCCATTCCTAACTCTCCCATGCAAGGGGTATATATCAACACCTATTGTGGTGGACCCCCACCGCAGGGAATGACGTGCATTGACTCCAGGTTTGCAGAAGGCTGAACAAAAGCTTTATTAAGCTGTCCTATATTACATGATACTAAAAACTATACTACTGCTATAGTGAAGAAAAACCCATGACCCTTAGAGACAGTCCAACACAGAGTGGCTCCAGTTGGTCAAATGAAATCAAAACACCATCACCAGAGTCCAAGGAAGAAATCCCTCTTTGCTAAACAATCTCCATAACACATTTCACATGTGCCAAACAACAGATGCAGCAAATGAAGATAATTGGTTTTCTTCTTTCTCTGAGCTTTCTCACAGCCTTCCCCAGGATTTTCCTGGGAAAGTCTGTGTCTCTCACTGTTCAAAGGATATGTGAATACCACACACACCTTCTTTCTACCTGTCCTGCACAGCCCAGGCTGTCTGGTGGGAACAATAGGGAGTGTGTGTGTGGGGGGGGGGAGGGGACTGTGGGGAGAACAGAGAACATCTAAACAACAAATCACAATAACATAACTCTACATCAATAAAGCTTCTCTTAAGATTCACACAATATTCATCCCTTAATTGCGAGAGCCAATCATCTCCTTATCTATCTATTACAGTTTGGATGGAGACCAGAACTTGAAGAGAGCCTGACAGAGGAATGGTTGAACAACAAGGGACATGATGCTGTAAAATTAATCCATCTAGGGAGGGCTACGTGACTGCTGCAAAGTTCGCATGACCCTGAAGAGTAGATGGTGTGCAGAAAGCAGGATATTGAAACTGCTTGGTATGTAGAAGTAGATAGAGAAGAACAAAGAAGTACTAAGCTGTTCTAGCTGCAAGGCCAGCTGGACAGGCAAGTATCATTCACAAAGATACTTTTAAGATAATAGTACAAGTCACATAGCAACCACTCATGAGCTCGGCTTTTGCAATATGTACGACCTAATTAACAAACATCTATAAACTGTGTAATCTGTCACAATAAACTGAGACTTGATGATCATGATAGCATGAGTCTTGTCTCCCGCGGCACCCTCCAACAATCTCTGTTTTGTCTCATTGACCTTGTGAGGTCACACAGCTGTCTATGATGTCACTCAGACATCTCCTTGATGTCATACATCCTCCTCTGATGTCACAATGACATCTCTATGATGTCACACAGACACCTCTGTGACGTCACACTTCGATGGCTGTGATGTCGCACAGACCCTGTGGGGTCACAAAGCTTTTTGTGATGTCACAAAGACATCTCTGTGATGTCACTCAGACACCTCTGTGATGTTACAGAGACCCTTCGAAGTCACACAGCTTTTTCTGATGACACAAAGATATCTCTGTGACGTCACACCGCTCTCTGTGATGCCGCACTGACAACACTGTGATGTCACACAATTCTATTTGATGTCACACTGACTCCTCTATGGTTGCACAGATCCTCCTTTGATGTTACAATGACATCTCTCTGATGCCACACTGACACATCTGTGACGTCACACAGCTCACAGTGATATCACATGGACATCTCTGTGATGTCGCACAGCCCTTCATGATGTCACATTGACATTTCTGTGAGGTCACAGGGCTTTTAGTGATATCACACAGACATCTCTGTGATGTCACAGAACTTCCTGTGATGTCACAGAGCTATCTCTCTGACGTCACACTGACATCTCTGTGAGGTCACATAGACCTTGTGAGGTCACACAGCTGTCTATGATGTCACACGGACATCTCTGTGATGCCACACAACCTCCTCTGACATCACAGTGACATCTCTATGATGTCACACTGACACCTCTGTGACGTCACACTTACATGGCTGTGATGTCGCACAGACCCTCTGAGGTCACAAATCTTTTTGTGATGTCACAATGACATCTCTGTGATGTCACTCAGACACCTCTGTGATGTCACAGTGACCCTGTGAGGTCACACATCTTTTTGAGATGCCACACTGACATCTCTGTGATGTCACACAGCTCCCTGAGATGTCACATGGACATCCCTGTGATGTTGCACCAATATCTGTGAAGTCACACAGCCTCCTCCTCTGATCTCACAACTACATCTCTATGATGTCACACTGATGCCTCCAGGACATCACACAGCTCTCTGTGATATCACATGGACTTCCCTGTGATGGTTCACAGCTCCCTGTGATGTCACACTGACTTCTCTGTGAAGTCACACAGCCTCCTCCCCTGATCTCACAATTACATCTCTATGATGTCACACGGATGCCTCCAGAACGTCACACAGCTCCCTGTGATACCACATGGACGTCTCTGGGATGTCACACAGCTCTCTGTGATGTCACACTGAAATCTCTGTGAAAGCACTCAGCTTTTAGGAATGTCACACTTACATCTTTGTGATGTCACCAATAAACTTCTGTGATGTTACACAACTTCCTGTGATGTCACAGAGATATCTCTGTGACGTCACACTGACATCTCTTGAATAGAGTTTGACCGAGGAATGGTTGTACAACAGGGGACATGATGCTGTAAAATTAATCCAACTAGGGAGGGCTACGTGACTGCTGCAAAGTTCGCATGACCCTGAAGAGTAGATGGTGTGCAGAAAGCAGGATATTGAAACTGCTTGGTATGTAGAAGTAGATAGAGAAGAACAAAGAAGTACTAAGCTGTTCTAGCTGCAAGGCCAGCTGGACAGGCAAGTATCATTCACAAAGATACTTTTAAGTTAATAGTACAAGTCTCATAGCAACCAATCACGAGCTCGCCTTTTGCAATATGTACGACCTAATTAACAAACATCTATAAACTGTGTAATCTGTCACAATAAACTGAGACTTGATGATCATGATAGCATGAGTCTTGTCTCCCGCGGCACCCTCCAACAATCTCTGTTTTGTCTCATTGACCTTGTGAGGTCACACAGCTGTCTATGATGTCACTCAGACATCTCCTTGATGTCATACATCCTCCTCTGATGTCACAATGACATCTCTATGATGTCACACAGACACCTCTGTGACATCACACTTAGATGGCTGTGACGTCGCACAGACCCTGTGGGGTCACAAAGCTTTTTGTGATGTCACAAAGACATCTCTGTGATGTCACTCAGATACCTCTGTGATGTTACAGAGACCCTTCGAAGTCACACAGCTTTTTCTGATGACACAAAGATATCTCTGTGACGTCACACTGCTCTCTGTGATGCCGCACTGACAACACTGTGATGTCACACAATTCTATTTGATGTCACACTGACTCCTCTATGGTTGCACAGATCCTCCTTTGATGTTACAATGACATCTCTCTGATGCCACACTGACACATCTGTGACGTCACACAGCTCACAGTGATATCACATGGACATCTCTGTGATGTCGCACAGCCCTTCATGATGTCACATTGACATTTCTGTGAGGTCACAGGGCTTTTAGTGATGTCACACAGACATCTCTGTGATGTCACAGAACTTCCTGTGATGTCACAGAGCTATCTCTCTGACGTCACACTGACATCTCTGTGAGGTCACATAGACCTTGTGAGGTCACACAGCTGTCTATGATGTCACACGGACATCTCTGTGATGCCACACAACCTCCTCTGACATCACAGTGACATCTCTATGATGTCACACTGACACCTCTGTGACGTCACAGTGACCCTGTGAGGTTACACATCTTTTTGAGATGCCACACTGACATCTCTGTGATGTCAAACAGCTCTCTGTGATGTCACACAGCTCTCTGAGATGTCACATGGACATCCCTGTGATGTTGCACCAATATCTGTGAAGTCACACAGCCTCCTCCTCTGATCTCACAATTACATCTCTATGATGTCACACTGATGCCTCCAGAACGTCACACAGCTCTCTGTGATATCACATGGACTTCCCTGTGATGCTTCACAGCTCTCTGTCATGTCACACTGACTTCTCTGTGAAGTCACACAGCCTCCTCCTCTGATCTCACAATTACATCTCTATGATGTCACACGGATGCCTCCATAACGTCACACAGCTCCCTGTGATACCACATGGACGTCTCTGGGATGTCACACAGCTCTCTGTGATGTCACACTGAAATCTCTGTGAAAGCACTCAGATTTTAGGAATGTCACACTTATATCTTTGTGATGTCACCAATAAACTTCTGTGATGTTACACAACTTCCTGTGATGTCACAGAGATATCTCTGTGACGTCACACTGACATCTCTTGAATAGAGTTTGACCGAGGAATGGTTGTACAACAGGGGACATGATGCTGTAAAATTAATCCATCTAGGGAGGGCTACGTGACTGCTGCAAAGTTCGCATGACCCTGAAGAGTAGATGGTGTGCAGAAAGCAGGATATTGAAACTGCTTGGTATGTAGAAGTAGATAGAGAAGAACAAAGAAGTACTAAGCTGTTCTAGCTGCAAGGCCAGCTGGACAGGCAAGTATCATTCACAAAGATACTTTTAAGTTAATAGTACAAGTCTCATAGCAACCAATCACGAGCTCGCCTTTTGCAATATGTACGACCTAATTAACAAACATCTATAAACTGTGTAATCTGTCACAATAAACTGAGACTTGATGATCATGATAGCATGAGTCTTGTCTCCCGCGCCACCCTCCAACAATCTCTGTTTTGTCTCATTGACCTTGTGAGGTCACACAGCTGTCTATGATGTCACTCAGACATCTCCTTGATGTCATACATCCTCCTCTGATGTCACAATGACATCTCTATGATGTCACACAGACACCTCTGTGACATCACACTTAGATGGCTGTGATGTCGCACAGACCCTGTGGGGTCACAAAGCTTTTTGTGATGTCACAAAGACATCTCTGTGATGTCACTCAGATACCTCTGTGATGTTACAGAGACCCTTCAAAGTCACACAGCTTTTTCTGATGACACAAAGATATCTCTATGATGTCACACCGCTCTCTGTGATGCCGCACTGACAACACTGTGATGTCACACAATTCTATTTGATGTCACACTGACTCCTCTATGGTTGCACAGATCCTCCTTTGATGTTACAATGACATCTCTCTGATGCCACACTGACACATCTGTGACGTCACACAGCTCACAGTGATATCACATGGACATCTCTGTGATGTCGCACAGCCCTTCATGATGTCACATTGACATTTCTGTGAGGTCACAGGGCTTTTAGTGATGTCACACAGACATCTCTGTGATGTCACAGAACTTCCTGTGATGTCACAGAGCTATCTCTCTGACGTCACACTGACATCTCTGTGAGGTCACATTGACCTTGTGAGGTCACACAGCTGTCTATGATGTCACACGGACATCTCTGTGATGCCACACAACCTCCTCTGACATCACAGTGACATCTCTATGATGTCACACAGACACCTCTGTGACGTCACAGTGACCCTGTGAGGTTACACATCTTTTTGAGATGCCACACTGACATCTCTGTGATGTCACACAGCTCTCTGAGATGTCACATGGACATCCCTGTGATGTTGCACCAATATCTGTGAAGTCACACAGCCTCCTCCTCTGATCTCATAATTACATCTCTATGATGTCACACTGGTGCCTCCAAAACGTCACACAGCTCTCTGTGATATCACATGGACTTCCCTATCATGGTTCACAGCTCTCTGTGATGTCACACTGACTTCTCTGTGAAGTCACACAGCCTCCTCCTCTGCTCTCACAATTTCATCTCTATGATGTCACACGGATGCCTCCATAACGTCACACAGCTCCCTGTGATACCACATGGACGTCTCTGGGATGTCACACAGCTCTCTGTGATGTCACACTGAAATCTCTGTGAAAGCACTCAGCTTTTAGGAATGTCACACTTATATCTTTGTGATGTCACCAATAAACTTCTGTGATGTTACACAACTTCCTGTGATGTCACAGAGATATCTCTGTGACGTCACACTGACATCTCTTGAAGAGAGTTTGACCGAGGAATGGTTGTACAACAGGGGACATGATGCTGTAAAATTAATCCAACTAGGGAGGGCTACGTGACTGCTGCAAAGTTCGCATGACCCTGAAGAGTAGATGGTGTGCAGAAAGCAGGATATTGAAACTGCTTGGTATGTAGAAGTAGATCGAGAAGAACAAAGAAGTACTAAGCTGTTCTAGCTGCAAGGCCAGCTGGACAGGCAAGTATCATTCACAAAGATACTTTTCAGATAATAGTACAAGTCTCATAGCAACCAATCACGAGCTCGCCTTTTGCAATATGTACGACCTAATTAACAAACATATATAAACTGTGTAATCTGTCACAATAAACTGAGACTTGATGATCATGATAGCATGAGTCTTGTCTCCCGCGGCACCCTCCAACAATCTCTGTTTTGTCTCATTGACCTTGTGAGGTCACACAGCTGTCTATGATGTCACTCAGACATCTCCTTGATGTCATACATCCTCCTCTGATGTCACAATCACATCTCTATGATGTCACACAGACACCTCTGTGACATCACACTTAGATGGCTGTGATGTCGCACAGACCCTGTGGAGTCACAAAGCTTTTTGTGATGTCACAAAGACATCTCTGTGATGTCACTCAGACACCTCTGTGATGTTACAGAGACCCTTCGAAGTCACACAGCTTTTTCTGATGACACAAAGATATCTCTGTGACGTCACACCGCTCTCTGTGATGCCGCACTGACAACACTGTGATGTCACACAATTCTATTTGATGTCACACTGACTCCTCTATGGTTGCACAGATCCTCCTTTGATGTTACAATGACATCTCTCTGATGCCACACTGACACATCTGTGACGTCACACAGCTCACAGTGATATCACATGGACATCTCTGTGATGTCGCACAGCCCTTCATGATGTCACATTGACATTTCTGTGAGGTCACAGGGCTTTTAGTGATGTCACACAGACATCTCTGTGATGCCACAGAACTTCCTGTGATGTCACAGAGCTATCTCTCTGACGTCACACTGACATCTCTGTGAGGTCACATTGACCTTGTGAGGTCACACAGCTGTCTATGATGTCACACAGACATCTCTGTGATGCCACACAACCTCCTCTGACATCACAGTGACATCTCTATGATGTCACACTGACACCTCTGTGACGTCACACTTAGATGGCTGTGATGTCGCACAGACCCTCTGAGGTCACAAATCTTTTTGTGATGTCACAATGACATCTCTGTGATGTCACTCAGACACCTCTGTGATGTCACAGTGACCCTGTGAGGTTACACATCTTTTTGAGATGCCACACTGACATCTCTGTGATGTCACACAGCTCTCTGAGATGTCACATGGACATCCCTGTGATGTTGCACCAAGATCTGTGAAGTCACACAGCCTCCTCCTCTGATCTCATAATTACATCTCTATGATGTCACACTGATGCCTCCAAAACGTCACTGAGCTCTCTGTGATATCACATGGACTTCCCTAGCATAGTTCACAGCTCTCTGTGATGTCACACTGACTTCTCTGTGAAGTCACACAGCCTCCTCCTCTGATCTCACAATTACATCTCTATGATGTCACACGGATGCTTCCAGAACGTCACACAGCTCCCTGTGATACCACATGGACGTCTCTGGGATGTCACACAGCTCTCTGTGATGTCACACTGAAATCTCTGTGAAAGCACTCAGATTTTAGGAATGTCACACTTATATCTTTGTGATGTCACCAATAAACTTCTGTGATGTTACACAACTTCCTGTGATGTCACAGAGATATCTCTGTGACGTCACACTGACATCTCTTGAAGAGAGCTTGACAGAGCAATGGTTGTACAACAGGGGACATGATGCTGTAAAATTAATCCAACTAGGGAGGGCTACGTGACTGCTGAAAAGTTCGCATGACCCTGAAGAGTAGATGGTGTGCAGAAAGCAGGATATTGAAACTGCTTGGTATGTAGAAGTAGATAGAGAAGAACAAAGAAGTACTAAGCTGTTCTAGCTGCAAGGCCAGCTGGACAGGCAAGTATCATTCACAAAGATACTTTTCAGATAATAGTACAAGTCTCATAGCAACCAATCACGAGCTCGCCTTTTGCAATATGTACGACCTAATTAACAAACATATATAAACTGTGTAATCTGTCACAATAAACTGAGACTTGATGATCATGATAGCATGAGTCTTGTCTCCCGCGGCACCCTCCAACAATCTCTGTTTTGTCTCATTGACCTTGTGAGGTCACACAGCTGTCTATGATGTCACTCAGACATCTCCTTGATGTCATACATCCTCCTCTGATGTCACAATCACATCTCTATGATGTCACACAGACACCTCTGTGACATCACACTTAGATGGCTGTGATGTCGCACAGACCCTGTGGAGTCACAAAGCTTTTTGTGATGTCACAAAGACATCTCTGTGATGTCACTCAGACACCTCTGTGATGTTACAGAGACCCTTCGAAGTCACACAGCTTTTTCTGATGACACAAAGATATCTCTGTGACGTCACACCGCTCTCTGTGATGCCGCACTGACAACACTGTGATGTCACACAATTCTATTTGATGTCACACTGACTCCTCTATGGTTGCACAGATCCTCCTTTGATGTTACAATGACATCTCTCTGATGCCACACTGACACATCTGTGACGTCACACAGCTCACAGTGATATCACATGGACATCTCTGTGATGTCGCACAGCCCTTCATGATGTCACATTGACATTTCTGTGAGGTCACAGGGCTTTTAGTGATGTCACACAGACATCTCTGTGATGCCACAGAACTTCCTGTGATGTCACAGAGCTATCTCTCTGACGTCACACTGACATCTCTGTGAGGTCACATTGACCTTGTGAGGTCACACAGCTGTCTATGATGTCACACAGACATCTCTGTGATGCCACACAACCTCCTCTGACATCACAGTGACATCTCTATGATGTCACACTGACACCTCTGTGACGTCACACTTAGATGGCTGTGATGTCGCACAGACCCTCTGAGGTCACAAATCTTTTTGTGATGTCACAATCACATCTCTGTGATGTCACTCAGACACCTCTGTGATGTCACAGTGACCCTGTGAGGTTACACATCTTTTTGAGATGCCACACTGACATCTCTGTGATGTCACACAGCTCTCTGAGATGTCACATGGACATCCCTGTGATGTTGCACCAAGATCTGTGAAGTCACACAGCCTCCTCCTCTGATCTCATAATTACATCTCTATGATGTCACACTGATGCCTCCAAAACGTCACAGAGCTCTCTGTGATATCACATGGACTTCCCTAGCATAGTTCACAGCTCTCTGTGATGTCACACTGACTTCTCTGTGAAGTCACACAGCCTCCTCCTCTGATCTCACAATTACATCTCTATGATGTCACACGGATGCTTCCAGAACGTCACACAGCTCCCTGTGATACCACATGGACGTCTCTGGGATGTCACACAGCTCTCTGTGATGTCACACTGAAATCTCTGTGAAAGCACTCAGATTTTAGGAATGTCACACTTATATCTTTGTGATGTCACCAATAAACTTCTGTGATGTTACACAACTTCCTGTGATGTCACAGAGATATCTCTGTGACGTCACACTGACATCTCTTGAAGAGAGCTTGACAGAGCAATGGTTGTACAACAGGGGACATGATGCTGTAAAATTAATCCAACTAGGGAGGGCTACGTGACTGCTGAAAAGTTCGCATGACCCTGAAGAGTAGATGGTGTGCAGAAAGCAGGATATTGAAACTGCTTGGTATGTAGAAGTAGATAGAGAAGAACAAAGAAGTACTAAGCTGTTCTAGCTGCAAGCCCAGCTGGACAGGCAAGTATCATTCACAAAGATACTTTTCAGATAATAGTACAAGTCTCATAGCAACCAATCACGAGCTCGGCTTTTGCAATATGTACGACCTAATTAACAAACATCTATAAACTGTGTAATCTGTCACAATAAACTGAGACTTGATGATCATGATAGCATGAGTCTTGTCTCCCGCGGCACCCTCCAACAATCTCTGTTTTGTCTCATTGACCTTGTGAGGTCACACAGCTGTCTATGATGTCACTCAGACATCTCCTTGATGTCATACATCCTCCTCTGATGTCACAATGACATCTCTATGATGTCACACAGACACCTCTGTGACGTCACACTTAGATGGCTGTGATGTCGCACAGACCCTGTGGGGTCACAAAGCTTTTTGTGATGTCACAAAGACATCTCTGTGATGTCACTCAGACACCTCTGTGATGTTACAGAGACCCTTCGAAGTCACACAGCTTTTTCTGATGACACAAAGATATCTCTGTGACGTCACACCACTCTCTGTGATGCCGCACTGACAACACTGTGATGTCACACAATTCTATTTGATGTCACACTGACTCCTCTATGGTTGCACAGATCCTCCTTTGATGTTACAATGACATCTCTCTGATGCCACACTGACACATCTGTGACGTCACACAGCTCACAGTGATATCACATGGACATCTCTGTGATGTCGCACAGCCCTTCATGATGTCACATTGACATTTCTGTGAGGTCACAGGGCTTTTAGTGATGTCACACAGACATCTCTGTGATGCCACAGAACTTCCTGTGATGTCACAGAGCTATCTCTCTGACGTCACACTGACATCTCTGTGAGGTCACATTGACCTTGTGAGGTCACACAGCTGTCTATGATGTCACACAGACATCTCTGTGATGCCACACAACCTCCTCTGACATCACAGTGACATCTCTATGATGTCACACTGACACCTCTGTGACGTCACACTTAGATGGCTGTGATGTCGCACAGACCCTCTGAGGTCACAAATCTTTTTGTGATGTCACAATGACATCTCTGTGATGTCACTCAGACACCTCTGTGATGTCACAGTGACCCTGTGAGGTTACACATCTTTTTGAGATGCCACACTGACATCTCTGTGATGTCACACAGCTCTCTGAGATGTCACATGGACATCCCTGTGATGTTGCACCAAGATCTGTGAAGTCACACAGCCTCCTCCTCTGATCTCATAATTACATCTCTATGATGTCACACTGATGCCTCCAAAACGTCACTGAGCTCTCTGTGATATCACATGGACTTCCCTATCATAGTTCACAGCTCTCTGTGATGTCACACTGACTTCTCTGTGAAGTCACACAGCCTCCTCCTCTGATCTCACAATTACATCTCTATGATGTCACACGGATGCCTCCATAACGTCACACAGCTCCCTGTGATACCACATGGACGTCTCTGGGATGTCACACAGCTCTCTGTGATGTCACACTGAAATCTCTGTGAAAGCAATCAGCTTTTAGGAATGTCACACTTATATCTTTGTGATGTCACCAATAAACTTCTGTGATGTTACACAACTTCCTGTGATGTCACAGAGATATCTCTGTGACGTCACACTGACATCTCTTGAAGAGAGCTTGACAGAGGAATGGTTGTACAACAGGGGACATGATGCTGTAAAATTAATCCAACTAGGGAGGGCTACGTGACTGCTGCAAAGTTCGCATGACCCTGAAGAGTAGATGGTGTGCAGAAAGCAGGATATTGAAACTGCTTGGTATGTAGAAGTAGATAGAGAAGAACAAAGAAGTACTAAGCTGTTCTAGCTGCAAGGCCAGCTGGACAGGCAAGTATCATTCACAAAGATACTTTTAAGTTAATAGTACACGTCTCATAGCAACCACTCATGAGCTCGGCTTTTTCAATATGTATGACCTAATTAACAAACATCTATAAACTGTGTAATCTGTCACAATAAACTGAGACTTGATGATCATGATAGCATGAGTCTTGTCTCCCGCGCCACCCTCCAACAATCTCTGTTTTGTCTCATTGACCTTGTGAGGTCACACAGCTGTCTATGATGTCACTCAGGCATTTCCTTGATGTCATACATCCTCCTCTGATGTCACAATGACATCTCTATGATGTCACACAGACACCTCTGTGACGTCACATTTAGATGGCTGTGATGTCGCACAGACTCTGTGGGGCCACAAAGCTTTTTGTGATGTCACAAAGACATCTCTGTGATGTCACTCAGACACCTCTGTGATGTTACAGAGACCCTTTGAAGTCACACAGCTTTTTCTGATGACACAAAGATATCTCTGTGACGTCACACCGCTCTCTGTGATGCCGCACTGACAACACTGTGATGTCACACAATTCTATTTGATGTCACACTGACTCCTCTATGGTTGCACAGATCCTCCTTTGATGTTACAATGACATCTCTCTGATGCCACACTGACACATCTGTGACGTCACACAGCTCACAGTGATATCACATGGACATCTCTGTGATGTCGCACAGCCCTTCATGATGTCACATTGACATTTCTGTGAGGTCACAGGGCTTTTAGTGATGTCACACAGACATCTCTGTGATGTCACAGAACTTCCTGTGATGTCACAGAGCTATCTCTCTGATGTCACACTGACATCTCTGTGAGGTCACATTGACCTGGTGAGGTCACACAGCTGTCTATGATGTCACACGGACATCTCTGTGATGCCACACAACCTCCTCTGACATCACAGTGACATCTCTATGATGTCACACAGACACCTCTGTGACGTCACAGTGACCCTGTGAGGTTACACATCTTTTTGAGATGCCACACTGACATCTCTGTGATGTCACACAGCTCTCTGAGATGTCACATGGACATCCCTGTGATGTTGCACCAATATCTGTGAAGTCACACAGCCTCCTCCTCTGATCTCATAATTACATCTCTATGATGTCACACTGGTGCCTCCAGAACGTCACACAGCTCTCTGTGATATCACATGGACTTCCCTATCATGGTTCACAGCTCTCTGTGATGTCACACTGACTTCTCTGTGAAGTCACACAGCCTCCTCCTCTGCTCTCACAATTTCATCTCTATGATGTCACACGGATGCCTCCATAACGTCACACAGCTCCCTGTGATACCACATGGACGTCTCTGGGATGTCACACAGCTCTCTGTGATGTCACAATGAAATCTCTGTGAAAGCACTCAGCTTTTAGGAATGTCACACTTATATCTTTGTGATGTCACCAATAAACTTCTGTGATGTTACACAACTTCCTGTGATGTCACAGAGATATCTCTGTGACGTCACACTGACATCTCTTGAATAGAGTTTGACCGAGGAATGGTTGTACAACAGGGGACATGATGCTGTAAAATTAATCCAACTAGGGAGGGCTACGTGACTGCTGCAAAGTTCGCATGACCCTGAAGAGTAGATGGTGTGCAGAAAGCAGGATATTGAAACTGCTTGGTATGTAGAAGTAGATAGAGAAGAACAAAGAAGTACTAAGCTGTTCTAGCTGCAAGGCCAGCTGGACAGGCAAGTATCATTCACAAAGATACTTTTCAGATAATAGTACAAGTCTCATAGCAACCAATCACGAGCTCGCCTTTTGCAATATGTACGACCTAATTAACAAACATATATAAACTGTGTAATCTGTCACAATAAACTGAGACTTGATGATCATGATAGCATGAGTCTTGTCTCCCGCGGCACCCTCCAACAATCTCTGTTTTGTCTCATTGACCTTGTGAGGTCACACAGCTGTCTATGATGTCACTCAGACATCTCCTTGATGTCATACATCCTCCTCTGATGTCACAATCACATCTCTATGATGTCACACAGACACCTCTGTGACATCACACTTAGATGGCTGTGATGTCGCACAGACCCTGTGGAGTCACAAAGCTTTTTGTGATGTCACAAAGACATCTCTGTGATGTCACTCAGACACCTCTGTGATGTTACAGAGACCCTTCGAAGTCACACAGCTTTTTCTGATGACACAAAGATATCTCTGTGACGTCACACCGCTCTCTGTGATGCCGCACTGACAACACTGTGATGTCACACAATTCTATTTGATGTCACACTGACTCCTCTATGGTTGCACAGATCCTCCTTTGATGTTACAATGACATCTCTCTGATGCCACACTGACACATCTGTGACGTCACACAGCTCACAGTGATATCACATGGACATCTCTGTGATGTCGCACAGCCCTTCATGATGTCACATTGACATTTCTGTGAGGTCACAGGGCTTTTAGTGATGTCACACAGACATCTCTGTGATGCCACAGAACTTCCTGTGATGTCACAGAGCTATCTCTCTGACGTCACACTGACATCTCTGTGAGGTCACATTGACCTTGTGAGGTCACACAGCTGTCTATGATGTCACACAGACATCTCTGTGATGCCACACAACCTCCTCTGACATCACAGTGACATCTCTATGATGTCACACTGACACCTCTGTGACGTCACACTTAGATGGCTGTGATGTCGCACAGACCCTCTGAGGTCACAAATCTTTTTGTGATGTCACAATCACATCTCTGTGATGTCACTCAGACACCTCTGTGATGTCACAGTGACCCTGTGAGGTTACACATCTTTTTGAGATGCCACACTGACATCTCTGTGATGTCACACAGCTCTCTGAGATGTCACATGGACATCCCTGTGATGTTGCACCAAGATCTGTGAAGTCACACAGCCTCCTCCTCTGATCTCATAATTACATCTCTATGATGTCACACTGATGCCTCCAAAACGTCACAGAGCTCTCTGTGATATCACATGGACTTCCCTAGCATAGTTCACAGCTCTCTGTGATGTCACACTGACTTCTCTGTGAAGTCACACAGCCTCCTCCTCTGATCTCACAATTACATCTCTATGATGTCACACGGATGCTTCCAGAACGTCACACAGCTCCCTGTGATACCACATGGACGTCTCTGGGATGTCACACAGCTCTCTGTGATGTCACACTGAAATCTCTGTGAAAGCACTCAGATTTTAGGAATGTCACACTTATATCTTTGTGATGTCACCAATAAACTTCTGTGATGTTACACAACTTCCTGTGATGTCACAGAGATATCTCTGTGACGTCACACTGACATCTCTTGAAGAGAGCTTGACAGAGCAATGGTTGTACAACAGGGGACATGATGCTGTAAAATTAATCCAACTAGGGAGGGCTACGTGACTGCTGAAAAGTTCGCATGACCCTGAAGAGTAGATGGTGTGCAGAAAGCAGGATATTGAAACTGCTTGGTATGTAGAAGTAGATAGAGAAGAACAAAGAAGTACTAAGCTGTTCTAGCTGCAAGGCCAGCTGGACAGGCAAGTATCATTCACAAAGATACTTTTCAGATAATAGTACAAGTCTCATAGCAACCAATCACGAGCTCGGCTTTTGCAATATGTACGACCTAATTAACAAACATCTATAAACTGTGTAATCTGTCACAATAAACTGAGACTTGATGATCATGATAGCATGAGTCTTGTCTCCCGCGGCACCCTCCAACAATCTCTGTTTTGTCTCATTGACCTTGTGAGGTCACACAGCTGTCTATGATGTCACTCAGACATCTCCTTGATGTCATACATCCTCCTCTGATGTCACAATGACATCTCTATGATGTCACACAGACACCTCTGTGACGTCACACTTAGATGGCTGTGATGTCGCACAGACCCTGTGGGGTCACAAAGCTTTTTGTGATGTCACAAAGACATCTCTGTGATGTCACTCAGACACCTCTGTGATGTTACAGAGACCCTTCGAAGTCACACAGCTTTTTCTGATGACACAAAGATATCTCTGTGACGTCACACCACTCTCTGTGATGCTGCACTGACAACACTGTGATGTCACACAATTCTATTTGATGTCACACTGACTCCTCTATGGTTGCACAGATCCTCCTTTGATGTTACAATGACATCTCTCTGATGCCACACTGACACATCTGTGACGTCACACAGCTCACAGTGATATCACATGGACATCTCTGTGATGTCGCACAGCCCTTCATGATGTCACATTGACATTTCTGTGAGGTCACAGGGCTTTTAGTGATGTCACACAGACATCTCTGTGATGCCACAGAACTTCCTGTGATGTCACAGAGCTATCTCTCTGACGTCACACTGACATCTCTGTGAGGTCACATTGACCTTGTGAGGTCACACAGCTGTCTATGATGTCACACAGACATCTCTGTGATGCCACACAACCTCCTCTGACATCACAGTGACATCTCTATGATGTCACACTGACACCTCTGTGACGTCACACTTAGATGGCTGTGATGTCGCACAGACCCTCTGAGGTCACAAATCTTTTTGTGATGTCACAATCACATCTCTGTGATGTCACTCAGACACCTCTGTGATGTCACAGTGACCCTGTGAGGTTACACATCTTTTTGAGATGCCACACTGACATCTCTGTGATGTCACACAGCTCTCTGAGATGTCACATGGACATCCCTGTGATGTTGCACCAATATCTGTGAAGTCACACAGCCTCCTCCTCTGATCTCATAATTACATCTCTATGATGTCACACTGGTGCCTCCAGAACGTCACACAGCTCTCTGTGATATCACATGGACTTCCCTATCATGGTTCACAGCTCTCTGTGATGTCACACTGACTTCTCTGTGAAGTCACACAGCCTCCTCCTCTGCTCTCACAATTTCATCTCTATGATGTCACACGGATGCCTCCATAACGTCACACAGCTCCCTGTGATACCACATGGACGTCTCTGGGATGTCACACAGCTCTCTGTGATGTCACAATGAAATCTCTGTGAAAGCACTCAGCTTTTAGGAATGTCACACTTATATCTTTGTGATGTCACCAATAAACTTCTGTGATGTTACACAACTTCCTGTGATGTCACAGAGATATCTCTGTGACGTCACACTGACATCTCTTGAATAGAGTTTGACCGAGGAATGGTTGTACAACAGGGGACATGATGCTGTAAAATTAATCCAACTAGGGAGGGCTACGTGACTGCTGCAAAGTTCGCATGACCCTGAAGAGTAGATGGTGTGCAGAAAGCAGGATATTGAAACTGCTTGGTATGTAGAAGTAGATAGAGAAGAACAAAGAAGTACTAAGCTGTTCTAGCTGCAAGGCCAGCTGGACAGGCAAGTATCATTCACAAAGATACTTTTCAGATAATAGTACAAGTCTCATAGCAACCAATCACGAGCTCGCCTTTTGCAATATGTACGACCTAATTAACAAACATATATAAACTGTGTAATCTGTCACAATAAACTGAGACTTGATGATCATGATAGCATGAGTCTTGTCTCCCGCGGCACCCTCCAACAATCTCTGTTTTGTCTCATTGACCTTGTGAGGTCACACAGCTGTCTATGATGTCACTCAGACATCTCCTTGATGTCATACATCCTCCTCTGATGTCACAATCACATCTCTATGATGTCACACAGACACCTCTGTGACATCACACTTAGATGGCTGTGATGTCGCACAGACCCTGTGGAGTCACAAAGCTTTTTGTGATGTCACAAAGACATCTCTGTGATGTCACTCAGACACCTCTGTGATGTTACAGAGACCCTTCGAAGTCACACAGCTTTTTCTGATGACACAAAGATATCTCTGTGACGTCACACCGCTCTCTGTGATGCCGCACTGACAACACTGTGATGTCACACAATTCTATTTGATGTCACACTGACTCCTCTATGGTTGCACAGATCCTCCTTTGATGTTACAATGACATCTCTCTGATGCCACACTGACACATCTGTGACGTCACACAGCTCACAGTGATATCACATGGACATCTCTGTGATGTCGCACAGCCCTTCATGATGTCACATTGACATTTCTGTGAGGTCACAGGGCTTTTAGTGATGTCACACAGACATCTCTGTGATGCCACAGAACTTCCTGTGATGTCACAGAGCTATCTCTCTGACGTCACACTGACATCTCTGTGAGGTCACATTGACCTTGTGAGGTCACACAGCTGTCTATGATGTCACACAGACATCTCTGTGATGCCACACAACCTCCTCTGACATCACAGTGACATCTCTATGATGTCACACTGACACCTCTGTGACGTCACACTTAGATGGCTGTGATGTCGCACAGACCCTCTGAGGTCACAAATCTTTTTGTGATGTCACAATCACATCTCTGTGATGTCACTCAGACACCTCTGTGATGTCACAGTGACCCTGTGAGGTTACACATCTTTTTGAGATGCCACACTGACATCTCTGTGATGTCACACAGCTCTCTGAGATGTCACATGGACATCCCTGTGATGTTGCACCAAGATCTGTGAAGTCACACAGCCTCCTCCTCTGATCTCATAATTACATCTCTATGATGTCACACTGATGCCTCCAAAACGTCACAGAGCTCTCTGTGATATCACATGGACTTCCCTAGCATAGTTCACAGCTCTCTGTGATGTCACACTGACTTCTCTGTGAAGTCACACAGCCTCCTCCTCTGATCTCACAATTACATCTCTATGATGTCACACGGATGCTTCCAGAACGTCACACAGCTCCCTGTGATACCACATGGACGTCTCTGGGATGTCACACAGCTCTCTGTGATGTCACACTGAAATCTCTGTGAAAGCACTCAGATTTTAGGAATGTCACACTTATATCTTTGTGATGTCACCAATAAACTTCTGTGATGTTACACAACTTCCTGTGATGTCACAGAGATATCTCTGTGACGTCACACTGACATCTCTTGAAGAGAGCTTGACAGAGCAATGGTTGTACAACAGGGGACATGATGCTGTAAAATTAATCCAACTAGGGAGGGCTACGTGACTGCTGAAAAGTTCGCATGACCCTGAAGAGTAGATGGTGTGCAGAAAGCAGGATATTGAAACTGCTTGGTATGTAGAAGTAGATAGAGAAGAACAAAGAAGTACTAAGCTGTTCTAGCTGCAAGGCCAGCTGGACAGGCAAGTATCATTCACAAAGATACTTTTCAGATAATAGTACAAGTCTCATAGCAACCAATCACGAGCTCGCCTTTTGCAATATGTACGACCTAATTAACAAACATATATAAACTGTGTAATCTGTCACAATAAACTGAGACTTGATGATCATGATAGCATGAGTCTTGTCTCCCGCGGCACCCTCCAACAATCTCTGTTTTGTCTCATTGACCTTGTGAGGTCACACAGCTGTCTATGATGTCACTCAGACATCTCCTTGATGTCATACATCCTCCTCTGATGTCACAATCACATCTCTATGATGTCACACAGACACCTCTGTGACATCACACTTAGATGGCTGTGATGTCGCACAGACCCTGTGGAGTCACAAAGCTTTTTGTGATGTCACAAAGACATCTCTGTGATGTCACTCAGACACCTCTGTAATGTTACAGAGACCCTTCGAAGTCACACAGCTTTTTCTGATGACACAAAGATATCTCTGTGACGTCACACCGCTCTCTGTGATGCCGCACTGACAACACTGTGATGTCACACAATTCTATTTGATGTCACACTGACTCCTCTATGGTTGCACAGATCCTCCTTTGATGTTACAATGACATCTCTCTGATGCCACACTGACACATCTGTGACGTCACACAGCTCACAGTGATATCACATGGACATCTCTGTGATGTCGCACAGCCCTTCATGATGTCACATTGACATTTCTGTGAGGTCACAGGGCTTTTAGTGATGTCACACAGACATCTCTGTGATGCCACAGAACTTCCTGTGATGTCACAGAGCTATCTCTCTGACGTCACACTGACATCTCTGTGAGGTCACATTGACCTTGTGAGGTCACACAGCTGTCTATGATGTCACACAGACATCTCTGTGATGCCACACAACCTCCTCTGACATCACAGTGACATCTCTATGATGTCACACTGACACCTCTGTGACGTCACACTTAGATGGCTGTGATGTCGCACAGACCCTCTGAGGTCACAAATCTTTTTGTGATGTCACAATCACATCTCTGTGATGTCACTCAGACACCTCTGTGATGTCACAGTGACCCTGTGAGGTTACACATCTTTTTGAGATGCCACACTGACATCTCTGTGATGTCACACAGCTCTCTGAGATGTCACATGGACATCCCTGTGATGTTGCACCAAGATCTGTGAAGTCACACAGCCTCCTCCTCTGATCTCATAATTACATCTCTATGATGTCACACTGATGCCTCCAAAACGTCACAGAGCTCTCTGTGATATCACATGGACTTCCCTAGCATAGTTCACAGCTCTCTGTGATGTCACACTGACTTCTCTGTGAAGTCACACAGCCTCCTCCTCTGATCTCACAATTACATCTCTATGATGTCACACGGATGCTTCCAGAACGTCACACAGCTCCCTGTGATACCACATGGACGTCTCTGGGATGTCACACAGCTCTCTGTGATGTCACACTGAAATCTCTGTGAAAGCACTCAGATTTTAGGAATGTCACACTTATATCTTTGTGATGTCACCAATAAACTTCTGTGATGTTACACAACTTCCTGTGATGTCACAGAGATATCTCTGTGACGTCACACTGACATCTCTTGAAGAGAGCTTGACAGAGCAATGGTTGTACAACAGGGGACATGATGCTGTAAAATTAATCCAACTAGGGAGGGCTACGTGACTGCTGCAAAGTTCGCATGACCCTGAAGAGTAGATGGTGTGCAGAAAGCAGGATATTGAAACTGCTTGGTATGTAGAAGTAGATAGAGAAGAACAAAGAAGTACTAAGCTGTTCTAGCTGCAAGCCCAGCTGGACAGGCAAGTATCATTCACAAAGATACTTTTCAGATAATAGTACAAGTCTCATAGCAACCAATCACGAGCTCGGCTTTTGCAATATGTACGACCTAATTAACAAACATCTATAAACTGTGTAATCTGTCACAATAAACTGAGACTTGATGATCATGATAGCATGAGTCTTGTCTCCCGCGGCACCCTCCAACAATCTCTGTTTTGTCTCATTGACCTTGTGAGGTCACACAGCTGTCTATGATGTCACTCAGACATCTCCTTGATGTCATACATCCTCCTCTGATGTCACAATGACATCTCTATGATGTCACACAGACACCTCTGTGACGTCACACTTAGATGGCTGTGATGTCGCACAGACCCTGTGGGGTCACAAAGCTTTTTGTGATGTCACAAAGACATCTCTGTGATGTCACTCAGACACCTCTGTGATGTTACAGAGACCCTTCGAAGTCACACAGCTTTTTCTGATGACACAAAGATATCTCTGTGACGTCACACCACTCTCTGTGATGCCGCACTGACAACACTGTGATGTCACACAATTCTATTTGATGTCACACTGACTCCTCTATGGTTGCACAGATCCTCCTTTGATGTTACAATGACATCTCTCTGATGCCACACTGACACATCTGTGACGTCACACAGCTCACAGTGATATCACATGGACATCTCTGTGATGTCGCACAGCCCTTCATGATGTCACATTGACATTTCTGTGAGGTCACAGGGCTTTTAGTGATGTCACACAGACATCTCTGTGATGCCACAGAACTTCCTGTGATGTCACAGAGCTATCTCTCTGACGTCACACTGACATCTCTGTGAGGTCACATTGACCTTGTGAGGTCACACAGCTGTCTATGATGTCACACAGACATCTCTGTGATGCCACACAACCTCCTCTGACATCACAGTGACATCTCTATGATGTCACACTGACACCTCTGTGACGTCACACTTAGATGGCTGTGATGTCGCACAGACCCTCTGAGGTCACAAATCTTTTTGTGATGTCACAATGACATCTCTGTGATGTCACTCAGACACCTCTGTGATGTCACAGTGACCCTGTGAGGTTACACATCTTTTTGAGATGCCACACTGACATCTCTGTGATGTCACACAGCTCTCTGAGATGTCACATGGACATCCCTGTGATGTTGCACCAAGATCTGTGAAGTCACACAGCCTCCTCCTCTGATCTCATAATTACATCTCTATGATGTCACACTGATGCCTCCAAAACGTCACTGAGCTCTCTGTGATATCACATGGACTTCCCTATCATAGTTCACAGCTCTCTGTGATGTCACACTGACTTCTCTGTGAAGTCACACAGCCTCCTCCTCTGATCTCACAATTACATCTCTATGATGTCACACGGATGCCTCCATAACGTCACACAGCTCCCTGTGATACCACATGGACGTCTCTGGGATGTCACACAGCTCTCTGTGATGTCACAATGAAATCTCTGTGAAAGCACTCAGCTTTTAGGAATGTCACACTTATATCTTTGTGATGTCACCAATAAACTTCTGTGATGTTACACAACTTCCTGTGATGTCACAGAGATATCTCTGTGACGTCACACTGACATCTCTTGAATAGAGTTTGACCGAGGAATGGTTGTACAACAGGGGACATGATGCTGTAAAATTAATCCAACTAGGGAGGGCTACGTGACTGCTGCAAAGTTCGCATGACCCTGAAGAGTAGATGGTGTGCAGAAAGCAGGATATTGAAACTGCTTGGTATGTAGAAGTAGATAGAGAAGAACAAAGAAGTACTAAGCTGTTCTAGCTGCAAGGCCAGCTGGACAGGCAAGTATCATTCACAAAGATACTTTTCAGATAATAGTACAAGTCTCATAGCAACCAATCACGAGCTCGCCTTTTGCAATATGTACGACCTAATTAACAAACATATATAAACTGTGTAATCTGTCACAATAAACTGAGACTTGATGATCATGATAGCATGAGTCTTGTCTCCCGCGGCACCCTCCAACAATCTCTGTTTTGTCTCATTGACCTTGTGAGGTCACACAGCTGTCTATGATGTCACTCAGACATCTCCTTGATGTCATACATCCTCCTCTGATGTCACAATCACATCTCTATGATGTCACACAGACACCTCTGTGACATCACACTTAGATGGCTGTGATGTCGCACAGACCCTGTGGAGTCACAAAGCTTTTTGTGATGTCACAAAGACATCTCTGTGATGTCACTCAGACACCTCTGTGATGTTACAGAGACCCTTCGAAGTCACACAGCTTTTTCTGATGACACAAAGATATCTCTGTGACGTCACACCGCTCTCTGTGATGCCGCACTGACAACACTGTGATGTCACACAATTCTATTTGATGTCACACTGACTCCTCTATGGTTGCACAGATCCTCCTTTGATGTTACAATGACATCTCTCTGATGCCACACTGACACATCTGTGACGTCACACAGCTCACAGTGATATCACATGGACATCTCTGTGATGTCGCACAGCCCTTCATGATGTCACATTGACATTTCTGTGAGGTCACAGGGCTTTTAGTGATGTCACACAGACATCTCTGTGATGCCACAGAACTTCCTGTGATGTCACAGAGCTATCTCTCTGACGTCACACTGACATCTCTGTGAGGTCACATTGACCTTGTGAGGTCACACAGCTGTTTATGATGTCACACAGACATCTCTGTGATGCCACACAACCTCCTCTGACATCACAGTGACATCTCTATGATGTCACACTGACACCTCTGTGACGTCACACTTAGATGGCTGTGATGTCGCACAGACCCTCTGAGGTCACAAATCTTTTTGTGATGTCACAATCACATCTCTGTGATGTCACTCAGACACCTCTGTGATGTCACAGTGACCCTGTGAGGTTACACATCTTTTTGAGATGCCACACTGACATCTCTGTGATGTCACACAGCTCTCTGAGATGTCACATGGACATCCCTGTGATGTTGCACCAAGATCTGTGAAGTCACACAGCCTCCTCCTCTGATCTCATAATTACATCTCTATGATGTCACACTGATGCCTCCAAAACGTCACAGAGCTCTCTGTGATATCACATGGACTTCCCTAGCATAGTTCACAGCTCTCTGTGATGTCACACTGACTTCTCTGTGAAGTCACACAGCCTCCTCCTCTGATCTCACAATTACATCTCTATGATGTCACACGGATGCTTCCAGAACGTCACACAGCTCCCTGTGATACCACATGGACGTCTCTGGGATGTCACACAGCTCTCTGTGATGTCACACTGAAATCTCTGTGAAAGCACTCAGATTTTAGGAATGTCACACTTATATCTTTGTGATGTCACCAATAAACTTCTGTGATGTTACACAACTTCCTGTGATGTCACAGAGATATCTCTGTGACGTCACACTGACATCTCTTGAAGAGAGCTTGACAGAGCAATGGTTGTACAACAGGGGACATGATGCTGTAAAATTAATCCAACTAGGGAGGGCTACGTGACTGCTGAAAAGTTCGCATGACCCTGAAGAGTAGATGGTGTGCAGAAAGCAGGATATTGAAACTGCTTGGTATGTAGAAGTAGATAGAGAAGAACAAAGAAGTACTAAGCTGTTCTAGCTGCAAGGCCAGCTGGACAGGCAAGTATCATTCACAAAGATACTTTTCAGATAATAGTACAAGTCTCATAGCAACCAATCACGAGCTCGCCTTTTGCAATATGTACGACCTAATTAACAAACATATATAAACTGTGTAATCTGTCACAATAAACTGAGACTTGATGATCATGATAGCATGAGTCTTGTCTCCCGCGGCACCCTCCAACAATCTCTGTTTTGTCTCATTGACCTTGTGAGGTCACACAGCTGTCTATGATGTCACTCAGACATCTCCTTGATGTCATACATCCTCCTCTGATGTCACAATCACATCTCTATGATGTCACACAGACACCTCTGTGACATCACACTTAGATGGCTGTGATGTCGCACAGACCCTGTGGAGTCACAAAGCTTTTTGTGATGTCACAAAGACATCTCTGTGATGTCACTCAGACACCTCTGTGATGTTACAGAGACCCTTCGAAGTCACACAGCTTTTTCTGATGACACAAAGATATCTCTGTGACGTCACACCGCTCTCTGTGATGCCGCACTGACAACACTGTGATGTCACACAATTCTATTTGATGTCACACTGACTCCTCTATGGTTGCACAGATCCTCCTTTGATGTTACAATGACATCTCTCTGATGCCACACTGACACATCTGTGACGTCACACAGCTCACAGTGATATCACATGGACATCTCTGTGATGTCGCACAGCCCTTCATGATGTCACATTGACATTTCTGTGAGGTCACAGGGCTTTTAGTGATGTCACACAGACATCTCTGTGATGCCACAGAACTTCCTGTGATGTCACAGAGCTATCTCTCTGACGTCACACTGACATCTCTGTGAGGTCACATTGACCTTGTGAGGTCACACAGCTGTCTATGATGTCACACAGACATCTCTGTGATGCCACACAACCTCCTCTGACATCACAGTGACATCTCTATGATGTCACACTGACACCTCTGTGACGTCACACTTAGATGGCTGTGATGTCGCACAGACCCTCTGAGGTCACAAATCTTTTTGTGATGTCACAATCACATCTCTGTGATGTCACTCAGACACCTCTGTGATGTCACAGTGACCCTGTGAGGTTACACATCTTTTTGAGATGCCACACTGACATCTCTGTGATGTCACACAGCTCTCTGAGATGTCACATGGACATCCCTGTGATGTTGCACCAAGATCTGTGAAGTCACACAGCCTCCTCCTCTGATCTCATAATTACATCTCTATGATGTCACACTGATGCCTCCAAAACGTCACAGAGCTCTCTGTGATATCACATGGACTTCCCTAGCATAGTTCACAGCTCTCTGTGATGTCACACTGACTTCTCTGTGAAGTCACACAGCCTCCTCCTCTGATCTCACAATTACATCTCTATGATGTCACACGGATGCTTCCAGAACGTCACACAGCTCCCTGTGATACCACATGGACGTCTCTGGGATGTCACACAGCTCTCTGTGATGTCACACTGAAATCTCTGTGAAAGCACTCAGATTTTAGGAATGTCACACTTATATCTTTGTGATGTCACCAATAAACTTCTGTGATGTTACACAACTTCCTGTGATGTCACAGAGATATCTCTGTGACGTCACACTGACATCTCTTGAAGAGAGCTTGACAGAGCAATGGTTGTACAACAGGGGACATGATGCTGTAAAATTAATCCAACTAGGGAGGGCTACGTGACTGCTGAAAAGTTCGCATGACCCTGAAGAGTAGATGGTGTGCAGAAAGCAGGATATTGAAACTGCTTGGTATGTAGAAGTAGATAGAGAAGAACAAAGAAGTACTAAGCTGTTCTAGCTGCAAGCCCAGCTGGACAGGCAAGTATCATTCACAAAGATACTTTTCAGATAATAGTACAAGTCTCATAGCAACCAATCACGAGCTCGGCTTTTGCAATATGTACGACCTAATTAACAAACATCTATAAACTGTGTAATCTGTCACAATAAACTGAGACTTGATGATCATGATAGCATGAGTCTTGTCTCCCGCGGCACCCTCCAACAATCTCTGTTTTGTCTCATTGACCTTGTGAGGTCACACAGCTGTCTATGATGTCACTCAGACATCTCCTTGATGTCATACATCCTCCTCTGATGTCACAATGACATCTCTATGATGTCACACAGACACCTCTGTGACGTCACACTTAGATGGCTGTGATGTCGCACAGACCCTGTGGGGTCACAAAGCTTTTTGTGATGTCACAAAGACATCTCTGTGATGTCACTCAGACACCTCTGTGATGTTACAGAGACCCTTCGAAGTCACACAGCTTTTTCTGATGACACAAAGATATCTCTGTGACGTCACACCACTCTCTGTGATGCCGCACTGACAACACTGTGATGTCACACAATTCTATTTGATGTCACACTGACTCCTCTATGGTTGCACAGATCCTCCTTTGATGTTACAATGACATCTCTCTGATGCCACACTGACACATCTGTGACGTCACACAGCTCACAGTGATATCACATGGACATCTCTGTGATGTCGCACAGCCCTTCATGATGTCACATTGACATTTCTGTGAGGTCACAGGGCTTTTAGTGATGTCACACAGACATCTCTGTGATGCCACAGAACTTCCTGTGATGTCACAGAGCTATCTCTCTGACGTCACACTGACATCTCTGTGAGGTCACATTGACCTTGTGAGGTCACACAGCTGTCTATGATGTCACACAGACATCTCTGTGATGCCACACAACCTCCTCTGACATCACAGTGACATCTCTATGATGTCACACTGACACCTCTGTGACGTCACACTTAGATGGCTGTGATGTCGCACAGACCCTCTGAGGTCACAAATCTTTTTGTGATGTCACAATGACATCTCTGTGATGTCACTCAGACACCTCTGTGATGTCACAGTGACCCTGTGAGGTTACACATCTTTTTGAGATGCCACACTGACATCTCTGTGATGTCACACAGCTCTCTGAGATGTCACATGGACATCCCTGTGATGTTGCACCAAGATCTGTGAAGTCACACAGCCTCCTCCTCTGATCTCATAATTACATCTCTATGATGTCACACTGATGCCTCCAAAACGTCACTGAGCTCTCTGTGATATCACATGGACTTCCCTATCATAGTTCACAGCTCTCTGTGATGTCACACTGACTTCTCTGTGAAGTCACACAGCCTCCTCCTCTGATCTCACAATTACATCTCTATGATGTCACACGGATGCCTCCATAACGTCACACAGCTCCCTGTGATACCACATGGACGTCTCTGGGATGTCACACAGCTCTCTGTGATGTCACACTGAAATCTCTGTGAAAGCAATCAGCTTTTAGGAATGTCACACTTATATCTTTGTGATGTCACCAATAAACTTCTGTGATGTTACACAACTTCCTGTGATGTCACAGAGATATCTCTGTGACGTCACACTGACATCTCTTGAAGAGAGCTTGACAGAGGAATGGTTGTACAACAGGGGACATGATGCTGTAAAATTAATCCAACTAGGGAGGGCTACGTGACTGCTGCAAAGTTCGCATGACCCTGAAGAGTAGATGGTGTGCAGAAAGCAGGATATTGAAACTGCTTGGTATGTAGAAGTAGATAGAGAAGAACAAAGAAGTACTAAGCTGTTCTAGCTGCAAGGCCAGCTGGACAGGCAAGTATCATTCACAAAGATACTTTTAAGTTAATAGTACACGTCTCATAGCAACCACTCATGAGCTCGGCTTTTTCAATATGTATGACCTAATTAACAAACATCTATAAACTGTGTAATCTGTCACAATAAACTGAGACTTGATGATCATGATAGCATGAGTCTTGTCTCCCGCGCCACCCTCCAACAATCTCTGTTTTGTCTCATTGACCTTGTGAGGTCACACAGCTGTCTATGATGTCACTCAGGCATTTCCTTGATGTCATACATCCTCCTCTGATGTCACAATGACATCTCTATGATGTCACACAGACACCTCTGTGACGTCACATTTAGATGGCTGTGATGTCGCACAGACTCTGTGGGGCCACAAAGCTTTTTGTGATGTCACAAAGACATCTCTGTGATGTCACTCAGACACCTCTGTGATGTTACAGAGACCCTTTGAAGTCACACAGCTTTTTCTGATGACACAAAGATATCTCTGTGACGTCACACCGCTCTCTGTGATGCCGCACTGACAACACTGTGATGTCACACAATTCTATTTGATGTCACACTGACTCCTCTATGGTTGCACAGATCCTCCTTTGATGTTACAATGACATCTCTCTGATGCCACACTGACACATCTGTGACGTCACACAGCTCACAGTGATATCACATGGACATCTCTGTGATGTCGCACAGCCCTTCATGATGTCACATTGACATTTCTGTGAGGTCACAGGGCTTTTAGTGATGTCACACAGACATCTCTGTGATGTCACAGAACTTCCTGTGATGTCACAGAGCTATCTCTCTGATGTCACACTGACATCTCTGTGAGGTCACATTGACCTGGTGAGGTCACACAGCTGTCTATGATGTCACACGGACATCTCTGTGATGCCACACAACCTCCTCTGACATCACAGTGAAATCTCTATGATGTCACACAGACACCTCTGTGACGTCACAGTGACCCTGTGAGGTTACACATCTTTTTGAGATGCCACACTGACATCTCTGTGATGTCACACAGCTCTCTGAGATGTCACATGGACATCCCTGTGATGTTGCACCAATATCTGTGAAGTCACACAGCCTCCTCCTCTGATCTCATAATTACATCTCTATGATGTCACACTGGTGCCTCCAGAACGTCACACAGCTCTCTGTGATATCACATGGACTTCCCTATCATGGTTCACAGCTCTCTGTGATGTCACACTGACTTCTCTGTGAAGTCACACAGCCTCCTCCTCTGCTCTCACAATTTCATCTCTATGATGTCACACGGATGCCTCCATAACGTCACACAGCTCCCTGTGATACCACATGGACGTCTCTGGGATGTCACACAGCTCTCTGTGATGTCACAATGAAATCTCTGTGAAAGCACTCAGCTTTTAGGAATGTCACACTTATATCTTTGTGATGTCACCAATAAACTTCTGTGATGTTACACAACTTCCTGTGATGTCACAGAGATATCTCTGTGACGTCACACTGACATCTCTTGAATAGAGTTTGACCGAGGAATGGTTGTACAACAGGGGACATGATGCTGTAAAATTAATCCAACTAGGGAGGGCTACGTGACTGCTGCAAAGTTCGCATGACCCTGAAGAGTAGATGGTGTGCAGAAAGCAGGATATTGAAACTGCTTGGTATGTAGAAGTAGATAGAGAAGAACAAAGAAGTACTAAGCTGTTCTAGCTGCAAGGCCAGCTGGACAGGCAAGTATCATTCACAAAGATACTTTTCAGATAATAGTACAAGTCTCATAGCAACCAATCACGAGCTCGCCTTTTGCAATATGTACGACCTAATTAACAAACATATATAAACTGTGTAATCTGTCACAATAAACTGAGACTTGATGATCATGATAGCATGAGTCTTGTCTCCCGCGGCACCCTCCAACAATCTCTGTTTTGTCTCATTGACCTTGTGAGGTCACACAGCTGTCTATGATGTCACTCAGACATCTCCTTGATGTCATACATCCTCCTCTGATGTCACAATCACATCTCTATGATGTCACACAGACACCTCTGTGACATCACACTTAGATGGCTGTGATGTCGCACAGACCCTGTGGAGTCACAAAGCTTTTTGTGATGTCACAAAGACATCTCTGTGATGTCACTCAGACACCTCTGTGATGTTACAGAGACCCTTCGAAGTCACACAGCTTTTTCTGATGACACAAAGATATCTCTGTGACGTCACACCGCTCTCTGTGATGCCGCACTGACAACACTGTGATGTCACACAATTCTATTTGATGTCACACTGACTCCTCTATGGTTGCACAGATCCTCCTTTGATGTTACAATGACATCTCTCTGATGCCACACTGACACATCTGTGACGTCACACAGCTCACAGTGATATCACATGGACATCTCTGTGATGTCGCACAGCCCTTCATGATGTCACATTGACATTTCTGTGAGGTCACAGGGCTTTTAGTGATGTCACACAGACATCTCTGTGATGCCACAGAACTTCCTGTGATGTCACAGAGCTATCTCTCTGACGTCACACTGACATCTCTGTGAGGTCACATTGACCTTGTGAGGTCACACAGCTGTCTATGATGTCACACAGACATCTCTGTGATGCCACACAACCTCCTCTGACATCACAGTGACATCTCTATGATGTCACACTGACACCTCTGTGACGTCACACTTAGATGGCTGTGATGTCGCACAGACCCTCTGAGGTCACAAATCTTTTTGTGATGTCACAATCACATCTCTGTGATGTCACTCAGACACCTCTGTGATGTCACAGTGACCCTGTGAGGTTACACATCTTTTTGAGATGCCACACTGACATCTCTGTGATGTCACACAGCTCTCTGAGATGTCACATGGACATCCCTGTGATGTTGCACCAAGATCTGTGAAGTCACACAGCCTCCTCCTCTGATCTCATAATTACATCTCTATGATGTCACACTGATGCCTCCAAAACGTCACAGAGCTCTCTGTGATATCACATGGACTTCCCTAGCATAGTTCACAGCTCTCTGTGATGTCACACTGACTTCTCTGTGAAGTCACACAGCCTCCTCCTCTGATCTCACAATTACATCTCTATGATGTCACACGGATGCTTCCAGAACGTCACACAGCTCCCTGTGATACCACATGGACGTCTCTGGGATGTCACACAGCTCTCTGTGATGTCACACTGAAATCTCTGTGAAAGCACTCAGATTTTAGGAATGTCACACTTATATCTTTGTGATGTCACCAATAAACTTCTGTGATGTTACACAACTTCCTGTGATGTCACAGAGATATCTCTGTGACGTCACACTGACATCTCTTGAAGAGAGCTTGACAGAGCAATGGTTGTACAACAGGGGACATGATGCTGTAAAATTAATCCAACTAGGGAGGGCTACGTGACTGCTGAAAAGTTCGCATGACCCTGAAGAGTAGATGGTGTGCAGAAAGCAGGATATTGAAACTGCTTGGTATGTAGAAGTAGATAGAGAAGAACAAAGAAGTACTAAGCTGTTCTAGCTGCAAGGCCAGCTGGACAGGCAAGTATCATTCACAAAGATACTTTTCAGATAATAGTACAAGTCTCATAGCAACCAATCACGAGCTCGGCTTTTGCAATATGTACGACCTAATTAACAAACATCTATAAACTGTGTAATCTGTCACAATAAACTGAGACTTGATGATCATGATAGCATGGGTCTTGTCTCCCGCGGCACCCTCCAACAATCTCTGTTTTGTCTCATTGACCTTGTGAGGTCACACAGCTGTCTATGATGTCACTCAGACATCTCCTTGATGTCATACATCCTCCTCTGATGTCACAATGACATCTCTATGATGTCACACAGACACCTCTGTGACGTCACACTTAGATGGCTGTGATGTCGCACAGACCCTGTGGGGTCACAAAGCTTTTTGTGATGTCACAAAGACATCTCTGTGATGTCACTCAGACACCTCTGTGATGTTACAGAGACCCTTCGAAGTCACACAGCTTTTTCTGATGACACAAAGATATCTCTGTGACGTCACACCACTCTCTGTGATGCTGCACTGACAACACTGTGATGTCACACAATTCTATTTGATGTCACACTGACTCCTCTATGGTTGCACAGATCCTCCTTTGATGTTACAATGACATCTCTCTGATGCCACACTGACACATCTGTGACGTCACACAGCTCACAGTGATATCACATGGACATCTCTGTGATGTCGCACAGCCCTTCATGATGTCACATTGACATTTCTGTGAGGTCACAGGGCTTTTAGTGATGTCACACAGACATCTCTGTGATGCCACAGAACTTCCTGTGATGTCACAGAGCTATCTCTCTGACGTCACACTGACATCTCTGTGAGGTCACATTGACCTTGTGAGGTCACACAGCTGTCTATGATGTCACACAGACATCTCTGTGATGCCACACAACCTCCTCTGACATCACAGTGACATCTCTATGATGTCACACTGACACCTCTGTGACGTCACACTTAGATGGCTGTGATGTCGCACAGACCCTCTGAGGTCACAAATCTTTTTGTGATGTCACAATCACATCTCTGTGATGTCACTCAGACACCTCTGTGATGTCACAGTGACCCTGTGAGGTTACACATCTTTTTGAGATGCCACACTGACATCTCTGTGATGTCACACAGCTCTCTGAGATGTCACATGGACATCCCTGTGATGTTGCACCAATATCTGTGAAGTCACACAGCCTCCTCCTCTGATCTCATAATTACATCTCTATGATGTCACACTGGTGCCTCCAGAACGTCACACAGCTCTCTGTGATATCACATGGACTTCCCTATCATGGTTCACAGCTCTCTGTGATGTCACACTGACTTCTCTGTGAAGTCACACAGCCTCCTCCTCTGCTCTCACAATTTCATCTCTATGATGTCACACGGATGCCTCCATAACGTCACACAGCTCCCTGTGATACCACATGGACGTCTCTGGGATGTCACACAGCTCTCTGTGATGTCACAATGAAATCTCTGTGAAAGCACTCAGCTTTTAGGAATGTCACACTTATATCTTTGTGATGTCACCAATAAACTTCTGTGATGTTACACAACTTCCTGTGATGTCACAGAGATATCTCTGTGACGTCACACTGACATCTCTTGAATAGAGTTTGACCGAGGAATGGTTGTACAACAGGGGACATGATGCTGTAAAATTAATCCAACTAGGGAGGGCTACGTGACTGCTGCAAAGTTCGCATGACCCTGAAGAGTAGATGGTGTGCAGAAAGCAGGATATTGAAACTGCTTGGTATGTAGAAGTAGATAGAGAAGAACAAAGAAGTACTAAGCTGTTCTAGCTGCAAGGCCAGCTGGACAGGCAAGTATCATTCACAAAGATACTTTTCAGATAATAGTACAAGTCTCATAGCAACCAATCACGAGCTCGCCTTTTGCAATATGTACGACCTAATTAACAAACATATATAAACTGTGTAATCTGTCACAATAAACTGAGACTTGATGATCATGATAGCATGAGTCTTGTCTCCCGCGGCACCCTCCAACAATCTCTGTTTTGTCTCATTGACCTTGTGAGGTCACACAGCTGTCTATGATGTCACTCAGACATCTCCTTGATGTCATACATCCTCCTCTGATGTCACAATCACATCTCTATGATGTCACACAGACACCTCTGTGACATCACACTTAGATGGCTGTGATGTCGCACAGACCCTGTGGAGTCACAAAGCTTTTTGTGATGTCACAAAGACATCTCTGTGATGTCACTCAGACACCTCTGTGATGTTACAGAGACCCTTCGAAGTCACACAGCTTTTTCTGATGACACAAAGATATCTCTGTGACGTCACACCGCTCTCTGTGATGCCGCACTGACAACACTGTGATGTCACACAATTCTATTTGATGTCACACTGACTCCTCTATGGTTGCACAGATCCTCCTTTGATGTTACAATGACATCTCTCTGATGCCACACTGACACATCTGTGACGTCACACAGCTCACAGTGATATCACATGGACATCTCTGTGATGTCGCACAGCCCTTCATGATGTCACATTGACATTTCTGTGAGGTCACAGGGCTTTTAGTGATGTCACACAGACATCTCTGTGATGCCACAGAACTTCCTGTGATGTCACAGAGCTATCTCTCTGACGTCACACTGACATCTCTGTGAGGTCACATTGACCTTGTGAGGTCACACAGCTGTCTATGATGTCACACAGACATCTCTGTGATGCCACACAACCTCCTCTGACATCACAGTGACATCTCTATGATGTCACACTGACACCTCTGTGACGTCACACTTAGATGGCTGTGATGTCGCACAGACCCTCTGAGGTCACAAATCTTTTTGTGATGTCACAATCACATCTCTGTGATGTCACTCAGACACCTCTGTGATGTCACAGTGACCCTGTGAGGTTACACATCTTTTTGAGATGCCACACTGACATCTCTGTGATGTCACACAGCTCTCTGAGATGTCACATGGACATCCCTGTGATGTTGCACCAAGATCTGTGAAGTCACACAGCCTCCTCCTCTGATCTCATAATTACATCTCTATGATGTCACACTGATGCCTCCAAAACGTCACAGAGCTCTCTGTGATATCACATGGACTTCCCTAGCATAGTTCACAGCTCTCTGTGATGTCACACTGACTTCTCTGTGAAGTCACACAGCCTCCTCCTCTGATCTCACAATTACATCTCTATGATGTCACACGGATGCTTCCAGAACGTCACACAGCTCCCTGTGATACCACATGGACGTCTCTGGGATGTCACACAGCTCTCTGTGATGTCACACTGAAATCTCTGTGAAAGCACTCAGATTTTAGGAATGTCACACTTATATCTTTGTGATGTCACCAATAAACTTCTGTGATGTTACACAACTTCCTGTGATGTCACAGAGATATCTCTGTGACGTCACACTGACATCTCTTGAAGAGAGCTTGACAGAGCAATGGTTGTACAACAGGGGACATGATGCTGTAAAATTAATCCAACTAGGGAGGGCTACGTGACTGCTGAAAAGTTCGCATGACCCTGAAGAGTAGATGGTGTGCAGAAAGCAGGATATTGAAACTGCTTGGTATGTAGAAGTAGATAGAGAAGAACAAAGAAGTACTAAGCTGTTCTAGCTGCAAGGCCAGCTGGACAGGCAAGTATCATTCACAAAGATACTTTTCAGATAATAGTACAAGTCTCATAGCAACCAATCACGAGCTCGCCTTTTGCAATATGTACGACCTAATTAACAAACATATATAAACTGTGTAATCTGTCACAATAAACTGAGACTTGATGATCATGATAGCATGAGTCTTGTCTCCCGCGGCACCCTCCAACAATCTCTGTTTTGTCTCATTGACCTTGTGAGGTCACACAGCTGTCTATGATGTCACTCAGACATCTCCTTGATGTCATACATCCTCCTCTGATGTCACAATCACATCTCTATGATGTCACACAGACACCTCTGTGACATCACACTTAGATGGCTGTGATGTCGCACAGACCCTGTGGAGTCACAAAGCTTTTTGTGATGTCACAAAGACATCTCTGTGATGTCACTCAGACACCTCTGTGATGTTACAGAGACCCTTCGAAGTCACACAGCTTTTTCTGATGACACAAAGATATCTCTGTGACGTCACACCGCTCTCTGTGATGCCGCACTGACAACACTGTGATGTCACACAATTCTATTTGATGTCACACTGACTCCTCTATGGTTGCACAGATCCTCCTTTGATGTTACAATGACATCTCTCTGATGCCACACTGACACATCTGTGACGTCACACAGCTCACAGTGATATCACATGGACATCTCTGTGATGTCGCACAGCCCTTCATGATGTCACATTGACATTTCTGTGAGGTCACAGGGCTTTTAGTGATGTCACACAGACATCTCTGTGATGCCACAGAACTTCCTGTGATGTCACAGAGCTATCTCTCTGACGTCACACTGACATCTCTGTGAGGTCACATTGACCTTGTGAGGTCACACAGCTGTCTATGATGTCACACAGACATCTCTGTGATGCCACACAACCTCCTCTGACATCACAGTGACATCTCTATGATGTCACACTGACACCTCTGTGACGTCACACTTAGATGGCTGTGATGTCGCACAGACCCTCTGAGGTCACAAATCTTTTTGTGATGTCACAATCACATCTCTGTGATGTCACTCAGACACCTCTGTGATGTCACAGTGACCCTGTGAGGTTACACATCTTTTTGAGATGCCACACTGACATCTCTGTGATGTCACACAGCTCTCTGAGATGTCACATGGACATCCCTGTGATGTTGCACCAAGATCTGTGAAGTCACACAGCCTCCTCCTCTGATCTCATAATTACATCTCTATGATGTCACACTGATGCCTCCAAAACGTCACAGAGCTCTCTGTGATATCACATGGACTTCCCTAGCATAGTTCACAGCTCTCTGTGATGTCACACTGACTTCTCTGTGAAGTCACACAGCCTCCTCCTCTGATCTCACAATTACATCTCTATGATGTCACACGGATGCTTCCAGAACGTCACACAGCTCCCTGTGATACCACATGGACGTCTCTGGGATGTCACACAGCTCTCTGTGATGTCACACTGAAATCTCTGTGAAAGCACTCAGATTTTAGGAATGTCACACTTATATCTTTGTGATGTCACCAATAAACTTCTGTGATGTTACACAACTTCCTGTGATGTCACAGAGATATCTCTGTGACGTCACACTGACATCTCTTGAAGAGAGCTTGACAGAGCAATGGTTGTACAACAGGGGACATGATGCTGTAAAATTAATCCAACTAGGGAGGGCTACGTGACTGCTGAAAAGTTCGCATGACCCTGAAGAGTAGATGGTGTGCAGAAAGCAGGATATTGAAACTGCTTGGTATGTAGAAGTAGATAGAGAAGAACAAAGAAGTACTAAGCTGTTCTAGCTGCAAGCCCAGCTGGACAGGCAAGTATCATTCACAAAGATACTTTTCAGATAATAGTACAAGTCTCATAGCAACCAATCACGAGCTCGGCTTTTGCAATATGTACGACCTAATTAACAAACATCTATAAACTGTGTAATCTGTCACAATAAACTGAGACTTGATGATCATGATAGCATGAGTCTTGTCTCCCGCGGCACCCTCCAACAATCTCTGTTTTGTCTCATTGACCTTGTGAGGTCACACAGCTGTCTATGATGTCACTCAGACATCTCCTTGATGTCATACATCCTCCTCTGATGTCACAATGACATCTCTATGATGTCACACAGACACCTCTGTGACGTCACACTTAGATGGCTGTGATGTCGCACAGACCCTGTGGGGTCACAAAGCTTTTTGTGATGTCACAAAGACATCTCTGTGATGTCACTCAGACACCTCTGTGATGTTACAGAGACCCTTCGAAGTCACACAGCTTTTTCTGATGACACAAAGATATCTCTGTGACGTCACACCACTCTCTGTGATGCCGCACTGACAACACTGTGATGTCACACAATTCTATTTGATGTCACACTGACTCCTCTATGGTTGCACAGATCCTCCTTTGATGTTACAATGACATCTCTCTGATGCCACACTGACACATCTGTGACGTCACACAGCTCACAGTGATATCACATGGACATCTCTGTGATGTCGCACAGCCCTTCATGATGTCACATTGACATTTCTGTGAGGTCACAGGGCTTTTAGTGATGTCACACAGACATCTCTGTGATGCCACAGAACTTCCTGTGATGTCACAGAGCTATCTCTCTGACGTCACACTGACATCTCTGTGAGGTCACATTGACCTTGTGAGGTCACACAGCTGTCTATGATGTCACACAGACATCTCTGTGATGCCACACAACCTCCTCTGACATCACAGTGACATCTCTATGATGTCACACTGACACCTCTGTGACGTCACACTTAGATGGCTGTGATGTCGCACAGACCCTCTGAGGTCACAAATCTTTTTGTGATGTCACAATGACATCTCTGTGATGTCACTCAGACACCTCTGTGATGTCACAGTGACCCTGTGAGGTTACACATCTTTTTGAGATGCCACACTGACATCTCTGTGATGTCACACAGCTCTCTGAGATGTCACATGGACATCCCTGTGATGTTGCACCAAGATCTGTGAAGTCACACAGCCTCCTCCTCTGATCTCATAATTACATCTCTATGATGTCACACTGATGCCTCCAAAACGTCACTGAGCTCTCTGTGATATCACATGGACTTCCCTATCATAGTTCACAGCTCTCTGTGATGTCACACTGACTTCTCTGTGAAGTCACACAGCCTCCTCCTCTGATCTCACAATTACATCTCTATGATGTCACACGGATGCCTCCATAACGTCACACAGCTCCCTGTGATACCACATGGACGTCTCTGGGATGTCACACAGCTCTCTGTGATGTCACACTGAAATCTCTGTGAAAGCAATCAGCTTTTAGGAATGTCACACTTATATCTTTGTGATGTCACCAATAAACTTCTGTGATGTTACACAACTTCCTGTGATGTCACAGAGATATCTCTGTGACGTCACACTGACATCTCTTGAAGAGAGCTTGACAGAGGAATGGTTGTACAACAGGGGACATGATGCTGTAAAATTAATCCAACTAGGGAGGGCTACGTGACTGCTGAAAAGTTCGCATGACCCTGAAGAGTAGATGGTGTGCAGAAAGCAGGATATTGAAACTGCTTGGTATGTAGAAGTAGATAGAGAAGAACAAAGAAGTACTAAGCTGTTCTAGCTGCAAGGCCAGCTGGACAGGCAAGTATCATTCACAAAGATACTTTTAAGTTAATAGTACACGTCTCATAGCAACCACTCATGAGCTCGGCTTTTTCAATATGTATGACCTAATTAACAAACATCTATAAACTGTGTAATCTGTCACAATAAACTGAGACTTGATGATCATGATAGCATGAGTCTTGTCTCCCGCGCCACCCTCCAACAATCTCTGTTTTGTCTCATTGACCTTGTGAGGTCACACAGCTGTCTATGATGTCACTCAGGCATTTCCTTGATGTCATACATCCTCCTCTGATGTCACAATGACATCTCTATGATGTCACACAGACACCTCTGTGACGTCACATTTAGATGGCTGTGATGTCGCACAGACTCTGTGGGGCCACAAAGCTTTTTGTGATGTCACAAAGACATCTCTGTGATGTCACTCAGACACCTCTGTGATGTTACAGAGACCCTTTGAAGTCACACAGCTTTTTCTGATGACACAAAGATATCTCTGTGACGTCACACCGCTCTCTGTGATGCCGCACTGACAACACTGTGATGTCACACAATTCTATTTGATGTCACACTGACTCCTCTATGGTTGCACAGATCCTCCTTTGATGTTACAATGACATCTCTCTGATGCCACACTGACACATCTGTGACGTCACACAGCTCACAGTGATATCACATGGACATCTCTGTGATGTCGCACAGCCCTTCATGATGTCACATTGACATTTCTGTGAGGTCACAGGGCTTTTAGTGATGTCACACAGACATCTCTGTGATGTCACAGAACTTCCTGTGATGTCACAGAGCTATCTCTCTGATGTCACACTGACATCTCTGTGAGGTCACATTGACCTGGTGAGGTCACACAGCTGTCTATGATGTCACACGGACATCTCTGTGATGCCACACAACCTCCTCTGACATCACAGTGACATCTCTATGATGTCACACAGACACCTCTGTGACGTCACAGTGACCCTGTGAGGTTACACATCTTTTTGAGATGCCACACTGACATCTCTGTGATGTCACACAGCTCTCTGAGATGTCACATGGACATCCCTGTGATGTTGCACCAATATCTGTGAAGTCACACAGCCTCCTCCTCTGATCTCATAATTACATCTCTATGATGTCACACTGGTGCCTCCAGAACGTCACACAGCTCTCTGTGATATCACATGGACTTCCCTATCATGGTTCACAGCTCTCTGTGATGTCACACTGACTTCTCTGTGAAGTCACACAGCCTCCTCCTCTGCTCTCACAATTTCATCTCTATGATGTCACACGGATGCCTCCATAACGTCACACAGCTCCCTGTGATACCACATGGACGTCTCTGGGATGTCACACAGCTCTCTGTGATGTCACAATGAAATCTCTGTGAAAGCACTCAGCTTTTAGGAATGTCACACTTATATCTTTGTGATGTCACCAATAAACTTCTGTGATGTTACACAACTTCCTGTGATGTCACAGAGATATCTCTGTGACGTCACACTGACATCTCTTGAATAGAGTTTGACCGAGGAATGGTTGTACAACAGGGGACATGATGCTGTAAAATTAATCCAACTAGGGAGGGCTACGTGACTGCTGCAAAGTTCGCATGACCCTGAAGAGTAGATGGTGTGCAGAAAGCAGGATATTGAAACTGCTTGGTATGTAGAAGTAGATAGAGAAGAACAAAGAAGTACTAAGCTGTTCTAGCTGCAAGGCCAGCTGGACAGGCAAGTATCATTCACAAAGATACTTTTCAGATAATAGTACAAGTCTCATAGCAACCAATCACGAGCTCGCCTTTTGCAATATGTACGACCTAATTAACAAACATATATAAACTGTGTAATCTGTCACAATAAACTGAGACTTGATGATCATGATAGCATGAGTCTTGTCTCCCGCGGCACCCTCCAACAATCTCTGTTTTGTCTCATTGACCTTGTGAGGTCACACAGCTGTCTATGATGTCACTCAGACATCTCCTTGATGTCATACATCCTCCTCTGATGTCACAATCACATCTCTATGATGTCACACAGACACCTCTGTGACATCACACTTAGATGGCTGTGATGTCGCACAGACCCTGTGGAGTCACAAAGCTTTTTGTGATGTCACAAAGACATCTCTGTGATGTCACTCAGACACCTCTGTGATGTTACAGAGACCCTTCGAAGTCACACAGCTTTTTCTGATGACACAAAGATATCTCTGTGACGTCACACCGCTCTCTGTGATGCCGCACTGACAACACTGTGATGTCACACAATTCTATTTGATGTCACACTGACTCCTCTATGGTTGCACAGATCCTCCTTTGATGTTACAATGACATCTCTCTGATGCCACACTGACACATCTGTGACGTCACACAGCTCACAGTGATATCACATGGACATCTCTGTGATGTCGCACAGCCCTTCATGATGTCACATTGACATTTCTGTGAGGTCACAGGGCTTTTAGTGATGTCACACAGACATCTCTGTGATGCCACAGAACTTCCTGTGATGTCACAGAGCTATCTCTCTGACGTCACACTGACATCTCTGTGAGGTCACATTGACCTTGTGAGGTCACACAGCTGTCTATGATGTCACACGGACATCTCTGTGATGCCACACAACCTCCTCTGACATCACAGTGACATCTCTATGATGTCACACTGACACCTCTGTGACGTCACACTTAGATGGCTGTGATGTCGCACAGACCCTCTGAGGTCACAAATCTTTTTGTGATGTCACAATGACATCTCTGTGATGTCACTCAGACACCTCTGTGATGTCACAGTGACCCTGTGAGGTCACACATCTTTTTGAGATGCCACACTGACATCTCTGTGATGTCACACAGCTCTCTGAGATGTCACATGGACATCCCTGTGATGTTGCACCAAGATCTGTGAAGTCACACAGCCTCCTCCTCTGATCTCATAATTACATCTCTATGATGTCACACTGATGCCTCCAAAACGTCACAGAGCTCTCTGTGATATCACATGGACTTCCCTAGCATAGTTCACAGCTCTCTGTGATGTCACACTGACTTCTCTGTGAAGTCACACAGCCTCCTCCTCTGATCTCACAATTACATCTCTATGATGTCACACGGATGCTTCCAGAACGTCACACAGCTCCCTGTGATACCACATGGACGTCTCTGGGATGTCACACAGCTCTCTGTGATGTCACACTGAAATCTCTGTGAAAGCACTCAGATTTTAGGAATGTCACACTTATATCTTTGTGATGTCACCAATAAACTTCTGTGATGTTACACAACTTCCTGTGATGTCACAGAGATATCTCTGTGACGTCACACTGACATCTCTTGAAGAGAGCTTGACAGAGCAATGGTTGTACAACAGGGGACATGATGCTGTAAAATTAATCCAACTAGGGAGGGCTACGTGACTGCTGAAAAGTTCGCATGACCCTGAAGAGTAGATGGTGTGCAGAAAGCAGGATATTGAAACTGCTTGGTATGTAGAAGTAGATAGAGAAGAACAAAGAAGTACTAAGCTGTTCTAGCTGCAAGGCCAGCTGGACAGGCAAGTATCATTCACAAAGATACTTTTCAGATAATAGTACAAGTCTCATAGCAACCAATCACGAGCTCGGCTTTTGCAATATGTACGACCTAATTAACAAACATCTATAAACTGTGTAATCTGTCACAATAAACTGAGACTTGATGATCATGATAGCATGAGTCTTGTCTCCCGCGGCACCCTCCAACAATCTCTGTTTTGTCTCATTGACCTTGTGAGGTCACACAGCTGTCTATGATGTCACTCAGACATCTCCTTGATGTCATACATCCTCCTCTGATGTCACAATGACATCTCTATGATGTCACACAGACACCTCTGTGACGTCACACTTAGATGGCTGTGATGTCGCACAGACCCTGTGGGGTCACAAAGCTTTTTGTGATGTCACAAAGACATCTCTGTGATGTCACTCAGACACCTCTGTGATGTTACAGAGACCCTTCGAAGTCACACAGCTTTTTCTGATGACACAAAGATATCTCTGTGACGGCACACCGCTCTCTGTGATGCCGCACTGACAACACTGTGATGTCACACAATTCTATTTGATGTCACACTGACTCCTCTATGGTTGCACAGATCCTCCTTTGATGTTACAATGACATCTCTCTGATGCCACACTGACACATCTGTGACGTCACACAGCTCACAGTGATATCACATGGACATCTCTGTGATGTCGCACAGCCCTTCATGATGTCACATTGACATTTCTGTGAGGTCACAGGGCTTTTAGTGATGTCACACAGACATCTCTGTGATGCCACAGAACTTCCTGTGATGTCACAGAGCTATCTCTCTGACGTCACACTGACATCTCTGTGAGGTCACATTGACCTTGTGAGGTCACACAGCTGTCTATGATGTCACACGGACATCTCTGTGATGCCACACAACCTCCTCTGACATCACAGTGACATCTCTATGATGTCACACTGACACCTCTGTGACGTCACACTTAGATGGCTGTGATGTCGCACAGACCCTCTGAGGTCACAAATCTTTTTGTGATGTCACAATGACATCTCTGTGATGTCACTCAGACACCTCTGTGATGTCACAGTGACCCTGTGAGGTTACACATCTTTTTGAGATGCCACACTGACATCTCTGTGATGTCACACAGCTCTCTGAGATGTCACATGGACATCCCTGTGATGTTGCACCAAGATCTGTGAAGTCACACAGCCTCCTCCTCTGATCTCATAATTACATCTCTATGATGTCACACTGATGCCTCCAAAACGTCACAGAGCTCTCTGTGATATCACATGGACTTCCCTAGCATAGTTCACAGCTCTCTGTGATGTCACACTGACTTCTCTGTGAAGTCACACAGCCTCCTCCTCTGATCTCACAATTACATCTCTATGATGTCACACGGATGCCTCCATAACGTCACACAGCTCCCTGTGATACCACATGGACGTCTCTGGGATGTCACACAGCTCTCTGTGATGTCACACTGAAATCTCTGTGAAAGCAATCAGCTTTTAGGAATGTCACACTTATATCTTTGTGATGTCACCAATAAACTTCTGTGATGTTACACAACTTCCTGTGATGTCACAGAGATATCTCTGTGACGTCACACTGACATCTCTTGAAGAGAGCTTGACAGAGGAATGGTTGTACAACAGGGGACATGATGCTGTAAAATTAATCCAACTAGGGAGGGCTACGTGACTGCTGCAAAGTTCGCATGACCCTGAAGAGTAGATGGTGTGCAGAAAGCAGGATATTGAAACTGCTTGGTATGTAGAAGTAGATAGAGAAGAACAAAGAAGTACTAAGCTGTTCTAGCTGCAAGGCCAGCTGGACAGGCAAGTATCATTCACAAAGATACTTTTAAGTTAATAGTACACGTCTCATAGCAACCACTCATGAGCTCGGCTTTTTCAATATGTATGACCTAATTAACAAACATCTATAAACTGTGTAATCTGTCACAATAAACTGAGACTTGATGATCATGATAGCATGAGTCTTGTCTCCCGCGCCACCCTCCAACAATCTCTGTTTTGTCTCATTGACCTTGTGAGGTCACACAGCTGTCTATGATGTCACTCAGGCATTTCCTTGATGTCATACATCCTCCTCTGATGTCACAATGACATCTCTATGATGTCACACAGACACCTCTGTGACGTCACATTTAGATGGCTGTGATGTCGCACAGACTCTGTGGGGCCACAAAGCTTTTTGTGATGTCACAAAGACATCTCTGTGATGTCACTCAGACACCTCTGTGATGTTACAGAGACCCTTCGAAGTCACACAGCTTTTTCTGATGACACAAAGATATCTCTGTGACGTCACACCGCTCTCTGTGATGCCGCACTGACAACACTGCGATGTCACACAATTCTATTTGATGTCACACTGACTCCTCTATGGTTGCACAGATCCTCCTTTGATGTTACAATGACATCTCTCTGATGCCACACTGACACATCTGTGACGTCACACAGCTCACAGTGATATCACATGGACATCTCTGTGATGTCGCACAGCCCTTCATGATGTCACATTGACATTTCTGTGAGGTCACAGGGCTTTTAGTGATGTCACACAGACATCTCTGTGATGTCACAGAACTTCCTGTGATGTCACAGAGCTATCTCTCTGATGTCACACTGACATCTCTGTGAGGTCACATTGACCTGGTGAGGTCACACAGCTGTCTATGATGTCACACGGACATCTCTGTGATGCCACACAACCTCCTCTGACATCACAGTGACATCTCTATGATGTCACACAGACACCTCTGTGACGTCACAGTGACCCTGTGAGGTTACACATCTTTTTGAGATGCCACACTGACATCTCTGTGATGTCACACAGCTCTCTGAGATGTCACATGGACATCCCTGTGATGTTGCACCAATATCTGTGAAGTCACACAGCCTCCTCCTCTGATCTCATAATTACATCTCTATGATGTCACACTGGTGCCTCCAGAACGTCACACAGCTCTCTGTGATATCACATGGACTTCCCTATCATGGTTCACAGCTCTCTGTGATGTCACACTGACTTCTCTGTGAAGTCACACAGCCTCCTCCTCTGCTCTCACAATTTCATCTCTATGATGTCACACGGATGCCTCCATAACGTCACACAGCTCCCTGTGATACCACATGGACGTCTCTGGGATGTCACACAGCTCTCTGTGATGTCACACTGAAATCTCTGTGAAAGCACTCAGCTTTTAGGAATGTCACACTTATATCTTTGTGATGTCACCAATAAACTTCTGTGATGTTACACAACTTCCTGTGATGTCACAGAGATATCTCTGTGACGTCACACTGACATCTCTTGAATAGAGTTTGACCGAGGAATGGTTGTACAACAGGGGACATGATGCTGTAAAATTAATCCAACTAGGGAGGGCTACGTGACTGCTGAAAAGTTCGCATGACCCTGAAGAGTAGATGGTGTGCAGAAAGCAGGATATTGAAACTGCTTGGTATGTAGAAGTAGATAGAGAAGAACAAAGAAGTACTAAGCTGTTCTAGCTGCAAGGCCAGCTGGACAGGCAAGTATCATTCACAAAGATACTTTTCAGATAATAGTACAAGTCTCATAGCAACCAATCACGAGCTCGCCTTTTGCAATATGTACGACCTAATTAACAAACATATATAAACTGTGTAATCTGTCACAATAAACTGAGACTTGATGATCATGATAGCATGAGTCTTGTCTCCCGCGGCACCCTCCAACAATCTCTGTTTTGTCTCATTGACCTTGTGAGGTCACACAGCTGTCTATGATGTCACTCAGACATCTCCTTGATGTCATACATCCTCCTCTGATGTCACAATCACATCTCTATGATGTCACACAGACACCTCTGTGACGTCACATTTAGATGGCTGTGATGTCGCACAGACCCTGTGGGGCCACAAAGCTTTTTGTGATGTCACAAAGACATCTCTGTGATGTCACTCAGACACCTCTGTGATGTTACAGAGACCCTTCGAAGTCACACAGCTTTTTCTGATGACACAAAGATATCTCTGTGACGTCACACCGCTCTCTGTGATGCCGCACTGACAACACTGTGATGTCACACAATTCTATTTGATGTCACACTGACTCCTCTATGGTTGCACAGATCCTCCTTTGATGTTACAATGACATCTCTCTGATGCCACACTGACACATCTGTGACGTCACACAGCTCACAGTGATATCACATGGACATCTCTGTGATGTCGCACAGCCCTTCATGATGTCACATTGACATTTCTGTGAGGTCACAGGGCTTTTAGTGATGTCACACAGACATCTCTGTGATGTCACAGAACTTCCTGTGATGTCACAGAGCTATCTCTCTGACGTCACACTGACATCTCTGTGAGGTCACGTTGACCTGGTGAGGTCACACAGCTGTCTATGATGTCACACAGACATCTCTGTGATGCCACACAACCTCCTCTGACATCACAGTGACATCTCTATGATGTCACACTGACACCTCTGTGACGTCACACTTAGATGGCTGTGATGTCGCACAGACCCTCTGAGGTCACAAATCTTTTTGTGATGTCACAATGACATCTCTGTGATGTCACTCAGACACCTCTGTGATGTCACAGTGACCCTGTGAGGTTACACATCTTTTTGAGATGCCACACTGACATCTCTGTGATGTCACACAGCTCTCTGAGATGTCACATGGACATCCCTGTGATGTTGCACCAAGATCTGTGAAGTCACACAGCCTCCTCCTCTGATCTCATAATTACATCTCTATGATGTCACACTGATGCCTCCAAAACGTCACAGAGCTCTCTGTGATATCACATGGACTTCCCTATCATAGTTCACAGCTCTCTGTGATGTCACACTGACTTCTCTGTGAAGTCACACAGCCTCCTCCTCTGATCTCACAATTACATCTCTATGATGTCACACGGATGCCTCCATAACGTCACACAGCTCCCTGTGATACCACATGGACGTCTCTGGGATGTCACACAGCTCTCTGTGATGTCACACTGAAATCTCTGTGAAAGCAATCAGCTTTTAGGAATGTCACACTTATATCTTTGTGATGTCACCAATAAACTTCTGTGATGTTACACAACTTCCTGTGATGTCACAGAGATATCTCTGTGACGTCACACTGACATCTCTTGAAGAGAGCTTGACAGAGGAATGGTTGTACAACAGGGGACATGATGCTGTAAAATTAATCCAACTAGGGAGGGCTACGTGACTGCTGCAAAGTTCGCATGACCCTGAAGAGTAGATGGTGTGCAGAAAGCAGGATATTGAAACTGCTTGGTATGTAGAAGTAGATCGAGAAGAACAAAGAAGTACTAAGCTGTTCTAGCTGCAAGGCCAGCTGGACAGGCAAGTATCATTCACAAAGATACTTTTAAGTTAATAGTGCACGTCTCATAGCAACCACTCATGAGCTCGGCTTTTTCAATATGTATGACCTAATTAACAAACATCTATAAACTGTGTAATCTGTCACAATAAACTGAGACTTGATGATCATGATAGCATGAGTCTTGTCTCCCGCGCCACCCTCCAACAATCTCTGTTTTGTCTCATTGACCTTGTGAGGTCACACAGCTGTCTATGATGTCACTCAGGCATTTCCTTGATGTCATACATCCTCCTCTGATGTCACAATGACATCTCTATGATGTCACACAGACACCTCTGTGACGTCACATTTAGATGGCTGTGATGTCGCACAGACCCTGTGGGGCCACAAAGCTTTTTGTGATGTCACAAAGACATCTCTGTGATGTCACTCAGACACCTCTGTGATGTTACAGAGACCCTTCGAAGTCACACAGCTTTTTCTGATGACACAAAGATATCTCTGTGACGTCACACCGCTCTCTGTGATGCCGCACTGACAACACTGTGATGTCACACAATTCTATTTGATGTCACACTGACTCCTCTATGGTTGCACAGATCCTCCTTTGATGTTACAATGACATCTCTCTGATGCCACACTGACACATCTGTGACGTCACACAGCTCACAGTGATATCACATGGACATCTCTGTGATGTCGCACAGCCCTTCATGATGTCACATTGACATTTCTGTGAGGTCACAGGGCTTTTAGTGATGTCACACAGACATCTCTGTGATGTCACAGAACTTCCTGTGATGTCACAGAGCTATCTCTCTGACGTCACACTGACATCTCTGTGAGGTCACATTGACCTTGTGAGGTCACACAGCTGTCTATGATGTCACACGGACATCTCTGTGATGCCACACAACCTCCTCTGACATCACAGTGACATCTCTATGATGTCACACTGACACCTCTGTGACGTCACACTTAGATGGCTGTGATGTCGCACAGACCCTCTGAGGTCACAAATCTTTTTGTGATGTCACAATCACATCTCTGTGATGTCACTCAGACACCTCTGTGATGTCACAGTGACCCTGTGAGGTTACACATCTTTTTGAGATGCCACACTGACATCTCTGTGATGTCACACAGCTCTCTGAGATGTCACATGGACATCCCTGTGATGTTGCACCAAGATCTGTGAAGTCACACAGCCTCCTCCTCTGATCTCATAATTACATCTCTATGATGTCACACTGATGCCTCCAAAACGTCACTGAGCTCTCTGTGATATCACATGGACTTCCCTATCATAGTTCACAGCTCTCTGTGATGTCACACTGACTTCTCTGTGAAGTCACACAGCCTCCTCCTCTGATCTCACAATTACATCTCTATGATGTCACACGGATGCCTCCATAACGTCACACAGCTCCCTGTGATACCACATGGACGTCTCTGGGATGTCACACAGCTCTCTGTGATGTCACACTGAAATCTCTGTGAAAGCAATCAGCTTTTAGGAATGTCACACTTATATCTTTGTGATGTCACCAATAAACTTCTGTGATGTTACACAACTTCCTGTGATGTCACAGAGATATCTCTGTGACGTCACACTGACATCTCTTGAAGAGAGCTTGACAGAGGAATGGTTGTACAACAGGGGACATGATGCTGTAAAATTAATCCAACTAGGGAGGGCTACGTGACTGCTGCAAAGTTCGCATGACCCTGAAGAGTAGATGGTGTGCAGAAAGCAGGATATTGAAACTGCTTGGTATGTAGAAGTAGATCGAGAAGAACAAAGAAGTACTAAGCTGTTCTAGCTGCAAGGCCAGCTGGACAGGCAAGTATCATTCACAAAGATACTTTTCAGATAATAGTACAAGTCTCATAGCAACCAATCACGAGCTCGCCTTTTGCAATATGTACGACCTAATTAACAAACATATATAAACTGTGTAATCTGTCACAATAAACTGAGACTTGATGATCATGATAGCATGAGTCTTGTCTCCCGCGGCACCCTCCAACAATCTCTGTTTTGTCTCATTGACCTTGTGAGGTCACACAGCTGTCTATGATGTCACTCAGACATCTCCTTGATGTCATACATCCTCCTCTGATGTCACAATCACATCTCTATGATGTCACACAGACACCTCTGTGACATCACACTTAGATGGCTGTGATGTCGCACAGACCCTGTGGAGTCACAAAGCTTTTTGTGATGTCACAAAGACATCTCTGTGATGTCACTCAGACACCTCTGTGATGTTACAGAGACCCTTCGAAGTCACACAGCTTTTTCTGATGACACAAAGATATCTCTGTGACGTCACACCGCTCTCTGTGATGCCGCACTGACAACACTGTGATGTCACACAATTCTATTTGATGTCACACTGACTCCTCTATGGTTGCACAGATCCTCCTTTGATGTTACAATGACATCTCTCTGATGCAACACTGACACATCTGTGACGTCACACAGCTCACAGTGATATCACATGGACATCTCTGTGATGTCGCACAGCCCTTCATGATGTCACATTGACATTTCTGTGAGGTCACAGGGCTTTTAGTGATGTCACACAGACATCTCTGTGATGCCACAGAACTTCCTGTGATGTCACAGAGCTATCTCTCTGACGTCACACTGACATCTCTGTGAGGTCACATTGACCTTGTGAGGTCACACAGCTGTCTATGATGTCACACGGACATCTCTGTGATGCCACACAACCTCCTCTGACATCACAGTGACATCTCTATGATGTCACACAGACACCTCTGTGACGTCACAGTGACCCTGTGAGGTTACACATCTTTTTGAGATGCCACACTGACATCTCTGTGATGTCACACAGCTCTCTGAGATGTCACATGGACATCCCTGTGATGTTGCACCAATATCTGTGAAGTCACACAGCCTCCTCCTCTGATCTCATAATTACATCTCTATGATGTCACACTGGTGCCTCCAGAACGTCACACAGCTCTCTGTGATATCACATGGACTTCCCTATCATGGTTCACAGCTCTCTGTGATGTCACACTGACTTCTCTGTGAAGTCACACAGCCTCCTCCTCTGCTCTCACAATTTCATCTCTATGATGTCACACGGATGCCTCCATAACGTCACACAGCTCACTGTGATACCACATGGACGTCTCTGGGATGTCACACAGCTCTCTGTGATGTCACACTGACTTCTCTGTGAAAGCACTCAGCTTTTAGGAATGTCACACTTATATCTTTGTGATGTCACCAATAAACTTCTGTGATGTTACACAACTTCCTGTGATGTCACAGAGATATCTCTGTGACGTCACACTGACATCTCTTGAATAGAGTTTGACCGAGGAATGGTTGTACAACAGGGGACATGATGCTGTAAAATTAATCCAACTAGGGAGGGCTACGTGACTGCTGAAAAGTTCGCATGACCCTGAAGAGTAGATGGTGTGCAGAAAGCAGGATATTGAAACTGCTTGGTATGTAGAAGTAGATAGAGAAGAACAAAGAAGTACTAAGCTGTTCTAGCTGCAAGGCCAGCTGGACAGGCAAGTATCATTCACAAAGATACTTTTCAGATAATAGTACAAGTCTCATAGCAACCAATCACGAGCTCGGCTTTTGCAATATGTACGACCTAATTAACAAACATCTATAAACTGTGTAATCTGTCACAATAAACTGAGACTTGATGATCATGATAGCATGAGTCTTGTCTCCCGCGGCACCCTCCAACAATCTCTGTTTTGTCTCATTGACCTTGTGAGGTCACACAGCTGTCTATGATGTCACTCAGACATCTCCTTGATGTCATACATCCTCCTCTGATGTCACAATCACATCTCTATGATGTCACACAGACACCTCTGTGACATCACACTTAGATGGCTGTGATGTCGCACAGACCCTGTGGAGTCACAAAGCTTTTTGTGATGTCACAAAGACATCTCTGTGATGTCACTCAGACACCTCTGTGATGTTACAGAGACCCTTCGAAGTCACACAGCTTTTTCTGATGACACAAAGATATCTCTGTGACGTCACACCGCTCTCTGTGATGCCGCACTGACAACACTGTGATGTCACACAATTCTATTTGATGTCACACTGACTCCTCTATGGTTGCACAGATCCTCCTTTGATGTTACAATGACATCTCTCTGATGCCACACTGACACATCTGTGACGTCACACAGCTCACAGTGATATCACATGGACATCTCTGTGATGTCGCACAGCCCTTCATGATGTCACATTGACATTTCTGTGAGGTCACAGGGCTTTTAGTGATGTCACACAGACATCTCTGTGATGCCACAGAACTTCCTGTGATGTCACAGAGCTATCTCTCTGACGTCACACTGACATCTCTGTGAGGTCACATTGACCTTGTGAGGTCACACAGCTGTCTATGATGTCACACAGACATCTCTGTGATGCCACACAACCTCCTCTGACATCACAGTGATATCTCTATGATGTCACACTGACACCTCTGTGACGTCACACTTAGATGGCTGTGATGTCGCACAGACCCTCTGAGGTCACAAATCTTTTTGTGATGTCACAATCACATCTCTGTGATGTCACTCAGACACCTCTGTGATGTCACAGTGACCCTGTGAGGTTACACATCTTTTTGAGATGCCACACTGACATCTCTGTGATGTCACACAGCTCTCTGAGATGTCACATGGACATCCCTGTGATGTTGCACCAATATCTGTGAAGTCACACAGCCTCCTCCTCTGATCTCACAATTACATCTCTATGATGTCGCACTGATGCCTCCAGAACGTCACACAGCTCCCTGTGATATCACATGGACTTCCCTTTGATGGTTCACAGCTCCCTGTGATGTCACACTGACTTCTCTGTGAAGTCACACAGCCTCCTCCTCTGATCTCACAATTACATCTCTATGATGTCACACGGATGCCTCCATAACGTCACACAGCTCCCTGTGATACCACATGGACGTCTCTGGGATGTCACACAGCTCTCTGTGATGTCACACTGAAATCTCTGTGAAAGCACTCAGCTTTTAGGAATGTCACACTTATATCTTTGTGATGTCACCAATAAACTTCTGTGATGTTACACAACTTCCTGTGATGTCACAGAGATATCTCTGTGACGTCACACTGACATCTCTTGAAGAGAGCTTGACAGAGCAATGGTTGTACAACAGGGGACATGATGCTGTAAAATTAATCCAACTAGGTAGGGCTACGTGACTGCTGCAAAGTTCGCATGACCCTGAAGAGTAGATGGTGTGCAGAAAGCAGGATATTGAAACTGCTTGGTATGTAGAAGTAGATAGAGAAGAACAAAGAAGTACTAAGCTGTTCTAGCTGCAAGGCCAGCTGGACAGGCAAGTATCATTCACAAAGATACTTTTAAGATAATAGTACAAGTCACATAGCAACCAATCATGAGCTCGGCTTTTGCAATATGTATGACCTAATTAACAAATATCTATAAAATGTGTAATCTGTCACAATAAACTGAGACTTGATGATCATGATATCATGAGTCTTGTCTCCCGCGGCATTCCCTCTAACACTGATGTACAACCATTCCTCTGTCAAGCTCTCTTCAAGAGATGTCAGTGTGACGTCACAGAGATATCTCTGTGACATCACAGGAAATTGTGTAACATCACAGAAGTTTATTGGTGACATCACAAAGATATAAGTGTGACATTCCTAAAAGCTGAGTGCTTTCACAGAGATTTCAGTGTGACATCACAGAGAGCTGTGTGACATCCCAGAGACGTCCATGTGGTGTCACAGGGAGCTGTGTGACGTTATAGAGGCATCCGTGTGACATCATAGAGATGTAATTGTGAGATCAGAGGAGGAGGCTGTGTGACTTCACAGAGAAGTCAGTGTGACATGACAGAGAGCTGTGAACCATCACAGGGAAGTCCATGTGATATCACAGAGAGCTGTGTGACGTTCTGGAGGCATCAGTGTGACATCATAGAGATGTAATTGTGAGATCAGAGGAGGAGGCTGTGTGACGTCACAGATCTTGGTGCAACATCACAGGGATCTCCATGTGACATCTCAGAGAGCTGTGTGACATCACAGTGTTGTCAGTGCGGCATCACAGAGAGCGGTGTGACGTCACAGAGATATCTTTGTGTCATCAGAAAAAGCTGTGTGACTTCGAAGGGTCTCTGTAACATCACAGAGGTGTCTGAGTGACATCACAGAGTTGTCTTTGTGACATCACCAAAAGCTTTGTGACCCCACAGGGTCTGTGCGACATCACAGCCATCTAAGTGTGACGTCACAGAGGTGTCTGTGTGACATCATAGAGATGTCATTGTGACATCAGAGGAGGATGTATGACATCAAGGAGATGTCTGAGTGACATCATAGACAGCTGTGTGACCTCACAAGGTCAATGAGACAAAACAGAGATTGTTGGAGGGTGCCGCGGGAGACAAGACTCATGCTATCATGATCATCAAGTCTCAGTTTATTGTGACAGATTACACAGTTTATAGATGTTTGTTAATTAGGTCGTACATATTGCAAAAGCCGAGCTCATGAGTGGTTGCTATGTGACTTGTACTATTATCTTAAAAGTATCTTTGTGAATGATACTTGCCTGTCCAGCTGGCCTTGCAGCTAGAACAGCTTAGTACTTCTTTGTTCTTCTCTATCTACTTCTACATACCAAGCAGTTTCAATATCCTGCTTTCTGCACACCATCTACTCTTCAGGGTCATGCGAACTTTTCAGCAGTCACGTAGCCCTCCCTAGTTGGATTAATTTTACAGCATCATGTCCCCTGTTGTACAACCATTCCTCGGTCAAGCTCTCTTCAAGAGATGTCAGTGTGACGTCACAGAGATATCTCTGTGACATCACAGGAAGTTGTGTAACATCGCAGAAGTTTATTGGTGACATCACAAAGATATAAGTGTGACATTCCTAAAAGCTGAGTGCTTTCACAGAGATTTCAGTGTGACATCACAGAGAGCTGTGTGACATCCCAGAGACGTCCATGTGGTATCACAGGGAGCTGTGTGACGTTATGGAGGCATCCGTGTGACATCATAGAGATGTAATTGTGAGATCAGAGGAGGAGGCTGTGTGACTTTACAGAGGAGTCAGTGTGACATCACAGAGAGCTGTGAACCATCAAAGGGAAGTCCATGTGATATCACAGAGAGCTGTGTGACGTTCTGGAGGCATCAGTGTGACATGATAGAGATGTAATTGTGAGATCAGAGGAGGAGGCTGTGTGACTTCACAGATATTGGTGCAACATCACAGGGATGTCCATATGACATCTCAGAGAGCTGTGTGACATCACAGAGATGTCAGTGTGGCATCTCAAAAAGATGTGTGACCTCCCAGGTTCAATTTGAAATCACAGAGGTGTCAGAGTGACATCACAGAGATGTCTTTGTGAAATCACAAAAAGATTTGTGATCTCAGAGGGTCTGTGCGACATCACAGCCATGTAAGTGTGACGTCACAGAGGTGTCAGTGTGACATCATAGAGATGTCACTGTGATGTCAGAGGAGGTTGTGTGGCATCACAGAGATGTCCGTGTGACATCATAGACAGCTGTGTGACCTCACAAGGTCAATGTGACCTCACAGAGATGTCAGTGTGACGTCAGAGAGATAGCTCTGTGACATCACAGGAAGTTCTGTGACATCACAGAGATGTCTGTGTGACATCACTAAAAGCCCTGTGACCTCACAGAAATGTCAATGGGACATCATGAAGGGCTGTGCGACATCACAGAGATGTCCATGTGATATCACTGTGAGCTGTGTGACGTCACAGATGTGTCAGTGTGGCTTCAGAGAGATGTCATTGTAACATCAAAGGAAGATCTGTGCAACCATAGAGGAGTCAGTGTGACATCAAATAGAATTGTGTGACATCACAGTGTTGTCAGTGCGGCATCACAGAGAGCGGTATGACGTCACAGAGATATCTTTGTGACATCAGAAAAAGCTGTGTGACTTCGAAGGGTCTCTGTAACATCACAGAGGTGTCTGAGTGACATCACAGAGATGTCTTTGTGACATCACCAAAAGCTTTGTGACCCCACAGGGTCTGTGCGACATCACAGCCATCTAAGTGTGACGTCACAGAGGTGTCTGTGTGACATCATAGAGATGTCATTGTGACATCATAGGAGGATGTATGACATCAAGGAGATGTCTGAGTGACATCATAGACAGCTGTGTGACCTCACAATGTCAATGAGACAAAACAGAGATTGTTGGAGGCTGCCGCGGGAGACAAGACTCATGCTATCATGATCATCAAGTCTCAGTTTATTGTGACAGATTACACAGTTTATAGATGTTTGTTAATTAGGTCATACATATTGCAAAAGCCGAGCTCATGAGTGGTTGCTACGTGACTTGTACTATTATCTTAAAAGTATCTTTGTGAATGATACTTGCCTGTCCAGCTGGCCTTGCAGCTAGAACAGCTTAGTACTTCTTTGTTCTTCTCTATCTACTTCTACATACCAAGCAGTTTCAATATCCTGCTTTCTGCACACCATCTACTCTTCAGGGTCATGCGAACTTTGCAGCAGTCACGTAGCCCTCCCTAGTTGGATTAATTTTACAGCATCATGTCCCCTGTTGTACAACCATTCCTCGGTCAAGCTCTCTTCAAGAGATGTCAGTGTGACGTCACAGAGATATCTCTGTGACATCACAGGAAGTTGTGTAACATCGCAGAAGTTTATTGGTGACATCACAAAGATATAAGTGTGACATTCCTAAAAGCTGAGTGCTTTCACAGAGATTTCAGGGTGACATCACAGAGAGCTGTGTGACATCCCAGAGACGTCCATGTGGTATCACAGGGAGCTGTGTGACGTTATGGAGGCATCCGTGTGACATCATAGAGATGTAATTGTGAGATCAGAGGAGGAGGCTGTGTGACTTCACAGCGGAGTCAGTGTGACATCACAGGGAGCTGTGAACCATCAAAGGGAAGTCCATGTGATATCACAGGGAGCTGTGTGACGTTATGGAGGCATCAGTGTGACATCATAGAGATGTAATTGTGAGATCAGAGGAGGAGGCTGTGTGACTTCACAGATCTTGGTGCAACATCACAGGGATGTCCATGTGACATCTCAGAGAGCTGTGTGACATCACAGAGATGTCAGTGTGGCATCTCAAAAAGATGTGTAAACACACAGGGTCACTGTGACATAACAGAGGTGTCTGAGCGACATCACAGAGATGTCATTGTGACATCACAAAAAGATTTGTGACCTCAGAGGGTCAGTGCGACATCACAGCTATCTAAGTGTGACGTCACAGAGGTGTCTGTGTGACATCATAGAGATGTCACTGTGATGTCAGAGGAGGTTGTGTGGCATCACAGAGATGTCCGTGTGACATCATAGACAGCTGTGTGACCTCACCAGGTCAATGTGACCTCACAGAGATGTCAGTGTGACGTCAGAGAGATAGCTCTGTGACATCACAGGAAGTTCTGTGACATCACAGAGATGTCTGTGTGACATCACTAAAAGCCCTGTGACCTCACAGAAATGTCAATGTGACATCATGAAGGGCTGTGCGACATCACAGAGATGTCCATGTGATATCACTGTGAGCTGTGTGACGTCACAGATGTGTCAGTGTGGCATCAGAGAGATGTCATTGTAACATCAAAGGAGGATCTGTGCAACCATAGAGGAGTCAGTGTGACATCAAATAGAATTGTGTGACATCACAGTGTTGTCAGTGCGGCATCACAGAGAGCGGTGTGACGTCACAGAGATATCTTTGTGTCATCAGAAAAAGCTGTGTGACTTCGAAGGGTCTCTGTAACATCACAGAGGTGTCTGAGTGACATCACAGAGATGTCTTTGTGACATCACAAAAAGCTTTGTGACCCCACAGGGTCTGTGCGACATCACAGCCATCTAAGTGTGACGTCACAGAGGTGTCTGTGTGACATCATAGAGATGTCATTGTGACATCAGAGGAGGATGTATGACATCAAGGAGATATCTGAGTGACATCATAGACAGCTGTGTGACCTCACAAGGTCAATGAGACAAAACAGAGATTGTTGGAGGGTGCCGCGGGAGACAAGACTCATGCTATCATGATCATCAAGTCTCAGTTTATTGTGACAGATTACACAGTTTATAGATGTTTGTTAATTAGGTCATACATATTGCAAAAGCCGAGCTCATGAGTGGTTGCTATGTGACTTGTACTATTATCTTAAAAGTATCTTTGTGAATGATACTTGCCTGTCCAGCTGGCCTTGCAGCTAGAACAGCTTAGTACTTCTTTGTTCTTCTCTATCTACTTCTACATACCAAGCAGTTTCAATATCCTGCTTTCTGCACACCATCTACTCTTCAGGGTCATGCGAACTTTTCAGCAGTCACGTAGCCCTCCCTAGTTGGATTAATTTTACAGCATCATGTCCCCTGTTGTACAACCATTCCTCGGTCAAGCTCTCTTCAAGAGATGTCAGTGTGACGTCACAGAGATATCTCTGTGACATCACAGGAAGTTGTGTAACATCGCAGAAGTTTATTGGTGACATCACAAAGATATAAGTGTGACATTCCTAAAAGCTGAGTGCTTTCACAGAGATTTCAGTGTGACATCACAGAGAGCTGTGTGACATCCCAGAGACGTCCATGTGGTATCACAGGGAGCTGTGTGACGTTATGGAGGCATCCGTGTGACATCATAGAGATGTAATTGTGAGATCAGAGGAGGAGGCTGTGTGACTTCACAGAGAAGTCAGTGTGACATGACAGAGAGCTGTGAACCATCACAGGGAAGTCCATGTGATATCACAGAGAGCTGTGTGACGTTCTGGAGGCATCAGTGTGACATCATAGAGATGTAATTGTGAGATCAGAGGAGGAGGCTGTGTGACTTCACAGATATTGGTGCAACATCACAGGGATGTCCATGTGACATCTCAGAGAGCTGTGTGACATCACAGAGATGTCAGTGTGGCATCTCAAAAAGATGTGTAACCTCACAGGGTCACTGTGACATAACAGAGGTGTCTGAGTGACATCACAGAGATGTCATTGTGATATTACAAAAAGATTTGTGACCTCAGAGGGTCTGTGCGATATCACAGCCATCTAAGTGTGACGCCACAGAGTTGTCAGTGTGACATCATAGAGGTGTCACTGTGATGTCAGAGGAGGTTGTGTGGCATCACAGAGATGTCCGTGTGACATCATAGACAGCTGTGTGACCTCACCAGGTCAATGTGACCTCACAGAGATGTCAGTGTGACGTCAGAGAGATAGCTCTGGGACATCACAGGAAGTTCTGTCACATCACAGAGATGTCTGTGTGACATCACTAAAAGCCCTGTGACCTCACAGAAATGTCAATGTGACATCATGAAGGGCTGTGCGACATCACAGAGATGTCCATGTGATATCACTGTGAGCTGTGTGACGTCACAGATGTGTCAGTGTGGCATCAGAGAGATGTCATTGTAACATCAAAGGAGGATCTGTGCAACCATAGAGGAGTCAGTGTGACATCAAATAGAATTGTGTGACATCACAGTGTTGTCAGTGCGGCATTACAGAGAGCGGTGTGACGTCACAGAGATATCTTTGTGTCATCAGAAAAAGCTGTGTGACTTCGAAGGGTCTCTGTAACATCACAGAGGTGTCTGAGTGACATCACAGAGATGTCTTTGTGACATCACAAAAAGCTTTGTGACCCCACAGGGTCTGTGCGACATCACAGCCATCTAAGTGTGACGTCACAGAGGTGTCTGTGTGACATCATAGAGATGTCATTGTGACATCAGAGGAGGATGTATGACATCAAGGAGATGTCTGAGTGACATCATAGACAGCTGTGTGACCTCACAAGGTCAATGAGACAAAACAGAGATTGTTGGAGGCTGCCGCGGGAGACAAGACTCATGCTATCATGATCATCAAGTCTCAGTTTATTGTGACAGATTACACAGTTTATAGATGTTTGTTAATTAGGTGATACATATTGCAAAAGCCGAGCTCATGAGTGGTTGCTATGTGACTTGTACTATTATCTTAAAAGTATCTTTGTGAATGATACTTGCCTGTCCAGCTGGCCTTGCAGCTAGAACAGCTTAGTACTTCTTTGTTCTTCTCTATCTACTTCTACATACCAAGCAGTTTCAATATCCTGCTTTCTGCACACCATCTACTCTTCAGGGCCATGCGAACTTTGCAGCAGTCACGTAGCCCTCCCTATTTGGATTAATTTTACAGTATCATGTCCCTTGTCGTTCAACCATTCCTCTGTCAGGCTCTCTTCAGATGTAAATTTCAGCTTGTAGACAGCTGTGCACCATTGACCTGCTCTGAATTCTACCTTGTACTGTTTGACATGTTCGTATAATTTTACTTCTTTGGTTGGGGAAAAATCAAATTGAATGCAAAATTCCGCTTTTGCAGAGCTTAGGAGTTCTAATTCCTGGGGCTCCCCCTCGGCAAAGGGCAAATGTGAAACCCACCCTTGCCACAAAATGAGGGGATTTTGCACTTGTGCTTTAACTTGTCCTGCACCTCTAGGTATTTTGTTTTCGTTCACCTGCTTTTGCAAGTGGACCAGATCAATTGGAAATTCATCCTCCTTACTTGGAACCCCTATTAAACATGTGGACATCGGATTTTCTGCTGAGGCAGTGGACAAACACATATGATCCTGTTGCAAGGCTTGGGCTAGCGTGACCCATACATTTCTCTTGGGCTGTGGAACAATCCATGCATCCACCGTGGAAGGGTAGATGGCCATTCCCTGGAACCAAACGATGAGCAGAAATGTGGAAATTGACATTCTACTAGTCTGAAAGAAAGATAAAATCATACAACAAAGTAAACTAACTCTGAAAAAGATACAATTTTCTCTGCCAGTATGAAGGAAAATGATTCTCCCCCCTCCCACTTTCCCCCCTTGTTAAGGAGGCCCTTCAGACCCTGGAGTCCTCGGGGTTGCTGCTGCTGAAGCAACCACCCTTTCCCATGATTTTATCACTGAGTCCTCTGTCATCAGCATAGCTTTCCTGGTGCACTCCTCGATGAGCTGATCGAGTGTGGGGGGAGGCGATGATGGAAGGGCTAGGATGACTCGCTGACAGACTTCATTTGCATTTGTGGTGACAAGTTCTAATGTAAGTTGGTCTTGGAGCTCTGGATTTTGCACCCTTTTTTCCACAGAGGCTCGCACTCAATCCACAAAATCCATGAATGGTTCTGAAACAGACTGCTTCAAGGCAATATAAGTGACAAGAGGGTCTTTAGAAGGCATGTTAAAAAATGCACGTTCTGCTGCATCCCTGGACAGGTCCAACACTGCCCTGGGAATGCCTGCTGCTTGCTTTTCAGCTTGACTCCAATCACCCTCACCCACTAGATGTTCTAAAGTGATTTCCTCATCCTCTATATCTGTGGAATGGCTTGGACTTTGCAGAATCTCTGGGAGGAGATCTGCTGCAAGTCTTTTCCACATTCTTTCCCACAATCTAAACTCAGACTGAGGGAGCAAGCAACTGAAAAGACATCTCAAATCAGCGGGGACAAATGTCTTGGAGCATAGAGTAGCTTTTAAAATGCTCTTAAAAAATTCACTTCTTTCCCCAAACTCACGCTTTGTTTTGCAAAGTTCCCTAATACTATCATACGAAAGGGGCTCCCATTTGGCGTTCTGTCCCGTGGTATTATAAATCACAGGGGCTAAGAATGCAGGGTCGGTGTCTCTGACCGCTTCCCGGTTCCCCGTGCTGACATCCTGGGCGCTGCCGTTGCCAGGGAGACCGGGAGAGAGAGAGGGAGGAGGGCCGGCTTGTGAGGGAGTGGCCGCAGCCGGCGGGGCCATGTGGAGCGGGGCTGGGACAGGGGCAGGGAGTGGTGAGGCAACTGTGAGGGGAGGAGCTGAGGGCTGAACCGGGGGCTGGAATGCAGCAAGGAAGGAGGGGTTGGGATCGGGGACGGGCGAAGGGAGGGGTGCAAGGGCTGTGGGAGTGTTCTGGGCTGGCACAGGGAGCAGGGAATGCGGGGATAGAGAAGGGAACACCGCGTGGCCGCCTCCATCTTGTGGGGGCTGCACGGCGGGGGTGGGGGGTGCAAAGCATGGATTTTCAGCTGCGGGAGCGAAAGCAGGAGACGGAGAAGGGTTAGGAACTAAATCTACATCTGCACGGTTAGTTTTCTCACTGCAGGGGACGCGGGGGGACACAGGGGACGTGATGGGGCTCTTTTCTGCTCCCCGGGCGCCCTGAGTGTCTGCACTCTCTTTCACAACATCGTAAACGAACAAAAACATTCTCATAAAACCTTCTTTCACTGAGGGATCTCCTGCCTTTGTCCTTTCACTCAGCACTGCACCCACACCCTTCCAAAATTGTCTTTCTCTCACTTCTTGTTCTGTTACCTCGGGAACACTTACTGATAACCATCTGACAAACTCTTTCACAACGCTCTTAGGAAATTTGACACCTGCACTCTGCAGGGGCTCCTGAACTTGTTTATAAATCTCTTTCTGCTGTTTAGTCAGCCTAACACCCATGGCTGGCTTCACAGCAAAATCTCAACCAATTACTGCAGCAAACGACGGAAACTCCCGTCACGCCTGCGCACTGGCATGTCCCCCCACGGGCACACAGGAGCCGATGTCTCCTGGCCGGGCCCCTGCCCCCAGAAACCGAGACTCACCCACCACCGTCCTTTAGACACCACTGAAGCAACGGTTCCCGAACCCACGGGCGGTCTCCCGGGTGTAGGAAGGTGCCGTCCAACCCGTGGAGACCTCGCTGGACAGAAATCGGCATCTGTCTCCACGGCAACCGTCCTGCTGGGCTGTGTGGAGAGGCAAATGCCTCACCACCAGCGTGATCCCAGAGCTTCTCCCCGCACAGCTGACAGCCTGCGTGGCAGCTTATTCACACCGCTCTCCGCTCTGTTGCTCGCGGTAACACTGCAAAGCATCTGGAAAAGCTCCTAGGCAGTGCACTGTCCACGACGGCTGCAGCTCGCTTGTTCAGACCAGTGCAAAGCCCAAATTGGTGCGCCACTTGTTGCTTCTCTTTCGACCGCCACTTTGCTCTCGGGGGTTACTCGCCGCTGTCCCCCGTCCCTCCCCAGCCCCCCGGGTCCCCCCGGCTAGCTGTCCCTTTTTGGGTCTGGAGTTTTCCGTGGTCCTGCTGCCCTGAGCTTACCAGGCAGCGTCTGGGTTAGCACGGTCTGAGCTGCGGCGCTGCCTCAGTCGCCGCTAGGATTCGAGATAAAGAGACCAAGAGAGACCAATGGTATGCTTGTCCAGAGAGATTGTATTGCCTGAAGCGTTGCAGGGACCAAAGGCCCCAGGCTATTGCCCAGATACAGTTTTATACAGCAAAATTAAGAGATAAGGTCTTAAACAATAGAGACAGTGTTCAGCTAAGGCACATCAGAACCACCCCAGGGGCCAGGTCCAATGGGAACTGCTCAGGGGTGGGAAGAAGGGGGTTTACAGAGGAGTGCTGAAGCAGGACATCCGAAACAGTGGAGCATACATAAATGTATCTTTGACCTCAGTTTACCATTCCCAAGGCCTTTCTAAAACAATGGGTCATACATGAATGTATCCTTTTCCTCAGTTTACCATTCCCAAGGCCTTTCTAAAACCTTCCTCCACGCTACCATGACAGCATGACAACCGCAGGGGGAAGGTGCGCCGTGGCAGAGCAGAGACTGCCCGGCCGCCCAGCACTGTGCTTTTGCTTAATAATGCTTACTTAATAAATTAATGTTAATTGATTTATCTATGATTAGCATCCCCAATTGAATTTGTCCATAACATGCCTGACTAGAGAAATGAAAAAAAAAATAAAGTTAGTATATTATCCAACACACAAGTGCAGTGCAAGTCCCCAGCTGCTGAGTCTCAGGAGAAGGCTGAGGGAAATGCACCCACTACATCCCCTCTGCGACTCACTCGGCATCTGGTGCTGAAGTTTGGATGCCTGCAGGGGTTGCTTGTCTCCTCTGGGTTTGTTCTTCCTTCCCTCTGGCAGGGCCTTAATGGAAATTAGTTCCATTTCTCCTGCAGACCAGAGTGGCAGGGAGTCACTGCAGGCTGGTGATACTCTGATACAAGGAAATGGGTGTGCATACAAACCACGCTGTGAAAAGCCAGTGTCCATAAGGGAGCCAGAGGAGCCCTGCATCTTTATTTGAATAAAGGGAGAGAGTCCATGGGGACATCTGCTGCTGGGGTTTTCTCTCTCAAAGTTTTGGAGGACACAGCCTTCTTTTAAACTCCTGGCCACATGCTGCCCCCTTCCTTTCCCCACTGGCTGGGGTACCAGGCCAGGGGACTGCAGGGACCTTTGTACCCTCTTTTCCTTTTGCAAGGTATTAGTTCTGGTCTCCATCCAAACTGTAATAGATAGATAATTAGATGATTGGCTCTCGCAATTAAGGGATGAATATTGTGTGAATCTTAAGAGAAGCTTTATTGATGTAGAGTTATGTTATTGTGATTTGTTGTTTACATGTTCTCTGTTCTCCCCACAGTCCCCTTCCCCCCCCCCTCTCCCCCCCCCCCCACTCCCTATTGTTCCCACCAGACAGCCTGGGCTGTACAGGACAGGTAGAAAGAAGGTGTGTGTGGTATTCACTATCCTTTGAACAGTGAGAGACAGAGACTTTCCCAGGAAAATCCTGGGGAAGGCTGTGAGAAAGCTCAGAGAAAGAAGAAAACCAATTATCTTCATTTGCTGCCTCTGTTGTTTGGCACATGTGGAATGTATTATGGAGATTGTTTAGCAAAGAGGGATTTCTTCCTTGGACTCTGGTGATGGTGTTTTGATTTCATTTGACCAACTGGAGCCATTCTGTGTTGGACTGTCTCTAAGGGTCACGGGTTTTTCTTCACTATAGCAGTAGTATAGTTTTTAGTATCATGTAATATAGGACAGCTTAATAAAGCTTTTGCTCAGCCTTCTGCAAACATGGAGTCAATGCACGTCATTCCCTGCGATGGGGGTCCACCACAATAGGTGTTGACATATACCCCTTGCATGGGAGAGTTAGGAATGGAACAGCTTGTTGCTGTGGGGACACAGCATGACAACACCTGACCTTCAAATGCAGCTACAAGAAATAAATCCCACCAATAAAGGGCAAAGAAGGGTTGACTGACAGACTTTGGGAGGGGCCAGGGGTGGCTGATGCACCCTCCAGGAGTGTGAAAGGTGAAGCATCAATCTTGAAGATGAGGCAGCCACCTGGCAGGCAGCCATGGGGCAGGGAGCCTTCCCAGGCCTGTTCTTCCTTATTAATCCTTCTCTTATGTTTTTGTAAATGTTTAATAAACGTTTTCAAAATTTTTATGTGCACTGTTGTTTCTCACAAAACCCAGTCCTAAGGTGGGATGGTCGTGTTTCTCCTGACAGGAATGGGCTCCCTGCAGTTCCAGCTGTTCTGCAGCCTGTGCTTTTCCGTACCCTGCTTTTCTCTTCAGGTGGCAGATGCCTTGGGCAGGTCACTCCAGACACACGAGAGTGCCAGGGTAGGCCCAATCCCTAAAGCTCTCACAGAGCTGTGCTTGACTCCAAATTAGGTAAGCATGAAACGGACTTTAAAGACTGTAGCACATCTGCAGTTTCAAGGGATAGTAAAGCCAGTGCTGCACTCTGAGAAGTAAGTCCACAGTCGGAGTTGTTGATGTCATTTAACTAATTTGCAGCTCATTCTGGTGATGATGATGATGATAGTACCATAGAGCATTTACTTTTGTTTTTCATTCCCCAAATAAAATGGTGCCATTCGGCTTCTGGAGAAAAGAACTCTCAAAGGTGCAGTTTGGCAGTCATGGAGGCAGAGGTTGAGGAGAAAAAGATATGCCCTTGGTGGGATGCTCTGGTGGGCTCCACCATTTAAACAAGCTACTTGGATACATAGACTCGGACATTTTCAATAATAAATTGCTGCATTAAATGGTTTTCCAGGCCTTATGCTGGCCAGAAAGCTTTTAAAGCCCATGGGAGTTTAGCCTCCATGAGAAGGGCAGCATCTGTTCCTGTACCAGGTGAGACATAGCATTCAAAAGCTCAGCTTGTGTCTAGAGAAGCCACCAGCCTAATGTAAGCAAGGCCAGAAAGTTTCTCCAGTCCTGCTGAGCGGCTGTGGCAGAGCTGCTGTGTTTTACAGCAGCTCCATGGCAGAGCAGCGGCTGCATGAGAGGGCTCAGGACAGGCTTGGGGGGAGCGGGACGGCAGGAAGCGGAGCAAAGCCCCTGCTCTGTGACTGAGGCACTTTGTGCAGAAGCAAACAAAGATGGTGACTTGAAGAGATTCCTGCTGTGCTGAAAGTTTGCCTCTGCAGACTGAGAGGTGAGCTTGTCCAGAATCCCAAAAAACATCAGGGAAAAGCTTTTAGGTTAGTTGTGATCAGGCACAAGTGCCCAGTGGGAAAAGAGCCTCTGAAGCAGGCTGTGAGTCATAGGGTGTTTTAGTTTCAAGAAGAGCATAGATTACCAATTAAATACAATTTTAATTTTTATTTGAGAAGTGTAAAAATATTCTAAGTTTTTCTGAATTCTAAAACTACATTGAAAAATATAGAACTGCTGTGGGAAAATGAACAAAATATCCGGAGAAGTCTCTATAAAAATATTCCTACATTTTGCAAAATGAAAACTAAACACAGCAGCTGCTGGTCTCAGAAGCCCGAAGCCCAGCTGCTGCCTGCCCAGCACTGGCTGTGCCCAGACAAGCAGCTCCGCCAGTGCTGGTGGTAGCAGCCAGGGACCAGAGCTGAAGCCCAAAGATGCTGCTGGAGTCAGGCCCTACCCTGGCAGGAGGGCTGCACCTCCTGCCCTGGCTGGACACCAGGGCCAGCACCTTTGGGGACAGAGGGCTCTGTTATGGGTGGTGGCAGCATGTCCCCAGCAGTAAGTGGGTAATGCAGCTCTGGAAGGGCTGTTGGAAACTGGCTTGGGGAGGGCTGATGACAGGCACAGGTCTCCGTGGCTGAAGTCCTTGTCAGGTCTTGTGAAGCTACAGAGGCGCTGCTGTGGAGAGAGCAGTGGCTGAGGCCCCAGCTGCCAGTGGCACACAGGGACCCTCGTGCACAGCAGGGCCCAGAGCTGGCAGGGCTCCCCAGCATGGCTGGAGCGGCTGGCACACCTTGGCCCAGCTGCACAGCTGCCCCTCGAGGCCCCGGCGAGCAGGGGACGGCTCTGGGCAGGCTCCCTGGCCAGGAGCGGCCCCCGAGTGCCTCTGCCTTTCAGGGGCCATCTCGTCCCCGCTCTTTCTCCTGCCCACCTTGCTGTGCCTCTGCCCTGTGCCCCTGGGGCTGCTCCTGGCCAGGCAGCCTCAGGGGGAGCCAGCACTGGCTGCAGCCCCAGCGGCCCCCCAGGACAAGGCCCAGCAATGAAGAGGCCAAGGAAAGCACTGGGCAGCAGCAGAACCCTCAGCAGAGTGCTTTGGACAGCCATGGACTGGCCACAACTCCACTGCAGCCTGACTGGAAATGTTTCCCATCTACATAAGACTTTTAAAAGAAACTGTTTGAGGGAGAGATGATAAAAACACTCACCGTTTTCTCTTCCAGTAACACCAGATTCCAACACAGGGCAATATGAAGATAAGCTCCAGAAACAGCAGACCTGCAATTAACTGTAGTACACAGTGTGTTTCCCAATAGCAACCACTTCTGAGGCTGTTCTGGGCATCGGGAACAGGTGTTGTGGGGCCGGCTGCATCTGTGGGAGCAATGGGGAGCGTGAGCCCGCGCTGTGCTGCACTGCTGAGCTGGCAGCACGGTGGATACGGCCAGGACGTTCTCTGTTTGCCCAGAGCTGGGGCCTGTAGGCACCTTGCCGCCCCTTGGCACAGGCTGTGCCTCCCAACACAGCCCAGCAGGCCGGGAGGAGAGCCCGGGGCCAGCGCAGCTGCTTGGGCCGTGGCTGCTTGGAGGGACAGGGGCCAAACCCATCCCTGAGCAGCCCCTGCCAGCCCTGGCCCTCCCTGCCCTGGGACAGCTCCCCCAGCCCCAGGGGACAGAGCCAGGCCCTGTCAGGACCCAGTGCAGCCCCTGCCCAGCCGGGAGCCAGGGCTGGCTCTGGCCCTGGGCTGGCAGCAGGGCTCCCGCTCGGGGCTGCTCCTGTGCCTGGGGCCTCTGGGCACTCAGGGCGGCTGCGGGAGCAGCTGCAGCGGGAGGGACGTTGGTGCAGAGTCCCGATTCCCCGGGGCTGCCAACGAGCTCCAGAGCCCTGGAAGCCCAGGCGCCTCCAGCTTTGGCTGCTGCCGGGCCGTGCAAGGGCAGGGCCTGGGGGAAGAGCTGCTGCCACACAGTCCCGCCGAGGGCTGAGCCCGGCTGAGCCCGGCACAGCAATCACCTCCTGTGCCTGTGCCCGTGCCTGGCATCGCCTTCCTTCCTGCAGCAGAGGCTGGCACTGAGCCACTCCTTCCTCCGGAATGTGCCTCCTTCTGCAGAGATGTTTGGTCCATTACTTGGGAAAGGAAGAGAGACAGCTGGATCAGATGGGACTATCCACCATTAAGGGAAGTAGCATCTTCAGGGGGCAATGCTTTTCAAAGTCTTGGTTAAAGATCAGAAAAACCTCTGGGATTTGGCACTGGGCCAGGGCCCTCCCTCCCTCAAGCATCTGCCAGGCCTGAGCAGAAGTCATAAGGGGATGGCCCAGGGCGAGGGCACACACGTGCATGATTCTGTCCTGGCACCTGCAGCGATGCCCCCCTGGCCGAGCTCTGGGCTCTGAGCTGGCAGCTCTCACAGGGGGAAAGGCCTTGACCTACCCTCAGCATCTCCCAGAGGCTCCATCCTGAAAGTGGGTTGGGAAGCCAGATCACTTTCACTAGCAGGGATATCTGCAAAGAAAGGCAGGACAGAGCATATCCTGTAGCAATGTAGGAGATCCTCAGGCTGCACCCAAGACTCAGCCCCAGGACACAGCCCTGGGCTTGGCCCCTTCCCTCTCTGCTCTTCTCTGTGGCTGCACAGAGGACACGGAAGGACAATCTGGCATTGCACACAGGAAGAAAACTGACAGCTAAATGCTCCTTCCTCCCACTGACAGTGATCCTGTGGGATCACTCAGGGTTTGAGAAGGGAGCAGGGCAGGGTTTCTTAATCTCAACAACCTTCAGGCTATTAAGGGAATGGCACATGATTGAGCTCTTGCAACATGGACATTGATTGTTCTTTCAGGAATAGGGACATTGAGAATTTGTCTTCAAAATTCTCCAAGGATTTCAAACTGTCTTGTCCTAGGCCTCCCAGATAAGCCATGTCACGCTCCCAATCTAGACAGAAACAGAGGCCAGAAGCATTTCCATGGTGTTCTGGGGTCTCCCTCTGCCTTTGGGAAATGGGCACTGCAAGGGGTCAGGTTAAGCAGTGGGTGCCAGATGTGAATGGCCACGGCCAAAGCTGCAAAGAAGCCTGGAGAGCCCTGCACTGGCTCCTGGTCACTCTCCACCCTCTTTGCAGGCCCTGTGCTACATCCCTGGAGGGGTTGCTGAACCTGCCCAGGGCCCATGGTGGTTCTCTGACTCGCACAGAGGAAACCCTCACTAATTTCCTGAGGAAATGCGCAGCAGGCAGTGCCACATCTATTCCTTCCTGCCTATCTCTGCTCAGTCAGCTCAGACCAGCCAAGGAACAGTCAGACCCTCTCACACAGGTCAGGCCCTTGGAGAAGAGCTTCTGCCACACAGCCTCACCAAGGGCTGTGGCCAGCACAGCAATTACCTCCTGTGCCTGTGCCCATGCCTGGAATTGCCTCCCTTCCTTCAGGAAATGCTGCCTTCCAGAGAGCATCTCTGTCCATCCCTTGAGAAAGGAAGAGGCACAGGTGAATCAGATGGAAGCATTACACATCAGGGGGGTGGAAACTTCAGGAGGCAATCCTTCTCAAAGACATGGATAAGGATCAGGAAAAGGCCCAGGCTCTTGGGGCTGTGACAGGGCTCTCTCTTTTCCAAACCACCACCCCTCCTGATCTTCTGGGGACTGGGAAATTACAGGGGACATCAGGGTGTGCATGGCCCATAGCGATATTGGGGCTCCCTGTCAGCTGTTGCCAAATGCCTTCCTGCAGAAGCTGGGGAGAAGCTGCAGCCAGGCCAGCCTGGGAAACAGCCCTGCAGGGCATGAGAGCAGCAGCGGGGCAGCGAGGCTGCCATGGATCCCTTCCCGCTGTGCCATGCACGGCCTGTGCAGATGTGCAGGGAAAGGCCCCGGCTGCTGCGTCCCAGGGATGGTCTAGGAAATGCACCCACCTTGTCCTGCCCGCAGCATTTCCTTTAGAATTTGCTGCATGTTTTTGGATGTCTCATGGGTTTTTTTGCGTCCTGTAGCTTTGTTCTTTCCTGTTGGAGGACCTTAGACCAAAACAATGTCATTTTCCAGGAACAGATCCCACAAAACCAGTGCTCAGCCTGTGGGATCATCAGGGACACACTACTCACCCCTGCGATGGGAGATGGGCTTGCGAGCAATATCCACCAAAGGACCAGGGAAAGACCTCCCTGCAGCTACACCTGTAACTCAACAACCACAGAAGCTTCTGCCATCTCTGCAGATCAGCATGAGCAGCACTGAACTGCAGGAGCAATGAGGGGATGGCGCAGGGCAAGGGCACACACGTGCATGATTCTGTCCTGGCAACTGCAGCGATGCCCCCCTGGCCGAGCTCTGGGCTCTGAGCTGGCAGCTCTCACAGGGGGAAAGGCCTTGACCTACCCTCAGCATCTCCCAGAGGCTCAATCCTGAAAGTGGGTTGGGAAGCCAGATCACTTTTGCTAGCAGGGATATCTGCAAAGAAAGGCAGGACAGAACATCTCCTGTGGCAATGTAGGAGATCCTCAGGCTGCACCCAAGGCTCAGCCCCAGGACACAGCCCTGGGCTCGGCCCCTTCCCTCTCTGCTCTTCTCTGTGGCTGCACAGAGCACACGGAAGGACAATCTGGCATTGCACACAGGAAGAAAACTGACAGCTAAATGCTCCTTCCTCCCACTGATAGTGATCCTGTGGGATCACTCAGGGCTCTAGAAGGGAGCAGGCAAATTTTCCTGAATCCATCTCATTTGTGATGGTCTTAAGGGAAAGGGCAAATGTTTGAGCTCTTGCCACCTTGTCACTGCCTATTCTGACAGGAAAAGAACAAGGAGAACTTGCCTCTAGCATTCTCCAACATTTTCAGGCCTTCATCCAGCAGGGCATCCAGATAATGCAATTTACGATCCCAGTCTAGAAGGGAGCACAGATTGGAACAATTTCCATGGTGTACTGGGATCCACTTCTGCCTCAGGGAAAGAGCTCTCCAAGGGGGTTGGGGAAGGTCGTGGGAGCCTAATGTGAAAGGACAAGGCTGATGCTGCACAGGGGCCTGGAGAGCTCTGGGCTGGCTCCTGGTCAATCCCCATCCACTTTGCAGGCCCTGTGCAACATTCCTGGAGAGGAAACTGGAGCAGCACGGGGTCCATGGGGATTCTCTCACTTGCACAAAGGAAACTCTCTTCAATCCCTGGGGAAAACTGCAGCAGGCAGTGCTGCAAATATCCCTTCCTAACTCCCTCCCTCCCTCTCTCCTGTCCTACCAACTGCCCATCGTCCTTCTGCTGGAACAGCTTCTCTGCCACAACGGGAGATGGCAGAGCTTTTACAGGACATTCTGGAGCCTTGCTCTCCCCCTCTGTCTTTTCCCCACCATGGGCACCCCATGCAGTCGCTCCCAGGTCTAAGGACATGTCTCCCACGGAGGGACCCCAGCAGGACTGCTCAGTACCCGAGTGCCCTGAGCATAATAATTCCTCTGGGCTGTGTTGGCTCTGTCCGGGCTGTGCCCGCACTGCCAAGCAGCAGAGAGGGCAGCTCAAGACTCAGCAGGTTGCAGGCCCAGAGGCACAGCAATTACCTCCTGTGACTGTGCCCGGCAGCACCTCCCTTCCTGAAGCAGAGGCTGCCAATGAGCCACTGCTTCCTTTGGGAAATGCCGCCTTCAGCCCAGCTTCTACATCCACTTCTGGAGAAAAGACAAGACACAGGTGGGGCAGTTCCACATAGTGGAGATGGCATCTTCAGGAGGCAATGCTTGTCAAAGGCAAGCATGGTTAAGGATCAGGAAATCCCTATAAAATTTCTGGGTAGGCTATGAGCCACTCCAAACCGCCACCTCTCCTAATCTGCCTTGAGACTGGGAAATTGCAGAGGATATCAGGATGGGCATGGGCTGTGGTGGAATTTGGGCTCCCTGTCAGCTGTTGCCAAATGCCTTCCTGCAGAAGCTGGGGAGAAGCTGCAGCCAGGCCAGCCTGGGAAACAGCCCTGCAGGGCATGAGAGCAGCAGCAGCGGGGCAGCAAGGCTGCCATGGATCCCTTCCCGCTGTGCCAGGCACGGCCTGTTCAGATGTGCAGGGGAAGCCCCTGGATGCTGCGTCCCAGTGGAAGGCCAAGGAAATACACCTACCTTGTCCTTCCCGCAGCATTTCCTTTAGAATTTGCTGCATGTTTTCGGATGTCTCATGGGGTTTTTTGCGTCCTGTAGCTTTGTTCTTTCCTGTTGGAGGGCCTTAGACCAAAACAATGTCATTTTCCAGGAACAGATCCCACAACACCAGTGCCCAGCCTGTGGGATCAGCAGGGACACACTACTCACCCCTGCGATGGGAGATGGGCTTGCGAGCAACATCCACCAAAGGACGAGGGAAAGTCCTCCCTGCAGCCACACCTGTAACTCAACAGCCACAGAAGCTTCTGCCACCTCTGCAGATCTGCACGGGCAGCACTGAGCCACAGGAGCAGTGAGGGGATGGCCCAGAGCGAGGGCACACATGTGTGTGATTCTGTCCTGGCACCTGCAGCGATGCCCCCCTGGCCGAGCTCTGGGCTCTGAGCTGGCAGCTCTCACAGGGGGAAAGGCCTTGACCTACCCTCAGCATCTCCCAGAGGCTCAGTAATGGGTATGGGTGGGGAAGCTGAAGCACCTTCACCAACAGGTTCAGCTGCAAAGAAAGGCAGGACAGAACATCTCCTGTGGCAATGTAGGAGATCCTCAGGCTGCACCCAAGGCTCAGCCCCGGGGCACAGCCCTGGGCTCAGCTCCTTCCCTCTCTGCTCTTCTCTGTGGCTGCACAGAGCACATGGAAGGACACACTGGCATTGCACACATGGGAGGAAGATGAACATCTAAATGCTCCTTCCTTCCACTGACAGTGATCCTGTGGGATCACTCAGGGCTCTAGAAGGGGAGCAGGGAAAAGTTTTCAGCATTCTTCAACCCTTAACAAAAATGGCACATGTGAGTTCTTGCCACATTGATACTGATTATGCTGTCAGGAAAAAGGGAAATGCAGAACTTGCCTTCAGCATTTTCCAAGATCTTTATCGTGTCATTCACTAGCACATACAAGTCATTCAAGTCGCGATCCAAATCTAGAGGGAAGCAGAGACCAGACCCATTTCCATTGTGCTGGGATCCCCTTTTGCCTCTGGGAACTGGGCACTGCAAGGGGATCAATAAGGCTGTGCAAGCCAGGTGGCAATGGGCAAGGCCAAAGATACACAGGGGCCTGGGGAGCTCTGGGCTGGCTCCTGGTCACTCTCCACCCTCTTTCCCTGTCCTGTGTAACATCCCTGGAGAGGAAAATGGGGCTGCCCAGGGCCCATGGGGGCTCTATCCCTCCCACAGTGGAAACCCTCCCTAAAGCCCATGGGAAAACCATCCCCAGCACTTCCCAGGGAGCAGGGAGCGCTGTCCTGGGATAGGGCAGCCAGGCTGCCGGCTCACCTGCTCCCCGCGCTTGCAGAGGAGCAGCCTGGGCAGCCCTGGCAGGCAGGGCCACGGCCAGGAGGAGCAGGAGGAGGAGGCGCAGAGCAAGGGCCATGGTGCCTTGCCCTGTGCCAGTCCCGCCGCTCTCGCTGCCACCACTCTCCTGACACCGCTGTCCCAATGTCAGCACCACTGCTGCCACCGCCGCTGCTGCCGCAGCAGTTGTGCTCCAGGACTGCCTGCTCGGGCCTTGTGGTGCTGTGCAGCCACGGGGCTCTGGGACCTCTGTGACCTCAGAGCCTGCTGTGACCTCAGCCTGCTGTGACCCAGAGCCTGCTGTGACCTCAGCCTGCTGTGACCCAGAGCCCTCTGTGACCTCATGCTCTTAGCTGTACCCCCAGAGTGTACCCCCTTCTGTACAAATGGACTGCCCTGACTGTAAAGGTTTTGCTTCATCCAAGGGCCATTGCTCAGAAAAACCTTCAGGGACACAGGGTTTTGTTTGGGTGGAGGCAGCAACTGCAGAGCAACAAGCTGGTAATGCAGCTGTGACAGGGACATCAGGCATGGGCATGGAGATGGAAAGTGAGGGCAGATGTGTCCCTGACTGAGTTGTTTGGCCGTTCTTGGAATTCTTTGCCCCATTCAGAGGAGCAGCTGCTGGGAGAAGAGCTAGCCAAGGCCCCAGTTGCAGCTGGTACACTGTCCTGGGGCGACTTTATGATGTTTCTATCCCATTTGTCAGTTCAGCCCAGAAATAAGTTTTGCACCTTTAGGACTGGTTCCAAGAGTGAAGGGGCGGAGGGTGAGAAGAAGCGCAGAGTTTGTTGTCAGAAACTGCACTTGCTTCCCCACATCCTTCTCCTGGACTCTGCTGTCTGCAGACAGACAAGACAGCAGGAGAGAGCTCTCCTTTGCTTTTTAGTTAGTATTTAGCTAGCTGAGGACGGGAATTTCTCTGGACTGTGGTTTTCCTTTTTTCGTGAACTGTTTCAACCTGCTCTGGACTGAGCTCCCAGAAGAGCCCCAGCAGCTCACACCTGTGGCCCACCAGGCTGGGCCTGGGCAGCAGATTCCCAGAGGAACCCCTTTAGGGTGTATCTTAACACACTCGAAAGCGCTGGTGGGCTATGGTGGTAGTGAAACTAAAAGAGAGCTTGTTAAATTTTCTACGCAGTGGTGGCCACTCTATAGACTTGATGGGGGGTTGAAATGGCCAGCAAATGGTACTTTAGACTATGAGACTTTATTACAGTTAATGCTTTTCTTTAGGCGTGAACAAAAGTGGCAAGAAGTAACTTATGCTGATATGTTTTTCAGTCTTTGAAATCACCCTGAGTGGCAAAGGGACTGCGGGATTAGGCCACCGTCTGATCCACTGGTACTGGCTCTTGGAAAGGATAATAAAGCTAACAAGGAAAAGCTCAAATGGTGTTGCAGCACATGTTCAATAAATCAAAGATGCTCACACCCAAGTAAAGTGTTTCCAACAGAGATCTTAGAACATGAGACAGTAGAGGCACTTTTACCACCACCTAGAAACCAGGAAGGGAGGGGGGTAGAGGAGAGGGTGGGGGAACGAGTGAAGTCAGAACCCTCAGCAACTTCAGCCTTCCCTAACCTATCCTCTGGTTCGTCTGCCCTGGAAAAAACAGTAATTAAAGTAGGAGTTTCCCCACCAACTCCTAGATCAGGGGAACCCTCGAGGTTTTATCCACCATTGCCCAGTAGTGATAGTGAATGGGATGAATCTGAACCAAGTCCCAAGCCTTCCCCACAAGGTCCAATAGTATCAAGGACCAGAAGGCAAACCTGAATGAACCCACCCCCACAAACAACTAGAAAGCAAACTAAAGGAGTCATACAAGCACCCTTAAGGCAAGCTATAGCCTCTGATAAGAGAGCCAAGGATAATTAAAGTCCCCTTTTTCTCAATGGATTTAGAGGCTTGGGAAAAGACTGCTAAGGGTTATCGAAATGACCTGATAGGCGTTGCCAAAAGGTTAAAGTTTATGGTTAAGCAGCATTTACCTGATTGGGCAGACATGCAGTTACTACTTGATGCTTTAACAGAAACAGAGAAGCATTTGGTTTTAAAGGTGTCCAATGACTTAGCTGAGGATGCTTGCGTATCAACACAAGAGGATATTAAAGATATATTTCCTCTTCAGGACCCAATGTGGGATCCTAATGAACCTGATCAATTAGCACAGCTTAAGGGATATCAAGACTTTCTAGTGAAAGGGCTAGAACGAGCAATTCCTAAGACAATAAATTGGTCAGCTTTATATGCTGTTAAACAAGGTCCCTCTCAAACACCTTCTGATTTTTTAGATCATCTACGGGACGCGATGCAGCAATATACCACCTTGGACCCTGGATTGGAGGAAGGAATACAACAACTAATAAATTTGTTTTTAGGACAATCCACAGGAGATATCAGGTGGAAACTTCAGAAGATCCGGGGCCCAAATAGCCGAGACTTGGAGACTCTATTGGATGAAGCATGGAGAGTCTTTAGTAACCAGAAGGAAGGATATAAACAAGGGATGAAGAAATTAGTAGCAGTAGTAAGGGAGGAAGGAAAGGAGAAATGCGAGCAAGACCTGCCAAGACAAGGACCACCCCGACTGGGAAAAGATCAGTGTGCATTTTGCAGGAAATTTGGACACTGGAAGAAACAGTGGCCAGAATGAAGAAGGGGTGATGAACAGAGAAAAAGTGATCGAGGGGGAGGAAGGGTGGTTGCTCATGCAAAGGAGGACTGAGGAGGACCGGAGGGCCCTACCCTAGGGGACTCTCTGGTTATAGTTAAACTAGGGAATAAAGAAAAGGAAGTGGAATTTTTAGTGGACACAGGGGCAACATTTTCAATGTTGAATAAGGCCCTAATACCTCTAACAAATGATTATGTTATGTTAAAGGGGGCTACTGGCCAATCTGAAAGAGCATATTTTTGCAAACCATTAAAATATAAATTGGGAAAGCAATGGGGAATTCACCGGTTTTTATATATGCCTAATGCCCCATCTGCACTTTTGGGCAGGGATCTGCTAGAGCAGCTGGATGCAAAAATAATATTTAAAAATTGAGAAATTATCTTGGAGGTAAAGGACCAACAATACATGGAGTTGTTGAGCCTAATGTTAATAACCAAAGAATTGGAGACTGTAAGTGAAGAAGAGAAAAACTTCAAGAAAATAATGGATCAAGTATTCCCTGGGGCATGGGCTTCTAATATACCAGGGCGAGCAAAGAATGCATTACCTATACATATCAAGCTTAAGGAAGGAGAACGGGTAGTGAGGGTTAAACAATACCCCCTGAAGAAAGAAGACAGAGAAGGGATTAGCCCAATTATTGAAAATTTTTTGCAAATAAGACCGTTAAAAGAGTGTCAATCTGATTTTCATACTCGCATTTTGCCAGTAAAGAAGCCTGATGGGTCATATAGATTAGTACAAGATTTAAGGGTTGTTAAGAGAGGAACTGAAGACTTGTATCCAGTAGTTCCTAACCCTTACACCTTGTTAACTTGTTTAACACCTGAACTAACATGGTTTACAGTTTTAGATTTAAAGGATGCTTTCTTTTGCCTCACTCTCCAGGAAGCCAGCCAGAAAATTTTTGCATTTGAATGGGAGAACCCCAAAACTGGACAAAGGAACCAGCTCACATGGTGTGTATTACCACAGGGATACAGGAACTCTCCTACTATATTTGGGGAACAGCTTGCCAAGGACTTAGAATCTTGGGAACCTCCACCAGGAGAAGGACAGTTGCTCCAGTACGTGGATGATCTCCTGATAGCCACCCAGACCCAGGAGTGGACGGTAAGCCTCCTAAACTTTTTGGGCCTGCAGGGGTATCAAGTATTCCAGAAGAAAGCCCAGATGGTGAGGCAAACAGTCATTTCCCTGGGTTATAAAGTGAGCGCTGGACAAAGGACCTTGGGCCAGGATCGCAAAGAAGCAATATGTCAGACCGCAAGACCTCAGACAGTGAAAGGACTGAGAACCTTTTAGGCATGACGGGGTGGTGCAGACTATGGATTTATAACTATGGCTTACTTGTTAAACCTCTGTATGCCCTGATCACAGAAGAGAGCAGAGATCTCCAGTGGACAAAAGAAGCAACCCAAGCCTTTGACCAACTAAAGAAGGTCCTCATGTCAGCTCCAGCCTTAGCACTTCCAGACGTGAGTGAACCATTTTTCCTGTTTTTCCACGAAAAACAAGGGGCCACCTTGGGAATACTAGCACAGAACTTAGGCCCATACCAGAGAGCAGTGTCTTATCTCTCCGAACAGCTGGATACGGCAGCTAAGGGATGGCCAGGGTGTCTCAGAGCTGTTGCAGCAGTGGCAGTGAACATCCAAGAAGCACACAAATTCACCCTAGGTCAGAAGATGACTGTGCTAGTATCCCACACAGCGTCTGCAGTCCTTGAGGCAGAAGGGGGGCATTGGCTCTCTCCACAGAGGTTTCTGAAGTACCAAGCTGTACTAGTAGAACAGGATGATGTTGAAATTGTGGTAACTAAGATTGTGAATCCAGCTTCCTTTCTCAGTGGGGGTATGGGAGAACCAGTGATCCATGACTGTCTGGAGACCATTGAGGCCACCAACTCCAGCTGCCTGGATCTGAAGGACATCCCACTCGAAGGTGCTGAGACTTGGTTTACTGATGGAAGCAGCTATGTCATCAGTGGAAAAAGGCATGCTGGGTATGCGGTTACCACAAGCAGAGAGGTCATAGAGTCTGGACCTTTATCAGCAAACACCTCTGCACAGAAGGCTGAAATAATCACCTTAACTCGAGCCTTAGAGATGGTAAAAGGAAGAGAGATTAACCTTTACATGGACTCGAGGTATGCATTCGGGGTGGTTCATGCACATGGAGGCATTTGGAAAGAGAGAGGACTGTTGAATTTGCAAGGGATGAATATTAAGCATGCACAAGAGATCCTGACACTACTAGATGCAGTGCAACTGCCTGAGAAGGTAGCCATCATGCACATTAAGGCACACCAAAGAGTGAGCTCTGAATTGGAAGAAGGGAACATGCTGGCAGACAGAGAGGCAAAAGACGCAGCCAAAGGTGAGGCATTTGAGGAGACAGTGGAGGCAACATTGATCCCAGATGGAAAGATTTCTACTGAAGGTAAGCCAGTGTACAATAAAAAGGATAAGAAACTTATTAAGGCAGAAAAAGCAAATTATAATCAAGAAGGATAGGCTGTAACAGAGGAAGGGAGACTTGTAGTGCCCTCCTATTTTTTGTGGTCATTAGTGCAAAAAGAACATGAAAAAACACACTGGGGAATAGATGCCCTGTATAACCATCTGAAAAGAAAAATTATAGGTAGGAAATTACAGGGCACAATAATACAAGTAACTCATCAGCATAGCCTTTGCCTCCGAACTAATCCTAAAAACATCCCAAGGCCTAAAGTTGGACAAATTGGGAAAGGTTGCGGACCTGGGCAGCAGTGGCAAATCGATTTTACAGAATTACCCAGGAAGGGGGGATATCATTATCTCCTGGTATTGACTGATACCTTTTCAGGTTGGCCAGAAGCCTTTTCTACTAGGACTGCTAAAGCACGAGAGGTAACCAAAGCACTGTTGCAAGAAATAATACCAAGGGTTGGAGTTCCAGCCACCATATCCTCAGATAGAGGGTAGCATTTTATCTCCAAATTTGTGCAACAAATTAGCCATCACCTGGGGATAGATTGGGAGCTGCATACCCCATATCATCCTCAATCGAGTGGCCAAGTGGAAAAGATGAATCATTTGATTAAACAACAGATTGTAAGGTTGGGACAAGAGGCAAACCTACCTTGGCCCCAGGCTCTCCCATTAGCATTATTCTGAATTTGGACAAAACCAAGAACAAAAGAAAAGTTGAGCCCCTTTGAAATATTATATGGGAGACCATATGCAGTTCAAGAAGGAATCACACCAACACAAGTAGGAAACCCTACATAGATATATGGTAGCCTTGAACAAACAATTAAGGGAAATTGAAAAATATGTGGCTGGAGCTCAAACCAGAGAATTAGATGGACCAGTACACGATGTACAATCTGGGGATTATGTATATGTTAAGTCTTTTGCAGAAAAAAGCCTGGAATACAGTAGGAAGGACCCTACCAGGTGCTCCTCACTGCCTTTACTGCAATCAAGATCAAAGAACAGAAGGCCTGCATCCATCACTCCCGAGTGAAGAAAGTCCCTGAGGGAGTCTGGAAAGTGACACCAGGTGACAACGAGCTGAGGTTGAAGCTCACCCACAACAGCGAATAAATGGACCTATAGAAATGATGGACATGATGGAGAAGGTCGTAACTATTATAACAATGTCTGTGATTCATTGCTGATAACATGACCTGTTCCCCCTCGGTAGCTTCAATGGACTTATTCTTCATTGTACCTGTTCCCCCTCAATGACTTCAATAGACTTTCAGTGTCTTTTGCCTGTTCCCCCCTTAGACAGAGGACCATAAAAGACCCCTGAGATAGCCAAGATTTTGAGATTCTCCCCAACGCAAGAAAATGGATTGTCATTGTCTGGACCAGAGAGGATTTTGTCTGCCTTGGTACCTATAATCCCCTTTCCCCTCCTTTTCATTCTATCCTTTATTTCCTTTCTGTCCCCTCTATTGCATTTGCTGTTGGCACTCAATAATAAAGGTGCATTTGTTGTGATTAAACTGATGGTCCCCTGCTGTTTGCCTTTTTACACTTTGGGGATTGGCAAACGAGCCATCACAACACCTTGCTCCTCCAAGCGGATTTTGACACTCCCTCACGGGATTGGGACCTGCGGGCAGGGTCCCTTCCTACCCCAATAGTTCCGTGATTCTGTCAGGGACTTGCTTCCCTTTCCTTCTTCCCTCTGCTTCCAGCTGTGAATGTGCCAGAAAATGCCCAGCAAATCCACCTTTGCTGTGTGCTCTGGGAGCTCACACAGCTGCTGCACCTTGTCCCCTGCCCTGCACAACTCCTTGGGAGGCACTGCAGGAGCAGCACCCTGGGAGCCTCAGGAATACCCCTCTGGGATGCATGGCACACACTCCCAGGGGCTGGAATTCCAGTTTCCAGCCAGGAAATGATGTTCCTGCCCTTGAAGGCAAAGCTCTTAACAAGGAGCCAGAAACCAAGTGGAGCAAGATCCTACAGGGACATTTCACTGCCAGCCTTCATAACTTCACCCATGGCTGTAGCTCATGGATTGGGAATGAAATCAGGGCAGGGCCTTAGGAGGGAGCTGCCCTGGCTCAAGGGAGACACTGAGAGAGAAACAGAGCAGGCAAAGAAAGGCAGGAGAGAAAGAAGGACACAAACACAATCAGCTGAGAAGATGGCACTCTGAAAAACAAACTGCAAGTGACTGAAAAGGAATGGGATGGAAAGAAATAATTTTTTAACTTGTATTTCCAATCAAAATACAATTTCCTCCCTTTCTCACCAACCTCCTCCTGGTGTCATTCAGCAGGGATGTCAGAATGTTCTTCATTCTGAGTGGATGTTCCAGGCTGCAGCCACAAGGAAACAGGGAATGGGGATTTTCCTGCTCCTGGGGAGTTTGACATCCTCAGCTGAGGAGAGGAGGCACCAGAAGGAAAGGACAGCTGGGCTTCACCCTTCCACAGGAATGAAGACGGGGGGAATCTCTGATCATGTCTGCAGCTGCTCCCACAGGGATGTGAGGGCTGATGACTGCGGCAAAGTTCGCATGGCCCTGAAGAGTACATGGTGTGCAGAAAGCAGGATATTGAAACTGCTTGGTATGTAGAAGTAGATAGAGAAGAACAAAGGGGTACTAAGCTGTTCTAACTGCAAGGCCAGCTGGACAGGCATGTATCGATCATAAAGATACTTTTAAGATAATAGTACAAGTCACATAGCAACCAATCATGAGCTCGGCTTTTGCAATATGTATGAGCTAATTAACGAACATATATAAACTGTGTAATCTGTTACAATAAACTGAGACTTGATGATCATGATATCATGAGTCTTGTCTCCCGCGGCATCCCTCCTACAATTGGCGCCCGAAAGCAGGGACCTGATCCGAGCCTAAGGCGAGAGAGGTGCTGCGTTGGGGTTCGGGTCCTGCAGCTGGAAGGACGGCGAAAGAGCCGATACTCTCTGCTCCACGCCCTGAGTGACCGCAGCGGCGGGCTCAGCCGATACGTGCTGCCGAAGCCTGAAGGAGCCAGCAACGGTACCGACGTAATCATGGAAAGGCAAGCAGCATATGATTTGTTTAGTGCTTCTCTTAGAAAAAGGCAGATTAGGGGGATTGACTTAGATAAGGATCTCCCTTCACTATTGCATCATGCTGAGTCTTACGGCTTTTTCGTTAACCCCCATAGTGTTCATAAACTTTCAGAATGGAGAAGATATAGGGATAAGTTGTGGGAATTAGTGTTAGATGAGGATAAACCAGGCAAGAAAATGAGTGAACTTTGGAGAGTGGTTGATAACAAATTGCTAATGTGTCAGGCAGAAAAGAGGGCAGTGGAAGCGATACGGACAGCTCTGGAGAAAAATAAGGAATGTGAACCCTCGCTTCTCTCCAGTGAGCCAAACCCTCCGGTTCTCACAAATTTTCCCATTCCCATCTCTGCTTCTGAAATGCCTGTACCTCCCATAGACACTAGTAGCATTGAGGTGCTGGAAATTGAGATCCAAATTGCTTTATGCAACGGGACTGGGATCCCAAATTCACTTTTTGTGAACGGGAATCAGGTAGAACGGAGCAGGCGTGGGGCCAGACAGAGCGGGGCCGGCCAGCACCGAGCCGGAGGCGAGCCCGGGGCGGAGCGGACATCAGCCGAGAGACGGAAGGCTCCTTGCTGCCGAGCAGCAGCGCAAGGGGGGAGAGGGGCGTTCCTGGGGCTCAGCCGCGCTGGAGCCGGAGCAGGCGGGGCGCGGCCGTGGCGGGGGTGTCTCTTCTCCCATCCACAAGGTGACACAACAAGGACGGGAGCAAGGCGGCGCCGCCCCTCATCTCCCCGCAGCGCCCAGCAATGGCGGCGGAGATGGCGGCACAGTCCTGGTTGCCATGGCAGCGACAACGCCGGGAGCAGCAGCGCCACCGGTGGCGGGATCGCAACACTACAGCAAAAATTTCAACAGCATCTTCCCAATTTCTTACAAGAGTCAGAGACGTAATGAAAAAGTACAGCAGTACCGAGTGTTTTCCAAGATACCAAGAAGGATGAACATTATGTGAATCAATGTTATTTCAAATATGATATGGATAAAAATCACTGTATAAAGATAGAAATGTTAGTAATGATTTAATTACCAAAAATGTCTCTGAAAACAAAGAGTTGAGAAAATGTCATCTGATGGAATTTTAGTATTGAATTTGTAATCTCTGTCTTTGGGTTTTTATAGATAATAATAAAAGTAATAATGATTTTTAAGTTTTATAGATAATACGATAAATAGTGATTGTTAGGTTTTTGTAGGTAATGATAAGTAGTGATTGTTACTAATGTTATATGAGTGCTTTAAAAGGATTGTCTTAACCTATTTTAAACATTTCTTGTTAATAGGTTGATCATAAAATGTGAGTTGTCTGATTTTTGTGATAAGAATTATTATTAAGGTATTAAGGTATTAAGGTGTTGTTATAGTATTTACAGTCAGTTTTCATATGTTTTATTGTCTCTTTAGGTGATTGATTACAAGATGTTTTTTCAGGATCCTGTGTTTTTGATTTTTTAACTACTCATGTGTTTTCTTTATCCAATCTTTTATACAGCTGCAATTCATCTTCCTTTAAAAATTCATTGTCCAAATTTTAATTCAAAATTTCAGTCTTCAAATTTTCAGATTTCTGAAGAAAGGGTTTGTTACATTTAGAGAATTTTTGTCTTGAAAGAGATTTTGGACAAGTTCAATTATTTGATAGTTTGATACATTTTTAATAATAAGGTTTCTTACTTATAACTGTTATTTCTAGGACTTTTGTTTTGTAATGTGTTAAAACATATCGTCCAATTAGAGTTTGAGCTCTGGCCAAGCTCTGGCTCTACATGGATGGTGTGATTGACCCAAGTGTTTTCTGCATCAAAAAGTATTCAAGTCCTTTTGGCTTGACAATTTGACCATATAGGGCAGCTGAGCCTCAAAGGGAGTTTTGGAGAAACATGATCCGGACATGTTTTATCCAAATCTCTGTTGTTTTAAGGTTTATCAGCTGCTTCAGACTCTGGGATGACAATTTGATAGTGTAACACTTAGTAACTGTGATTTTATATGTAATATTAATTGTGTATTATCTGATTGATTTTTATTTGTTGTTAGTTTCTTTACTATATGCATTGTTTTGTTCTTGATGTTTTTTCACGTTTATAACAAAGATGTTGATATTTCCATTTCTTCATGCAAATTTTAGGAAACAGAATTGAGAGGACCCTCCAGTCCCTGTGGGGGGTGTTGAGTTTGTTTGTGTTTTAGCAGGTGCAGAATCTGGATAGATTTCAGTGAAGAATTATAAACTTATCAATTTCAAGAGAACACTAATCTCTCCACAAGTGAATCAGAGGATGCACAGCAAAAGTGGATTGTGCAAAGATTTGTGTTTCACCCACAGAAGATTGTAGACTTTGGGTTTTTTCATAAGTTTGTTTTTAATTATGTTATAGACTTTTTTACTAAGTTTTAATGAGTTTTAGTAATGCCTGTGATTTTTCTGTTCATTTTACCATTGCTTTTCAATGGCAAAAGAAAAAGAGGGACAATCAATTAGATAATCAAAAGCATAACATTAAGTTTATCATAAATATAGTTTGTATTTAGAATTAAGTTTGTTCCTTTCATGTTAAACAGAGCAATCAAGAACATGAGAAATATGAAGTGGGGTGCACTTCTGTAATACTAACCTCATTTTTCACCCCACGAGTTGCTTCAGTGCAAGCTCTCACACAATTAAAAATCCTAGCCTACTGGACAGAAAAATAAATTAATATTTCATCTAAAATGTTAAGTGAGCTTGCCACAAATATAAGTAGTATCTGTCATGCAGTTCTGCAAAACAGAGCAGCTGCCACTAATTTACTTCTTCTAGCCCAAGGTCATAGTTGTGAAGAATTTGAAGGAATGTGCTGTATGAACTTATCTGATCACTCTACATCTATCCATAAGCAAATACGAAAATTAACCGAGCTAACTCAACAATTAAAGGTGGAAGACAGATTGAGTCTAGAAGGTTGTCTGAAAGGATTAGAGATCAGACCATAGTTAAAGGACATTATCAAATACGGCATAATAGTTCTAAGCATAATTGTGATACTTCTGTTTGTTTTGCCCTGTGTGTTTACTTGCTTGCAAGGCTTGATGCAGCAGCTTTTGCAGAAAATGCTGAATGCACACCTTCTTATACAAAAGGAAAACGGGGGAGATGAAGAGAGCCTGACAGAGGAATGGTTGAACGACAAGGGACATGATACTGTAAAATTAATCCAAATAGGGAGGGCTACGTGACTGCTGCAAAGTTCGCATGGCCCTGAAGAGTAGATGGTGTGCAGAAAGCAGGATATTGAAACTGCTTGGTATGTAGAAGTAGATAGAGAAGAACAAAGAAGTACTAAGCTGTTCTAGCTGCAAGGCCAGCTGGACAGGCAAGTATCATTCACAAAGATACTTTTAAGATAATAGTACAAGTCACATAGCAACCAATCATGAGCTCGGCTTTTGCAATATGTATGAGCTAATTAACAAACATATATAAACTGTGTAATCTGTCACAATAAACTGAGACTTGATGATCGTGATATTATGAGTCTTGTCTCCTGCGGCATTCCCTCTAACACTGGAGGGGTTTTGGGAGGGGTCTGGGGGGTCCTGGAAGGGTCCTGGAAAGGGTCTGGGGGGTCTCAGGGGACATCCTGGCCTGGCTCTATTGGGGTCTGGGGCTCTCAGGGGGTCCTGGGCCAACCTTGGGGGTCTCTGGGGGGGTTTGGGGTTCCTGGAGGGGGTCCTGGGGAGATTTGGGGGTCCCGGGGGGTCCCAGGCCCACCCTGAGCCGGGGTCTGGGGGTTTGGGGGAGGAGCACAACAGGGGTTCCCCCTGCCCCGATTTTGGGGGTCTCCCATGGTGCCCCCTCCCCAAAAAGCTCCAAGGGCCCCTGAAGTGGCTCCTGTTCCACCGGGCGGTGCCCCTGACCCAGGACAGCTCCCAGTGAGTCTGGCGGGCTCTGGGGGATTTTGGGGGGATTTTGATGGTGGTTTTGGGCTTTGGAGGATTTTGTTGGGAGTTTAGGGGGAAATATTGGGGTTTTGGAGAGAATTACTGGGTTTTGGGGGGGTTTACAGGGTTTTTCGGGGTTTAGTGGCTTTGGGGACATTGGATTTTGAGGGATTTTTTTAGGATTTTGGGGATGTTGTTTTCTGGAGGGTTTATTGAAGTTTTTGGCAATTTTTTGGAAGTTTGATGGCTTTCACTGGGTTTTTTTTGGATTCTTTGTGGTTTTGGAGGGTTTTATTGGTTTTTTGGGGTGTTTAAGAAGAAATTTGGGGGGGCTTTGCAGTTGTCCCAGGGTGTGGGGAAGGGCTGAGAGGCACCAAAATCTCCTTTAAACCCCTGAAAGTCCAAATAAAACTCACAAAATCCCAATTAAATCTCACAAAAACTTCATTAGAACACCCCAGAATCCCAATAAAAGCCCACAAAATCCCAATTAAACCCCACAAATCCCCCCAGAAATGTACCCAAAACCACAAGAAAATCCCAAGACCCAAAGAAATTCTTGCAACACCCCAAAACCCCACAAAATCCCCCAAAATCCCACCATAAAAAAACCCCAAACAAAACCAAAAACCAAATCCACAGAGAATACCATTAAATCCCCCCAAAAGAACCAATAAAATGCCCAAAATTCCAGAGTTCCACAAAATATTTAGTTATTACAAAATACACACACCAGCACTGTGAGCTGCCCCCCCCCCCCCCCCCCCCACGTATTTTCGGTTACACCAGAGCCAGGTTTTCTGGCCAATGCCTCATTTACAATCCAATACATGTGGCTGGTCTGGAGATGGGATGTCCCAAAAGGCGATTCTGGAACACCTGGGAGCTGATCATGCTGGTAGGGACCCAAGATTGGGATCGCTGGAGTCCTCCGGGCTGATACATCTGAATGCCACGGTTCCCATAACCTCATCAGGAAAAACTGTCCACACCTGCACCTGGATTGTTCAACCCTGGCTCAGAGAAAAGAACTTTATGAAGATGTGGGACTCTAAATAGAAAGAAAAGGCAGATGACTGAAATCCTGGCCTCGGGCAGAAAATTTCTGTCCTGGGTTGTAAGATAAGCTTGTATTCTATTTGCCATCTGTTGAAGGCAAACCTGTTGGGCAGGTTTTGTTATCTTTTCCAAGAACCGGTTTTGCTCCTAAGAGGTAATGGTTTGTTAGTGGGCCATTGACTGATTCAATGCAGGGCTGGTAACATAACACCATCCTATTGTGAGATGTTCCACCCAGAGGGGGAAGCCAAGCACTCTTTTATTGGATATAAGGGGGTACCTTTTTGGGGACAGAGCAGCTCTTTACTTTGGGGGATTGCCAGAGAAGCAGCTCTCTTCGGCGGCACTCGCAGCGAAGCAGCCGGAGCGCGCTGAGGCGACGGCGGCGGAGCTCGGAGGCAACCCCGGCGCAGAGGAAGACCAGCCCCACTGCCACCAGATCTTCAGAGGAAAACTATACCCTTCAAAAGATCACCACTGAAGCTGCAATTCATCAACCACTGCAAGGGGAGCAATCGTCCCAGCAGGACTGCTACTGGCACCCCGAATCCTCAGGTTCTGGACTTTTTCACTGGTTTTGTTTGTACCGATTGCATTTGCCTTTTTAAATTGTTGTCTAGTTTTCTCCTAGTAAAGAATTGTTACTCCCATTCCCATATCTTTGCCTGAGAGCCTTTTGATTTAAAACTCCTAGTAATTCGAAGGGAGGGGGTTTACCTTCTCCATTGCACAGGAGGCTTTAGCCCTCCTTCGCAGATTCCTGTCTTGTCGAACCTAGACAGATTTTGGCGCATCAACGTGAGGCCCGAGGGCATTGAGAGGGAAAAAGGATTAACAGTTCTTAAGTAATTTGGGTTTTTTTTGTTGTTGTTGTTGTGTGTAGAAACATCTTAAGCATCACCATGTGGTCTAGTTTACCTTGGTTTGGGTGGCAGGTGATCGTAGCTATACTTTTCCCATTTGCAGACCCTTATCTAAAAATGGGTCCTATAACTAAGGCTACGGTGTCTATTGTCAAGTTTGGCTTCTGGGTTAATTGGGTGAGGAATTCATGGATCTTTAATTTCCTCTGGAAGGCAGGTACATGGATTCATAGCTATCACACACTAACTGTATGTTTTTGGGGTTACTTTAATAACGGTACATACCGCGAGGAAATAGCGCCTGGGCAAACTTTCTCCCGACCTTTTAACCATCTTTTTGGGTCTGCTCCACCAGTTCTCAAAGGGTTAAGATCCTTTCTAAGTGCTAATGATACCATACAATGGGTAGTGTTGCTGATAGTCCTGTTATATTTAGCACTCAGAGATAAGGGAAGATTAACCTGGATAACTATCCTCACACCTACACCACAGACTGGAGATGCTGCTGCTCCAGAGCCTGACCCTGCCCCACAGCCCACCTCAGAAATGAACCACCCAGATTGGGTGAGGGTTCTGGTTAAGGAGATACGAGAGATGCTGAAGGAGTGCATTTCCCCAGCTGGTGAGAAACCGGCCCTTTGCCTTGAGGAGGGACAGTCTAATAGTACAGCTGTGGAACCCACAGATGTTACAACTGTCCAGGTTCCAGCTGAACCACAAAGGCAGTCACGGTCAGCAGCAGTTGCCCCGGTAGAAACAAGGAAGTCTAAGGTGAAAGCAGAGCACCCTGCAGATAGGGACAGGAATGGAGGAACCTCACAACCCACAGGGGAGCCAGAGATTGCTATCATCACCGAGTCCCTGACGTACGAAAGACTTCGTAATCTGCATAAAGACATTGTGCGACGAGGGCGTGAGGCTTATGCTACCTGGCTACTCTGGGTTTGGGATCTTATGGGTACAGGCGTGCAGCTGGACGGTGGTGAGGCAAGGAACTTGGGACCCTTGACCCAGGACTCGGGTATAAATCAGGTTTTTGTAAGGGAACCAGGGTCCCTTTCTCTCTGGGAGCGGCTCTTAATGAGTGTCAGGGAGAGGTTTATCCACAGAGAGAGAATGCAAGAGCACCATCATAGAATGTGCTGGAAGACCCTCGAGGAAGGGATCCAACAGCTGAGGGAAGTGGCAGTATTGGAGGTACTCTTTGGGAGGGATGGACGACACAATAATGACCCCGACAAGGTCAGGTGTACGGGAAAAATGCTGTGGAGTCTGGCAAATCTTGGGCCATCTCAATACGCCACCTTCATTGCAACAATCAATGCTGACACCCACCGGGAGACAGTGGGTTCTGTTGCCAACAAACTTAGGAATTATGAGAGTATGATTAATGGCCCAATGCAGGCCCATATCTCAGCTGTGATTAAGGAGTTTAAAGAGGAGATGAGGGAGGAGATGAGGAAGGTTAATACAGCACCCGTGAGAGTCACAGGCCCCAGAATCAGTGCCCAACAATCCCCAGCTAGAGAGAGAGGGTACACCCCAAGGGCTAATCTGTGGTTCTTCCTGCGTGACCATGGGGAAGACATGGGGAGGTGGGATGGGAAACCCACTTCTGTCCTGGCAGCACGGGTCCGTCAGCTTAAGGAGGGAAACTCTAACCGGGGGAGTTCCACCAAAGTGAAGGTAGCCTCAGCCTCCCGTGACCAAGCTTGTGGGTACGATCTGTCAGACTCCCTTAAAGGGACCTCTAGTATGTATGCCCAGGAAAGGAATGATAACCAGTGTTAGAGGGGACCTGTCTCTAGCCAGGGAGAGGCACGGGAAAACCGGATCTTCTGGACAGTGTGGATCCGATGGCCTGGCACATCAAAGCCACAAAAATATGATGCTTTAGTTGATACTGGTGCACAGTGTACTCTGATACCATCGGGACATGTGGGGGCAGAGCCTGTTTCCATTGCTGGTGTGACAGGGGGATCACAACAATTGACTCTAGTAGAAGCCGAGGTGAGCCTGACTGGGAAGGAGTGGAAGAAACATCCTATAGTGACTAGCCCAGATGCTCCGTGTATCCTAGGCATAGACTTCCTCTGGAACGGATATTACAAAGACCCAAAGGGACTCAGGTGGGCTTTTAGAATAGCCGCTGTAGAGGCAGAAGACATTAAGCAATTGAACACCTTGCCTGTCAGAAAACCCCTCTGCAGTAGGACTCCTAAGGGTAGAAGAACAACGCGTGCCAATTGCGACCTCGACAGTGCACCGCCGGCAGTATCAGACGGATTGAGATGCCGTGATCCCCATCCACAAAATGATTCGGGAGCTGGAAAGCCAAGGGGTGGTCAGCAAAACCCACTCACCCTTCAACAGCCCCATCTGGCCTGTGCGCAAATCTGACAAAGAATGGAGATTGACTGTGGACTATCGTGGCTTAAATAAAGTGACTCCACCGCTGAGCGCTGCTGTGCCGGATATGCTGGAACTCCAGTACGAGCTGGAGTCCAAGGCAGCAAAGTGGTATGCCACCATTGATATTGCTAATGCGTTTTTCTCCATTCCTCTGGCAGCAGAATGCAGGCCTCAGTTCGCTTTCACCTGGAGGGGCGTGCAGTACACCTGGAACCGACTGCCCCAGGGGTGGAAACACAGCCCCACCATCTGCCATGGGCTGATCCAGACTGCACGAGAAAAGGGTGAGGCTCCAGAACACCTGCAATACATTGATGACATCATTGTGTGGGGGAGCACAGCGGCAGAAGTGTTTGAGAAAGGTGAGAGGATCATCCAGATACTACTAGAAGCTGGCTTCGCCATCAAGAAGAGCAAAGTCAAGGGACCTGCCCGAGAGATCCAGTTCCTGGGAGTGAAATGGCAAGATGGACAGCACCAGATTCCCACTGAGGTCATCAACAAGATCACAACTATGTCCTCACCAACCAGCAAAAAGGAAACACAAGCTTTCCTGGTTTCTAGAGAATGCACATTCCCGAGTATAGCCAGATTGTGAGCCCTCTTTATCTGGTTACCCGAAAGAAGAATGATTTCCACTGGGGCCCTGAGCAGCAACAAACATTCACCCAGATCAAGCAGGAGATCGCTCATGCTGTAGCCCTTAGACCTGTCAGGACGGGACCAGAGGTCAAGAATGTGCTCTACTCTGCAGCCGGGAACCATGGGTTGTCCTGGAGCCTTTGGCAGAAAGTCCCTGGGGAGACTCGAGGCCGACCACTGGGATTCTGGAGCCGAAGTTACAGAGGGTCTGAAGCCAACTACACTCCCACAGAGAAGGAAATCTTGGCTGCCTTTGAAGGAGTTCAAGCCGCCTCGGAGGTAATTGGCACAGAAGCACAACTCCTCCTGGCACCCCGACTACCGGTGCTGGGGTGGATGTTTAAAGGAAAGGTTCCTACTACCCACCATGCCACTGACACCACATGGAGCAAATGGATTGCCCTCATCACTCAACACGCCCATATTGGAAACCTGAATTGCCCTGGGATTTTGGAGATAATTACGAACTGGCCAGAAAGTGAAAACTTTGGTCTCACTGATGATGAGGAGCAGGTACAAGTGGCAAGGGCTGAAGAGGCTCCACCATACAACCAACTACCAGCAGAGGTGACCTGCTACGCTCTTTTCACTGACGGTTCCTGTCGCATTGTAGGGATGAACCGGAAGTGGAAAGCAGCCGTATGGAGCCCCACACGCCAAGTTGCACAAGCTACCGAAGGAGAAAGTAGATCAAGCCAACTCGCTGAACTCAAGGCCGTTCAGCTGGCTCTGGACATTGCTGAAAGGGAAAAGTGGCCAAAGCTCTACCTTTATACTGATTCATGGATGGTAGCCAATGCTCTGTGGGGCTGGCTGGGAAGGTGGAGGAAGGCCAACTGGCAACGTAGAGGAAAGCCAATCTGGGCTGCTGATATATGGAAAGACATTGCCTCTCGGGTGGAAAAGCTGACGGTGAAAGTCCGTCATGTAGATGCTCATGTCCCCAAAAGTCGGGCTAATGAAGAGCACCGAAACAACGAGCAGGTAGATCAGGCAGCAAAAATAGAGGTGTCAAAGATAGACTTAGATTGGCACCATAAGGGGGAGTTGTTCCTAGCTCGATGGGCTCATGATGCCTCAGGTCATCAGGGCAGAGATGCCACCTACAAGTGGGCACGAGACCGAGGGGTGGATCTAACCATAGATAGTGTTTCCCAGGTTATCCATGACTGTGAGACGTGTGCTGCCATCAAACAGGCCAAGAGAGTGAAGCCCCTATGGTATGGTGGGCGGTGGTCCAAGTACAAGTATGGGGAGGCCTGGCAGATTGACCATATCACTCTGCCCCAGACACGCCAAGGAAAGCGCTACGTGCTGACCATGGTGGAAGCCACCACTGGATGGCTGGAGACTTTCCCTGTACCTCATGCCACTGCCCGGAACACCATCTTAGGCTTGGAAAAGCAAGTCCTGTGGAGACACGGCACCCCTGAGAGAATTGAGTCTGACAACGGCACCCATTTCAAGAACAGCCTTATCAACACCTGGGCCAGAGAACATGGTATCGAATAGATATATCATATTCCCTATCATGCTCCAGCTGCCGGCAAAGTTGAATGGTGCAACGGACTCCTTAAGACTGCCCTGAAGGCACTTGGTGGGGGAACATTTAGAAACTGGGAAATTAACCTGGCAAAAGCAACCTGGATGGTCAACACCCGAAGGTCTGTCAATCGAGCTGGCCCTGCCCAGTCAGAACCCTTACACACAGTAGATGGAGATAAGGTCCCTGTAGTACATATGAAAGGTATTTTAGGGAAAACTGTTTGGATTAATCCCACCTCAGGAAAAGACCAACCCATTTGTGGGATTGTCTTTGCTCAAGGACCTGGTTACACTTGGTGGGTAATGCAGAAAGACGGGGAGACCCGCTGTGTACCACAGGGAAACTTGGTCTTAAGTGAGAACTGGGTGTAATATTTCATTGTGTGCAGATGGAAATAGAATAAGGGGTGGATAATCTCCTGGTTTGTGAGATAAGCTTGTATTCTATTTGCCATCTGTTGGAGGTTGGGGCAGGTTTTGTTATCTCTCCCAAAGACAATGGTTTGCCCTGTAGAGGCAATGGTTTGTTTATACACTATTGACTGACTCACTGCAGGGCTGGTAAATGTAACACCATCCCATTGTGAGAGGTTCCACCCAGAGGGGGAGGCCAAGCACTCCTTTATGGTATAAGGGGGTATCTTTTTGGGGACAGAGCAGCTCGCTCTTTGCGGGATTGGCAGAGAAGCAGCTCCTTCGGTGGCACTCGCAGAGAAGCAGCCGGAGCGCAGTGAGGCGGCGGTGGTGGAGCTCGGAGGCAACCCTGGCGCAGAGGAAAACTGGCCCCACTGCCACCAGATCTTCAGAGGAAAACTATACCCTTCAAAAGATCACCACTGCAGCTGCAATTCATCAGCCACTGCAAGAGGAGCAGCTATCATTGCCACCGGACTACTACCAACACCCCGACTCCTCAGGTTGTGGACATTATCACTAGTTTTTGTTTGTACCAATTGCATTTGCCTTTTTAAATTGTTATCTAGTTTTCTCCTAGTAAAAAATTGTTACTTGTTGTGGCGCGGCATGCGCTCCTCTCGCCACGGCACTCCGAGCCGTGCCAGGCTGGGCGGTGAGGGAAGAGAACGGGCGGCCGCTTCCCCCTGCAAGCTCTGCAGTTCAGTTCGTGGCGCGCGGGGACAGACGAAGGCGGCACGGGACTTGGGGGTGAACGGGATGGTTTTATTCAGCGAACCCCAAGACCCCCTCGGGGGTGGGAGCAGAGGTTTTATACAGAACTCAGGAGGAGGGGTGTAGGAACAGTAACCACTAAGGGAATAGCAGGGGAGGAGTTTAGGGCAGAACTAACATATCACAAACCTATCAGGGGAAACAGGGGAGTGGAATAGTACAAATAGTCCAATACCACTTGGAGATGAGGGGAGAGCTAGGGAAGACTGACACTGGGGAGAGGAGGAGACTGGGGGGTTGAGGGGGGGGAAACAGATATTAAACAAATATTAAATGAAAGAAAAACACACCACCGCATCTCCCTCTTTTCTTTTACAAAAGGAAGGAGAATTCTGTGGTTTAAGCAAATTAATATAACATGCAAATAATATAAAATCATATGATAACATTGTAAATTACTTAAAGGACATGAAAGACACATTATTGCATTTATAGGGCAGGAAGAGTAGTAACATCCTAAATCAGACATAAGACTGTACAAAACTTGCTGTTTTGCTGCTCTGAGTAACAATCTAGAATAATGTAAATAATTGAAATAGAATTGAAATCAGATAAAGACTAGGTGATTGAAATAGAATGAAATAGTTAACAGAAATTAAACTAAAAAATTGAATTAGAATTATTAAAATTATAACTATCTAATTTAAAGTAATTAAATGGAATTATCGGAATTAAATACAATAAAAGATTAACTAAATATAGCTAATAAATTTTTAAACTTCACAGCAATGCAGCAAGCCTGAAGCGATACACTAGTTATGCGATTCCTGTAGCAATAATGGTTAAAAACACAGCCTTTAAGTCAAAAAAATATTAGAAAAGACTGAATTAATTATAATTACAATAAAACAGCTTAATATAAAATCAAATTGTAACATTACATATTATTAAAAAAAACATAAGTTGAAAGACATCAAAAAATGATAAACTAATTGTGATTATAACGTATGAAACATATAAAAACTTAATCTGGAATATATAAAATTGTCCTAAACGAAAGTCCAAATTAAGGGTACAAAGTACAGCAGGATTTGTGACTTAATCTGATTTAGAACTTGCTTCGTTACGGCGTTTGTGATGTTCAGCTTCTCAAATTCTTAAAGCAGAGTCAGCGGATAACGGCGCTTGTCTTAAAGCAGAGTCAGCGGATAGCGGTGTGGTTTGTTCAATTTGAATGTTTGTTTGCGAGGTGGGCCTAATATCTTGAGTATTAATTAACTGGGATGATTTTTCTTTCTATAAAATATAACTCAACAAACAGATTATTCAAAAAATAATCAAAAGCAAAAAGAGGAATTCGTAGTTAAATAAAAAGGAGTATTGGGTAGGGTACATTAAGGAATATGATAGGGGAATCAGACAATCACTTAATTAGTGATTGCCATGATTAACAGGGGGTATCGGTAAGGGGTGGACCGGGGCGCTGCCATTTTAGGGGGAAGACAAAATGACGGATCCTCAGTCCCGGGTTTCGGCTCCATTTCCTCGGAAGAAGATCCCTCCCAACCTTCCCCCCGGAGGAAGAGCCAGAAGAAGGATTGGGGAATATCCAACCCCGCCTCCCCACAATAGGGACTAGCCTCGTGCAGGGACGGTGCAGGGCTATTGGGAGAGAGATGGGACTGGCAGGAAACCAGGGGCGGAAAAGAAGGGTCAAGGCAGGAAAATGGGTCCCGAGCGGCGTGGCCAGCGCCATCTTGGGAGGGGGTGCCGGGCACACTGCACTTGGCCTGAGCAGTGTCCGGCAGGGCACTTGGGGCAGCTCGGCCACAGCAATCCCCAAGGGAGGATAGGAAAGGGTTTTAGGAAAGTCCGAGGGGATGGGGATATAGGGAGCTTCACAGAAGCAAAAAGGGGAAATTTATGGGGGGGGGGGGGGCCCAATGCAGAACAACTCTCCTATAGCTAACGTGTCGCCCTCTTAGCTGTTCCCTACTGGTGTCTTTTCTACCCCCTCCGTCCAGCCCAGAATGGGGAGGGGAGGATAGAGAAGACAACATTTTCGAGGAGAAGAAAAAGCAATCCAATCTAGGTCCCCACAGAAGACTAGGCGAAGAATAGCACTCAGTGCTAGCTTCCCCCAGAAAAGGAAAACCCACCCGCCTGCCAGGGACATGCAAGGCTACAGCCCCAGTCTGGGCGCAGACGGGGGTTAAAACGCAAAAAAAAAAGTGGCAGACCCAGCCGCCCGTCGGGGCGATCCCCACCCCGTGTAGCCTACCTTACCTTGCAGGCTCGGACGGAGATGGCTTGAATCTTCTCTTCGACTCGATGGAAAAGTCGCGCTAAAAACTGGGGATGTTCCTTCCCGGTTTTGGCCCTTCCAGAAGCCTGGGTGTTCCCGTTAAACCAAGACTCGTCCCCGAAGCCTTGGTTTCGGCCACTATCAGCCTCCGGTGGTCTCGCTGCAGATGTTGACTGAGGAACCTCTTCTCGGTCAGCCTTTCTTCAGGCTCCCCCGAGCCGCTGCCAAAACCGCCCTCTGTGTCCTCGGGTAAGTCTGCCCGCCAAAAAGCTCTGCAGCCCAGCTGCCCGTGCAGCGCGGCTGCTCCAGGGCGGGTAGATGGCGAGAACAAACAGGGTCCCGGAGCCTCAATCTTTTTCGCTCGGTGCTCAGCTCCTCATAGCATGCGGCAGAGCTTTTACGGCCGTAGATTTTCCTCTTCCCTCCTTCTTCTTCTGTGAGGCGGGCGCCCCCACGAATTTGCCCGTTTTTTTTACAAGACGAAGGAGAGAACCATCCTCTGCTACCATATGTTGTGGCGCGGCATGCGCTCCTCTCGCCGCGGCACTCCGAGCCGTGCCAGGCTGGGCGGTGAGGGAAGAGAACGGGCGGCCGCTTCCCCCTGCAAGCTCTGCAGTTCAGTTCGTGGCGCGCGGGGACAGACGAAGGCGGCACAGGACTTGGGGGTGAACGGGATGGTTTTATTCAGCGAACCCCAAGACCCCCTCGGGGGTGGGAGCAGAGGTTTTATACAGAACTCAGGAGGAGGGGTGTAGGAACAGTAACCACTAAGGGAATAGCAGGGGAGGAGTTTAGGGCAGAACTAACATATCACAAACCTATCAGGGGAAACAGGGGAGTGGAATAGTACAAATAGTCCAATACCACTTGGAGATGAGGGGAGAGCTAGGGAAGACTGACACTGGGGAGAGGAGGAGATTGGGGGGTTGGGGGGAGGAAACAAATATTAAACAAATATTAAATGAAAGAAAAACACACCACCGCAGTTACTCCCATTCCCATATCTTTGCCTGAGAGCCTTTTAATTAAAAGATCCTGGTAATTCGGAGGGAGGGGGGTTTGCCATTTCCATTGCACAGGAGGCTTTGCCCTCTTTCACAGATTGCTGTCTTGTCAAACCAAGACACACATGGACATCTCTGTGATGTCACACAGCTTATCGTGATGTCGCACTGACTTTTCTGTGAGGTCACAGGGCTTTTAGTGATGTCACACAGACATCTCTGTGATGTCACAGAACTTCCTGTGATGTCAAAGAGATATCTCTGTGACGTCACAGTGACATCTCTGTGAGGTCACATTGACCTTGTGAGGTCACACAGCTGTCTATGATGTCACACGGACATTTTTGTGATTACACACAACCTCTTCTGACGTCACAATGACATGTCTATGATGTCACTCTGAGACCTCTGTGACGCCACACTTAGATGGCTGTGACGTTGCACAGGCCCTGTGAGGTCACAAATCTTTTTGTGATGTCACAAAGACATGTATGTGATGTCACTCTGACAACTCTGTGATGTCACATTGACCTTGTGAGGTCACACATCTTTTTGAGAGGTCACTCTGACATCTCTGTGACATCACACAGCTCTCTGAGATGTCACAGGGACATCCCTGTGATGTTGCACCAATATCTGTGATGTCACAAAGCTCTCTGTGATATCACACTGACTTCTCTGTGATGTCAGTGATACCTCCATAACGTCACACAGCTCTCTGTGATGTCACATGGACGTCTCTGGGATGTCACACAGCTCTCTGTGATGTCACACTGAAATCTCTGTGACAGCACTCAGCTTTTTGGAATGTCACACTTACATCTTTTTGATGTTACTCTGACATCTCTGTGACGTCACAGAACTTCCTGTGATGTCACAGAGATATCTCTGTGACGTCACATTGACATCTCTGTTTTGTCTCATTGACCTTGTGAGGTCACACAGCTGTCTATGATGTCACACGGACATCTCTGTGATGTCACACATCCTCCTCTGGCGTCACACTGACATCTCTATGATGTTACACTGACTCATCTCTGACGCCACACTTAGATGGCTGTGATGTCACACAGACCCTGTGAGGTCACAAAGGTTTTTGTGATGTCACAATGACATCTCTGTGATGTCACTCTGACACCTCTGTGACATCACAGTGACCCTTCGAGGTCACACAGCTTTTTCTGACGTCACAGTGACAACTCTGTGATGTCACACAGCTCTCTGTGATGCAACACTGACATCACTGTGATGTCACACAATTCTTTTTAATGTCACACTGACTCCTCTGTGATTGCACAGATCCTCCTTTGATGTTACAATGACATCTCTATGATGCCACACTGACACATCTGTGACGTCACACAGATCACATTGATGTCACATGGACATCTCTGTGATGTCACATCACACAGCTCTTCGTGATGTCGCACTGACATTTCTGTGAGGTCACCGGGCTTTTAGTGATGTCACACAGACATCCCTGTGATGTCACATAACTTTCTGTGATGTCAAAGAGATATATCTGTGACATCTCACTGACATCTCTGTGATGTCACATTGACCTTGTGAGGTCACACAGCCATCTATGATGTCACACGGACGTATTAGTGATGTCACACAACCTCTTCGGACGTCACAATGACATCTCTATGATGTCAAACTGACACCTCTGTGACGCCACACGTCTCTCTGAGACATCACAGTGACTTGTATGTGATGTCACACAGCTCTCTGTGATGTGACATGTTGGTGGCTGTGTTGTAGCACAGACCCTGTGAGGTCACAAAGCTTTTTGTGATGTCACAAATTCCTCTCTGTGATGTCACTCTGACACCTCTTTTGTCAGAACTCAAAGTGTTACTCAGACATTTTTAGAGGTTTCAGGCCTATGTCAGAAGCGTTTTAGACCATGGCAGGCAGCTGGAAACAGCTGTGATTTTGAGTTTGAGCCATGGAATGAATTACCAACTTTGAAGGTGGAACAAGCAGTCACAAAGGGTTAGATTGTATAGCAAAAGTAGTTACAAAACAGAAGCTAATTTTTTTTAGTATTGTACAGAAGGGTTTTAACACTTGTACACGGGGGTTTTTACTTTGTACATGGGGGTCAGAAGCTCTAAGGTGGAGGAAAGTGGGCTGATCCTGTTCTTCCTCTTTCCTTTTCCTTGCCTCCCTGTTCTTCGTGGTGTTGGCACTCACAGATTAGTTTAGAGTAGGAAAGCACTTTGTAATATAGGTAGTAGGTATTGGGGGAAAACTATAAACATGTAATACGTAATATATCATATAAAAGATAGCAGCAGCCATGGGCCGGGGGAGATACGAAGAAGACAGCAGACAGAGAGGGTGTCAGTGTGTGTGTGTGCCTCTACCCGGGCCACTGACCAAGCAGCCGCAGCCCGAGAAGAGAATCTTTTAGATAACTAACAATAAACTCCCTTGAGACTGAATTGCAAAAGCCTGCGGAGTTTTTCTTTGGGAGCATGGGTTGGAGGAGTGATTTCACCACCTTATGAGACCCCAGAGCAAGGCTGGGGTTCTCACACATGGCGTCCCTGGTCGGGCATCAACAAAAAGAACAAGAAGAAACATCAAACAACCTCCAACCTTCATCAGCAGAAAAAGAAAAATAGAAGAGCAGTTCACACACACTCTTCGCAATTTCAAGAAGAGAGGTGTTGGAGGGTGCCGCGGGAGACAAGACTCATGATATCATGATCATCAAGTCTCAATTTATTGTGACAGATTACACAGTTTATATATGTTCGTTAATTAGCTCATACATATTGCAAAAGCCAAGCTCATGATTGGTTGCTATGTGACTTGTACTATTATCTTAAAACTATTTTTGTGAATGATACTTGCCTGTCCAGCTGGCCTTGCAGCTAGAACAGCTTAGTACTTCTTTGTTCTTCTCTATCTATTTCTACATACCAAGCAGTTTCAATATCTTGCTTTCTGCACACCATCTGCTCTTCAGGGTCATGCGGACTTTGCAGCAGTCACGTAGCCCTCCCTATTTGGATTAATTTTACAGTATCATGTCCCCTGTTGTACAACCATTCCTCTGTCAAGCTCTCTTCATCTCCCCCATTTTCCTTTTGTACAAGAAGATGTGCATTCAGCATTTTCTGCAAAAGCTGCTGCATCAAGCCTTGCAAGCAAGTAAACACACAGGGCAAAACAAGCAAAAGTATCACAATTATGCTTAGAACTATTATGCCGTATTTGATAATGTCCTTTAACCATGGTCCGATCCCTAATCTCTTAGCTGTCCTTCTAAACTTAATCCATCCTCTACCTTTAACTATTGAGTTAGCTTGGTTAATTTTCGTATTTGTTTGTGGATGGATGTAGAGTGATCAGATAAGTTCATACAGCACATTCCTTCAAATTTTTTACAACTATGACCTTGGGCTAGAAGAAGTAAATTAGTGGCAGCTGCTCTGTTTTGCAGAACTGCATGAAAATATACCTATATTTGTGGCAAGCTCACTTAACATTTTAGATGGAATACTAATTTACTTTTTTGTCTAGTAGGCTAGGATTTTCAATTGTGTGAGAGCTTGCACTGAAGCAACTCGTGGGGTGAAAAATGAGGTTAGTATTACAGAGGTGCACCCCACTTCATATTTCTCATGTTCTTGATTGCTCTGTTTAACATGAAAGGAACAAACTTAATTCTAAATACAAACTATATTTATGATAAACTTAATGTTATGCTTTTGATTATCTAATTGATTGTCCCTTTTTCTTTTGCCATTGAAAAGCAAAGGCAAAATGAACAGAAAAATCACAGGCATTACTAAAACTCATTAAAACTTAGTAAAAAAGTCTATAACATAATTAAAAACAAACTTATGAAAAAACCCAAAGTCTACAATCTTCTGTGGGTGAAACACAAATCTTTGCACAATCCACTTTTGCTGTGCATCCTCTGATTCACTTGTGGAGAGATTAGTGTTCTCTTGAAATTGATAAGTTTATAATTCTTCACTGAAATCTATCCAGATTCTGCACCTGCTAAAACACAAACAAACTCAACACCCCCCAGAGGGACTGGAGGGTCCTCTCTCAATTGTTTCCTAGAATTTGCATGAAGAAATCGAAATATCAACATCTTTGTTATAAAGATGAAAAAACATCAAGAACAAAACAATGCATATAGTAAAGAAACTAACAATAAAATAAAAATCAATCAGATAATACACTATTTATATATAAAATCACAGTTACCAAGTGCTACACTATCAAATTGTCATCTCAGAGTCTGCAGCAGCTGATAAACCTTAAAACAACAGAGATTTGGATAAAACATGTCCGGATCATGTCTCTCCAAAACTCCCTTTGAGGCTCAGCTGCCCTATATGGTCAAATTGTCAAGCCAAAAGGACTTGAATACTTTTTGATGCAGAAAACACTTGGGTCAATCACACCATCCACGTAGAGCCAGAGCTTGGCCAGAGCTCAAACTCTAATTGGAGGGTATGTTTTAACACATTATAAAACAAAAGTCCTAGAAATAACAGTTATAAGTAAAAAACCTTATTATTAAAAATGTATCAAACTATCAAATAATTGAACATTTCTAAAATCTCTTTTAAGACAAAAATCCTCTAAATATAACAAACCCTTTCTTTAGAAATCTGAAAATTTGAAGTCTGAAATCTTGAACTAAAATTTGGACAATGAATTTTAAAGGAAGATGAATTGCAGCTGTATAAAAGATTGGATAAAGAAAACACATGAGTAGTTAAAAAATCAAAAACACAGGATCCTGAAAAAACATCTTGTAATCAATCACCTAAAGAGACAATAAAACATATGAAAACTGACTGTAAATACTATAACAACACCTTAATACCTTAATACCTTAATAATAATTCTTATCACAAAAATCAGACAACTCATATTTCATGATCAACCTATTAACAATAAATGTTTAAAATAGGTTAAGACAATCCTTTTAAAGCACTCATATAACATTAGTAACAATCACTACTTATCATTATCTACAAAAACTTAACAATCACTATTTATTGTATTATCTATAAAACTTTAAAATCATTATTATTTATATTATTATCTATAAAAACCCAAAGACAGAGATTACAAACTCAATACTAAAATTCCATCAGATGACATTTTCTCAACTCTTTGTTTTCAGAGACATTTTTGGTAATTAAATCATTACTTAGATTTTTATCTTTATATAGTGATTTTTGTCCATATCATATTTGAAATAACATTGATTCACATAATGTTCATCCTTCGTGGTATCTTGGAAAACACTCGGTACTGCTGTACTTTTTCATTACATCTTCTGACTCTTGTAAGAAATTGGGAAGATGCTGTTGAAATTTTTGCTGTAGTGTTGCGATCCCGCCATCGGTGGCGCTGCTGCTCTCGGCGTTGTCGCTGCCATGGCAACCAGGACTGTGCCGCCATCTCCGCCGCCATTGCTGGGCGCTGCGGGGAGATGAGGGGCGGCGCCGCCTCGCTCCCGTCCTTGTTGTGTCACCTTGTGGATGGGAGAAGAGACACCCCCGCCACGGCCGCGCCCCGCCTGCTCCGGCTCCAGCGCGGCTGAGCCCCAGGAACGCCCCTCTCCCCCCTTGCGCTGCTGCTCGGCAACAAGGAGCCTTCCGTCTCTCGGCTGATGTCCGCTCCGCCCCGGGCTCGCCTCCGGCTCGGTGCTGGCCGTCCCCGCTCTGTCCGGCCCCGCGCCCGCTCCGTTCTACCTGATTCCTGTTCACAAAAAGTGAATTTGGGATCCCAGTCCCGTTGCATAAAGCAATTTGGATCTCAATTTCCAGCACCTCAATGCTACTAGTGTCTATGGGAGGTACAGGCATTTCAGAAGCAGAGATGGGAATGGGAAAATTTGTGAGAACCGGAGGGTTTGGCTCACTGGAGAGAAGCGAGGGTTCACATTCCTTATTTTTCTCCCGAGCCGTCCGTATCTCTTCCACCGCCCTCTTTTCTGCCTGACACATTAACAATTTACTATGAACTACCCGCCAAAGCTTACCCATTTTCTTACCCGATTTATCCTCATCTAACACTAACTCCACCAACTTATCCCCATATCTCCTCCATTCGGAAACACATGGGGGTTAACGAAAAAGCCGTAAGACTCAGCATGATGCAATAGTGAAGGGAGATCCTTATCTAAGTCAATCCCCCTAATCTGCCTTTTTCTAAGAGAAGCACTAAACAAATCATATGCTGCTTGCCTTTCCATGATTACGTTGGTACCGTTGCTGGCTCCTTCAGGCTTCGGCAGCACGTATCGGCTGAGCCCGCCGCTGCGGTCACTCAGGGCGTGGAGCAGAGAGTATCGGCTCTTTCGCCGTCCTTCCAGCTGCAGGACCCGAACCCCAACGCAGCACCTCTCTCGCCTTAGGCTCGGATCAGGTACCTGCTTTCGGGCGCCAGTTGTTAGAGGGATGCCACGGGAGACAAGACTCATGATATCATGATCATCAAGTCTCAGTTTATTCTGACAGATTACACAGTTTATATATGTTCGTTAATTAGCTCATACATATTGCAAAAGCCAAGCTCATGATTGGTTGCTATGTGACTTGTACTATTATCTTAAAAGTATCTTTATGATCGATACATGCCTGTCCAGCTGGCCTTGCAGTTAGAACAGCTTAGTACCCCTTTGTTCTTCTCTATCTACTTCTACATACCAAGCAGTTTCAATATCCTGCTTTCTGCACACCATCTACTCTTCAGGGCCATGCGAACTTTGCAGCAGTCACGTAGCCCTCCCTATTTGGATTAATTTTACAGTATCATGTCCCTTGTTGTTCAACCATTCCTCTGTCAGGCTCTCTTCATCTCCCCCGTTTTCCTTTTGTACAAGAAGATGTGCATTCAGCATTTTTTGCAAAAGCTGCTGCATTAAGCCTTGTAAGCAAGTAAACACACAGGGCAAAACAAGCAAAAGTATCACAATTATGCTTAGAACTATTATGCCGTATTTGATAATGTCTCTTAACCACGGCCCTATCCCCAATCCTTTTAGCTATCTTTTTAAACCTAATCTATCCTCTACCTTTAACTGATGAGTTAGCTCGGTCAATTTTTGTATTTGCTTATGGATAGATGTAGAGTGATCAGATAAGTTCATACAGCACATTCCTTAAAATTCTTCATGTTATGATTGAGCACAAGAGGCCATCTGATCTGATTAACAGAATTTATTTAATTCATTTAAGAGAGTATATGAGAGCAAAGCAAAAAGCAGCGCTGCGGCGACAGAGGGGAGGAACCGCTCCGCCAAACTGCCGCGCTGTGATCCCCTAGCTCACTGTTTTTATCTCCTTCCTTAGTTCACTCGTTTCCTCTGCGCAGTTGCATTCTGTTGCTAGGTGGTCGTTTTCTGCCTCCTGGTGGTCGTGGGATGAAGGCTGGTTGTCTTCCTCACAGGTGTCTTTTGATCTGGGGATTCTCACAGTCTCAAGTATACGTGTTATCTTAGAAATGCATGTTATCAGTTAAGCACTGCAAAGCCTATTGCCTACTACCGCTGTAAAAGGTTAGGAATGCGTATTATCAGCAATTCACAGCCTGTTGCCTATTACCGCTGTAAAAACAAACTTCTTTGAAACAAATTACTATCTGCAGCTGCATCGAACAAAAAGGTCACCGTTCTCTTACAATTTCTCTCTTTTTTTTTTTATCCTTCTTTTTGTTCGTTGAACTGTATTAATTCTTTTCTACTAAGCTCTAGATAGTTTTCGGCCTCTACCTGAGTGAGTGATTCATATTTTGATCTTACTATCATTAAATGAGCGGCCTCTAACCTACTCTTTACTATAGCAATAAGCTTATTAAAGATGCAGGGTCCGAAAGTTAGCACTAAGATGAGCAGAATTGCCGGTCCTGCAATGGTAGACAAAAGAGTTGTTAACCAAGGGGAATGAGTAAACCATGATTCATACCAGTTTTGCTGAGCTTCTTGCTCTTTTTTTCTTTGCTCTATTTGTTTGCGTAATTCTGCCATAGTATCAACCACAATTCCTGTGTGGTCTGCATAAGTGCAACATTCTTCTCGTAAGGCAACACAGAGCCCCCCTTGTTGTAAAAATAATAGATCAAGTCCCCGTCTATTTTGTAACACAACCTCAGAGAGGGATCTGACTGATTTTACTAACCCATCTATGGCCTTTTCGATTCTGCTTAAGTCTTCATCTACGGATACTCGTAAATTTTTCATACCTTGTTGTTGATTTACTAGGGAGGCTACCCCCGTTCCCACTCCAACTCCACTTACACTAAGCAAGATTGCTACTGTTAATGCTGTGAGTGGTTCTCTTTTGACTAGATGGTGTTCGGGAGTTATTTGATGCTCTAGTACATACTCCTTTGGGTGATATGATATGCGAGGGACAATTAACACCTGTACACAATAATCTGAACTTTCATTGAAAAGCCTTATGGATAAGCAAGGGGTGGTTCCGAGTTTATTACATACCCATTTGGTGTTGGGCGCTGGCAGGAGCCATTCTGCCAGTTTATCTTTTCTCTTGATGCTGATTGTCGTCTCACACAAGTGTTGCATTATTGCGGGTACCTTTCCCACACATTTCCCTTTCCCTCTTACTTGTGCTAGGGTTATTCCTGGGGTGCTATCTTTTCCCTGTTTCCACAGACATTCTCTTGGGTTTGTCCCATTAATTCTTCTGGTTTTAGCAGAGGATCCTATCGCCTCATAAAAGGGTGGATTCATCATGTAACAGAGCCAGCAACCTTCTGTCAGATTCGGGTATGTATAGTTTAAAACGCCAAATGTGGCTTGCATTATTTTCCGCAAGGTGGCATGCTCGGGTTTAGGAACACCTGGCTCATCTATGTTAATATGGCTGGTAATAACCTCTGTCTCTGTGTAGTTAATTGTTTTAGTTTTAATGTCACTTATTACTTTGTTGGGTCCAATTGATGCAGGGTCATAGGGAATAAGTTCTTTCTTAATAAGTATTAGGTTTCCCAAATCGTGTCCCTCTATCCAATGCCTAATTCCCCATGTCTTTCCCAGCAGCCACCCTGGGTCATTTGGATGAGTAACATTGAGGTATATGAAAGTACAGTTCCCTAGTAAATCTTTCCCTGTCCATGGCCATTCTTGTGGCTTTACAAATCTAGCTGGTCCATATCCCACCCTTAGGTATTTATCCGACCCTCCTCCCGGGGCCCATGCCGATGCTATTGTCTCACAACCCCAATAACCACAGTAGTAATGCCCGGGGAGGTTACAATATGACCTCCCTAAATTTGAAGCAGGGCACATATAGAAACTTGTCAAATTTAACAGCCGCCCACAGCTTGGATTTTTGGTCATGTTACATACTCCAGCTTTAAAGCTTGGTGCCCTGGGGGTTATCACAGTCTGCAGGTTATAATGAGTATCATGATTTTCCCACCTACTTAATGTCCATTTAAAGGGTTCATGGGTTTCAGTAGCAACACTTTGGAGAGGAAAGCATATCATCACAAATGTAAGAATCTTTAGGGCTGAGTAGTACGCACTGCAGGGGATGCTGCTTATCATGCCCAATTTCACATTCTTACTTTTTCTCATTCCATTGTCACCATTCCCGTGCCTATGGTGGTCAGTGGTTTTTTTTTTTTACGATTTGGGAGGGTCCCTCATCCCCACTAGCTATCTCTCTGTCTCTCCTGTCAACTTGGTTGCTACAAGCTACAGGGTAGGCCATCTTCTTGACAGCAGAGATATTCTTCAGGGGCGGGATTATTTCCTCTCTCCCACTTTGACCTCTGGGAGTTCCAATTTTTCTCATTTAATTGTGGGGTGTCGCACCTCAGTCCCTTGACCAGCCTGCGACACTTGACCTGGACTATGTCCATAAGAAATGGACTTGAAAGCTCGTTGGAGTGGTAGCAATGGAATTCAGGATTTATTCCCTTCACAAAAATTTCCCACCACTCGGGAGATTCTTTAGTCAATTCCCGAGTGGCAACCTTATAATTCAATATTTCAGAGGTCAACTTGCGTTGTTCTAGCCAGCAGCGCTGACACACACTTTTTGGAGCCCTCCCCTTTCTACAGTGAGCCCACCACAGCCCTTTACAAATTTTACAAGAAAAGCAAGCAAAAGGGAAACAATCACAATCTAACCAGCTACATTTTATTCTAATATCTTCATGCTCGGCATGACCCTCCCCTTCCCAAGGTCTCTGCTCCCTTTCGAGTCGGATGGGCCGATAATAGGGCTGCTGAGCCAAGTCTTCTAAATGCTTACAGTATCCTGGGGGTTTTGTTTCTCCTATCAGTTGTGTTTGCAATCCCCAGTCATTCCCGACCCAAATGTCCCCGGAACTGGCAGTGTCCATTAAGATTACTTGAGGGTTCTCTTTACTGTTAGCTTCAAATCTCCCGGCTTCCCATCAATCTTCCAGCTCGTCTCTGGAAGTTGCATGAAATCGAGTCGGGTCCACTGGCCCCTTTAGTCTGCTAGCATGGGTCCATCCCTTTTCTGCCGTACGAACTGCGGAATCAGTGGTGATTAAAACCAGATACGGTCCGTCCCACCTTGGGGTGATTGAATCTTCCTTCCAGCTTCGGATGAGAACCCAGTCGCTGGGTTGTACCTGGTGTAATACAAGATCTAATGGTGGTCTTTGGGCCCACATCCCCTTTTCCCATAACTGTTTCTTGTATTTCATTAAAACAGTTAAATATTTGTTAATACTTTGGTCAGTGATATTAGGATTAGATTGAACTTTCTCTAGGGAGTAGGGCATCCCATATAACATTTCAAATGGGGAAAGCCCTATGTCTGATCGTGGTTGAGTCCGAATATTTAATAATGCTAGTGGCAGACATTTTATCCAAGGTAACTTAGTTTCTAGTACCAATTTAGTGAGTTGTTTCTTAATTTCTCCATTCATTCTTTCCACCCTCCCGGAACTCTGGGGGTGCCAGGGAGTATGTTGTTCCCATTTTATGCCCAGGGCTTCTGCCAGCAGCTGTGTTATTTTTGAAGTGAAGTGGGGGCCTTTATCGGAGTCTATTGTTTCTGGGACTCCATACCTGGGTATTATTTCTTCTAGCAGGGCCTTTGTCACCGTTCGGGCTGTCTCCCTAGCAGTGGGGATTGCTTCCACATAATGTGTTAGATGATCTATTATAACTAAAAGATATTTTATCCTCCCCACTTTGGGAAGCTCTGTAAAGTCTACCTGTAAATTTGTAAAAGGCCTCTTTGCCACGGGTCTCCCTCCCAAGGGTGGCTTCCTTAAATTCTTCCTATTTACACGTAAACAGGTTGGGCAACCCTTAGTAATACTTTTTGTTAGATCATGGAGACCCACAGTCATATAATGGGTGGCAAAGTGGTCTACCAGCCCTTGAGCACCCCAGTGTGTTTTCTGGTGTAATTTATTAAGCATTTGCTGGGCTATGGCCCTAGGCAGAACCTCCCTCCCATCTGTTAACAGCCACTTCCCCGATTCTTCTTTTATCCCCAATTTTGCAAGTTTCTCCCGCTCTTCTACAGTAAATACAAATTTATCCTGGGTGGTTAACCCAGGATTCTCTGAGGTATCTGTAGGATCCCTCCTGGCTCTCTCGCTCAAGGTCAGTGCCTCGATAATTGCAGCCTTCTTCGCTTCATGGTCTGCCGCGTTGTTACCCCTACTCCGGTAATCCATTCCCCGCTGATGCCCTTTTAAATGAACTACAGCTATCTTTGCAGGGCCTCTCAAGGCCTTCAGGAGGGCTACTATTAATCTCTGATGCACCAGGTTCTTTCCTTGTGAATTCACAAGGCCCCTTTCCTCCCATAATTTTCCAAATGTATGTACTACCCCATACCCATATTTAGAGTCTGTATAAATGGTTCCCTCTTTTCCCTTTAATAATTCCAAGGCTCTTAGGATGGCGTATATTTCACAGGCTTGGGCTGACCATGTTTTGTCTAGGGCTCCGGACTCAATTACTTCTAGGTCAGGTCCCCCTACTATGGCATACCCTGATTTTCTTTGGCCCTCTACTATTCTGGATGATCCACCTACAAACAGCTTTTCTCCAGTCTCTAACTCCTCTTCTTGCAAGTCAGGTCTAATTTTAGTTTGCTCCTCTATAGTGATCACACAGTCGTGAGTCAGTGGGTCAGTCTCTGGCTCTCCGAAGAGGAAGGAGGCTGGATTTTGTAATGAGGTGGTTTCTAAAGTGAAATTAGGGGTTTCTAATAGAATCCCCTCATACTTTAGGAGCCTGGCATCAGATATCCATTTGTCTGCTTTTTGCTGCATCACACTCCGTATGTTATGTGGAGTTAACACCTTCAGAGTGGCATTAAAGGTGATTTTCCTTGTTTCTTCTACTAACTCTGCACAGCCTGCAATTATTTGTAAACAGCCCGGCCATGCCCTACTTACAGGGTCTAGAATTTTAGATAGATATGCAATAGGTTTCTTTTTCCCCGCCCAGTCCTGGGTAAGTACTCCATAAGTTACCCCATCTGTAATATTGACAAATAAAAAGAAGGGCCTCTTTAAATCTGGGAGGCTTAGGACTGGAGCATGGACCAGAGTTTCTTTTAATTCTTGGAATTTAGATTTTTTCCTCTTCTTTCCACTTAAGGTGCCCATCTTGGGTAAGTTTTTGATACAGAAATCTTGCCTTCCTGCTATAGTTTTCGATCCACTGCCTGTAAGTCCTAATATCTGACGAATTTGTCGTTTATTTTGCGGCAAAGGCAGGGATAGGATTGCTTCTACTCTATCTGGATCAATTTTCTTTTCTCCCTTTTTCAAATAATGTCCCAGGTATCTAACTTCCTCTTCTACAAATTGTAGTTTTGCTTTAGAAACTTTTAGTCCTTTCAGTCCCAGGAAATTTAATAGTTTGATACTTTCTTTCCGGACTTTGTCTTCTTCTTTACCTGCTATTAACAAATCATCCACATACTGAACTAGCTTTACCTCTGGGTCTGTTTTATAATCTTGCAAAATTTGTTCTAGGGCTTGCCCGAATAAATTGGGAGATTCCGTAAATCCTTGAGGTAATACCGCCCACCTGAGTTGCTGTCGCCTCCCCGTGTCAGGGTCTTCCCATTCAAAGGCAAAATAATCTCGACTGGATTCGTCCAGAGGGCAGGCCCAAAAGGCATCTTTCAGGTCTATGACACTATACCACTCGTTTTCAGGTCCTAATTTACTCAAAAGCGTATAGGGGTTTGCCACTACTGGGAACCGAGCCACGGTTCGCTTATTAATTTCCCTAAGGTCATGCACCAGCCGATAGGATCCGTCTGCCTTTTTAACTGGGAGTATGGGGGTGTTAAAAGGCGACAGACATGGTTCCAATAATCCTTTATTTAGTAATCTTTCAATTTCGGGTTTCAATCCTTTCCTTCCCTCTAGTGAAATAGGGTACTGTTTTATTCTCACCGGGACCTCAGGGTTTCTGATCTTTACCGTGAATGGAGTCATATTCAATTTGCCCACAGTTCCCGGATTGTACCATACTTCAGGATTTATTTTCTCTTCATCTTCCAATCGAAGAGGGCAAAGCCTGATTTTCAATTCCTTTTCTACCACTTCGATTTGAATTCCCAGTTCAACAATTAAATCTCTCCCCAATAGGTTGTAATCTGTTTCAGGGACTAATAAGAAGTCACCCACCCCCATTTTAGTTTCTGATTCTACCATTACCTCTTTAATAATTTGTACTTCAAATGGTTCCCCTTTTGCCCCTACTACCATAGCTGTCTGTTTTGACAGGGTACAGCCTTAGGGCAGGAATTGAATGGTAGATCTTTCCGCCCCTGTATCGACCAAGAATTCTATTTCCTGGCTTTGGGGACCCACCTTTAATTTTATCAAGGGCTCTTTTTGATGTCTCCGGGTCCCCATAAAGTAGAGCCCCTGACCCCCCTAGTCGGCCTTGAATTCTTTCTCATCTCTAAGCCGCACTCTGCACTCTCTCTTGAAATGTCCCTTTTTGCCACAATAATAACAAGTCTTTTCTTCCGTTCCCCCCCCCTTTTCTTTATTACCCGCTTTGTCTTGAGTAAACTTCTTCTGTCCTGTCTCTATGCTCCTACTTTCCCTTACCGCAGCAACCATCATTTTAACTTGCCTCTTCTGACTCTCTTCCTCTCTCCGGACGTACACTTTCTGCGCCTCCCGCAGCAGCTCTGCCAAATCCCTATCCTGCCAATCCTCCATCTTTTGTATCTTCTTTCTAATATCGTCCCAAGACTTGGATACAAAATGCACTTTTAATATTGCCTGCCCCATTGGATCATTCGGTCTTAATCCTGAATATAATTGGAAGTTCTTTCGCAGCCTTTCCAGCCACTCAGTGGGTGTTTCATCTTTCCTCTGTCTGTCATTGAATGCCTTATTGATATTTTGACCCCTGGGGACCGATTCCCGAATACCATCAATTAATATGGTTCGGAAGTCCCGCATATTGGCCCTATGATCCTGGTCTTGGTTATTCCAATTAGGATTTTGAAGAGGCCACTTAGTGTCAGCTGGGTGTTGAGCATGTGCCGGCTGGGCATCCCAGACCCGCATCCCAGCTGCCCTAATCATGTTCTTTTCTTCAACCGTAAATAGGATATTCAGTATGGACTGCAGTTCTTCCCAAGTGTATATATTGGGGCCCAAAAATTGATCCACTCTTTCTGCCACACCTAAAGGATCCTCTAATAGGCTTCCCATCTCCTTCTTGAAATCTCTCACATCTCCCGAGCTCAAGGGAACAGAAATGAATCCTATTCCTGGTTGTGGCCCTCCCATGGGCATTTCCCTCAAGGGAAACAGTTTGCCTTTTGCCCTGCTCCGGGTGACTGGGCCAGTCTGTTCAGAATCTGAGTCAGACTCATCATCCGATGAGGGGAGGGGGGGTGCTCGTGGTACAGGAGGAACATAAGGAGGTGGGGCTACTATCAGTTCCTCTGGTCATCCCTTTCTTTTCCCCTTAGGTTTTTCGGAAAGTTTGAACACAAACACCTCTGGTCGACTCACCCAGATCTTAGCATAGTCACTCTCCTCTGGGCTAGGGGGTTGTTTAGTGCTCACCCAGATGTTTAGAGCTTGTCTAACCCATTCCTCTGAGGACCTGAATATGGGCCAGAATGCATTTTTGGAAACTTCCTTCCCTCCCCACACTTCTATACAGTAATGTATCATTTTTGCTTTATCCTTTCCCCTCGTTCCTGGGAAGTGTTCCCAATTGGTCAACATGAACCCCAGGGGACTGTCCTTAGGAACTGAAGGGAGTTTTACCCCCACTGGGGAGGGGGATTTACTCTTCCCCTGCCCCATTCCTCCGGAGTGCCTTCTAACACACACAGATAATCAAATAATCACAATCACTTCCCCTGGTTCGTGGCCCAGGCCCTCGCGGGCTTTGGGAACCGCACTACTGAGGGTCTGCATTCACTTGGGGCGTCCGGCTGCCGGCTCCCCTCTCATGCAACTCACACACTTGCCACACTCCGGGATCCCGACCCCGCCTGAACGGAACCCTTATACTTACGCTTCCTGCGTCGTCGTTCGGACTTTGTGCACAAAATTTAAGGGGTATCTTGGGCCCGCTTCCCTTTCTTTGCTTTCCTCTCAAGGCTTTTGGGTTGGTCGGTCGGGATGAGGACAAGACCCCCAGTCTGAGTCCGCTCAAAAGAGCGGAGTTGTGGCGCCTCTCCCAGAGAGGGGTCCTCCAAATCCGCAATCCGAGTCACGGCACCAAATTGTTATGATTGAGCACAAGAGGCCATCTGATCCGATTAACAGAATTTATTTAATTCATTTAAGAGAGTATATGAGAGCAAAGCAAAAAGCAGCGCTGCGGCGACAGAGGGGAGCAACCGCTCCGCCAAACTGCTGCGCTGTGATCCCCTAGCTCACTGTTTTTATCTCCTTCCTTAGTTCACTCGTTTCTTCTGCGCAGTTGCATTCTGTTGCTAGGTGGTCGTTTTCTGCCTCCTGGTGGTCGTGGGATGAAGGCTGGTTGTCTTCCTCACAGGTGTCTTTTGATCTGGGGATTCTCACAGTCTCAAGTATACGTGTTATCTTAGAAATGCATGTTATCAGTTAAGCACTGCAAAGCCTATTGCCTACTACTGCTGTAAAAGGTTAGGAATGCGTATTATCAGCAATTCACAGCCTGTTGCCTAATACCGCTGTAAAAACAAACTTCTTTGGAACAAATTACTATCTGCAGCTGCATCGAACAAAAAGGTCACCGTTCTCTTACACTTCACAACTATGACCTTGGGCTAGGAGAAGTAAATTAGTGGCAGCTGCTCTGTTTTGCAGAACTGCATGACAGATACTACTTATATTTGTGGCAAGCTCACTTAACATTTTAGATGAAATATTAATTTATTTTTCTGTCCAGTAGGCTAGGATTTTTAATTGTGTGAGAGCTTGCACTGAAGCAACTCGTGGGGTGAAAAATGAGGTTAGTATTACAGAAGTGCACCCCACTTCATATTTCTCATGTTCTTGATTGCTCTGTATAACATGAAAGGAACAAACTTAATTCTAAATACAAACTATATTTATGATAAACTTAATGTTATGCTTTTGATTATCTAATTGATTGTCCCTCTTTTTCTTTTGCCATTGAAAAGCAATGGTAAAATGAACAGAAAAATCACAGGCATTACTAAAACTCATTAAAACTTAGCAAAAAAGTCTATAACATAATTAAAAACACACTTATGAAAAAACCCAAAGTCTACAATCTTCTGTGGGTGAAACACAAATCTTTGTACAATCCACTTTTGCTGTGCATCCTCTGATTTACTTGTGGAGAGATTAGTGTTCTCTTGAAATTGATAAGTTTAACATTCTTCAATTAAATCTATCCAGATTCTGCACCTGCTAAAACACAAACAAACTCAACACCCCCCACAGGGACTGGAGGGTCCTCTCAATTCTGTTTCCTAAAATTTGCATGAAGAAATGGAAATATCAACATCTTTATAATAAACATGAAAATACATCAAGAACAAAACAATGCATATAGTAAAGAAACTAACAACAAATAAAAATCAATCAGATAATACACAGTTAATATTACATATAAAATCACAGTTACCAAGTGCTACACTATCAAATTGTCATCTCAGAGTCTGCAGCAGCTGATAAACCTTAAAACAACAGAGATTTGGATAAAACATGTCCGGATCTTGTTTCTCCAAAACTCCCTTTGAGGCTCAGCTGCCCTATATGGTCAAATTGTCAAGCCAAAAGGACTTGAATACTTTTTGATGCAGAAAACACTTGGGTCAATCACACCATCCACGTAGAGCCAGAGCTTGGCCAGAGCTCAAACTCTAATTGGAGGATATGTTTTAACACATTATAAAACAAAAGTCCTAGAAATAACAGTTATAAGTAAAAAACCTTATTATTAAAAATTTATCAAACTATCAAATAATTGAACATTTCTAAAATCTCTTTTAAGACAAAAATCCTCTAAATATAACAAACCCTTTCTTTAGAAATCTGAAAATTTGAAGTCTGAAATCTTGAACTAAAATTTGGACAATGAATTTTAAAGGAAGATGAATTGCAGCTGTATAAAAGATTGGATAAAGAAAACACATGAGTAGTTAAAAAATCAAAAACACAGGATCCTGAAAAAACATCTTGTAATCAATCACCTAAAGAGACAATAAAACATATGAAAACTGACTGTAAATACTATAACAACACCTTAATACCTTAATACCTTAATAATAATTCTTATCACAAAAATCAGACAACTCATATTTTATGATCAACTTATTAACAAGAAATGTTTAAAATAGGTTAAGACAATCCTTTTAAAGCACTCATACAACATTAGTAACAATCAGTACTTATCATTACCTACAAAAACTTAACAATCACTATTTATCGTATTATCTATAAAACTTAAAAATCATTATTACTTATATTATTATCTATAAAAACCCAAATACAGAGATTACAAACTCAATACTGAAATTCCATCAGATGACATTTTCTCAACTCTTTGTTTTCAGAGACATTTTTGGTAATTAAATCATTACTAACATTTTTATCTTTATATAATGATTTTTGTACATATCATATTTGAAATAACATTGATGCACATAATGTTCATCCTTCGTGGTATCTTGGAAAACACTCGGTACTGCTGTACTTTTTCATTACGTCTTCTGACTCTTATAAGAAATTGGGAAGATGCTGTTGAAATTTTTGCTGTAGTGTTGCGATCCCGCCATCGGTGGCGCTGCTGCTCTCGGCGTTGTCGCTGCCATGGCAACCAGGACTGTGCCGCCATCTCCGCCGCCATTGCTGGGCGCTGCGGGGAGATGAGGGGCGGCTCCGCCTCGCTCCCGTCCTTGTTGTGTCACCTTGTGGATGGGAGAAGAGACACCCCCGCCACGGCCGCGCCCCGCCTGCTCCGACTCCAGCGCGGCTGAGCCCCCAGGAACGCCCCTCTCCCCCCTTGCGCTGCTGCTCGGCAGCAAGGAGCCTTCCGTCTCTCGGCTGATGTCCGCTCCGCCCCGGGCTCGCCTTCGGCTCGGTGCTGGCCGTCCCCGCTCTGTCTGGCCCCGCGCCTGCTCCGTTCTACCTGATTCCCGTTCACAAAAAGTGAATTTGGGATCCCAGTCCCGTTGCATAAAGCAATTTGGATCTCAATTTCCAGCACCTCAATGCTACTAGTGTCTATGGGAGGTACAGGCATTTCAGAAGCAGAGATGGGAATGGGAAAATTTGTGAGAACCGGAGGGTTTGGCTCACTGGAGAGAAGCGAGGGTTTACATTCCTTATTTTTCTCCAGAGCTGTCCGTATCGCTTCCACTGCCCTCTTTTCTGCCTGACACATTAGCAATTCGTTATCAACCACTCTCCAAAGTTTACTCATTTTCTTGTCCGGTTTATCCTCATCTAACACTAATTCCCACAATTTATCCCTATATCTTCTCCATTCGGAAAGTTTATGAACACTATGGGGGTTAATGAAAAAGCCCTAAGAATCAGCATGATGCAATAGTGAAGGGAGATCCTTATCTAAGTCAATCCCCCTAATCTGCCTTTTTCTAAGAGAAGCACTAAACAAATCATATGCTGCTTGCCTTTCCATGATTACGTCGGTACCTTTGCTGGCTCCTTCAGGCTTCGGCAGCACGTATCGGCTGAGCCCGCTTCTATGGTCACTCAGGGCGCGGAGCAGAGCGTTTCGCCTCTTCTCTTTATTTTCGCCGTCCTTCCAGCCGCAGGACCCGCACTCCAACGCAGCACCTCTCTCGCCTTAGGCTCGGATCAGGTCCCTGCTTTCGGGCGCCAGTTGTTAGAGGGAATGCCGCGGGAGACAAGACTCATGCTATCATGATCATCAAGTCTCAGTTTATTGTGACAGATTACACAGTTTATAGATGTTTGTTAATTAGGTCATATGTATTGAAAAAGCCGAGCTCATGAGTGGTTGCTATGTGACTTGTACTATTATCTTAAAAGTATCTTTGTGAATGATACTTGCTTGTCCAGCTGGCCTTGCAGTTAGAACAGCTTAGTACTTCTTTGTTCTTCTCTATCTATTTCTACATACCAAGCAGTTTCAATATCCTGCTTTCTGCACACCATCTACTCTTCAGGGTCATGCGAACTTTGCAGCAGTCACGTAGCCCTCCCTATTTGGATTAATTTTACAGTATCATGTCCCTTGTCGTTCAACCATTCCTCTGTCAGGCTCTCTTCAAGAGAACATCTAAACAACAAATCACAATAACATAACTCTACATCAATAAAGCTTCTCTTAAGATTCACACAATATTCATCCCTTAATTGAGAGAGCCAATCATCTCATTATCTATCTATTACAGTTTTGGTTGGAGACCAGAACTAATACCTTGCAAAAGGAAAAGAGGGTACAAAGGTCCCTGCAGTCCCCTGGCCTGGTACCCCAGCCAGTGGGGAAAGGAAGGGGGCAGCATGTGGCCAGGAGTTTAAAAGGAGGCTGTATCCTCCAAAACTTCGAGAGAGAAAACCCCAGCAGCAGATGTCCCCATGGACTCTCTCCCTTTATTCAAATAAAGATGCAGGGCTCCTCTGGCTCCCTTATGGACACTGCCTTTTCACAGCGTGGTTTGTATGCACACCCATTTCCTTGTATCAGAGTATCACCAGCCTGCAGTGACTCCCTGCCACTCTGGTGTGCAGGAGAAATGGAACTAATTTCCATTAAGGCCCTCCCAGAGGCAAGGAAGAACAGACCCAGAGGAGACAAGCAACCCCTGCATCCAAACTTTAGCACCAGATGCCGAGTGAGTGGCAGAGGGGACGTAGTGGGTGCATTTCCCTCAGCCTTCTCCTGAGACTCAGCAGCCGGGGGCTTGCACTGCACTTGTGTGTTGGATAATATACTAACTTTTTTTTTTTTTTCATTTCTCTAGTCAGGCGTGTTATGGACAAATTCAATTGGGGATGCTAATGATAGTTAAATCAATTAACATGAATTTATTAAGCAAGCATTATTAAGCAAAAGCACAGTGCTGGGCAGCCGGGCAGTCTCTGCTCTGCCACGGCGCACCTTCCCCCTGCGGTTGTCATGCTGTCATGGTAGCGTGGAGGAAGGTTTTAGAAAGGCCTTGGGAATGGTAAACTGAGGAAAAGGATACATTCATGTATGCCCCATTGTATTAGAAAGGCCTTGGGAATGGTAAACTGAGGTCAAAGATACATTTATGTATGACCCATTGTTTTAGAAAGGCCTTGGGAATGGTAAACTGAGGTCAAAGATACATTTATGTATGCTCCACTGTTTCGGGAAAGTCCCGCTTCAGCATTCCTCTGTAAACCCCCTTCTTCCCACCCCTGAGCAGTTCCCATTGGACCTGGCCCCTGGGGTGGTTCTGATGTGCCTTAGCTGGACACTGTCTCTATTGTTTAAGACCTTATCTCTTAATTTGCTGTATAAAACTGTATCTGGGCAATAGCCCGGGGCCTTTGGTCCCTGCAACACTTCAGGCAATACAATCTCTCTGGACAAGCATACCATTGGTCTCACTTCGTCTCTTTATCTCGAATCCTAGCGGCGAGTGAGGCAGCAGCGCAGCTCGGACCGTGCTAACCCAGACGCTGCCTGGTAAGCCGATGGCAGCGGGACCGAGGAAAATCCCGGCCCCGGAAAGAGAAAGCTAGCCGGAGGGTCCCGGGGGGCCGGGGAGGGACGGGGGACAGCGGCGAGTAACCCCCGAGAGCAAAGTGGCGGTCGAAAGAGAAGCAACAATCGTGATGTCGCACTAACATCTCTGTGATGTCACATTGACCTTGTGAGGTCACACAGCTGTCTATGATGTCACTCGGACATCTCTGTGATGTCACACTGACACCTCTGTGACGTCATACTGAGATGGCTGTGATGTCGCGCAGACCCTCTGAGGTCACAAATCTTTTTGTGATGTCACAAAGACATCTATGTGATGTCACTCAGACACCTCTGTGATGTCACAGTGACCCTGTGATGTCACACAGCTCTCTGTGATATCACACTGACATCTCTGTGATGTCACACTGACACCTCCATAACGTCACACAGCTCTCTGTTACATCACATGGACATCCCTGTGATGGTTCACAGCTCTCTGTGATGTCACACTGATTTCTCTGTGAAGTCACACAACCTCCTCCTCTGATGTCACAATGACAACTCTATGATGTCACACTGATCCCTCCATAACGTCACACAGCTCTCTGTGATATCGCATGGATGTCTCTGTGATGTCACACAGCCCTCTGTGATGTCACACTGAAATCTCTGTGAAAGCACTCAGCTTTTTAGAATGTCACACTTACATCTTTGTGATGTCACCAATACACTTCTGTGATGTCACACAACCTCCTGTGATGTCACAGAGATATTTCTGTGACATCACACTGACATCTCTGTTTTTTCTCATTGACCTTGTGAGGTCACACAGCTGTCTATGATGTCACTCAGACATCTCTCTGATGTCACACAGAATTCTCTGTGACATCACACTTCGATGGCTGTGATGTCGCACAGACCCTGTGGGGTCACAAAGGTTTTTGTGATGTCACAAAGACATCTCTGTGATGTCACTCTGACACCTCGGTGATGTTACAGTGACCCTTCGAGATCACACAGCTTTTTCTGATGTCACAAAGATATCTCTGTGACGTCACACCGCACTCTGTGATGCCGCACTGACAACACTGTGATGTCACACAATTCTATTTGATGTCACACTGACTCCTCTATAGTTGCACAGATCCTCCTTTGATGTTACAATGACATCTCTCTGATGCCACACAGACACATCTGTGACGTCACACAGCTCACAGTGATATCACATGGACATCTCTGTGATGTCACACAACTCTTCATGATGTCACATTGGCATTTCTGTGAGATCACAGGGCTTTTAGTGATGTCACACAGACATCTCTGTGATGTCACAGAACTTCCTGTGATGTCACAGAGCTATTTCTGTGACGTCACACTGACATCTCTATGATGTCACATTGACTTTGTGAGGTCACACAGCTGTCTATGATGTCACACGGACATCTCTGTGATGCCACACAACCTCCTCTGACATCACAGTGACATCTCTATGATGTCACACAGACACCTCTGTGACGTCACACTTAGATGGCTGTGATGTCGCACAGACCCTCTGAGGTCACAAATCTTTTTGTGATGTCACAATGACATCTCTGTGATGTCAATCAGACACCTCTGTGATGTCACAGTGACCCTGTGAGGTCACACATCTTTTTGAGATGCCACACTGACATCACTGTGACGTCACACAGCTCTCTGAGATGTTACATGGACATCCCTGTGATGTTGCACCAATCTCTGTGATTTCACACAGCTCTCTGTGATATCACACTGACTTCTCTGTGATGTCACACTGACACCTCCATAACGTCACACAGCTCTCTGTGATATCACATGGACATCCCTATGATGTTACACAGCTCTCTCAGATGTCACACTGACTTCTCTGTGAAGTCACACAACTTCCTCCTCTGATGTCACAATGATATCTCTATGATGTCACACTGATGCCTCCAAAATGTTGAAGAGAGCTTGGCAGAAGAATGGTTGTACAACAGGGGACATGATACTGTAAAATTAATCCAAGTAGGGAGGGCTACGTGACTGCTGCAAAGTTCGCATGACCCTGAAGGGCAGATGGTGTGCAGAAAGCAGGATATTGAAACGGCTTGGTATGTAGAAGTAGATAGAGAAGAACAAAGAAGTACTAAGCTGTTCTAACTGCAAGGCCAGCTGGACAAGCAAGTATCAATCATAAGTATAGTTTTAAGATAATAGTACAAGTCACATAGCAACCAATCATGAGCTTGACTTTTTCAATACGTATGAGCTAATTAGCGGACATATATAAACTGTGTAATCTGTTACAATAAACTGAGACTTGATGATCATGATAGCATGAGTCTTGTCTCCCACGGCACCCTCCAACAACTGGCGTCCGAATACAGGGACTTCATCCGAGCCTAAGGCGAGAGAGGTGCTGCGTTGGAGTTCGGGTCCTGCAGCTGGAAGGACGGCGAAATAAAGAGAAGAGGCGAAACGCTCTGCTCCACGCCCTGAGTGACCTCAGAGGCGAGCTCAGCCGATACGTGCTGCCGAAGCCTGAAGGAGCCAGCAACGGTACCGACGTAATCATGGAAAGGCAAGCAGCATATGATTTGTTTAGTGCTTCTCTTAGAAAAAGGCAGATTAGAGGGATTGACTTAGATAAGGATCTCCGCTCGCTATTGCATCATGCTGTCTTACGGCTTTTTTATTAACCCCCATAGTGTTCATGAACTTTCCGAATGGAGAAGATATGGGGATAAGTTGGTGGAATTAGTGTTAGATGAGGATAAATCGGGCAAGAAGATGGGAAAGCTTTGGCGGGTAGTTCATAATTAATTGCTAATGTGTCAGGCAGAAAAGAGGGCGGTGGAAGGGATACGGACAGCTCGGGAATAAAATAAGGAGTATGAACCTCGCTTCTCTCTAGTGAACCTAACCCTCCGGTCCTTACAAATTTCCCCGTCCCCATCTCTGCTCCTGAAATGCCTGCACCGCCCATAGATACTAGTGGCATTGAGGTGCTGCCATCAGCTCCCCCTTTACCCCCACCATCGCGTCCCCCTCCTGCCATTCAAAATGTTACCGTAGCACCCTCCTCGCAACATCCTCCGTCTCCCGGGCAGGCGCCTGTCCCTGGGGCAGAATCTGACCTCGTAGATGCCATGGCTAAAGAAAGACGTGAGTTATGGGCTGCTATTGCACAGGAGGGCATGCAGACGGGGCCGCTGAGCTCTTTACTGCAGCACAGAAAACCCTTGCGTTTCCGGTGATGTTTTTGCTGAATGACAACGGGGGATACACTGCGCAGGTCCAGAGCATGGACTGGATACTGTTGACACAGCTGCACACCACTGTGGGGAGCTATGGTATCACCAGTGAGCCTGCCAGGCAAATGCTTGATTTTATCTTTAATGCTCATACTTTATTGCCCTCTGATGTCAGGGGAATGGCCAAATTGATCTTCACGCCGCATCAACGCTTGCTCTTTCAGGCACGCTGGAGAGAGGAAGCGGAGAGAAGCGCCAATTTACCAAGAGCTCAGGGGGATCCTTTAGCAGGGCTTACTGTAGCCGAACTCATGGGACAGGGTAATCATGTACGCTTGGAACAACAGGCGTCACTAGGACCTGACAAATTAAGAGAAGCCACAGTGGTGGCAAGAAGAGCCATAGACAAAGTCAAGACCCCGGATGGAATCCCAATGTATATGGGGATTAAACAAGGCAGAGAGGAGCCTCTTGGCACCTTCGTAGACAAAATAATGGAGGCGTTGTCCAAAGCAGGGGTGGCTGATCATATGCAGGATGCCCTACTTAAACAGTGCATACTCCAGAATAGCAATCCCACAACTAGAAATTTGATTACTTCTATCCCTGGGGATTGGACTGTCCAAGCATTGCTAGAAAAGGCTGCTTCAGTACCAGTTGGAACTCAGGCACTATTGGTTAATGCTTTGCAAGAAATAGGACAGGGGTTACGGGAACAGGCAAGCTCTCAAAATCAGGTTTTAGCCTCTCAAAATCAGGTCTTAGCAGCCCTTGCTCCCCTTCAGGCTACAGCTGGGCGCCCCCATTCTAACACCACCAGAGGGGCACGCATAAGATGCTACCGCTGTGGAAACTTAGGTCACACTCGAAGGGAATGCAGAGCGACAGGAGTCTGGTGTGGCAGGTGCCAATCAAACACCCACAACTCTAACGCATTGAAAAGGAACCAGGGAAACTCCAAGAGCAGCGCGAACAGCGGCCGCGCCGGGACACAAATGGCAGCTGCAGAAATGAAGCCACTCAGCAATTCCAACCTGCCACCTGCGGGAGCCTCGGCCTGGACTTGGCAGCCACAGTAGACACTGATCTCCTAACTTTGAGACCACATAAAATTCCAACTGGAATCCATTGCCCCCTGCGAATACACGGACAAGCTATGGGAGGACTCATTATTGGCCGCTCTTCAGCCTCTATATTAGGCCTCTTTGTGGAACCAGGGATCATCGATGCCGACTGCTGCGGCGAAATCATGATCATCGCTCATACGCCATATACCCCCGTGACAGTGCCAAAAGGTCAAAGGATTGCTCAGTTGATCCCACTCCCACAAATGACCAAAGGACTGGAACCTATGTCCGAGTCCCCAGGACTCCGAAAGGATTTGGTTCAACAGGAGGTCTCGCATTGCTTACCTTAGATCTCAAAACCCGCCCCAAGAAATCCTGCCGCTTGATTCATCAAGGACACAGCATTGTGCTTAAAGGACTTTTGGACACGGGTGCAGATACTAGCGTTATTGACCCAGGTCATTGGCCTGCGTCTTGGCCCACCCAGCCCACAGCAACAACGGTGAGCGGCATCGGCGGAATGACACTTGCGAGCTGCACCCCAGTACTGACTCTTGAAATTGAAGGGAGACAGGCGTCTGCAGCGCTCTCTATAACAACCTTACCACCTGCTGTTCAATGCTTGATTTGCCGCGATGTTCTGGCCCAGCTGGGCCTCGTCCTTACCAACAATCATTCTTTTCAGTGACAGCCATTGCTTGGATTTTCCCGCTACCACTTACATGGACTACTAACGAGCCTGTGGTAGTTAAGCAGTGGCCTTTGAAATGGGAAAGTCTGGAGCAGGCACATCTGTTGGTTGATGAACAATACAGACAGGGACACCTTAGACCCTCCAACAACTGGCGTCCGAACAGGGACTTGAACCCTGGACCCTCAGATTTTTATAGATAATAATATAAGTAATAATGATTTTTAAGTTTTATAGATAATACGAGAAATAGCGATTGTTAAGTTTTTGTAAATAATGATAAGTAGTGATTGTTACTAATGTTATATGAGTGCTTTAAAAGGATTGTCTTAAACTATTTTAAACATTTCTTGTTAATAGTTTGATCATAAAATGTGAGTTGTCTGATTTTTGTGATAAGAATAATTATTAAGGTATTAAGGTATTAAGGTGTTGTTATAGTATTTACAGTCAGTTTTCATATGTTTTATTGTCTCTTTAGGTGATTGATTACAAGATGTTTTTTCAGGATCCTGTGTTTTTGATTTTTTAACTACTCATGTGTTTTCTTTATCCAATCTTTTATGCAGCTGCAATTCATCTTCCTTTAAAAATTCATTATTCAAATTTTGGTTCAAGATTTCAGACTTCAAATTTTCAGATTTCTAAAGAAAGGGTTTCTTGTATTTAGAGAATTTTTATCTTGAAAGAGATTTTGGACAGGTTCAATTATTTGATAGTTTGATACATTTTTAATAATAAGGTTTTTTACTTATAACTGTTATTTCTAGGACTTTTGTTTTATAATGTGTTAAAACATATCCTCCAATTAGAGTTTGAGCTCTGGCCAAGCTCTGGCTCTACGTGGATGGTGTGATTGACCCAAGTGTTTTCTGCATCAAAAAGTATTCAAGTCCTTTTGGCTTGACAATTTGACCATATAGGGCAGCTGAGCCTCAAAGGGAGTTTTAGAGAGACATGATCCGGACATGTTTTATCCAAATCTCTGTTGTTTTAAGGTTTATCAGCTGCTTCAGACTCTGGGATGACAATTTGATAGTGTAGCACTTGGTAACTGTGATTTTATATGTAATATTAATTGTGTATTATCTGATTGATTTTTATTTGTTGTTAGTTTCTTTACTATATGCATTGTTTTGTTCTTGATGTATTTTCATGTTTATTATAAAGATGTTGATATTTCCATTTCTTCATGCAAATTTTAAGAAGCAGAATTGAGAGAGGACCCTCCAGTCCCTGTGGAGGGTGTTGAGTTTGTTTGTGTTTTAGCAGGTGCAAAATCTAGATAGATTTCAGTGAAGAATGATAAACTTATCAATTTCAAGAGAACACTAATCTCTCCACAAGTGAATCAGAGGATGCACAGCAAAAGTGGATTGTGCAAAGATTTGTGTTTCACCCATAGGAGATTGTGGACTTTGGGTTTATTCATAAGTGTGTTTTTAATTATGTTATAGACTTTTTTACTAAGTTTTAATGAGTTTTAGTAATGCCTGTGATTTTTCTGTTCATTTTGCCATTGCTTTTCAATGGCAAAAGAAAAAGAGGAACAATCAATTAGATAATCAAAGGCATAACATTAAGTTTATCATAAATATAGATTGTATTTAGAATTAAGTTTGTTCCTTTCATGTTATACAGAACAATCAAAACCATAAAAAATATGAAGTGGGGTGCACTTCTGTAATATAACCTCATTTTTCACTCCACGAGTTGCTTCAGTGCAAGCTCTCACACAATTGAAAATCCTAGCCTACTGGACAAAAAAGTAAATTAGTATTCCATCTAAAATGTTAAGTGAGCTTGCCACAAATATAGGTAGTATCTGTCATGCAGTTCTGCAAAACAGAGCAACTGCCACGAATTTACTTCTTCTAGCCCAAGGTCATGGTTGTCAAGGATTTGAAGGAATGTGCTGTATGAACTTATCTGATCACTCTACATCCATCCACAAACAAATACGAAAATTGACCGAGCTAACTCAACAGTTAAAGGTAGAGGATAGATTAGGTTTAAAAAGATAGCTAAAAGGATTGGGGATAGGGCCATGGTTAAGAGACATTATCAAATACGGCATAATAGTTCTAAGCATAATTGTGATACTTTTGCTTGTTTTGCCCTGTGTGTTTACTTGCTTACAAGGCCTGATACAACAGCTTTTACAGAAAATGCTGAATGCACACCTTCTTGTATAAAAAGAAAACGGGAGAGATGAAGAGAGCTTGGCAGAAGAATGGTTGTACAGCAGGGGACATGATACTGTAAAATTAATCCAAGTAGGGTGGGCTACGTGACGACTGCAAAGTCCGCATGACCCTAAAGAGCAGATGGTGTGCAGAAAGCAGGATATTGAAACTGCTTGGTATGTAGAAATAGATAAAGAGAAACAAAGAAGTGCTAAGCTGTTCTAACTCCAAGGCCAGCTGGACAGGCAAGTAGCAATCACAAGGATAGTTTTAAGATAGTAGTACAAGTCACATAGCAACCAATCATGAGCTTGGCTTTTGCAATATGTATGAGCTAATTAATGAGTATATATAAACTGTGTAATCCATCAATAAACTGAGACTTGATGATCATGATAGCATGAGTCTTGTCTCCCGCGGCCCCCTCCAACAGAGGCATCCCCTGAGGGTACCCTCCACTTATCAGGAGCGTGCTTTTCTAGTCTCTCTCTTACCCAAAGCTGGGCTCTCCCCCAAAGGCTGGGGTATCCCATGAGGGCTGAGAGAGTAGAAAAGACAAGAATAGGGCAGAAATTTTCCATCAAACTACGGCACCTTTATAGGAATAGGGGAGAATCTAATACTATGCAAGAAGCCCCTGACATCCATGCACCTCGTTGAAATCTAGCTGCGTCGGGCTTCTCCCCTGTAAGTTCCCCTGTGGCTTCTGTGAAGCTCCCTGTACCCTCTGTCCCTTGGACTTCCCAAAGCCCTACCCTATCCTCCCTTGGGGATGGTGTTGGCCACAGCACCCCAAGCGCCCCGCCAGACACTGTTCAGAGCTCTCGAGGGAACTGCAGTGCACCCGGCACTCCTTTCCAAGGTGACGCTGGCCACACAGCTTGGAACCCACTTTCCTGCCTTGACCCTTCTTCTCTGGCCCCAAGTTTCCTGCCAGCCCCACCCCTTCCGCAGAGGCCCCTACAGGAATTGTGTGTCGGAGGCCAGTCCCCTTTGTTGGAAGGTGGGCTTGGACCATCCCCATTCCTTATTCCGGCTCCTCCTCTGGGGGAAGGATCGCCTATGGGGCCTCCCGTCAGGGGACCCTCCTTCTTGGGAGATCACCCTCTTTTATGGAGGGACCTCCTTCGGAGGAAGGTGGAGCTGAAACCCACACCTGGAATCCTCCATTTTGTCTCTCCCTAGGACGGCAGTGCCCAGGTCCTTCCCCTTACCGATAGCCCATAACACTTGTGGCAGTTGCCAAAGTAATAATATTTCTTCTTATGAACTGAATCAATTATGAATTCAATTGGTATTTAATTTTTGGAAGAATCTCCCCAAAGCCCCTGACCCTTCAAAGCCTTTGTGGAAACCGTTCAAGATCATTAGCCTACAAGCTTCCACAGTTGAGATAAATGAAAAAAGAACCAAAAAGAACGATTTAAAACATGTTTTAAGTATAGAAAAAAAAACATGAGGCAAGTGTTTGCCCATCAAAGTCAAAAATTTGTTTCACCTGCAAAAAGAAAGATCACATAGGAAAAAACGGTCCAAAGTTAAAAAAAAAAAAAAAACCAACTACTATAATCTGAATAAAAATTAAAAAAAAAAATTGAATGAATATAAGAACAAAATTATTCAAGAGTGACTGCCCAAGTTCCCCATCCATTTCCTTAATTATACCCTACCAAGTGTTCCTTTTCATTTCAATATTGTTTTAAAGTTTTCACAGTACACTTTGGAAAAAGAGTTCATTAATTTGCCTTTAGACCTTATTTAAACTTCATGATCTTTGTGGATTTTTGTTTAGCCACTTTCCCAAATTTCCAACTAAATTTCTTGACTAAAGAAATTGTTCATTATATTCTTGATACTTTAAAATAATCTGCTTGTTAAATTATATATTATAGAGATAGGATTCACTGTGTCCAGTTAATACCCATGGTTGCATAAAATAAAATGAGCAAGACCACATCTCCATTTGCTGATCACATCCTACAGGAGGAGTGACTTCCAAAATCACTTTGGAACCCCAGAAAGCCAGATCCTCCAGATTCCTCGGTGATTCATGCTTCAAGCCCAGTCTTACTTCAAGATCATTCCGCTGCAATTCCTACTCCCGACCCTGATTCCGTATATAATAACTTTGTACATTTTATATTAAGATTCTTATGTGAAGAAGATCCTTACCCCATGTGTTATGGTCATGAGTAGTTCATTTTTTCCTGATAAGTATTGAATTATTTTCTGTTGCTGTGATAATTTGTCATATGCTAAAATCTGTTATATGATAGATTATGTAGATGATATGTTATATAATAGATTAATTTGTTTTGAACCCCAGAACTCTCCTCTCTTTTGTAAAAAGAAACAGGGAGATATTGTGGTGTGTTTCGCTTTGAATCCATGTTTGCCCCCATTCCCCTCCCTAATCCACTCCCTTTCCCAGTTGCCAATTTTCCCAAGCCCTTCCCTAACCTCCTCCCTTCCAAGTTGTCAATCCTCCCTATCCTTACCCCTTTCTCCAGAGAGTTCTGTGTCTGTCTTGATGCCCTCGACACCCCATTCATTACTTTGTATTATTCCCCCCCCATTTTCCCTGATAGGCTCATAAGCTATTTGTCCCACCTTATATTCCTCCCTTACCACATCCTCATTGCTTCACCTTCCTACACCCCTTCTCTTGAGTTGCTGCATAAAAAATTCTGTTCACCCCTACCCCCACCCCAGTTTTGTCGGGAGCCCAGGAATAAATCCATCTTGTTCTACACCAAGACCCGTGTCATCGCTGTCTGTCCCTGCGCCAGACCTGCGGATAACTGGGAATTGCAGAGCTCGCAGGGGGACGGTCGCGCCCCTGCCGCAGCTGCCCAGCACGCCTGCACAGCGCGCTGCAACACTCCTGGTTAGGTGGAGAAGTCTGAGCTGAGCCCAAAGGTGCAGATGGAACAGCCGTGCACGGGAAGGCTCGGTGGGAAGGATGATCCAGCATCCATAGGCCTGGCAGCCTGAGCTTGCTCCAGGGGAAGGCCTTGGAGCAGATCCTCCTGAGTGCCATCCCACGGCACGTGCAGGGAACCAGGGCGTCTGCTGGAGGGAGGGAAAGCTCTGCAGCAGGACCGGGACAGCTGGGGCCTCTGGAAGGGTGTTGAGGGCTTCTGTTGTGGGAGTTTGGAGGGGCTGGTGGTAGTGGAGTGTTGGAGAAGGAGTTGTCTGGAAGGTGAGAGGTCTAGGTTGGAATTTGAGTCAGTTTGAAGGCAGCATCTGTAGTTTGGCACAACTTTGGTTACAGAGGGCAGAAAGAATATTGGTGATTTTTCCTCTTCATGGTCCTGATCCTCCTGCAAGGAACAAGAGGGGAGAGCTGCACTTTACTGGACAATTAGATATCTCTACCGGGTGAGGATTAGCCCTTTTTCCTTCCTTATTCATTTATTTGGGCTACTTTTGTAACACTGAGTGGACTTTCATTTCTTGCGAGCTTTTATTCCTTAAGATAATTAGGATATTATCATCCCTTCATAGAAAACCACTTGCAAACCAAAGAATGGCACTTGGTTTTGCCCTTTTTTGTGTAGTGTTATGTTCTGGAAAGTGACCCTCAATGGATGAGGTTAAGGCAAATGAGTTGCTGCTTTGAGATGGGAAGCAAAATTCCAAATCTTCATGTCCTCAGGCTATCCCAATTAATTTGGGAAGTTTGCAATGTTTCGGAACGACTTGAGTTGAGCAATGGGAAGTAAAGCTTTCCTGAACTGAGGATTCTTACTTGCCAGATTCTTCTGTGCCTTTGCTGCTAAGGTGTTTTTGTGCTGAAGGCAATAACTTCAATGAGAAAATAATTTCAGCATGGAGTAAGAGCTTCTGACAGAGACCAAGTGTTGCCAGCAGTTGCTCCAGGTGTTCCTGCCAACAGCCCCTGCAGGAAGGAGCACAGCCCCCAGTGCACATGGGTTTGGCTCCCTCTGGCACAGAAGCCCCCAGGGGCACAGGTCTCTGGGGCAGGAGACGGCACCAGCCCTGCCAGGGCTCGGGGGCTGGCAGGTCTGCCTGGGCAGGGACTCTGCCTCACCTGCTGGTGCCAGCGCTCCCCGGGCCCCAGGGCTCAGAGCAGCATTCCTGCCATGGCCCACAGTTCCTTGTGTGTCCCACACCCGTGGGTTTAGGGTGGCCATGGGCCAGGATGGGTCCCAAGGAGCACGTGGCAGCTTCCATGGAAGGTCCCGTGCCCTTCCCAGCACAGCTGAGTTGGCAGCCCTGGGGGCTCCTTCTGCTGCCCTGAGCCCGCAGAGCAGGGCAGCGTTTGCTGATGGTCTGAGCCGTTCCTAAAGATCCTGTCAGGCTGTCTTGGACACTTGGGGTGAGGGATTCCTTCCAACCTGGGCCACTTTGGGTGGGCAGGGGGTGGCCCCAGGGCAGGGTGCAATGTTTCCAAGGGCCCTTTGTGACATGCTGCAGCATGGTCACCATGGCATGGAACAGCGTGTCAAAGGGCCCTTTGTGACACATGGTGACATAGGAGCTGGTGGTGACAGGACCATGCCACAGTGCTCTGTGCACTTGAGAGGACAGGACGGGACAGAGCAGTGCTGTGAGGAGCCCCCGCACAGCGCACTCATTCGTGTCTGACCAAGAGCTTTTCTGAGGTGTTATTCCTGCAGCTGACCTCGAGGCCAGATCACAGGACTTGCTGACCTGTGGCCTTCCCGAGGCTTCTCTTCTGCAGGTGCCCTCCACGGCAGAGCGTGGGACTTGGTGCCTCGGAGGCATCTCCCATCCCTGCCGCCAGTGCCCTCGAGGCCAGAGCACCATCCTTGATAGGAGACTCCTGTCCTTGTGGCAGGAGCCCTCGAGAACAGAGTGCAGGACTTGCTGTCCTGTAGCCTTCCTGAGGTTTCTCTCTTGAAGGTGCCCTCCAGGCACGAAAGCAGGACTTGCTGACTCGGAGCTTTTCCGAGGCATCTGTCCTGCAAGTAGCCACAAATCCAGCCACTGACATGGAGCAGAGACCCCCAAGAGTGCCCAAGCTGGCCTGGGTGGAGGAAGAGGAAGAAGGCCCTGGAGCTGCCCCAGCGCATGAGACTGAAGAGGTGGTGCCATTCAAGCAGCTGCAGGAGGGTGAGTGGCAGAGCTGGGCTGCTGGGCTGCAGCCAGCTTGGCCACATCCCATCCCATCACATCACATCCCATCCCATCGCATCCCATCCCATCCCATCCCATCCCATCCCATCCCATCCCATCCCATCCCATCCCATCCCATCCCATCCCATCCCATCCCATCCCCTGGGGCCATGCCCATGGACAGGACAGAAGAGGGGCCCGGGCAGACACCCCACAGTGGCCGTGCTCCATCCACCTGGGGCATCCCAGGGCTGTCCCTGCCTGGGCAGCGCAGGGCTGGGCTGTGTTCTCCGGCCTCTCCCGTAGCCCCTCAGCCCTGGCTGCGCTCACTCTTTGCCAGATGCAGCCCTGGACCAGACACAAGAGCAGGACCCCGCCCGGGGTCGCTTCCGCAGAACAGCGCAGGTACCTGCAGCCATCCCCACCTGGGCTGGGCCTGCTGGCACCGCTCAGCCGAGTACCACGCTTGGAGAATTTCATGGAACATCCCTGCCTTCCTGCCCTTCTTCTACAGCTGGTTTGCAAATTCATCAAGAGGATTCAGAAGGAAGAGACTACCATGGGCACAGGGCTCAGAGCATATTCACACATCTTCAAAACTAAGACCTGTGCTGCCCTGCTGGATATGCTGGTAGAGGAAGGGTTTTCCAATGCAAAGCAAGTAAGCAGCCTGTGGCCAGGGTTTGAGCCTCCCAGGAATTACTTGGCCACCCAAGCAATGCCTGCTGGTCACTGGAAGCCTTTGAGGCCATGGCAGTGTGGTGGCAAGGGAAGCACTTCTCTGGGGAAGCTGGGCATATTCCTCCCTCTGGCAGCTTTCCAAGTCTCCCCTTGCCTTCTTCAGGTGCCTGCCATGGTGAGGTACATCCACCAGTGGCTCATGGCCAATCAGTTTGCTGAGCACAGGCTGGACAGGACCCTGCTGGATCTCACCAAAGAACAGCCCGCTGACGTAGTAATGACGCTCCTGCGTGTGGCCCCATCCTGTGACAGGTACGGTGCCCACCTGCCCAGAGGGCTCAGGGCTCCCCAGCCCATCAGCCTGCACAGCCTGTGCCAGGTGTCTGACCAACAGAGAGTCCCAGGGCCCTCTGGCTGCTCCCTCTGCCAGCCCTGGCACATCAGCCCCCGAGCCTGCTGCCATGCTCCCTCACTGCCCCTCAGGGCCTGTCCCCACAGGGCTGGGCTGCCTGAGTGCTGCTGGTGAGGGGCAGTGGGCAGAGGCAGCGCTGGCAGCCAGCTCAGGTCCCCACTGCTGCCCAGGCCACAATGCTGTGTCCTAGACCCCCCCTGAGACAGAGCTCTGACCCCACAGAGCTGCTTTGACCATGTGGAAGAGCATCATGTGCTCGTCCAGGACTGCGGAGCCGGTGCAGCTGATACTCCTCGATGTGCTGGGGAGCTGGCCAGAGTACAGCACACGCACCTCTGATGGGGACAAAACGGGTGTCTTTGTCCTGGCTGTGAGTTTCTGCAACTGGCCTTTGCTGGCCCCAAGGCCACCTCTCCATCCTCTCTCCCCCACTGCATCTCCCTGCCTCAGGTGCTGGGCTGAAACCTGGCCTCGGGGCAGCTTCAGGGCCACCAGGCCTGGTGCTGCCCCTGCATCTCTCCGGGCCTCTCCCTCCCGTGCTTGGGCCCTGTCTCACGGACACCTCGGCACTGAGCACTGTCACGAGGGGCTTTGTCCTTTGCAGGCAACTGTGGTGATGTGGAAGATCCTCCAGGAGCCCTGTGTCCCACATATTGTGACCGCGTATTTCCCCCGCCTATTTGTCCATCTGCTCTTCCAAGTGCTCTTCAGCACTCTGGATAATCCAGAGGAGGTTGATACCTTCTGGAAGGGATGTCAGCAGCAATACGGCCTTGCCACCAGTCCCAACAGGTGCTCCATCCCAGTTCTCCTGTCCTTGCCATATCCCTGGGCAGGAGCCAATGCTTCCAGCGTGACCTGGGCTTTGCTCTGCACACAGGTTTGCAGTGCAGACCCTGAAGTCCCTGCTCTGCCAAATGCAGTATGAGGATGTTGTGGTGGCAATGGAACGCAAGTGTGGCTGGGACACGCTGCTGTGTGCTGACACCCACCATTATGCTGTGGGTCTGCTGGCCAAGTGAGACCCCCTTCACCCTGCTGCCTCTGACATTTGTGCTCTGTGCCTAGGGTGCCCCACACAGTCCCCGTGGTCATGGGCCAGAAGGCCTTGTCACCGAGGGACAGCCAAACAGACTGGAAAAGGCTGGGAGAGGAGGGTGCCCACAAGGAGCCGCCTCCCAAATAGCCCAGGGGCCCTTGCAGGATGCTGGGGAAAGACCAGACCTCTGTGAGTCACTCCTGGGAGAGGTTTGTCCCCCTGGCCCACAGTCTTGGTTACTTTGTCTCCTGGCAGGGAGATGTCCTGTGTCTCCATCCCCTTGTGCTCTCGGATCGCTCGCTACCTGCTCCAGCTGCTCAGCACACAGGAGCCACGCTGGGAGCTGCCCTCCCTGGCGTTCCTTGTGGAGGTGAGCCTGATGGCCAGCGCTGCCTCGCTCAGCTGCCTCCCAGCTCTCTGCCCTCTCGTAGCCACAGCTGCCTGGGATGGAGCCCGTGCCCTGTGCTGCTGCCTGGGCCCAGCCTTGTGCGGTTCTGGGCTCCTGCTGGCTGGTCCCCTGTCACTGCCCTGTGTCTTTCAGGTTCTCGAGTGCCTGGACTTGAGTAAACGCCGTGCTAACAGGGTCCTGCAAATCTTGTCAAGGCACCTGAGGAGCGAGTGCAAGGAGAGGTGTCACCTGGCGCTCAGGGCCCTTCTCGAGCTCATCAACGATCCCTCAATGGTGAGAAGGGGACAGGGGCAGAGGCTGCGCTCGGGAATGCAGTCGCTTGGGCTTGGCTGGGCTTTGGGTGCTGGGCCAGCCGCTCCCAGCTCTCCTGCCTCCCACTTCAGCTGCCCAAGTGCTTCGGAACAGCCCTTTGGTCTCTAGGCCCTGCGGCAGCAGGATGGCATTTCACAAACTTGTGTTCCTCACAGAGAGAAAAAATGTGGAGCCTGACTGAAAGTCTTGTGGAGCTCCTGTGGGATGCGGATGAAGAGATAGTTAGAATGACAGTCATGCTCCTCAACTTTATCATCTTGGACAAGGACATGCTGATACCCAGCCCCATCCCACTGCAGCTGGTTGAGGCGCTCCTGCCATTCCTTGACCACGTAAGGCTCACTGCCCCCAGCCACGGACACTGGCTGCTGCCCAGATACTTTGTGCCCTGTGGCTTTGCAGGCCTGCAACAAGCTGAGCCCCATGCAGCCGATGCTGATATCTTTTTTTTTCCCTTCATACAGGACAATAGACAGGTGCAGCTGCTCTCCATACTGCTCTTCCGAACATTGGTGACTTTTCCAGAGGAAAATGAAAAAGAGGCTATGAAGACACATGTGCGCCAGAGCCTGCTGCCACTCTTCTTCCACTGCCATGATGAGAACCAGCGAGTGGCAGAGGTGAGGACTCGTGGGCTGCTGCTGCTCCCCTGGCAGGGGGCTGGGCTGCCTCCTGCCCTGGCGCCTGGCGGGCTGCAGCCTCCTCCAGGCTTTGGCACAGGGACACAGCTCTTGTGCCCTAGGCTCTGGGGCCATCTCTGTGTCTCTGCTGCTCTCCAGGCTTCTCAGGAAACGCTCCTTCGTGCGGCCGAGCTCTTGGAGAGGAGGGATCTTGAAAACCTGGTGAAGAGAAAGAAGCTGTGGAAGTTGGCGGAGTGGCTGGTAAGGAGGGCCGGGAAGCCGCAGCCCCAGCCCGGAGCAGCCCCTGAGCGCGGTGCTCGGTGTGCGGGCTGGCAGCTGTGCCCCTGCCCGCTGCTGCAGCCCGAGGCCCGCGGGCTCTGCTCCAGGCTCCTGCGGGCCCAGCCGGGTGCCGATGGAGCCGCGGCCCGGCGGGGCTGCGGGGCGGCCCCGCGGCTCCCCGGGCAGCAGCCGGCCCTCTGCCCCTGCAGAGCCCGGCGCCGGCGGCTGCTGGCCGCGCCTCAGGGCTGTGCGGGCAGGGGAGGCCGGGGCTGGCGCGGGGAGCGCCCGGCCCAGGGGCTGAGCCCGCGCCAACCCTTCCCTGCTGCCGCTCTCTGCAGCTGGCAGAGGACAGCAGCAGCGCGGCCGAGCACCTGCGCCGGGCCCTGCCCTACCTGCAGAGCCCACAGGAGCCCCTGCGAGAGGCGGCCGTCAGGTTCCTGGGTGAGCCGCGAGCCCGGGCTCCCTCCCCGCCCCGCCGCAGCTCGGCCCCAGCCCCGCCTGCTGCCCCGGCAGCGCCACCCGGGCCCGGCGCCTCTGGCAGCCGTGCCCTGGGGCGGCAGCGAGCGGCGAGGGCCCGGGCTGAGCCCTGCCGGGCCAGGAGGCCGTGTGGCCCCAGGGCTGGCAGCGCCGCTGGCAGGAGCTGTGCCGCTGGGCTGACAGGCTCTGTGTTCCCAGGGACGGCCGGGCGGCACCTCAGGGGGAGGAAGGAAGAGCTCCAGCTCATCTCTGAGGGTGAGTGAGGGCAACAGGCTGCCAGCGGGGGGTTTGTGGCGAGCACCTTCGGGCTGATCCGGCTGGTCCCTGCTCCCTGCTGGCCATGGCCAGAGCCGGCTGGGATGGCCCTGGCACGGGGGTCTACTCGGGTCCCAGATGCGGGAACTGACCCTGGCTCTGTCCTTCTCTCTTTCAGCCCTTGAAGGCATGGCAAATGACATCAGCGTCCCCGTCGGAAGCCTGGCAATTCAAACACTGTACGTCCTCCAGGAAGCAGAGAGAGCTCCTTCTTCCATCTTCGGCAGCCTGCATGATCGGCTCCGCAGGGCATGGAGGAGACGGCCTCGTCTGTCGGGGCTCGGCTGGCTGTGCTGCTGGAGCTCTGCAGAGAGCTGATCCCAGGGGCTCTGTCTGCTAGGGCCACCCGAGCCAACAGGAATGTTTCATTTCCTCAAGATTGTTCTTTCCTTCTTTTTGTTTTTCTTTAGCGTATAAATATAGGATGTGTTGCAATAGACAGACTCCCAGGATCTTTCTTTTGCTGCCCAGGCTCTGCAGGGCGTAGGGGAAGAGGGAGAAAAGGGTTCCTGGGCTCAGCAAGCTGCCCAGGCATGCAGGGTTGCAGGGAAAATGGCCACAAGCCCCTTGGCCTTTGGTGGTTCTGCCGAAGCCTTTGTGCTGCCCACAGAGCAGATGGGCAGGGGCTGGAGCTGTGGGGATCTCTGTGAGAGCGGTGCCTGGAGATGGCCACAAGCCCTGTCCCAGGCAGGAAGTGCCATCCGTGTCCTCCTGCCCGTGTGTTGCTGGCTGGATTGCTGAGGACTCCCCGGTGCCTCTTGGTGGGGCTCCTCTGGAGCTCCTGTGGGGCTGCGGCGCTGCTGCCGGGCAGGTTGGCCAGGCTGCAAGGAGAGAAACCAGAAAGCCCCGTCAGCTGAAGGCTCCTGTCCCCTTGTCCCAGCCACCCGCGGTGCCCAGGCCATGCTGGCCGTGCCAGAGCTGTGCCCAGAGCTGCCCATCACTGCTGCCTTTGGGAGCAGAGCAGGAGGGCAGGACATGTGCCCAGCCTGCAGCCAGCCACGGCACCTCCAGCCCTCAGCAGCTGCCCAGAGCAGGACGCTCCTGTGCTCGCTGCCATCTCCCCAAAGCTCTGATCCCACCACACCAGCAGACAGGACCCACCTCACGCCATTCCCCGCTGGAAGAAAAGCTGGTCCCAAATGATGTCCTCAGCCTTCTCCAAGGGCACGGCCCATCCACGCCGCAGCTGCTCCCAAGCACTTCCTGATCCAGATTGGGCCCCACCTGGAACGCTTCCTCTAGAAAAACACACAACAAATTATTGAAAATACATTACAGAAAAAAGGGGAACAAGAAAAAAGGCCAAAGATCTTATCTCTGTCAGGGCCTTAAGGAAGGCCCAGCCATGTTGGAACTCAAAATGCCTCTCAGACATTTTTAGAGGTTCCAGGCCTTGGTCAGAAGCATTTTACACCCTGGCAGGCAGCTGGAAACAGCTGTGATTTTGAGTTTGAGCCATGGAATGAGTTACCCACTTTGGAGGTGGAACAAAGGGTTAGATAGTATAGTAAAAGTAGTTACAAAGTAGAGGGAAAAATTTTTTGGTATTGTACAGGGGAGGGTTTTAGCACCTGTGCAGGGGGGTTTTCACTTTGTACATGGGGGTCAGAAGTTCTAAGATGGAGGAAAGTGGGCTGATCCTGTTCTTCCTCCTTCTTCTTCCTTGCCTCCATGTTCTTGGTGATGCTGGCACTTATGGATGGGTTTAGAGTAGAAAAGCACTTTGTAATATAGGTAGTAGGTATTGGGGGAAAACTGTAAACATGTAATACGTAATATATCATATAAAAGATAGCAGCAGCCCTGGGCGGGGGGAGAGAAGAAGAAGACAGCAGACAGAGAGGATGTCGGGGTGTGTGTGTGTCTCTGCCTGGGCCGCTGACCAAACAGCTGCAGCCCGAGAAGAAAATCTTTTAGATAACTAGCAATAAACTGCCTTGAGACCGAACAACAAGAGGCTGTGGAGTTTTTCTTCAGAAGCATGGGTTGGAGGAGAGACTTTACCACCACATGAGACCTCAGACCAAGCCCGGGGTTCTCACACAACCCCTGGCATTTCACCTGATTAATAACAAAATGAGCTCTCTAGTGAGGCAGACAGCTGGTTAGCCAGTCCCGCCACCCAGGCAAAATGTGCATTTATCATCAAAAGCAGCCTCTGAAGTTCCTCAGTGCATCCCTAGCCCGTGTCTGAGCACATCACAGCTGGGTGGCAAAGAGGGATTCCTACATTATTCCTCTGGAATTTGGCCTAGAGACACTGAACTGCTCCCCCAGAGCCACAGCAGGGCTCAGGCATCCCAGGGGTGTTTGTCCCCTCTGTGGTTGGGCTCAGCTCTTTCCTCCCCATCACCTCAGGGCAGCAGAAGGTGCCTTTAACCATGCTGGGAAGAAGCCAAATTGCCAAACCCAGGAATTACCAAAAGAGCACCAAACACATCACGTATAAAGGCTGACTCCAGAGTGGTTTGGGACCCATCCTGGCTGAGGCATCAGCTGAGCCTCACCGGAGCATCCACTGCCACACCAGGTGATGCTCTGCAGCTCCTGTGGGCTCAGCTTGGTGCTGTCCCCTCTTATGACCTGATTTTCAGAGACCAAACCCATCCCGGTCAGTCCCCTCACACACCCCCTTAAAGCAGCCAGGTGGGATAAGCAGAAATCAATTTTATTAAAAACAGCAGGGCTGCAAACTCTCCCCTCCAAGCAGCAAAACTCCTGCCTCAGCAGGGACAGCAGGAACATCCTCTCCAAACCACTCCAGATCCTCACTGCAACACAGCTCCCACAGAAACTGAGTTTAGGCTGAAAAAGCCCTCTATGATGGAGTCCAGCACTGCCAAATCTGCCACTAAACCACTTCCCCAAGTGCCACATCTTTAAACCCATCCTGAACTCCCCACAGGGCAGCTACCGCACCAAAATTAGCTTTGTAGGATTACAGTATTCCCTTAAAAAAAAAAAAAACTACAAAACACAGCGTGCCCATCTCAGCACGTCCTAGGACAGCTTCTGCAGGGCAGTTGAAATTTGGAAACATCAGCCTGAGCGGAAAACAGTTTGATTAGTTCATAGCCTGGGAAGCCAAGAGGAAATCTCCCAGCATTGTTCCACCCTGGGAAGAGCATCAGGACGTGTTGTTATTTACTCGGGGCTGGTTTCAGCACAGGGCTGGGGATTCCCATCCCAGGATCAAGGACATCCTCACAGCAAAGTGTTCCCTTTGCTCCCCAAAGAGGGACTCCAAATTTGGGAGCTCCAGGATGGAGCCATAGCATCCACACGTGGTTGTGTCCTGCTGGGTGAAGGGGACAAACAGCTTAGAAAAAAAACCAAACACTGCCCTGGAAGGTAACTCCAGTGGAAAAACGGGGAGAGGGATTTGCTCTCACAGCACAGGAACACAGTTTGTGTGGGCACTGGAGGTTATTTATCCTTGAAGGTTTCAACCAAGTTAAAGACAGAAAGCACTCACTCCACGCGAACAATTCTCCAAATATTCCACATAGGAAAAACAAGGAGCAGAAATAGTAATTGTTTTCTCTTTCATTTCTCTCAGTGCACCTCTATGAAAAATCCTGAGAGGGAGAGAAATGTGATTGCCACACACAGGTTCTGGAGTCCCACCTCTTCTCCCACCATGGGGGTTTGTTTGTGTCGGGCTGGCTGCCCCAGCCCAGCCCCAGCCCGGGGCACGGTGGGTGCTGGGGGCTGTTGGCAGGGCCAGGAGCCCACTCCCATTTTGTACCCACCCCAGCCCATGCCCTCAGCCCTGCCAAAAGCAGCCTGGCAGCCGACTGAAGGATCAGCTGCATCCACCCCAGCAAAGAGGGAACCTTGGGCTCCTGGCCAGGCTGAGCAATGCCCAAATCTGGGAGCATCCCCCTGTGTATGGACATATCTGCAAAATCCCTGTGGAACCTGGCTCTAAAGGAGATGTAAGAATCAAAGTCCAACATCTTCAGCCTGCCAGAGACCAGGTGGAGAAAGAGGTTGTCACCCTTGATGTCATCCTCGCTGCCCCCAGCAGCAGCAGGGCCCGACCCTGCTCAGCTTCCGAGATCAGACGAGACCGGGCGCTCTCAGGGAGGTGTGCCATAGGCACCTGGCAGCCCCTCAGCAGCGCCCTTCAACCCACCACACCACCCTCTGGGCACAAGCACAGAACCCCACGGGGGCTCGACAAGCCCAACCAGGCCACCCCTGCCCACAAGGGGATCTAGAGACAGACCCGAGCCCACAACACACAGACTAGGCACAAAAAGCACACAAGGCACACCTACCCCCTCCGTCCTGCTCCTCGCCATGACTGCTCAAGGAAAACCAAGCACCGCTGGCCTGTGACAAAAGTAGCCTGCAGCACAGCTGAGTAAGCCAACCTGTCAGCCCTGATTTTACCTTCTGTTATAAAACCTGGTAAAGTGGTGTCACTCTGAATGTGCAGGATGTAGTACGGATGAATCCGGGCTTGAATTGTGCACCACAATGCCCTCAGCAACTGAAACAAATGGCATTGTTGACTTCTTTCAGCAGTGGGTTATCCAGCCTCTTGTCTGTAACATAAGCAGAGTCAGTGACCAAATTCAAAGGCACCTCTGAAATGCCATAGCAATGGCTTTCAACTCAACCAATTGGGCTGCGCCGGACACGTGGCCTTCCAGCACTTGCCATCCTGACTCATCCTTCCAGGTCACAATGGCCTTTTCTGTTTTTCCAGAGCCGTCAGTGAAGACGGTGGGTCCCCGCACTGGTACTCGACTGTTTTTTGGTCGTAACTACAGACTGGTCATCTTTGCCAGTTGCAGCAATTTGTGACTGGGCAGATTATAAACAATTTGCCCTAGAAAATTTTGCAGCACGTTTTTCAAAGGGGCACTTAATAAAACACCATTCAAAGGTGTCCTGCCCCTCTGGAAGAATGATCCTTGCGGGATCAGCCGCCATCAATTGCAAACACCAATAATGGAATTTGATTATCAAATTAATCAGCAAAGACACTATCTTTTTGAGCTGATGGGTAAAAAGACCCACTCTAAGATGTGCAAAGGATAAGGCCATTTGTCATTCCATTGGCCAATAACACCTGTGGGATGACTGTCTGGATAGATAATAAAAACAGTGATATCAATGGAAAGGTCTACTCAGTAAACCTGGTGAGTAGACAGAGACTGTTGAACCTCCTCCAGCGCTTGTCGTACTTCAGGAGTCAATTTATGAGGTGAACTCAGATCCGGGTCCCCCTTTAAAAGGTAGAACAGCAAGGACATCTGCGCTGTGGTCAGTCCCAGATAGGGATGTAACCAATTGATGACCCCAAGCAATCTCTAGGCATGAATGAGGGTCACAATACCTTTTGGAAATTGCACCTCCTGATGTTGAATGGTTTGCTCAAGAATCTTGACCCCCAAATACTTCCAAGGAGGTTGGCTCTGAACCTTCTCCGGAGCTACTTGTAGTCCATAAGAATGCAGGGCGGAGGACAACTGAGACTGAACCCTCAGCAGTTCCTCCTGAGTGGGTGCCGCCACCAGAATGTCATCCATGTAATGATAAAAATATACGTCAGGGAACTGCTCACAGACTCCGGGCAAGGCCTGGGCCACACACTACTGACAAATGGTCGGACTGTTCCTGCAGCCCAATGGCAAAACCTTCCATTGATATCTCGGCACAGACTCAGCACTGTTGATGGGAGGCATGGTGAAAGCAAATTTTGCTCTGTCATCAGGATGCAAAGGGATCATAAAAAACAGTCCTTTAAATCAACAATCAAGATTTCCCAACCTGTGGGGAGCATGGTAGGCAAGGGCATCCCAGGCTGCAATGCCCCCATACTTTCCATAACCGTATTAACTTTTCAGAAATCCTGTAACAACCTCCATTTCCCCGACTTTTTCTTGTTTACAAAAACAGGAGAGCTCCAGGGACTGGTAGAAGGTTCAATGTGTCCCTGACGAAGCTGATCCCACCCCAAAGAGTGATGGGAGCTGCAGTAACATAGGGCCAAACCTTAGCTGTCTGCCCTTCCAGATTATTGATCAAAACAGCCTGCTGGCGCAAAAATGTCTGCGCTGTAGTCCCCAATCCTTCAATGGCCACTCCCACAGAGTCCAGAGGCCACTGAGGAGGCCACACAGAGGTGGAGACAACTGTCAGGTTGGCTCTAGTGTCGATCAAACCTTGCAGCTGGATCCAAGGCAGGCTGGCACCTGGTAAAATCATGGAGCACATCATCTGCAGATGGTTGGCAGAAATGATCGTGGACCAGAGGACTTGCAGCCGTCCTGTGCATCCGAAACCACCATCTCCATGCGTCCATTGGCCTGCCCTGGGAACACACAAGTAGAAAAGCACAAGTTGAGCAATGCCGGTCCCTGCCAGAATAATGACAGAGGGGGTGATGTAGAAACCGTGGCAAAAATCTGGCCCATAAAATCGGAATCAATGATACCCAGGTGCACAAAGATTCCCAGAAGGGTAGCACTAGATCGTCCTACCAAAAATGCACTCAATCCATGGCCTAAAGGCCCAAATGCATTCAGAAGAACCCTGTGCACCTGACTAGAATCTAAGATGACTGCTGCTGCGGTGTGTACATCCACCCCGGCAGAGCCACGGGTGCTTGCGCTGAGTTGACTGAGACACCCTGCGCTGGTGCTGTGCTCTGGGGGATCACTTGTTTCAGCGTGCAGTTCCCCTGTGCGCTCTTTCCATTTCCTGAGCCTGACAAATGCTTACCATTGGCATGGTAAGTAGACTTGCAGTCTTTAGCAAGATGACCTGGCCTCTCACACCTGGAGCACAGGAAATTAGAGTCTGGCCCTTTCCGGACTTTCATCCCCTGCACCTGCTTGCCCTTCTTCTTCCCCTTTTTGCGATGGCCAGCCCCTGAGGACGGTAGGCCTGCTTTCAAGGATGCTGCCAGAACAGACATTTTATGGTCCACTGTAGCAACCTTGGAACAAGCTTTGACCATGTCTGTGAACGATGGATCGCCTGGCAACACATTTATAATTTTCCTACAATCTTCATTTGCATTGTCCCTTGCCAAAGTTTTGCACAAAACCTGCCTCAAATTCTCATCCTTGATTTGCTTTTCTAAAGCAGCTGCAAGCCTTTAAACAAATGGCAAGAACAATTCTTTGGCTCCCTGTGTTCTCTTTACATACCGTTGCCTGGGAGCGGCTGTCTCCATGGTTTTCATCAATGCCGCAAAGCCCACCTTCTGGGCCTGCTCAAGTACGATGGGGTGCCAAGTAGCCTGAAGATCAGGATTGGCAAAGGCATTCTGTCCCATGAGCACACCCACCCCCACACAGCATCTAGGGTCTGTCAAAGGTAGTGTGCATTTTCAGCTGCAGCCCTGTCGGCCATCCTCCTCCAGTTGTTCATAAAAACATCAAGCTGCACAGGTTGGAACAACACAGAGGCCAGATGTTTGATATCCTAGGGATCAAGCAGGTCAGTGTTTATCACTCTGAGGACCTGCATCAGTGGAGCAGAACCCAGCACATATTTTGCCACTTTGTCCTGCAAATCCTGCACAACCTTCCCAGGTAAAACATCGTACTTGTCCTGTTGTCCCAAATTTGGGACAGCTCTTTGCACAGGAAAGACTTGAAGCTTACATTGCACTGAAGCATCGTCACACCCATCCTCTCGTGCTCCCTCTGGAGAGCGCAGAGGAATCAACTGACTGCTAGGTATGGTCTCTGTCTCCTTGAGCAGTGGGTTCAGAACCGCACCACCAGGTTTTCCCACCTGCTCTAAAAAATCCCAGTCACAAGCCTCCAAAGCCCCTTCCTGACTGCATCCCAAAAGCGATGGGGATTTATCGGTGGCACAAACACCTTACAGGCAGGGAGCATCTACAGATCTCTCTGGGATGCCCGCTGCCCCCGTTGGTGTCGGCGTTCCGACACACGGTCACGGCCCTGTGGCAGAACTGAGCCGATCAAAGCATCGCTGTCACTACCTGCCTCCTGTGACAGGGGCGTAGCACAGCCTGCAATCCACGGGCGAGGGTGGGTTGGTGGGAGACACCGAGGCTGGGGAAGCGGCTACCGACCTCGAAACAGACGAACCAGCCATGGCCCCCGAGCCAACAGCCCCCGGCATGGAGGGGCCAGCACCGGTGATGGGGCGGGGACTGGAGCCGTGACTGTTGGCTCGGCAGATCCTTCCATCGCAGGCGGCGACATGAAGGGATCAGCTGGAGCTTGTGACACCGTGGATGTGACAGGCACAGAAGCTGCAGTCATCGGAGACAGAAACGGCGCTGGCTGCCGGCACGCAGCAGGCATCACGAGCACCGGAGCCACAGCGGGCGGGGCAGGAGGCAGGAGTGTCGCTGCTGCTGAAGCAGCAGGCACGGCCAGAGGCAGAGGTGCAGCTGCTGAGACAACAGAGGGTGGGAGCCAGAGGTGCCGCTGGAGACGCCGAAGCACGTGACATCACACTGACATCTTTGTTTTGTCACATTGACCTTGTGAGGTCACACAGCTGTCTATGATGTCACATGGACATCTTTGTGATGTCACAAAGCGCTCTGTGATGTCACACAGCATTCTGTGACATCACACTGAATTCTCTGTGATGTCACAGAGTTCTATCTGATCTCACACAGACATCTCTGTGATGTCACTCCGACACCTCTGTGATGTAACACTGAGAATGCTGTGATGTCGCACCGACCCTGTGAGGTCCCAAAGCTTTTTGTGATGTCACAAATACACCTCTGTGATGTCACAGTGACATCACTGTGAGGTCACACAGCTTTTTGAAATGCCACAGTGACATCTCTGTGACGTCACACATCTCTCTGTGATATCACATAGGCATCTCTGGGATGTCACACAGCTCTCTGGGATGTCACACTGAAAATTCTGTGACAGCATTCAGCTTCTTGTGATGTCACATTTACATCTCTGTGATGTCACACATCTCTCTGAGATGTCACAAAGACATCCCTGTGATGTTGCACTAATATCTGTGATGTCACACTATTCTCTTTGATGTCATACTGACTTCTTCGTGATTTCACACATCCTCCTCTGATGTCACAATGACATTTCTATGATGCCACACTGACACATCATTGACGTCACACAGCTCACAGTAATATCACATGGACATCTCTGTGATGTCACACAGCTCTTCGTGATGTCACACTGACATTTCTGTGAGGTCACAGTGCTTTTAGTGATGTCACACAAATATCTCTGTGGCGTCACACTGATATCTCTGTGATGTCACACTGACCTTATGAGATCACACAGCTGTCTATGATGTTACATGGACAACTTTGTGATGTCACACATCCTCCTCTGATGTCACAATGACATGTGTATGATGTCACACTAACACCTCTGTGACAAGACACAGCTCTCTGTGATGTCACAGCGACATCTCTGTGATGTCACACAGCTCTCTACGAGGTCACACTGACTTTTGTGTGATGTCACAAAGCTCTATCTGATCTCACAAGGACATCTCTATGATGTCACAATGACACCTCTGTGATGTCACACTTAGAAGGCTGTGATGTCACACAGGCCCAGTGAGATCACAAAGATTTATGTGATGTCACAAAGACATCTATGTGATGCCACAAATACACCTCTGTGATGCCACAGTGACCCTGTGAGGTCACACAGCTTTTTCAGATGCCAAACTAACACCTCTGTGACGTCACACAGCTCTCTGAGATGTCACATGGACATCCCTGTGATGTTGCACTAATATCTCTGATGTCACACAGCTCTCTGTAGAGCCACACGGATGTCTCTGTGACATCACAAACCTCTTGTGATGTCACACTCACATCTTTGTAATTTCACACAACTTCCTGTGATATCACAGAGATATCTCTGTGATGTTACAATGACATCTCTATGTTGACACATTGACTCCTCTGTGATGTCACACTTAGATGGCTGAGATGTCGCACGGACCCTCTGAGGTCACAAACCTTTTTGTGATGTCAAAAAGACATGTATGTGATGTCACTCTAATATCTCTGTGATGTCATAGTGACCCTGTGAGGTCACATAGCTTTTTGTGATGCCACAGGGACATCTCTTTGATATCACACTGACATCTCTGTGATGTCACATTGACATTGTGAGGACAAACAGCTCTCTGTGATGTCACACGGACATCTTTGTGATGTCACACCACCTCCTCTGAAATCACAATGACATCTCTGTGATGTCACAGTGACCCTGTGAGGTCACATATTTTTTGAGATGCCACACTGACATCTCTGTGACGTCACAGAGCTCTCTGAGATGTCACATGGACATCCCTGTGATGTTGCACCAATATGTGTGATGTCACACAGCTCTCTGTGATGCCACACTGACACATCTGTGACATCACACAGCTCACAGTGATATCACATGTACATCTCTGTGATGTCACACAGCTTATTGTGATGTCGCACTGACATTTCTGGGAGGTCACAGAACTTCCTGTGATGTCACAGAGATATCTCTGTGATGTCACACTGACATCTCTGTGATGTCACATTGACCTTGTGAGGACACACAGCTGTCTATGATGTCACCCAGACATCTTTGTGATGTCACACAACCTCCTCTGTCATCCCAATGACATCTCTATGATGTCACACTGACACCTCTGTGACGTCACACTCAGATGGCTGTGATGTCGCACAGACCCTGTGGGGTCACAAATCTTTTTGTGATGTCACAAAGACATCTATGTGATGTCACTCTGACATCTCTGTGACGTCACAGTGACCCTGTGAGGTCACACATCTTTTTCAGATGCCACACTGACATCTCTGTGACGTCACACAGCTCTCTGAGATGTCACATGGACATCCCTGTGATGTTGCACCAATATCTGTGATGTCACACAGCTCTCTGTGATATCACACTGACTTCTCTGTGATGTCACACTGACAGCTCCATAATGTCATACAGCTCTCTGTGATATCACATGGACATCCCTGTGATGTTACACTGCTCTCTCAGATGTCACACTGACTTCTCTGTGACGTCACAAAACCTCCTCCTCTGATGTCACAATGACATATCTATGATGTCACACTGACGCCTCCAAACTGTCACACAGCTCTCTGTGATATCACACTGACTTCTCTGTGAGGTCACACTGACAGCTCCATAATGTCATACAGCTCTCTGTGATATCACATGGACATCCCTGTGATGTTACACTGCTCTCTCAGATGTCACACTGACTTCTCTGTGACGTCACAAAACCTCCTCCTCTGATGTCACAATGACATCTCTATGATGTCACACTGACGCCTCCAAACTCTCACACAGCTCTCTGTGATATCACCCTGACTTCTCTGTGAGGTCACACTGACACCTCCAGAACGTCACACAGCTCTCTGTGATATCACATGGACATCCCTGTGATGTTACACAGCTCTCTCAGATGTCACACTGACTTCTCTGTGAAGTTGTGGTGGTGTGTTTTCGGTTCCTATTTGGTTATATTTGTTATATTTGCTCAGTTATATTTGTTATTGGTACGTTTTGTAATGTTATTTGGTTCATCCCGGTTCCCCCCCACATTGTAATGGTTCTTTCCCTAGTTTTCCTGCCTTGTCCTCCCTTCCCGCCTTTCCAGTATCTGTCCATCACCCTGGAAGGGGCAAGGTCTTTTCCCTTTACCCCTCCCAGGTGCCTTGTCTATCACTTGGTGTTCCTTGCCCCCCATCTAGAAGCTTCTCCTCAGGGCACAGAGTGATTGAACGAGGACCTGGGACCCCTCCCCTACCTTTCCCCTATTGGTGGTCCCCCTCTCCTGGCACACCCCTAGCCCCTCCCTGCTAGCCCCTGATTGGAGGTTGTTTTCCCTTCCCCTGCCCTATAAAATCCCATGCCAAGTTCAGTTCTGTGCCAGCTCCGGCTAGCACTACCTTCCGTGTTGTCATGTTGTGGATTTGCTTTGGTTTGCTGTTCTGCCCCGTTGGGCTAAGAAATACCAGAGCTTGCTCCCTGAGATGGACCTTCTGTGTCTTTTTCCTGGACTCCTGCAACTGTCCGCGCTCGTGGAACCCACGAAGGCCCTGGCCAAAGCTGCCTTGCAGTCCAGCGGCCAGAGCCTTAGCCTGCCCGCCTCGTGTTCTGCTGCGGCTAGCTAGGGCTGCCTAGGGAAGATCGGTCAGAGTCTTCCGGAGCGAGGCAGCGGCATGAAGTCACACAACCTCCTCCTCTGATGTCACAATGACAACTCTATGATGTCACACTGACGCCTCCATAACGTCACACAGCTCCCTGTGATATCACAGGGACGTCTCTGGGATGTCACACAGCTCTCTGTGATGTCACACTGTAATCTCTGTGACAGCACTCAGCTTCTTGGAATGTCACACTTACGTCTTTTTGATGTCAGCATGACACCTCTGTGATATCACACAATTTCCTGTGATTTCACAGAGATATCTCTGTGACGTCACACTGACATCTCTGTTTTGTCTCATTGACCTTGTGAGGTCACACAGCTGTCTATGATGTCACTCGGACATCTCTGTGATGTCACACATCCTCCTCTGACGTCACAATGACATCTCTATGATGCCACACTGACACATCTGTGACATCACACAGATCACAGTGATATCATATGGACATCTCTGTGATGTCACACAGCTTATCGTGATGTCGCACTGACATTTCTGTGAGGTCACAGGGCTTTTAGTGATGTCACACAGACATCTTTGTGATGTCACTGAACTTCCTGTGATGTCAAAGAGATATCTCTGTGATGTCACACTGACATCTCTGTGATGTCCCATTGACCTTGTGAGGTCACACAGCTGTCTGTGATGTCACTCAGACATCTCTGTGATGTCACTCGGACACCTCTGTGACGTCACAGTTACCCTTTGAGGTCACACAGCTCTTTCTGATATGACAGAGACATCTCTGTGACGTCACACTGACGTCTCTGTTTTGTCTCATTGACCTTGTGAGGTCACACAGCTGTCTATGATGTCACTCGGACATCTCTGTGATGTCAGACATCCTTCTCTGACATCACAATGACATCTCTATGATGTCACACAGAGCTCACTGTGACATCACACTTATATGGCTGTGATGTAGCAGAGACCCTGTGGGGTCACAAAGCTTTTGGTGATGTCACAAAGACATCTCTGTGATGTCACACAGCTCTATGTGATGCCATACTGACAGCACTGTGATGTCACACAGTTCTCTTTGATGTCACACTGACTCTTCTGTGATTGCACAGATCCTCCTTTGATGTTACAATGACATCTCTCTGATGCCACACTGACACATCTGTGACGTCACACAGATCACAGTGATATCTCATGGACATCTCTGTGATGTCACACAGCTCTTTGTGATGTCGCATTGACATTTCTGTGAGGTCACAAGGCTTTTAGTGATGTCACACAGACATCTCTGTGATGTCACAGAACTTCCTGTGATATCACAGAGATATCTCTGTGACGTCACACAGCTCTCTGTGATGTGTTTGACATCACAGAGAGCTGTGTGACCTCACAAGGTCAATGTGACATCACAGAGATGTCAGTGTGTCATCACAGAGATATCTTTGTGACATCACAGGAGGTTGTATGACATCACAGAGGTGTCTGTGTGACTTCACAGAGAGCTGTTTGATCTCACAGAGATGTCACTGTGACATCACAAAAAGCTTTGTGACCTCACAGTGTCACTATGACATCACAGAGGTGTTAGAGTGATGTGGAGCGTTTTGTGGATGAATGGCTTCGTGAGAAAGGACATGACTACGTGCAGTTAGTGAAGCAGTAGCTGAAAATTGCATACTGCAGCTATAGCAAATGTAGCAATAATATCTTATGTCCTTGGGTAAGCTGGTTCCCAACAGTGGAATGGTCAGCAAAAAGATAAATGTAAGGGAAAACAAAGCAAGCTTAGAAAGCTCCAAAGGCGGGGTTGACCTGTTTTTAATATACCAATGATGAGCCTAAGTTTTGCAATATGCATGAGCTTCATTATAACGGGTATAACTGTACATGCGTGCTTGGAATAAACTGAGACTTGTTGACATTATAGAATGGACTTGTCTCCCGTCATTTTTCCACAAAAATGGTGACCCGATCGACGTGATAGGCACCATGGTGGATGACGAAAAAGGGTTCGGGTCCTGATGCAGCCAGGACGGCAAAAGTGCTGAATTGAAATAGAGTGCACCGTGCCCCAGGTGACTGCACAGGCAAGCCTGGCCGATACGTGCTGACGACGACCTCGGAGGGCTGCAACAGCACTGGCAATATAGGTATGGAGAGGCAAGCAGCATATGATTTATTTACTGCATTCTTGCAGAGAAGGCAGATTAAAGGCATTGATTTGCAGAAAGATCTGCCAGGGTTATTAACATATGGGTATTCTAAGGGGTTCTTTGTAAATCCTCATACAGTACATGAGTTGTCTGAGTGGCGTAAGTTTGGGGATAAACTGTGGAAGGAAGTTTTAGATGATGATAAGACAGCTAAAAAGTTGGGAAAGTGGTGGAAGCTAGTTCACAATGAGTTATTACAACATCAGGCAGAAAAGAAAGCTGCCAGGTGTCAGTAGCAACCCAGGGAAGTCTTTACGGCAGCCATATGAGATGTTTCCGATGTGGAGGGACAGGACACGTTCGGCGAGAATGCTCTGCTGCTGGAGTATGGTGTCCTAAGTGCAAATCGGATACTCATAACATTGCTGCCTGTAAGAGGAGACCGGGAAACGCCCGAAACAGCGCGAACAAGAGCAGCCGCGCTCTGAAACAAATAGCTGCTCCAGCTTGTCCAACAGGACACCTTGCGTCCAGCCACAAGAGAGAGCCTCGGGATGGACTTGGCAGCTGCAGTAGAAGTGACTTTAATGACGCCACAGCCGCAGAAGATCCCCACTGGAGTTAATGGACCTATTATAATCAAGGGCAGGACAATGGGAGCTTTGTTATTGGGAAGATCATCGGCCTCTATGCTTGGATTGTTTGTGCTGCCTGGTGTCATTGATGCAGACTATACTGGTGAAATTATGATTATGGTTCATACTCCATTTCCTCCTATTCGGATTAATAAAGGACAAAGGATTGCTCAATTAGTTCCTCTGGAGCAAGTTACTAAAGCTGTATTCTCACGGAAGAGCCGTGGGGGAGATGGATTTGGATCTACAGGAGGCCTGACTCTATTAACTTTGGATCTGAATGACAGGCCAAGAAAAGAGGTTTTGTTGGAGTATAAGGGACAAAAATGCATGCTTACAGGTTTGCTGGATACGGGGGCGGATTCAAGTATTATTGCACCACAGTGTGGACCTGCACATTGGCCCTTACAGCCAGCTGCTACAGCAGTAACAGGAGTTGGAGGTTTAACTCTTGCAAGTCGCTCGCCACCTCTTACTGTCTCAATAGATGGTAAAGTCATAAAGGCAATATTTTCTTTTGTTCAATTGCCACCTACGATGCAATGCCTAATTGGGTGAGACATTTTGGCTCAGCTAGGGGTTGTCCTGACAAATGAGCACCCTTTGGGATAATAGCCATTGCTTGGACTTTCCCAATTCCCATAATTTGGAAAAGTGATGAGCCTATATGGGTAAAGCAATGGCCTTTGAAAAGGGAAAGTCTGCAACATGCTCATGCCTTGGTCACTGAACAATATCAACAAGGGCATCTGAACGTGTCTACAAGTCCTTGGAATACCCCTATCTTTGTGATAAAGAAAAAGTCAGGGAATTATCGCTTGCCACATGACTTGCGGGAGGTTAATAAACAGATGGAGCCAATGGGTGCACTACAGCCAGGTCTGCCTAATCCAGCAATGTTACCTGAAGGATGGCCTCTATTGATAATAGATCTCAAAGATTGCCTTTTTACAATAGCTTTGCATGACAGGGATACAAAGCGCTTTGCATTTACCTTGCCAGCTCTGAACAGAGAAGGTCCAGATCAACAATTTGAATGGACGGTTTTGCCTCAGGGTATGCGTAACAGCCCTACTTTGTGTCAACTTTACGTAGATTCTGCATTACAACCATTGAGGCAACAGTGGCCACAAGCTATTATTTATCACTATATGGATGGTATTTTGATTGCTCAACCTAAGTCATCTACGAGTCAACAGGTTAAGCATGTACAAAATTTGCTGGGACGTTTTAAGCTTGTTGTGGCCCCAGAGAAAATACAGTTAACTCCTCCTTGGAAATACTTGGGATGGACATTGTCTCAAAGCTTGGTAACGCCTCACAAATTAGAACTGAAAATACAGATTGTTACTTTAAATGATGCTCAGAAATTACTAGGTGGTTTACAATGGCTTAAACCTATAGTGGGCCTTCCAAATGAACTGTTAGATTCTCTTAGACCCTTATTGAAGGGCACAGACCCAACAGCACCAGTGACCCTTAATCCTCAGCAGAAAAGAACTCTTCAGCAAATTACAGACTGTGTGGTTCAGGGTCGTGTACATCAGCGAATACTGGGAATCCCGCTTAATCTCACTATATGGTGTGGTGAAAAACATTTGCTGGGAGCTTTAACACAGCTAGAAACAAAAACGGGGGAGATCAGGGTGTTAGAATGGCTAAACACCCCTCCACTTCAGCAAACAAAGACTTTAATTCAAAAAATTGAACTGTTAGCAGCTTTGGTAAAATGGGGTCGTGAGAGAATTTTGCAGGTTGATGGACAAGAGCCTGAACTAATACAGCTTCCTATGAAAAAGGACTCTTTACAATGGTATTTGGTCAATAGTGAAGAACTGCAGGAAGCTCTGCTAGGAGTAGGAGGTGCTGTCATAACTGAAAGTATTAAAAATCCTCCATTACAGTGGATTGGAAAATTGAGTTGGATGGTTCGGCCACAGCGAGAAAAGGAGCCGATTCCTGGTGCAATAACGGCATACACAGATGCAGGGAAGAGGTCAAGAAGAGCGGCAATTACATGGCAGGAGCAGGGAGTCTGGAATCATGAAATTCTTACTGCAAATGACTCAGATACCCTTCAGACTCTGGAGTTAGCAGCTGTGGTATGGGCTCTAACAGTCCTGAAGGGGCCTTTGAATATTGTTACAGATTCCTTCTATGTAGTTGGTGTTGTGGAAAGAATAGAGGATGCTGCTATCAAGGAAGTACGAAATCAGAGACTATTTGAACTGTTCATACAACTTCAAAAAGCAGTAAAAATCCGAGAACATCCTTATGCTATCATCCATATAAGAAGTCACAAATGGGAAATTGGCTTAGGAGAGGGTAATTCTCGGGCAGATAAGCTCGTCACAGTGACTCAAACTTCTCCTTTGTCAGGGCAAATGCTTGCTAGGGAGGCACATTCTATGTTTCATCAGAATGCAAAAGGGTTATTACAACGGGAGATTGGAATATCCCATGCAGATGCTACTACTATAGTGAGAGCTTGTCTTACCTGTAGTCATAATAATGGGGGTCATGGCATGGGATGGGGAGTTAACACACGAGGTCTTTCATCTAATGAACTCTGGCAGATGGATGTTACTCATGTAAATAGCTTTGGTCGCTTGAAATATGTTCATGATACTATAGATACATATAGTAAATACATCTGGGCAACAGCTCAAGCTGGAGAAAAAGCATTACATGTTATAAGGCATTTATGTAGTTGCTTTGCAGTAATGGGAGTGCCAAAGCAGATCTAGACAGACAATGGTCCTGCATACATTGGTGGCAGGGTGAATAGATTTTTAATATCATGGGGAATTAAGCACATTACAGGAATAGCACATTCTCCCACTGGACAAGCAATTGTAGAAAGGGCAAAAGGAACTTTGAAGAGATACCTGGAAAAATATAGAGAGACTGGAGATGTTCAGGAAAGATTAATGAAGGTGCTCTTTGTTCTTAATCATTTGTGTATATTTGGGGATTCAGAGGCACCACCTGCAATGATACATTATGGACAAAAAGAAATGAGCAAAAAGGGCAAAGAAGTATGGGTCAGGTATAGGGACCCTAAAACAGGTATTTGGCAGAACCCAGCAAAGGTCCTATATTGGGGAAGGGGATATCTTTGTGTTTCCACCCCTACAGGTTCACTCTGGGTGCCGGCGAAATGGACTAATCCAGCTCTGGATGAGTTGTCTCTTAGCCTGCCTGACGGATCAGGACCAGAGGAGAATTGAAGAGAAGCTGATTCGCACAGTGGGACCTATTCTTCAAGAGATAAGAGGACTTTCCCCAGTGATTGATCAACTTTTGCCTTCAGAGTTAACTTTTATGGCAATTGTTACAGCTATTGAGGCTTTACAGACTGTTCATATTTCAGGACCAAAGAATCCTGAGTGTCTTAGTTGTGGGAATTTTAATTGTAACAGTTGGATTGCTTTTGTTTGTGGGGGTTGTGGGAAAACATACTGGGAAGATCAAATATTTTTAAAACGACATTTTTGGTGTAAACATTGTGACTTTCGAAAACGAGGAGATTCTTGGCAGAGAGATTTAATACAAGACACAGGCTTAGGAGTTGCTATAGCTTTACAGTTATTTGAAGCACCAGAACAAAAGATATTAGCTTTTTATAGGTGGGAAGCAGAACACGCTTGTGATAGATTAATTAAGCAAGCAAATTCAAAAGTTTTATCAACAAGGTGTCAAAAGCAAGTGAAGGTATCTATAAGATCTTATTTAGGAAAACCAGTAGTAGGAAATCCAGACATAGAATTAGATAAGCTTATTAAATATGTGCAGACATTAAAATTAAAATTCAAGCAGAAGAAATCATGAGGGCAATAAGATGGATAATCTATCTTGTTCTTTCAACTAATCTTTGTCGTGATTGGATCCCTCACAGCTGGCTTCAGAGCATACTCAGCTTGGCTCTTCCAAATTCCAGGGGCTCCAGGCTGCTCAGCAGGATCTGCACCTCCACAGTTACGTGGAACTGCACCTTCAGTACAGGCACCTTTCCAGCCTGATCTGCCCTCATTCCTCTGTGTGTGTGCACAGAACACGGCGTGGAAGAGAACAGCAGAAGGGGCCTGTGTGTCCCAGGGCTTGGGATTTGCGCTGCTTCAGCTCCACAGAGATGCAGGTAAATGGGAGAAACCAAACTGTTTATTAATGGAAGGGAAAGGGAAGGGATGAGATGGGGGCAAAAAGAGGGGATGGGCAGGGTCTGAGGGCTGCAGGGAGGGAGCTGTCAACACGGAGGGGGAAGGCAGCAGCTATGGGAGCTGGAAGCAGGCACAGCTGCGGCCAGCATCAGGTGTGCCTGGAGCTCTGGTGACACGGAGTCCTGGTGCTCTCTTCACTGTCTCCTGGTACTCTGCTTGGGGCCCTAGTTCTCTGAATCCAGCAGATGACCTTAGTTCTGCACATCTTTGTCCAAAAATAGCCTGAATTTCCAGGAGAGTGGAGGATGGGCTGTCATCTTCGCTCATGGCTTCAAGGGCTGGAAGACAGATAAACTAGCACAGTCAGAGCCCTGAGGGCCACCCGGCGATTCTTCTGCTAAGGCCGTCTCTCCCAGCTCTTGCCGTGCCTAACAGAGATGAGGACCCAAGGGGATCAGCCGCAAGGCGCTGGTCACAAATCCCCCACTGGCGTCCCTGAAATCTCTCTGTGCCCTGCCCACACCAGCCCTGGTCCACACAAGGAGCGCAGCTGGCCGCAGCCGGGACAGGGATTGCAGCTCCCTGGGCGGCATTGCAGCTCCCCCGGCAGCCCCTGCTGACAGCCCCTGCCCTGACTCACCCTGAGTGAGAAGGTGAAGCTCTGCTGGCTGTCCCCGGAGGTGCCGCCCGGCCGTCCCTGGGAACACAGAGCCTGTCAGCCCAGCGGCACAGCTCCTGCCAGCGGCGCTGCCAGCCCTGGGGCCACACGGCCTCCTGGCCCGGCAGGGCTCAGCCCGGGCCCTCGCCGCTCGCTGCCGCCCCAGGGCACGGCTGCCAGAGGCGCCGGGCCCGGGTGGCGCTGCCGGGGCAGCAGGCGGGGCTGGGGCCGAGCTGCGGCGGGGCGGGGAGGGAGCCCGGGCTCGCGGCTCACCCAGGAACCTGACGGCCGCCTCTCGCAGGGGCTCCTGTGGGCTCTGCAGGTAGGGCAGGGCCCGGCGCAGGTGCTCGGCCGCGCTGCTGCTGTCCTCTGCCAGCTGCAGAGAGCGGCAGCAGGGAAGGGTTGGCGCGGGCTCAGCCCCTGGGCCGGGCGCTCCCCGCGCCAGCCCCGGCCTCCCCTGCCCGCACAGCCCTGAGGCGCGGCCAGCAGCCGCCGGCGCCGGGCTCTGCAGGGGCAGAGGGCCGGCTGCTGCCCGGGGAGCCGCGGGGCCGCCCCGCAGCCCCGCCGGGCCGCGGCTCCATCGGCACCCGGCTGGGCCCGCAGGAGCCTGGAGCAGAGCCCGCGGGCCTCGGGCTGCAGCAGCGGGCAGGGGCACAGCTGCCAGCCCGCACACCGAGCACCGCGCTCAGGGGCTGCTCCGGGCTGGGGCTGCGGCTTCCCGGCCCTCCTTACCAGGCACTCGGTGAGCTTTGACAGCTGCTCCTTCTTCAGCAGCTGTTTGAGATCCCTCCGCTTCAGAAACTGGGCCGCACCAAGCAGCGTTTCCCGAGAAGCCTGGAGAGCAGCAGAGACCCAGAGATGCCCCCAGAGCCCAGGGCACAAGAGCTGTGTCCCTGTGCCAGGGCCTGGAGGAGGCTGCAGCCCGCCAGGCGCCAGGGCAGGAGGCAGCCCAGCCCCCTCCCAGCATCATACAAGTGCTCACCTTTGCCACGTGACAGTTCTCATCATGACAGTGGATTAAAAGTGCCAACAGGCTCTTGTTCACAATTGTCTTCAGGGGCTTTTTTCCCTCATCCACTACCAAGTCCATCACCTTACAGAAGAGTTGAATGGAGAGCAAGCGCACATGGCTGTTGTCCTAGAGGAAAGGAAAAGACCTACACCAGCTACTCCAGGCCCACCTGGGCAAAGGCCTGAAAATCCACAGGCACAAAGTTTCTGGGAAGCAGCCGATTCCTGTGGCTCAGGATGCAGAACCTTACGTGGTCAAAGAGCAGCAGGAGTGCCTCAGTCAGCTTCGGGGCAGTGGTGCTGGACACCAGGATGTCTTGGTGCTGGAGCACATTCATGAACACACAGAGGCTCATGCTGACCACCTCTACATCTGGAGCCCCCAGCAGCTCCAGAAGCCTTCGAGATAGAGGGTACATTCTTCTGGCCTGTGCAGAACACAAGGCTGTGCTGGGAAGCCGTGGACAGCTGCAGGGCCAACACTGCCCTGGCACTGCAAGCCCACCCTGCTGCTGCAGGGCCCACAGGCTGAAGGCCTGTCCCAGAGCACTGGGGCAGGTGAGGCAGGAGAGCTGGGAGCAGCTGCCTCAGCTCCTGAAGCCCTGCCAGCCCAAGGGGCTGCTTTGCCCAGCGCAGCTTCAGCCACTGCCCCCTTCTCACCATCCAAGTATCCTTGGTGAGCACCGCGAGGCCTCGGAGCGCCAGGTAATGCCTGTGACAGCATTCACTCCAGAGGTACTTTGACATGGTCTTCAGAGCGCTGCCACAACATTTACTCAAGTCCAGGCACTCGAGGACCTGAAAGGCACAGGGCAGTGACAGGGGACCCGGCCGGCAGGAGCCCAGAACCACACAGGGCGGGGACCAGGCAGCAGCACAGGGCCTGGACACCGTCCCAGGCAGCTGTGGCTATGAGAGGGCAGAGAGCTGGGAGGCAGCTGAGCGAGGCAGCGCTGGCCAACAGGCTCACCTCCACCAGGACTGTCAGGAAGATCAGATCATAGCATGGCTTCTCCTTGCTGAGGTGCCGGAGCAAGTGGAGTGCGGTGTGAGAACACAAAGGGATCGAGACACGCCGCATCTCCCTGTCAGAGGAAAAAAGGCACCAAGGCCCTGAGGTGGGGTAGCAAACCTCTCCCAGGACTGACTCACAGAGGTCCAGTCTTTCCCCAGCATCCCTGGAGGGGATGTGGGCGCTTTGTGAGGCGGCCCCTTCTGGGCACCTTCCTCTCCCAGCCTGTTCCAGTCTCCTCGGCCATCCCTCAGTGACAAGGCCCTCTGGCCCGTGACCACAGAGACTCTGAGGGGCACCCGGGAACAGGGCACAAATGCCGGGGGCAATGGGGAGAAGGGCGTCTCACCTGGCCAGCAGACCCAAACCATATTCCTGGGTGATAGCACGCATCATTGTGTCCCAGCCACGCTTGCGCTCCATAGCCACCAGCACATGGTCCCACTGCAGTCGGCAGAGCAGAGCCTTCATGGCCCGCACTACAAACCTGTGTGCAGAGCAAAGCCCAGGTCACACTGGGAGCGCTGGCGCTGGCCACAAGGGCACGGGAAGGACGGGGGGACTGGGACCTCCTGAGCCTGCTGTCAAGGCGGTGTTCCTGCCAGCATGCTCTCCAGAATGCAGCAACTTCCTCTGGTGGGATCTCCTGTGTGGTGGCGACAGCATGGAATAGCAGAGCCACAAACAGGCGGGAGGAATAAAGATTCATTGCCTCGTGGCACTCAGGCACCTGGAGAATCACCCAGAGCACCAGAGTTGCCTGCAAGAGAACAGCCCAAGGCAGCGCTCAGTGCCGAGGTGTCCATGGGGCAGGGCCCAAGGGCCGAGGCAGGGGAAGCAGCAGGCCTGGTGCCCCCTGAGCATGCCCCTAGCCCAGGTTTCAGCCCAGTGCCTGAGGGATGGATAGGATGGAGACCTGCTGGAGTGGCAGCCAGGGGACGAGTAAAGGCCAGTTCCAGAAACTCACAGCCAGGGCAAAGACATCTGTGCCATCCCCATCAGAGGTGAAGATGCTGTGCAGAGGCCAGTTCTCCATCACACAGAGCAGCACTGGCAGCACCTTTTCCACTGTGGGACTCGACGAGCCTATGGTTCTCCACATCATTGCAGCAGCTCTGTGGGATCAGAGCTCTGTGTCAGGGGCATCTCAGTCACAGCACCATGCCCTGTGCACCCGTGGGGGCCCAGGAGACAGAGCCCCGGTGCCCTGAAGGGCAGGGGGGGAGCGCTGGCAGCAGGCTCAGGAAACAGAGGGGCCTGAGGCTCCTGGGCCTCTCTGCCTGTCTGGCAGAGCCCATTGGACAGGCTGTGCAGGGCCGTGGGCCCTAAGGGCTGCTGAGCCCTGAGCTCTCAAGGCTCGTGGGCCCTGTACCTGTCACACGTTGGGGCACAGCGCAGGAGGGTCAGCACCACGTCAGCAGGGTGTTCTTCAGCCAGCCTCACAATGTCAATTTGCAGCCAGGCATCCACAGTGACTTGGGACATGAGACGCTGGTGAATGTTCCTTACAATGGCTGGCACCTGGAGGAAGCATGGGGAAGACTTGGAGTGCTGTCCAAGGGAACAACTTCCCCAGCTTCCCCCAAGAAGTGCTTCCCTTCCCGCCACACTGTGCTGGCCTCAAAGGATCAGGAGGCCCAGTGACTGTGACTTGAGGGAACACACAATCGTGGGAGGCCTCCAGGCCTGGCCCCAGGCTGCTTACCTGCTGCTGAGAAGGAGCAGCACTGTCCTTGAGAAAATCCATAGTGGGAGCATGAATCACAGTGGCAGTGGGCATGGTGCCAGTCTTTGATATGCTCTGAGTCATTCTGGTGTCAGTGTTTGTGATGGCCATGCTCTCAGCCATTGCCATGTGAACAGCCATCACCCTCTGAGAATGGATTGCATTGTTCCCTGAGTGTGCTGTCGATTCTGGGCTGACATCAGGCTCTGCCTGGAGCTCGGTCAGCCCTGAGTCAGGCTCAGCCGGGCCCTCAGCTGCTGCACTGCTGGTCTTTCTACGTGGAATGCACGGGAACTTCCAGAACATCTGCAGGAGAGCAAAGGACAGGGTAGCCAGGGATGTTCCATGGAGTGCTCCAGGTGTGCTGCTGGGCTGAGCAGTGACAGCAGGCCCAGCTCAGGTGGGGATGGCTGCAGGCACCTTCAGGGTTTTGCGGAAGCGGCCACGGGCGGGTTCCTTCTTTTGTGTGTGGTCGAGGGCTGCATCTGGCAAAGAGCGAGCACAGGCAGGGCTGAGGGGCTGCTGGAGAGGCCGGAGAACACAGCCCAGCCCTGTGCTGCCCAGGCAGGGACAGCCCCGGGATGCCCCAGGTGGATGGAGCACGGCCACTGCGGGGTGTCTGCCTGTGCCCCTCTTCCATCCTGTCCATGGGCACGTCCCCAGGGGATGGGATAGGATGGGATGGGATGGGATGGGATGGGATGGGATGGGATGGGATGGGATGGGATGGGATGGGATGGGATGGGATGAGATGGGATGGGTCCAAGCTGGCCGCAGCCATCAGTCCTGTGGCCCAGCTGTGCCACTCACCATCCTCCAGTGGCTGGAACTGCTCCGGTTTTTCATGCTGTTGCACTGGGGCAGCTTCAGGGCTATTCCTTTTTTTCCCCCTGAACACTCTGAACAAGCGGAGAAATCTGCCCGCCATGCCAGAGTCTGGCCTCGAGGGCAACTTCTAGAGAGATGGCTCGGGAAAGCTCCAAGTCAACAAGTCCTCAAGGACACTTGCAAAAGAGAAGCCTCGGGAAGGCCACGGGCTGCCAAGTCCTGTGGTCTTGCCACGAGGTCACCTGTAGGAATAATGCCTCGGAAAAGCTCCGAGTTGGACAGGAACGAGCGCGCTCTGCGGGGGCTCCTCACAGCACCGCTCTGTCCCGTCCTGTCCGGTCGCCTGCTCCGAGCAGGGTGGCGTGCTCTGGTCACTGCCAGCTCCTATGTCAGCACGTGTCACAAAGGCCATCCAGTCCCGTTCTATGCCATAGTGACCATGCTGCACCGTGTCACAAAGGGCCCTTGGAAACACTGCCACCTGCCCTGGGGCCACCCCCTGCCCAGCCAAAGTGGCCCAGGTTGGAAAGAATCCCTGGCCCCAAGTGTCTGAGACAGCCTGACAGGATCTTTAGGAACGGCTCAGACCATCAGCAAACGCTGCCCTGCTCTGCGGGCTCAGGGCAGCAGAAGGAGCCCCCAGGGCTGCTGACGCAGGTCCAGGTGGATGCCAAACCTGCTCTTCACAGGCTTCTCCCACCCCTGCCCCTCTGCCAAGTTCTCTAAAAACCCCACAGCCCTGACTTTGCCCTGTCTTTTGGGGGTAAGAAAAATGGATTCCGGAGCTTTGTGAAACCAAGCCCTGTCTCGTTTTTCCTGGCACCCACAGCTGCACTCTCCCTGGACACCATGAACTCAACTTCTAGAGGATTTTTGGGTTCTGGGGGAATTTTGGGCAGTGTTCTCCATCTCTTTGCACTCCAGAAAAAAAGAGGGATGAATTTGTCACCACAAAACCACTCAATCCCACTGAAAACAACTGAATTTTAACCTATAAAGGCACAATCCCACCTCAAATTGCATGTTCTGACCTCCAAAACCTCAATCCCACACAAAGCTCACTTGATTTCACAGCTGCCAGGGTGAGATTGGGTTGGGAGGAGATTGGGAGAAGTGGGATCCCAGTTTGGAATAGTGGGATGTATTTGATAGCGAATAAAACTTTCAGAGTTACTGATTTCTGTCCCCTTCATTTTCAGTCCCTTCTGTTTGTAGAGTGGCTCCTTCTCAGCTGATTAAATTCCTATAAAAATCTTTTTTTTTTTTTTAAATCAGCTGGCCCAAACAATCAAAAAACCAATATTAATATAGAACCAACCATCTGCAATTATATTTTTTTTAACAATTTTCATTTTTTAGAGTGTGTAAGGGTGTTATTAAAGTTTAATTGTTTGGTTAAATTGTATGAGACATTATAGTGGTGTTTGGTTTCGTGTTCAGTATATTTGTAGTGTGAATTGTTTTACTAAGGTGTGTTCGATTGTATGTTTAGATTGGCCGGTGCTGGGAGAGGCGCTGGGCTCTGCCTGGCAACTGATGAGTCAGAGCCATCCCGGGCGCTGATTGGCTGAAAATCGCCAGGCGGGACCAGCGCCGAGTTTCTGCCTGGGAACTGAATCGTCATCAACGCCGCGCGCTCTGATTGGCCAGGATCTGCTTCGGGGCGGGGCCGGGAGGAACTGGGGACCCCCAGGAGCCCCCCGGGTTTGGGGGTTTCCATCCCCCCTCGGCCCCCGGGGCGGCCTTGGGGCCACCCCAACACCCCCAAAATGGGGAGGGTCCCCGGAGCCGCTTGGAAGCCCCAGAAATGGGCTGGAAGCGGCAGGAGCCGCCCCCAAAAGGGATTGAAGGGTCCGGTCCGGGAATGGCTCCGATCCGGATTGGGGCGGGCTGGGATTGAGGGAGGGTCCGGTCAGCGGCTGCGGAGGGGCTGGGATTGGGGAGGGCTCCGGGATTGAGGGGATGGGTCCATTCCGGGACTGGGGCAGGATCGCTCCCTGGGGGTGGGCTCCATTATTGAGTCAGGCTCTCTCCCCTTCCCGATCCCAATCCCGTTCCCTGATCCTGTTCCCGATCCCAATCCCATTACCATTTCTGTTCCCGTTCCCGGGCCAGTTCCCGATGATCCCGACCTCGTTCCCAACCCCATTACACTCCCATTCCCGATCCCGATCCCATTCCTGTTACTGTTCTCGATCCCGATCCCACCGCTGTTTCCAGGGAATGGCTCCTATCCCAACCCCTACCCCAAACACAGGGGGTCAAACACTGGGGTCAAACACCCCAAATCCCAACTGGGAGGGGGGAGGACAAACAGCCCCAAACCCAAACTCTGGGATGTCAACCTCCCCCCTGCCCCAAACCCCAAATTTTAGGATCAAACCCCCCAAATCCCAGATCCTGGGCTGTCAAACACTCCCCAAATCCCAAACGTTGGCATTAAACCCTCCTGACCCAAAATCCTGGGGTTCAAAACATTTGGGGTGTCCAACACCCCCAATTCCCAAAGTCTGGGGTCAAATACCCCCAAATCCCAAATCCTGATGTGTCCAAGTCTCCCAGCCCCCAAAGTTTGGGGTTAAATCCCCCAATCCCCAACTCCTGGGGTTTGAAATATCTCGGTTGTCCAACCCTCCTCCTCTCCAAAGGTTGGGATCAAACCCCTCAATTCCCAAACTTTGGGGTCAACCGCCCTGAATCCTGTAGTAGATAGGGACAGGCGAACGGAAGATTTCGGGATGTGACGGAAAGAAAGACCCCTTCCCCCTCTCACCCTGCAACATGTTATCCATTACCCCAAAGAATGTAACCACACCTAACCCAGTAGTTTTCCACTCCTGACTAACCCTAGAGACCCTACCAACCCCCCCTGACGTAACAGAGTCCCCCAAGACTATTTAAACCCATGAGATAAGATAATAAAGGCTTTCGACCGTCCACCACACTGGTGCCTGCGTGTGTCGTTGGCCCGAGTGGCCCAGGGGAGACTGGGCTGCCGTGCTGTTCCTTGAAACCAGGTCGCCTTGCCTTCCCCTGAAGGCAACATAACTGGTGCCGAAGCCCGGGAATAATTCGCTCGGGCAGCGGGTGTCGCCTGGACAAGAGCAGCGGTCAGACCGGTAAGACCGTGTTCTCGGCGAGGGAGACGTCCCAGGACCCGCGATCATCATGGATGCCATCGCCAGGGTCGTAAGTGAGGTACATAAACAATGGGGAATTGAGTGTAAGCTCAAAGACTTTTATCTTGCTATAGCAAGGCTGCTTGAGCTTGGGGCAATTGAACGCCCTGTGGATGTTTTGCATCCGGAGATATGGGAAAAATGCACAGCCGCGCTGGCCGAGGACACGAAATCCTCAGGCAGCGGCAAATGCCTTAAGGCGTGGGGAAAAGTAGAGAAAGCCCTGCGCAGAGCAATAGAAGAGCAGGAGACATGGAGCGCAGCGCGTACGTGTTTATTGGTTACACCCAAGCTAGGGGTAGGAGCGGCAACGCAAACTACCCCTGAGGACGATCCGCCCGGGAGCGGGGATCCGGGGGAGGCCGGCGCGTCGCCCCCCTCCCCGGGCGGGGGCCCGGGACCCCCCGCGGAAACCTCCCAAAAATCCGCGGCTTCCCCATCCGCCCCACCACCGCCGGGCAGTGACCCGGTACCGGAGGTGCAGCAGCGCGCAGAGCTCTGTCGGCGGGGACTGGCGGGGGAAGCCAGAGGCGCGGGAGCCGCGGCTCGGGAGGAGATCTTGCCCACGCCGCCTCCATACGCCTTTGAAAATGGCGCCGGCAGCCAAGGGGAGGGGCGGGGCGCGGGCAGTCTCGGCGCGAAGAGCCCAGAGGCGCGGAGTTTCGCTAATGCGCGTGCGCGGGAGAAAGAGGAGGAGAGCGGCAGAGGGCTCGGAGCCGATCGGCAGCCACGCCTAACGCCGCCACCATGTAAGGGAGAAACCCTCCCCTGCAGGAGGGAGGGCGAGCCCGGGGGGCGGCAGCGGCGCCACCCCCGGGGGGAGGAGCGGGGTCGGAGCCGCGCAAAACGGCACCGAGCCCTAGAAGTGCGCTGGCATTCGACTTCCGACTCGGAGTCCAGCAGCAGCTCCGGCAGCCCGGAAGAACTGTCGGGAGCCGGCTGGGACTCTGAGACGAAGAGAATAGAGCTAACGCAATTTAAAACAAAACCAAGTAAAGCTTTAAGCCGCACCGAAAAGCAGCCACAATACGAACCAGCCCAGTTTACCGACTGGAGAGAAATAAAAGGGAAAAACACAACCCACCCCAAAACCTTGCCCCCAAAAGTCACCGACACCCCGGCTGGCCATGCAGATATATTCCAGATAAGCCGCACAGCCGAGTCCGATCCAAACCCAATTTTTCGTATGCTAGAAGCTACCTTTCTAACTCTAAACGAAACCAAACCGAACCTGACTAACTCCTGTTGGCTTTGTTATGATGTTAAACCCCCTTTCTACGAAGGCATTGCTTTAGACACCCCCTTCAGTTACTCCACAGCCAGTGCCCCCCACCAGTGCAGATGAGACACTCCCCGCAGAGGAATCACCCTGAGTCAAATCACAGGACAAGGCAAATGTTTTAGCAATGCAACTTTAGCAAAGCAGAAAGGCAACTTCTGCACTAAAGTTGTCAAGCCCAACAGAAAGATCGGTAAGTGGGTGGTCCCATCCGCATCTGGGATGTGGGTTTGCCAGCGATCCGGAGTGAGTCCTTGTGTGTTCCTTGCCAAATTTAATGACTCTATTGACTTCTGTGTCCAAGTTCTGATTGTTCCTAGGGTCCTGTACCACTCAGATGAAGAAGTGTACCACCTTTTCGAAGAACCTGACAGACTCCACAAAAGAGAAATAATCACAGGTATAACTATCGCAATGCTGCTCGGCCTGGGAGCAGCTGGTACAGCCACAGGTGTCTCAGCCATCACAACCCAACAGCACGGACTCTCTCAGCTGCAAATGACCATCGATGAAGACCTGCAGAGGATCGAGAAATCCATCTCCTATCTAGAGAAATCAGTCTCTTCGCTTTCAGAAGTAGTTTTACAGAATAGGCGAGGACTGGACCTCTTGTTCATGCAACAAGGAGGACTGTGTGCAGCTTTAAAAGAGGAATGCTGCTTTTATGCAGATCATACAGGAGTCGTTAAAGACTCCATGGCAGAACTCCGAGATAGACTGGCTCAGAGAAAGAGAGACAAGGAAACCCAGCAGAGCTGGTTCAAATCCTGGTTCAATCAATCACCTTGGCTCACCACTTTAATTTCTGCCCTGGTAGGTCCACTGGCAATACTGCTTTTAGCTGTTACCATAGGACCATGCCTGCTGAACAAGCTAGTCTCGTTTGTTCAGGCCCGTCTAGAACGGGCAAACATTCTGTTTGTAGGCCAGCAACAAATGCTGTAAACCAAAAAGTGCAAACACAGTCAGCTGCAAAAGCCTTCGAAACTCACCTTGCGAAATTTACTCAGGTTTACCAAAAACCCTTTTTTCCTTACCAAGTTACAAGTTTGTACCTCACTCCAGTGCCTATATCTACGACTACCTCATGTTACTTATGAAAAGGAGGGGGGAGATGTAGTAGATAGGGACAGGCGAACGGAAGATTTCGGGATGTGACGGAAAGAAAGACCCCTTCCCCCTCTCACCCTGCAACATGTTATCCATTACCCCAAAGAATGTAACCACACCTAACCCAGTAGTTTTCCACTCCTGACTAACCCTAGAGACCCTACCAACCCCCCCTGACGTAACAGAGTCCCCCAAGACTATTTAAACCCATGAGATAAGATAATAAAGGCTTTCGACCGTCCACCACACTGGTGCCTGCGTGTGTCGTTGGCCCGAGTGGCCCAGGGGAGACTGGGCTGCCGTGCTGTTCCTTGAAACCAGGTCGCCTTGCCTTCCCCTGAAGGCAACAGAATCCCAAACCCTGGAGTGTCAAATCCCCCTGATCTCCCCCACTTTGGGGTTAAATCCTCCAAAATCAGTTGGTCAATCCCCCCAGTTTCCAAATTTTGGGGTCTAAACCCCCAAAACCCAAATCCTGGGCGTTTAAATACCTGGGTTGTCCAACCACCCTCATCCCAACGTTTGGGGGTGAAACCCCTGATCCCCAAATCTTGGGGAAAAAAAATCAAAATCCCAAACCCTGGGGTGTCAAACTCCCCCAGTTCCCAAAGTTTGGGGTCAAAAACTCCCAAACCCCGAGGTGTTAAACCCCCCTAAACCCCAAATTTTAGGATCAATCCTCCCAGTCCCCAGAGTTTGGAGTCATGACCCCCCCAAATCCACGCCAGCCCTGGGGACACAGTGGGGTTTGTTTGGGGTTATTTGGGGTTTGTTTGGGGTTATTTGAGGTTATTTGGGGTTTGTTTGGGGTTATTTGGGGCAGCTCCAGGTGCAATGTCTGCAGAAAGACCCTGGGTACAACACTGGGAAAAAAAGGGGAATGGCTGGGAATTGGGGGATTCAGGATGGGGAAAGATCCTGGGTGGGAAAAGGGGATTTAGGGTGGACAGGGAAGGATTTGGGATTGGGAAAAGGGGATTTCGGATGGGAAAAGGGGAATGAGGTGGGGAATTGGGGTGGAAAAGGGAGATTTTGGCATTGGAAAAGGAATTTGGGGACAGACAAAGGATGTGGGGAGAAAAAAGGAGAATTTGTAATGGGAAAAGGAGGAGTTAGGTTGGGAAAAGAAGGATTTGGGGTCAAAAACACATTAGGGATTAAAAGTGATTTTGGTGTTGAAAAAAGGAGGATTTGGGATACAAAATGAGGATTTGGGATAGAAAAGGAGGATTTAGGATAAAGAAATGATTTAGGATAAAAAAAGGGAGGATTTGGGCTGAGATGAGCTGAATTTACCTGGGGGAGTGGGTGCATGCAGGGTTTTGGGGTAGGGTCAGGACCATTTTTGGGGCAGTTTTCTGGGATTTTGGAGTATTTTCTTGGGATTTGGCGGGAGGTCTATGGGATTTGGGTGCATTTTTATGTGACTTAGGGTGTTTAGGGGTGGTATTAAGGATTTTCGGGTGTTCCTATGGGATTCGGGAGCACTTTTATGGAATTTCAGGGGTTTCTATGGGATTTTGGGGCAATTTGAGGGATTTCAGAGTATTTCTATGGGAGTTTGAGGTGGTCTGGAGGGACTGCAGGGTGTTTCTATGAGATTTTGGGGCAGCTTGAAGGCATTTGAGGTGTTTTGGGGCAGCTTTAGGGTATTCTGGTACAGCTTTGAAGAATTTTGGAGTGGTTTGGAGGGATTTCAGGTCATTCCTCTGAGATTACAGGGTGGTTTGGAGGGATTTGGAGTGTTTGGGGGCACATTTTTGTTATTTAGGAGTGGCTTTGAGGCAGATTTTTAGGGATTTTGGGGTATTTCAGGCCCGTTTTGTTTGGGTTTGGGGTTATTTTGGTGGGGTTTGGGGTGTTCTGGGTCACTTTTTGGCGAAGGAGATCTCCATGGGTGGCTCTGGGTGATGCTGGAGCCCTGCAGGGCCTCGCGGGCGGCGCCCGCCTGCACCTCGGTGTCCAACTGCAGCGAGGCGATGTCGCGGCACCCGGGCACCAGCGCAGCTCCTGGAACCCCGGGAACCTGGGATGGGAACGGGGCCAGGAGAGCCCGGAACACCCGGGAACCTTCCCCAGACACCGGAGAATGTTCCCCCAGAAACCTGGGAATCTTATCCCAGACACCCAGGAATGTTCCCCAAAAAACCTCTGAATGGTCCCCAAAAAACCTGGGAATGTTCTCCCAAATTCAGAAATGCTCTGCAAAAAAAAGTCCTGAAACATTCCCCCGGAATTTCAGAAATGTTCTCCAAAGTAATCCAGAAATATTCCCCCCCAAAAAAAAACCTGGAACATTCCCAAAAATAGGAATTTCTGTTCCCCAGATAATCCAGAAATATTCCTCCCAAAATAATCCAAAACCCACCCAATTCCTCATCAAGAAACGTTCCCCAAAAATACAGAAATGTTCCCAAAAATCCAGAATTTCCCCCCACACACCAAAATCCAGAAACATTCCTCCAAAAATCCCAAAATTCCCCCTCAAAAATATCCAGAAATCCCTCCCCAAAAATCCTGTAAGTCCTCACCTAAAAATTCATAAATTTCCCCCTAAAAATCCAGACATTCACTACCAAAAATCCAGAAATTTCCTCCCTAAAAAATCAGGAATTTCCTCCCCCCAATCCTGGTATTTTCCTCCAAAAATCCAGAAATTCCCCCTAAAATCCCAGACATTCACCCCCAAAATCCCGATGTTTTCCCAAAAAATCCAGCCCCAAGCCCCCCTCAGCCTCTCACCCCCCAAGCCCCAATATCCCGCAGTGCCCAAAGCCCGGCCGGAATGCCGGAATGCCGGGATTGCCCCAGATCTCCCTGGCTGAGGAGCAGGGGGAGCATCAGCTCCTGGGGCTGCTCAGGGAGCTGGGCAGGAACAGGATGTGCTTCGGGGCATTGCCACAGCCGGGGGACACGGGAGACAAACCCCAAAAGCTGCCCCAGAGCTGCCCAAAGTCACTCTGGATACACAACACAAAATCTGCCCAAGATCCCAAGAGAAAACACCAAAATCCCAACAAAATCCTGAGAAAAACCACAAAATACCCCACTGAAATAATAATAATAATAAAAAACTGACAACAATCTCCCCAAAATCCCCCACAAAAAATATCGCCAAAATCCCATAAAAATCCCCCCAAAAACACCCAAAATCCAACAAAAATCTCCCTAAAAAATGCCCTAAAACCCCACCAAAATCCAATAAAAATAATTCAAAATCCTCACAAAAAAAATCCCACCAAAAATACCATTGTAATCCCATAAAAATTCCACCATAGAATCCTTGAAAATGCCAGAAAATCCACACAAAATCCCAGGTAAATCTCCACAAAAATTCCACCCAAAAGCCCACAAAACTCACCCCAAAATTCCCCACAAAAATAATCTCAAGGCTCACAGAAATCCCTCAAAATCCCCATAAAAATCCCCCCAATAGCCCCATAAATGCCACAGAAAAATCCCTCAAAAAGTCCCACTTAATTCCCATGGAAATCCCACAGAATACACAAAGAATAAAACTGTACAAAAATGCCCCCAAATATGCCCCAATCACACAAAATCCACGTAAAAAATTCCACCAAATCACCCAAAATATCCCACCAAAATTTCCCCAAAAACCCTCCAAAATCCACACCAAATCCACTCAAAAAGTCTGCACCAAAATCCCACCAAAGCCCTCTCAATTCCCCCCAAAAATGCCCCCAAGTCCCTTCACATCCCACCCAAAGCCCGAGGAAATGCACCCAAAAAATCCCCACAAAATCTTCCCTCAAAATCCCAGCAGAACCTCACAGAACCCCCCCAAGAATCCCGCCCAGATCGCTCCGAGCGCCCGAATCCCCCGGGACAATCCCCGAGCCATCCCCGCCCGCCCCCGCGCTCCGGCCCCGCTCTCTGTGGGGCCGGGGCCTCTCCCCCCTTGGCTCTGCGCTGGGGCTGTTCCCGAGGATTTTGGGGCATCTGGGAGAGCTTCCAGAGGGGACTTGGGGCTTTCTGAGGGGTCTGGGGGAATTCAGAGGGGATCTGGGGAGGATCTGGGGCTTTCTGAGGGATCGGGGGGAATTCTCAGGGATTTGGGGCAGTTCCAAGAGGGATTTTGGGAATTTCCAAGAGATTTTCAAGTGTTCTGAGGGATGTGGGGAGGCTCCAGAAGGGATCTGGGGCAGTTCCAAGAGCAATCAGGGACGTTTTTGAGGGATTTTGGCAAGTCCTAGAAGGAATTTGGGGAATTTCAGCAGGATTTTGGGGGAATTTAGAGGATTTTCGGAGGTTCCAACAGGGGTCTGGGGTCGTTCCCAGGGGATTGGGGGTGGATTTCTGTTTCTTCCCTGGATTTCAGGCTTTTCCCCAAAATTTCCTGTTTTCCCAAGGATCTGTGGATTCTCCCCTGGATTTGGATCTCACTGTGGGGTAGAAGGGGAAGGTTTGGGAGATTCAGGGTGAATTCTGGGGGGTTCCTGGCTGGATTTGGGTGTTTCCCACGGGATTTTGGGTGGGTTCCCAATTGAACTTTGTGCTTTTTCCCCAGAATTTCAGGATTGTTCCCAGAATGTGGGTATTTTCCTGAAGATTCTGCTGTTACCACAGGTTTGTCCCAGAAGGGGAAGCTTTGGGGGGTTTTAGGGTGGATTTTAGGGATAATTGAGGCTGGATTTGGGTTTTTTCCCAAGGATTTTGGAGTTTTTCCCAGAATTTCAGGATTGTTCCCAAAATCGCAGGAATTCTACTCTGATTTCTCTCTCACCATGGGCTTGTGGTAGAAGGGGAAGCTTTGGGGGGCTCCTGGTTGGACTATGGGGATATTTGAGGCTGCATTTTGAGTTTTTCCCACAGGAATTCAGGATTTCTCCCAGAATTTCAGGATTTTTTCCCAAAATGTCAGGATTTTCCCAGGGATTTTGGTCTCACCATGGACTTGTCATAGAAGGGGAAACTTTAGGAGGTTCCTGGTTGGATTTAGGGGGTGTTCCCAATTCGATTTCAGGGATTCTTGATGGGATTTTTGGGGGAATCCTGGTTGGGTTTGGTTTTATTCCCTCAGGATTTTGCGTTTTTTTCCCTGACAAGTCCAGGATTTTCCCCCCGCATTTCTGTCTCACCACGGGCTTGTCATAGAAGGGGAAGCTTTGGGGTGGTCGGGGTGCATTTGGAGGGATTCCAAGTTGGATTTTGGGGATAGCTGAGGCCAGAGTTTGGCGGGTTTTCCCCACAATTCCAATTCTTTCCCCAGTGTCAGAACTCCCCCAGTCTCTGTCTCACCACGGGTTGGCCGCAGGAGGGGAAGCCCTGCAGGGAGCGCAGGGCGTTGGTGGCGCTGCTCATCTCCCTGAAGGTGAGGAAGGCCTGGCCCCGCAGGCCGAGACTGCGCCGCACCAAAATGTCCAAAATCTGCCCAAACCGCGAGGAAACGGCGCAGAGGGACTTCTCCAGCTCTGGGACACCCAGGGGACAGCCTGAGCCCCTGGGGACACCCAGCAACACTCTCGGACCCCCAGGACCCCCCAGCCCCCCCGTCCCCCTTGATCTCCTGGCTCAGCTGCTGATGGAGACGCTGGGCTGGGGCCGGGGGTCCTGCACCGTCAGGGCCGGGACCCCTCTGTGGGGACAGGGGGGCTTCAGGGGCGTCTGGGGGCTGCGACCCCTTCACCCCCTGGCACCCCTTTAGGTGCCCCCAGAGCCCCAAATCCACCCAGACCCACCTAAACCCCCCAGGTACCCTCAGATCCCCCCACTTTACCCCAAAATTGACCCCAGACCCACCTGAGACCGCCCAAATCCTATCGGACCCCCCCAAATCACCTTTACACCCCTGAATCCGACCTAAACCCTATGAAATCCCCTCTGACCCCCCCAAATTCCCTCAGAACCCCCCAGTTCCTCTCACAACCCCCCAAAATCCCCTCAGACCCTCCAATGCCCCTCAGATCTCCCTAAACCCACCTGAGAACGCTCCAGACCCTCTCAAGCTCCCCCCAAAGCTCCCTAAACCCCCTCAGACCCACCAAAGCCCCCTCAGACCCCCGCATTGCCCCCAAACCCACCGCACACCCCCTATTTCCCGTCAATCCCCCCCAAAATCCCCAATTTCTCCCCAGACCCGCCCCAAACCCCCCCAGCTCCCCCCGGCCCCCCCTCAGCTCCTCCTCAGCCGCGCTCCCCTCACAGTTTCCCGCCTCCGCCGCGCGCGCGGGCTCCCCAGCCAATCGCGGCACGCCCCGTGCCGAACCAACCAATCAGCGCGCGGCTCCCCTCAGTAGCGCCCGCCTCCCCGCGCCGCGGCAGCCAATCAGAGGGAGCCGGGAGCGGGCTCGGGCGGGCCCTGCGGGCGGCGCTGCCAGAGCGGGGGAGGCGCTGGGAGAGGCCGGAGCTGCGGGAGCGGCTGGGGCGGCGCCGCTGGGGAGGGGGGTCCGCACAGGGGCCGGGGCTGGGGGGGCTGGGGGGATCGGGGCCTTGGGGGAGGGATCCGGGGGGAGTGTCGGGAGGGGTCTGGGGGGTCCTTCAGGCGTTGTGGGAGGGGTCTGGGGGGTCCTGGGGGTGGGGTCTTGGGGGGGTCTTTTGAAGTCTGGGGTAGGTCCTGGGGAGGTTTTGGGGAGGGGTCTGGGGAGTCCTGGGTGGGGTCTTGGGAAGGGTCTGGGGGGTCTCAGGGGACATCCTGGGCTGGGCTCGATTGGGGTCTGGGGGCTCTCAGCAGGTCCTGGGCCAACCTTGGGGGTCTCTGGGGGGGTTTAGGGTTCCTCGAGGGGTTCCTGGAGAGATTTGGGGGTCCCGGGGGGTCCCAGGCCCACCCTGAGCCAGGGTCCGGGGGTTTGGGGGAGGAGCACAACAGGGCTTCCCCCTGCCCCGATTTTGGGGGTCTCCCATGGTGCCCCCTCCCCAAAAAGCTCCGAGGGCCCCTGAAGTGGCTCCTGTTCCACCGGGCAGTGCCCCTGACCCAGGACAGCTCCCAGTGAGTCTGGCGGGCTCTGGGGGGATTTTGGGGGAATTTTGATGGTGTTTTTGGGCTTTGGAGGATTTTCTTGGGAGTTTAGGGGGAAATACTGGGTTTTTGGAGAGAATGACTGGGTTTTGGGGGGGGTACAGGACTTTTTGGGTTTTGTGGCTTTGGGGACATTGGATTTTGAGGTATTTTTTTTAGCGATTTGGGGATGTTGTTTTTTGGAGGGTTTATTGAAGTTTTTGGGAGTTTTTTTGAATGTTGATGGCTTTCACTGGGATTTTATTGGATTCTTTGTGGTTTTGGAGGGTTTTATTAAGATTTTGGGGGGGCTTTGCAGTTGTCCCCGGGTGTGGGGAAGGGCTGAGAGGCACCAAAATCTCCTTTAAACGCTTGAAAGTCCCAATAAAACTCACAAAATTCCAATTAAATCTCACAAAAACCTCATTAGAACACCCCAGGATCCAAATAAAAGCCCACAAAATCCCAATTAAACCCCACAAATCACTCCCAAAAATGTACCCAAAACCACAAGAAAATCCCCCCAAGACTGAAAGAAATCCTTGCAACACCCAAAAACCCCACAAAATCCCCCAAAATCCCACCACAAAAAAAACCCCAAACAAAACCAAAACCCAAATCCCCAAAGAATACCATTAAATCCCGCAAAAATTCTAATAAAATGGCCAGAATTCCAGAGTTCCACAAAATATTTAGTTATTACAGAATACACACACCAGCACTGTGAGCTGCCCCCCCACCACGTATTTTCGGTTACACCAGAGCCGGGTTTATTGGCCAATGCCTCATTTACAATCCAATACATGTGGCTGGTCTGGAGATGGGCTGTCCCAAAAGGCGATTCTGGAACACCTGGGAGCTGATCATGCTGGTAGCGACCCAAGATTGGGATCGCTGGAGTCCTCCGGGCTGATACATCTGAATGCCACGGTTCCCATCACCTCATCAGGAAAAACTGTCCACACCTGGACCTGGATTGTTCAACCCTGGCTCAGAGAAAAGAACTTTATGAAGATGTGGGACTCTGAATAGAAAGAAAAGGCAGATGACTGAAATCCTGGCCTCGGGCAGAAAATTTCCTATAAGAACTGCAGGGCCCAGGAGGGTGGTGTGTGTGTCCAGGGGAACCTCTGCCGAGAGGCTCCTTCCTGTCACGCACCCAGCGCCGAACCCGGGCTCAGCGCTGTCCTTTTCCTTGTGGCTGGCTCAGAGAGAATTCATCCTAAATAAATATTTTATTATTTCATTTTTAATTTGCCTGGACTAATTTTCATTTATAAAAGGGTGAAGGGGACTGTGAGGAGAAGAGAGAACATCTAAACAACAAATCACAATAACATAATTCTACATCAATAAAGCTTCTCTTAAGATTCACACAATATTCTTCCCTTAACTGCAAGAGCCAATCATCTCATTATCTATCCATTACAGTTTGGATGGAGACCAGAACTAATACATTGCAAAAGGAAAAGAGGGTACAAAGGTCCCTGCAGTCCCCTGGCCTGGTACCCCAGCCAGTGGGGAAAGGAAGAGGGCAGCATGTGGCCAGGAGTTTAAAAGGAGGCTGTGTCCTCCAAAACTTTGAGAGAGAAAACCCCAGCAGCAGATGTCCCCATGGACTCTCTCCCTTTATTCAAATGAAGATGCAGGGCTCCTCTGGCTCCCTTATGGACACTGGCTTTTCACAGCGTGGTTTGTATGCACACCCGTTTCCTTGTATCAGAGCATCACCAGCCTGCAGTGACTCCCTGCCACTCTGGTCTGCAGGAGAAATGGAACCAATTTCCCTTAAGGCCCTCCCAGAGGGAAGGAAGAACACACCCAGAGGAGACAAGCAACCCCTGCAGGCATCCAAACTTCAGCAGCAGATGCCGAGTGAGTGGCAGAGGGGACGTAGTGGGTGCATTTCCCTCAGCCTTCTCCCGAGACTCAGCAGCCGGGGGCTTGCACTGCACATGTCAAAAAGATGCCCTCTGCACCCGGGGAGCTTTGGACCATCCAGGTGTCTTTTGTCCCCTGAGACCTCCTCTCCTGTTCCTGGTTTTTGCGCTCCCTTACCCCTTCCCTCCTCCCCTCCCCGAGGTAAAAGGGACAGCAACTGTGGCAAGCACATTTCTCTCCCTCTCAGTATTTTTCATAGAGGTGCACAGAGAGAAATTAAAGAGAAAACAATTTCTATTTCTGCTCCTTGTTTTTCCTATGTGGAATGTGTTTGGAGAATTATTTACCTGGAGTGAGTGCTTGATTGGATTCTGGGGAGGATTGTTTGAGCCTGATGGCCAATCCAATCCAATCCAATCCAGTCCAGTCCAATCCAATCCAATCCAATCCAATCCAATCCAATCCAATCCAATCCAATCCAGTCCACCTGTGTCTGGACTCTCAAGAGAGGGTCACAAGTTGTGTTAGAGTTAGAAAATAGAGTATATAGTTTTAGTCTCTTCCTTTTATATAGTATTTTTTATAAATGAAAATTTATTCAGCCAAATTAAAAATAAAAATAGTTTCATTAGCGGTCAAATTCTATCTAGCCAGCCAGGGAAAAAAACCCAAAACAACACAGTGCCGAGCCTGGGGATCAACCCTGGGTGTGCAACAAGGAGTCAGCCTCAGGAGAGATTTTTCACCTATGCCCACATGTGGGAACTGAAAATGTCTCTCAGACATTTTTAGAGGTTCCAGGCCTTGGTCAGAGGCATTCTAGACCTTGGCAGGCAGCTGCAAACAACTGTGATTTTGAGTTTGAACCATGGAATGAATTACCAACTTTGAAGGTGGAACAAGCAGTCACAAAGGGTTAGATAGTATAGTAAATGTAGTTGCAAAGCAGAGGGAAAATTTTTTTAGTAGTGTACAGGGGGGTTTTAGCACATGTACAGGGGGGGGTTTTACTTTGTACATGGGGGTCAGAAGTTCTAAGATGGAGGAAAGTGGGCTGATCCTGTCCTTCCTCTTTCTTCTTCCTTACCTCCATGTTCTTGGTGATGTTGGGACTCACAGATTGGTTTAGAGTAGAAAAGCACTTGGTAATATAGGTAATAGGTATTGGGGAATAATTGTAAATATGTTATAAGTAATATATCTTATAAAAGATAGCAGCAGCCCTGGGCGGGGAGAGAGAAGAAGAAGACACCGGACAGTCAGGGTGTCAGGAGTGTGTGCATTCCTGCCTGGGCTGCTGATCAAACAGCCGCAGCCCGAGAACATAATCCTGGCCAAGCTGCACCTTCTTACTTGTAAATCAGTTTCCAATATACACCTGGCCTCGCTTTCGAGGGTGGAGGTGGGGCTAACACAAACGAGCATAATCTAACAAGTATCCAATATTACACATTTCATTCAAGGAATGGTGCAAATCATGTTTACTACACATAACAGTATATTACTGTATTTTAGCCATTGTTATAATAAAGAAATCAGTCAGACTTCTGAATTGAGTCAGACATTGTCATTTCTTCCCATTGGGTTCGCCTGCATTTACAATAAGCAACAATGCAGTCGGGGAGTTCTGTTGGAGCAGTTGCTGGATTCAGAGCCCCACAGGCCAGAATAAAAGCTCTGGATTAAAACCCTCCATCAGACCTGACTCCTTTCCTTCATTTTCACTTCAAAAGCTTCTCCAGCAGATGGAAACCTGAGGGAGCAGACCCTCTAAGAGAGGAAGCTCCATCCCGCTGCCACCGGAGCTCTGGCATGCCTGGATTTGTCTCCTTGTGCCCAGCTGAAACATCCAGCTAGCCAAAAGTGTCTCTGGGGTGAAAGGCCACAGTTGCCGCTATTTGGATCACCCGAAGGGGCCAGACAAGCCAAGGCATGTCCCGGCCTCATTATTGGCAATACCAACAGGTCCCAGTGTGCCACTGGCAGCTGGGGCCTCAGCCACCTCCTCTCTCCACAGCAGCGCCTGTGCAGCCTCACAAGATTGGACAAAATCTTCACTTGCAGAGACCTGTACCTACCATCAGCCATCCCCAAGCCAGGTTCCAAGATCTCGTCCACAGCTGCATTATCAGCTTGTTGCTGGGCATGGTGACACCGCCCAGAACAGGACCCTCTGTCCCCGAAGGTGCTGGCCCTGGTGTCTGGCCAGGACTGAAGGGAGGCCCCTCCTGCCAGGGAAGGGCTTGAGCAACATCTTTGGGCTTCAGCTCAGGTGGTGCTACCACCAGCACTGGCGCAGCTGCTAGTCTGGGCACTGCCAGGGGTGGGCAGGCAGTGGCTGGGCAGGGGCTCCTGAGACACCACGTTTTGGCTTTGCTTTTCTTTTTAGAATTTACAAATTTTTACAAATATTTAGATTTTTTTCTTCTTTTAGAAAGAAAACCCAAAAAAATTCTTCCCTTTTTCTACAATAGTTTGGATTTTTCAAAGTAGATTTAAAATTTAGAAAAACTTAGAACATTTTTATACTACTAGAGTAAAAACTTGAATTCAATTTCATTGGTCATATTTACTCTGGGAAGAACTAAGACAACCCAGGGCACCTAATCTGCTGCAGAAGCTCTTTTCCCACTGCAGATTTGTACCTAGTCACAACAACTAATGTAAAACCTTTTCCCTGATGTTTTCCAGGATTTCTGACAAGCTCACCTCTTACTCTTCAGAGACAAACTTTGAGCACAGTGGGAATCTCCTGCTGTGCAGGTAGGTCTCCTCTTTTTATCTTGGTTTAGGGCAAATTTGGGAGGTGACCTCCAAAGGGGTTCCCAAGAAAGCAGCAGCCCTGCCCCCAGCTAGTTTGGGAAAATGATTTTTTGGAAAAAAGTGGAAAAAACCTCTATATTTAACAGGAAAAGTATTCACCGCCAGAAAAAAAAAAAAAAAAAAAAAAAAAAAAAAAGAAGATTATTAAAATATAAAACCTCTCGCCGCTTAGAAGAGATTACAAACTCAGAAAGTCCCCTCTGCGGGCTGTGGCTCTGCAAACTCATTCTTTTATCAGTCCCTCTGACCCAGGAAATTCCGCAGCCCCGGCCCAGCCTGTTGGGCCACAGGTGTGAGCTGCTGGGGCTCTTCTGGGTGTTCAGTCCAGAGCAGGTTTAAACAGTTCCACGAAAAAGAAAAACCACAGTCCAGAGAAATTCCCTGACTCAGCTAGCTAAATACTAACTAAAAAGCAAAGGAGAGCTCTATCCTGCTGTCTTGTCTGTCTGCAGACACCAGAGTCCAGGAGAAGGATGTGGGCGAGCAAGTGCAGTTTCTGACAACAAACTCTGCGCTTCTTCTTGCCTCCCCCTTCACTCTTGGAACCAGTCCTAAAGGTGCAAAACTTATTTCTGGGCTGAACTGAGAAATGGGGATACAAACATCATAAAGTTAACCCAGGACAGTGTCCCAGCTGCAACTGGGGCCTTGGCTAGCTCTTCTCCCAGCAGCTGCCCCTCTGAATGGGGCAAAGAATTCCAAAAACAGCCAAACAACTCAGTCAGGGACTCATCTGCCCTCACTTTCCATCTCCATGCCCATGCCTGATGTCCCTGTCACAGCTGCATTACCAGCTTGTTGCTCTGCAGATGCTGCCTCCACCCAAACAAAACCCTGTGTCCCTGAAGGTTTTTCTGAGCAATGGCCCTTGGATGAAGCAAAACCTTTACAGTCAGGGCAGTCCATTTGTACAGAAGGGGGTACACTCTGGGGGTACAGCTAAGAGCATGAGGTCACAGAGGGCTCTGGGTCACAGCAGGCTGAGGTCACAGAGGGCTCTGGGTCACAGCAGGCTGAGGTCACAGCAGGCTCTGAGGTCACAGAGGTCCCAGAGCCCCGTGGCTGCACAGCACCACAAGGCCCGAGCAGGCAGTCCTGGAGCACAACTGCTGCGGCAGCAGCGGCGGTGGCAGCAGTGGTGCTGACATTGGGACAGCGGTGTCAGGAGAGTGGTGGCAGCGAGAGCGGCGGGACTGGCACAGGGCAAGGCACTATGGCCCTTGCTCTGCGCCTCCTCCTCCTGCTCCTCCTGGCCGTGGCCCTGCCTGCCAGGGCTGCCCAGGCTGCTCCGCTGCAAGCGCGGGGAGCAGGTGAGCCGGCAGCCTGGCTCCCCTTTCCCAGGACAGCGCTCCCTGCTCCCCGGGAAGCGCTGGGGATGGTTTTCCCATGGGCTTTAGGGAGGGTTTCCACTGTGGGAGGGATAGAGCCCCCATGGGCCCTGGGCAGCCCCATTTTCCTCTCCAGGGATGTTACACAGGACAGGGAAAGAGGATGGAGGGTGACAAGGAGCCAGCCCAGAGCTCCCCAGGCCCCTGTGCATCTTTGGCCTTGCCCATTGCCACCTGGCTTGCACAGCCTTATTGATCCCCTTGCAGTGCCCAGTTCCCAGAGGCAAAAGGGGATCCCAGCACAATGGAAATGGGTCTGGTCTCTGCTTCCCTCTAGATTTGGATCGCGACTTGAATGACTTGTATGTGCTGGTGAATGACACGATAAAGATCTTGGAAAATGCTGAAGGCAAGTTCTGCATTTCCCTTTTTCCTGACAGCATAATCAGTATCAATGTGGCAAGAACTCACATGTGCCATTTTTGTTAAGGGTTGAAGAATGCTGAAAACTTTTCCCTGCTCCCCTTCTAGAGCCCTGAGTGATCCCACAGGATCACTGTCAGTGGAAGGAAGGAGGATTTAGATGTTCATCTTCCTCCCATGTGTGCAATGCCAGTGTGTCCTTCCATGTGCTCTGTGCAGCCACAGAGAAGAGCAGAGAGGGAAGGAGCTGAGCCCAGGGCTGTGCCCCGGGGCTGAGCCTTGGGTGCAGCCTGAGGATCTCCTACATTGCCACGGGAGATGTTCTGTCCTGCCTTTCTTTGCAGCTGAACCTGTTGGTGAAGGTGCTTCAGCTTCCCCACCCATACCCATTACTGAGCCTCTGGGAGATGCTGAGGGTAGGTCAAGGCCTTTCCCCCTGTGAGAGCTGCCAGCTCAGAGCCCAAAGCTCGGCCAGGGGGGCATCGCTGCAGGTGCCAGGACAGAATCACGCACATGTGTGCCCTCACCCTGGGCCATCCTCTCACCGCTCCTGCGGCTCAGTGCTGCCCGTGCCGATCTGCAGAGGTGGCAGAAGCTTCTGTGGCTGTTGAGTTACAGGTGTGGCTGCAGGGAGGACTTTCCCTCGTCCTTTGGTGGATGTTGCTCGCAAGCCCAGCTCCCATCGCAGGGGTGAGTAGTGTGTCCCTGCTGATCCCACAGGCTGGACACTGGTGTTGTGGGATCTGTTCCTGGAAAATGACATTGTTTTGGTCTAAGGTCCTCCAACAGGAAAGAACAAAGCTACAGGACGCAAAAAACCCCATGAGACATCCGAAAACATGCAGCAAATTCTAAAGGAAATGCTGCGGGAAGGACAAGGTAGGTGTATTTCCTTGGCCTTCCACTGGGACGCAGCATCCAGGGGCTTCCCCTGCACATCTGCACAGGCCGTGCCTGGCACAGCGGGAAGGGATCCAAGGCAGCCTCGCTGCCCCGCTGCTGCTGCTCTCATGCCCTGCAGGGCTGTTTCCCAGGCTGGCCTGGCTGCAGCTTCTCCCCAGCTTCTGCAGGAAGGCATTTGGCAACAGCTGACAGGGAGCCCAAATTCCACCACAGCCCATGCCCATCCTGATATCCTCTGCAATTTCCCAGTCTCAAGGCAGATTAGGAGAGGTGGCGGTTTGGAGGAGGGAGTGGCTCATAGCCTACCCAGAAATTTTATAGGGATTTCCTGATCCTTAACCATGCTTGCCTTTGACAAGCATTGCCTCCTGAAGATGCCATCTCCACTATGTGGAACAGCCCCACCTGTGTCTTGTCTTTTCTCCAGAAGTGGATGTAGAAGCTGGGCTGAAGGTGGCATTTCCCAAAGGAAGCAGTGGCTCATTGGCAGCCTCTGCTTCAGGAAGGGAGGTGCTGCCGGGCACAGTCACAGGAGGTAATTGCTGTGCCTCTGGGCCTGCAACCTGCTGAGTCTTGAGCTGCCCTCTCTGCTGCTTGGCAGTGCGGGCACAGCCCGGACAGAGCCAGCACAGCCCAGAGGAATTATTATGCTCAGGGCACTCGGGTACTGAGCAGTCCTGCTGGGGTCCCTCCGTGGGAGACATGTCCTTAGACCTGGCAGCGACTGCATGGGGTGCCCATGGTGGGGAAAAGACAGAGGGGGAGAGCAAGGCTCCAGAATGTCCTGTAAAAGCTCTGCCATTTCCCGTTGTGGCAGAGGAGCTGTTCCAGCAGAAGGACGATGGGCAGTTGGTAGGACAGGAGAGAGGGAGGGAGGGAGTTAGGAAGGGATATTTGCAGCACTGCCTGCTGCAGTTTTCCCCAGGGATTGAAGAGAGTTTCCTTTGTGCAAGTGAGAGAATCCCCATGGACCCCGTGCTGCTCCAGTTTCCTCTCCAGGAATGTTGCACAGGGCCTGGAAAGTGGATGGGGATTGACCAGGAGCCAGCCCAGAGCTCCCCAGGTCCCTGTGCAGCATCAGCCTTGTCCTTTCACTTTAGGCTCCCACGACCTTCCCCAACCCCCTTGGAGAGCCCTTTCCCTGAGGCAGAAGTGGATCCCAGTACACCATGGAAATTGTTCCAATCTGTGCTCCCTTCTAGACTGGGATCGTAAATTGCATTATCTGGATGCCCTGCTGGATGAAGGCCTGAAAATGTTGGAGAATGCTAGAGGCAAGTTCTCCCTGTTCTTTTCCTGTCAGAATAGGCAGTGACAAGGTGGCAAGAGCTCAAACATTTGCCCTTTCCCTTAAGACAATCACAAATTAGATGGATTCAGGAAAATTTGCCTGCTCCCTTCTAGAGCCCTGAGTGATCCCACAGGATCACTATCAGTGGGAGGAAGGAGCATTTAGCTGTCAGTTTTCTTCCTGTGTGCAATGCCAGTATGTCCTTCCGTGTGCTCTGTGCAGCCACAGAGAAGAGCAGAGAGGGAAGGAGCTGAGCCCAGGGCTGTGCCCTGTGGCTGAGCCTTGGGTGCAGCCTGAGGATCTCCTACATTGCCACAGGAGATGTTCTGTCCTGCCTTTCTTTGCAGATATCCCTGCTAGCAAAAGTGATCTGGCTTCCCAACCCACTTTCAGGATTGAGCCTCTGGGAGATGCTGAGGGTAGGTCAAGGCCTTTCCCCCTGTGAGAGCTGCAAGCTCAGAGCCCAAAGCTCGGCCAGGGGGGCATCGCTGCAGTTGCCAGGACAGAACCACGCACATGTGTGCCCTTGCCCTGGGCCATCCCCTTATTGCTCCTGCAGTTCAGTGCTGCTCATGCTGATCTGCAGAGATGGCAGAAGCTTCTGTGGCTGTTGAGTTACAGGTGTGGCTGCAGGGAGGTCTTTCCCTGGTCCTTTGGTGGATATTGCTCGCAAGCCCATCTCCCATCGCAGGGGTGAGTAGTGTGTCCCTGCTGATCCCACAGGCTGAGCACTGGTTTTGTGGGATCTGTTCCTGGGAAATGGAATTATTTTCCTCTAAGGTCCTCCAACAGGAAAGAACAAAGCTACAGGACGCAAAAAACCCCATGAGACATCCGAAAACATGCAGCAAATTCTAAAGGAAATGCTGCGGGCAGGACAAGGTGGGTGCATTTCCTAGACCATCCCTGGGACTCAGCAGCCGGGGCCTTTCCCTGCACATCTGCACAGGCCGTGCCTGGCACAGCGGGAAGGGATCCATGGCAGCCTCGCTGCCCCGCTGCTGCTCTCATGCCCTGCAGGGCTGTTTCCCAGGCTGGCCTGGCTGCAGCTTCTCCCCAGCTTCTGCAGGAAGGCATTTGGCAACAGCTGACAGGGAGCCCCAATATCGCTATGGGCCATGCACACCCTGATGTCCCCTGTAATTTCCCAGTCCCCAGAAGATCAGGAGGGGTGGCGGTTTGGAAAAGAGAGAGCCCTGTCACAGCCCCAAGAGCCTGGGCCTTTTCCTGATCCTTATCCATGTCTTTGAGAAGGATTGCCTCCTGAAGTTTCCACCCCCCTGATGTGTAATGCTTCCATCTGATTCACCTGTGCCTCTTCCTTTCTCAAGGGATGGACAGAGACGCTCTATGGAAGGCAGCATTTCCTGAAGGAAGGGAGGCAATTCCAGGCATGGGCACAGGCACAGGAGGTAATTGCTGTGCTGGCCACAGCCCTTGGTGAGGCTGTGTGGCAGAAGCTCTTCTCCAAGGGCCTGACCTGTGTGAGAGGGTCTGACCGTTCCATGGCCGGTCTGAGCTGACCGAGCAGAGATAGGCAAGAAGGAATAGTTGTGGCACTGCCTGCTGCACATTTCCTCAGGAAATTAGTGAGGGTTTCCTCTGTGCGAGTCAGAGAACCACCATGGGTCCCGGGCAGGTTCAGCAACCCCTCCAGGGATGTAGCACAGGGCCTGCAAAGAGGGTGGAGAGTGACCAGGAGCCAGTGCAGGGCTCTCCAGGCTTCTTTGCAGCTTTGGCCGTGGCCATTCACATCTGGCACCCACTGCTTAACCTGACCCCTTGCAGTGCCCATTTCCCAAAGGCAGAGGGAGACCCCAGAACACCATGGAAATGCTTCTGGCCTGTGTTTCTGTCTAGATTTGGATCGTGACATGGCTTATCTGGGAGGCCTAGGACAAGACAGTTTGAAATCCTTGGAGAATTTTGAAGACAAATTCTCAATGTCCCTATTCCTGAAAGAACAATCAATGTCCATGTTGCAAGAGCTCAATCATGTGCCATTCCCTTAATAGCCTGAAGGTTGTTGAGATTAAGAAACCCTGCCCCGCTCCCTTCTCAAACCCTGAGTGATCCCACAGGATCACTGTCAGTGGGAGGAAGGAGCATTTAGCTGTCAGTTTTCCTCCTGTGTGCAATGCCAGATTGTCCTTCCGTGTCCTCTGTGCAGCCACAGAGAAGAGCAGAGAGGGAAGGGGCCAAGCCCAGGGCTGTGTCCTGGGGCTGAGCCTTGGGTGCAGCCTGAGGATCTCCTACATTGCTACAGGATATGCTCTGTCCTGCCTTTCTTTGCAGATATCCCTGCTAGTGAAAGTGATCTGGCTTCCCAACCCACTTTCAGGATGGAGCCTCTGGGAGATGCTGAGGGTAGGTCAAGGCCTTTCCCCCTGTGAGAGCTGCCAGCTCAGAGCCCAGAGCTCGGCCAGGGGGCATCGCTGCAGGTGCCAGGACAGAATCACGCACGTGTGTGCCCTCGCCCTGGGCCATGCCCTTATGACTTCTGCTCAGGCCTGGCAGATGCTGGAGGGAGGGAGGGCCCTGACCCAGTGCCAAATCCCAGATGTTTTTCTGATCTTTAACCAAGACTTTGAAAAGCATTGCCCCCTGAAGATGCCTCTTCCATTAATGGTGGGTGGTCTCATCTGATCCAGTTGTCTCTCTTTCTTTCCCAAGTAATGGACCAAACATCTCTGCAGAAGGAGGCACATCCCGGAGGAAGGAGTGGCTCAGTGCCAGCCTCTGCTGCAGGAAGGAAGGCGATGCCAGGCACGGGCACAGGCACAGGAGGTGATTGCTGTGCCGGGCTCAGCCGGGCTCAGCCCTCGGCGGGGCTGTGTGGCAGCAGCTCTTCCCCCAGGCCCTGCCCTTGCACGGTCCGGCAGCAGCCAAAGCTGGAGGCGCCTGGGCTTCCAGGCCTCTGGAGCTCGTTGGCAGCCCCGGGGAATCGGCACTCTGCACCAACGTCCCTCCCGCTGCAGCTGCTCCCGCAGCCGCCCTGAGTGCCCAGAGGCCCCAGGCACAGGAGCAGCCCCGAGTGGGAGCCCTGCTGCCAGCCCAGGGCCAGAGCCAGCCCTGGCTCCCGGCTGGGCAGGGGCTGCACTGGCTCCTGACAGGGCCTGGCTCTGTCCCCTGGGGCTGGGGGAGCTGTCCCAGGGCAGGGAGGGCCAGGGCTGGCAGGGGCTGCTCAGGGATGGGTTTGGCCCCTGTCCCTCCAAGCAGCCATGGCCCAAGCAGCTGCGCTGGCCCCGGGCTCTCCTCCCGGCCTGCTGGGCTGTGTTGGGAGGCACAGCCTGTGCCAAGGGGCGGCAAGGTGCCTGCAGGCCCCAGCTCTGGGCAAACAGAGAACGTCCTGGCCGTATCCACCATGCTGCCAGCTCAGCCGTGCAGCACAGCGCGGGCTCACGCTCCCCATTGCTCCCACAGATGCAGCCGGCCCCACAACACCTGTTCCCGATGCCCAGAACAGCCTCAGAAGTGGTTGCTATTGGGAAACACACTGTGTACTACAGTTAATTGCAGGTCTGCTGTTTCTGGAGCTTATCTTCATATTGCCCTGTGTTGGAATCTGGTGTTACTGGAAGAGAAAACGGTGAGTGTTTTCATCATCTCTCCCTCAAACAGTTTCTTTTAAAAGTCTAATGTAGATGGGAAACATTTCCAGTCAGGCTGCAGTGGGGTTGTGGCCAGTCCATGGCTGTCCAAAGCACTCTGCTGAGGGTTCTGCTGCTGCCCAGTGCTTTCCTTGGCCTCTTCATTGCTGGGCCTTGTCCTGGGGGGCCGCTGGGGCTGCAGCCAGTGCTGGCTCCCCCTGAGGCTGCCTGGCCAGGAGCAGCCCCAGGGGCACAGGGCAGAGGCACAGCAAGGTGGGCAGGAGAAAGAGCGGGGACGAGATTGCCCCTGAAAGGCAGAGGCGCTCGGGGGCCGCTCCTGGCCAGGGAGCTGCCCAGAGCCGTCCCCTGCTCGCCGGGGCCTCGAGGGGCAGCTGTGCAGCTGGGCCAAGGTGTGCCAGCCGCTCCAGCCGTGCTGGGGAGCCCTGCCAGCTCTGGGCCCTGCTGTGCATGAGGGTCCCTGTGTGCCACTGGCAGCTGGGGCCTCAGCCACTGCTCTCTCCACAGCAGCGCCTCTGCAGCTTCACAAGACCTGACAAGGACTTCAGCCACGGAGACCTGTGCCTGTCATCAGCCCTCCCCAAGCCAGTTTCCAACAGCCCTTCCAGAGCTGCATTAATCACTTACTGCTGGGGACATGATGCCACCACCCACAACAGAGCCCTCAGTCCCCAAAGGTGCTGGCCCTGGTGTCCAGCCAGGACAGGAGGTGCAGCCCTCCTGCCAGGGTAGGGCCTGACTCCAGCAGCATCTTTGGGCTTCAGCTCTGGTCCCTGGCTGCTACCACCAGCACTGGCGGAGCTGCTTGTCTGGGCACAGCCAGTGCTGGGCAGGCAGCAGCTGGGCTTTGGGCTCCTGAGACCAGCAGCTACTGTGTTTATTTTTCATTTTGCAAAATGTAGGAATATTTTTCATAGAAAATACTCCAAATATTTTGTTAGTTTTCCCACAGCAGTTCTATATTTTTCAATGTAGTTTTAGAATTCAGAAAAACATAGAATATTTTTACACTTCTCGAATAAAAATTAAAATTGTGTTTAATTGCTAATCTATGCTCTTCTTGAAACTAAAACACCCTATGACTCACAGCCTTCTTCAGAGGCTCTTTTCCCACTGGACACTTGTGCCTGATCACAACTAACCTAAAAGCTTTTCCCTGATGTTTTTTGGGATTCCTAACAAGCTCAACTCTCAGTCTTCAGAGGCAAACTTTGAGCACAGCAGGAATCTCTTCAAGTCACCATCTTTGTTTGCTTCTGCACAAAGTGCCTCAGTCACAGAGCAGGGGCTTTGCTCCGCTTCCTGCCGTCCCGCTCCCCCCAAGCCTGTCCTGAGCCCTCTCCTGCAGCCGCTGCTCTGCCATGGAGCTGCTGTAAAACACAACAGCTCTGCCACAGCCGCTCAGCAGGACTGGAGAAGCTTTCTGGCCTTGCTTACATTAGGCTGGTGGCTTCTCTAGACACAAGCTGAGCTTTTGAATGCTATGTCTCACCTGGCACAGGAATTGATGCTGCCCTTCTCCTGGAGGCTAAGCTCCCATGGGCTTTAAAAGCTTTCTGGCCAGCATAAGGCCTGGAAAACCATTTAATGCAGCCATTTAGCATTGAAAATGTCCGAGTCTATGTATCCAAGTAGCTTGTTTAAATGCTGGAGCCCACCAGAGCATCCCACCAAGGGCATATCTGTTTCTCCTCCACCTCGGCCTCCATGACTGCCAAACTGCACCTTTGAGAGTTCTTTTCTCTGGAAGCCGAATGGCACCATTTTATTTGGGGGATGAAAAACAAAAGTAAATGCTCTATGGTACTATCATCATCATCATCACCAGAATGAGCTGCAAATTAGTTAAATGACATCAACAACTCCGATTGTGGACTTACTTCTCAGAGTGCAGCACTGGCTTTACTATCCCTTGAAACTGCAGATGTGCTACAGTCTTTAAAGTCCATTCCATGCTTACCTAATTTGGAGTCAAGCACAGCTCTGTGAGAGCTTTAGGGATTGGGCCTACCCTGGCACTCTCGTGTGTCTGGAGTGACCTGCCCAAGGCATCTGCCACCTGAAGAGCAAAGCAGGGTACGGAAAAGCACAGGCTGCAGAACAGCTGGAACTGCAGGGAGCCCATTCCTGGCAGGAGTAACACGACCATCCCACCTTAGGACTGGGTTTTGTGAGAAACAACAGTGCACATCAAAATTTTGAAAACGTTTATTAAACATTTACAAAAACATAAGAGAAGGACTAATAAGGAAGAACAGGCCTGGGAAGGCTCCCTGCCCCATGGCTGCCTGCCAGGTGGCTGCCTCATCTTCAAGATTGATGCTTCACCTTTCACACTCCTGGAGGGTGCATCAGCCACTCCTGGCCCCTCCCAAAGTCTGTCAGTCAACCCTTCTTTGCCCTTTATTGGTGGGATTTATTTCTTGTAGCTGCATTTGAAGGTCAGGTGTTGTCATGCTGTGTCTCCACAGCAACAAGCTGTTCCATTCCTAACTCTCCCATGCAAGGGGTATATGTCAACACCTATTGTGGTGGACCCCCACCGCAGGGAATGACGTGCATTGACTCCATGTTTGCAGAAGGCTGAACAAAAGCTTTATTAAGCTGTCCTATATTACATGATACTAAAAACTATACTACTGCTATAGTGAAGAAAAACCCGTGACCCTTAGAGACAGTCCAACACAGAGTGGCTCCAGTTGGTCAAATGAAATCAAAACACCATCACCAGAGTCCAAGGAAGAAATCCCTCTTTGCTAAACAATCTCCATAATACATTCCACATGTGCCAAACAACAGATGCAGCAAATGAAGATAATTGGTTTTCTTCTTTCTCTGAGCTTTCTCACAGCCTTCCCCAGGATTTTCTTGGGAAAGTCTCTGTCTCTCACTGTTCAAAGGATATGTGAATACCAAACACACCTTCTTTCTACCTGTCCTGTACAGCCCAGGCTGTCTGGTGGGAACAATAGGGAGTGTGTGTGGGGGGGGGGGAAGGGGACTGTGGGGAGAACAGAGAACATCTAAACAACAAATCACAATAACATAACTCTACATCAATAAAGCTTCTCTTAAGATTCATACAATATTCATCCCTTAATTGCGAGAGCCAATCATCTCCTTATCTATCTATTACAGTTTGGATGGAGACCAGAACTTGAAGAGAGCCTGACAGAGGAATGGTTGTACAACAGGGGACATGATGCTGTAAAATTAATCCAACTAGGGAGGGCTACGTGACTGCTGCAAAGTTCGCATGGCCCTGAAGAATAGATGGTGTGCAGAAAGCAGGATATTGAAACTGCTTGGTATGTAGAAGTAGATAGAGAAGAACAAAGGGGTACTAAGCTGTTCTAACTGCAAGGCCAGCTGGACAGGCATGTATCGATCATAAAGATACTTTTAAGATAATAGTACAAGTCACATAGCAACCAATCATGAGCTTGGCTTTTGCAATATGTATGAGCTAATTAACGAACATATATAAACTGTGTAATCTGTTACAATAAACTGAGACTTGATGATCATGATATCATGAGTCTTGTCTCCCGCGGCATTTCCCTCTAACAACTGGCGCCCGAAAGCAGGGACCTGATCCGAGTCTAAGGCGAGAGTGGTGCTGCGTTGGGGTTCGGGTCCTGCAGCTGGAAGGACGGCAAAAGAGCCGAAACGCATTGCTCCGCGCCCTGAGTGACCGCAGCGGCGAGCTCAGCCGATACGTGCTGCCGAAGCCTGAAGGAGCCAGCAACGGTACCGACGTAATCATGGAAAGGCAAGCAGCATATGATTTATTTAGTGCTTCTCTTAGAAAAAGGCAGATTAGGGGGATTGACTTAGATAAGGATCTCCCTTCGCTATTGCATCATGCTGAGTCTTACGGCTTTTTCATTAACCCCCATAGTGTTCATAAACTTTCAGAATGGAGAAGATATAGGGATAAGTTGTGGGAATTAGTGTTAGATGAGGATAAACCGGGCAAGAAAATGAGTAAACTTTGGAGAGTGGTTAATAACGAATTATTAATGTGTCAGGCAGAAAAGAGGGCCGTAGAAGTGATACGGACAGCTCTGGAGAAAAATAAGGAATGTGAACCCTCGCTTCTCTCCAGTGAGCCAAACCCTCCGGTTCTCACAAATTTTCCCATTCCCATCTCTGCTTCTGAAATGCCTGTACCTCCCATAGACACTAGTAGCATTGAGGTGCTGGAAATTGAGATCCAAATTGCTTTATGGCAACGGGACTGGGATCCCAAATTCACTTTTTGTGAACGGGAATCAGGTAGAACGGAGCGGGCGCGGGGCCAGACAGAGCGGGGCCGGCCAGCACCGAGCCGGAGGCGAGCCCGGGGCGGAGCGGACATCAGCCGAGAGACGGAAGGCTCCTTGCTGCCGAGCAGCAGTGCAAGGGGGGAGAGGAGCGTTCCTGGGGCTCAGCCGCGCTGGAGCCGGAGCAGGCAGGGCGCGGCCGTGGCGGGGGTGTCTCTTCTCCCATCCACAAGGTGACACAACAAGGACGGGAGCGAGGCGGCGCCGCCCCTCATCTCCCCGCAGCGCCCAGCAATGGCGGCGGAGATGGCGGCACAGTCCTGGTTGCCATGGCAGCGACAACGCCGAGAGCAGCAGCGCCACCGATGGCGGGATCGCAACACTACAGCAAAAATTTCAACAGCATCTTCCCAATTCCTTACAAGAGTCAGAAGACGTAATGAAAAAGTACAGCAGTACCGAGTGTTTTCCAAGATACCAAGAAGGATGAACATTATGTGAATCAATGTTATTTCAAATATGATATGGACAAAAATCACTATATAAAGATAAAAATGTTAGTAATGATTTAATTACCAAAAATGTCTCTGAAAACAAAGAGTTGAGAAAATGTCATCTGATGGAATTTCAGTATTGAGTTTGTAATCTCTGTATTTGGGTTTTTATAGATAATAATATAAGTAATAGTGATTTTTAAGTTTTATAGATAATACGATAAATAGTGATTGTTAAGTTTTTGTAGGTAATGATAAGTACTGATTGTTACTAATGTTGTATGAGTGCTTTAAAAGGATTGTCTTAACCTATTTTAAACATTTCTTGTTAATAGGTTGATCATAAAATGTGAGTTGTCTGATTTTTGTGATAAGAATTATTATTAAGGTATTAAGGTATTAAGGTGTTGTTATAGTATTTACAGTCAGTTTTCATATGTTTTATTGTCTCTTTAGGTGATTGATTACAAGATGTTTTTTCAGGATCCTGTGTTTTTGATTTTTTAACTACTCATGTGTTTTCTTTATCCAATCTTTTATACAGCTGCAATTCATCTTCCTTTAAAATTCATTGTCCAAATTTTAGTTCAAGATTTCAGACTTCAAATTTTCAGATTTCTAAAGAAAGGGTTTGTTATATTTAGAGGATTTTTGTCTTAAAAGAGATTTTAGAAATGTTCAATTATTTGATAGTTTGATAAATTTTTAATAATAAGGTTTTTTACTTATAACTGTTATTTCTAGGACTTTTGTTCTATAATGTGTTAAAACATATCCTCCAATTAGAGTTTGAGCTCTGGCCAAGCTCTGGCTCTACGTGGATGGTGTGATTGACCCAAGTGTTTTCTGCATCAAAAAGTATTCAAGTCCTTTTGGCTTGACAATTTGACCATATAGGGCAGCTGAGCCTCAAAGGGAGTTTTGGAGAAACAAGATCCGGACATGTTTTATCCAAATCTCTGTTGTTTTAAGGTTTATCAGCTGCTGCAGACTCTGGGATGACAATTTGATAGTGTAGCACTTGCTAACTGTGATTTTATATGTAATATTAATTGTGTATTATCTGATTGATTTTTATTTGTTGTTAGTTTCTTTACTATATGCATTGTTTTGTTCTTGATGTTTTTTCATGTTTATAACAAAGATGTTGATATTTCCATTTCTTCATGCAAATTTTAGGAAACAGAATTGAGAGAGGACCCTCCAGTCCCTGTGGGGGGTGTTGAGTTTGTTTGATTTAGCAGGTGCAGAATCTGGATAGATTTCATTGAAGAATGTTAAACTTATCAATTTCAAGAGAACACTAATCTCTCCACAAGTAAATCAGAGGATGCACAGCAAAAGTGGATTGTGCAAAGTTTTGTGTTTCACCCATAGGAGATTGTAGACTTTGGGTTTATTCATAAGTGTGTTTTTAATTATGTTATAGACTTTTTTACTAAGTTTTAACGAGTTTTAGTAATGCCTGTGATTTTTCTGTTCATTTTACCATTGCTTTTCAATGGCAAAAGAAAAAGAGGGACAATCAATTAGATAATCAAAAGCATAACATTAAGTTTATCATAAATATAGTTTGTATTTAGAATTAAGTTTGTTCCTTTCATGTTAAACAGAACAATCAAAAACATGAGAAATATGAAGTGGGGTGCACTTCTGTAATACTAACCTCATTTTTCACCCCACGAGTTGCTTCAGTGCAAGCTCTCACACAATTAAAAATCCTAGCCTACTGGACAGAAAAATAAATTAATATTTCATCTAAAATGTTAAGTGAGCTTGCCACAAATATAAGTAGTATCTGTCATGCAGTTCTGCAAAACAGAGCAGCTGCCACTAATTTACTTCTTCTAGCCCAAGGTCATAGTTGTGAAGTGTAAGAGAACGGTGACCTTTTTGTTCGATGCAGCTGCAGATAGTAATTTGTTTCAAAGAAGTTTGTTTTTACAGCGGTAATAGGCAACAGGCTGTGAATTGCTGATAATACGCATTCCTAACCTTTTACAGCGGTAGTAGGCAATAGGCTTTGCAGTGCTTAACTGATAACATGCATTTCTAAGATAACACGTATACTTGAGACTGTGAGAATCCCCAGATCAAAAGACACCGGTGAGGAAGACAACCAGCCTTCATCCCACGACCACCAGGAGGCAGAAAACGACCACCTAGCAACAGAATGCGACTGCGCAGAAGAAACGAGTGAACTAAGGAAGGAGATAAAAACAGTGAGCTAGGGGATCACAGCGCGGCAGTTTGGCGGAGCGGTTGCTCCCCTCTGTCGCCGCAGCGCTGCTTTTTGCTTTGCTCTCATATACTCTCTTAAATGAATTAAATAAATTCTGTTAATCGGATCAGATGGCCTCTTGTGCTCAATCATAACAATTTGGTGCCGTGACTCGGATTGCGGATTTGGAGGACCCCTCTCTGGGAGAGGCGCCACAACTCCGCTCTTTTGAGCGGACTCAGACTGGGGGTCTTGTCCTCATCCCGACCGACGAACCCAAAAGCCTTGAGAGGAAAGCAAAGAAAGGGAAGCGGGCCCAAGATACCCCTTAAATTTTGTGCACAAAGTCCGAACGACGACGCAGGAAGCGTAAGTATAAGGGTTCCGTTCAGGCGGGGTCGGGATCCCGGAGTGTGGCAAGTGTGTGAGTTGCATGAGAGGGGAGCCGGCAGCCGGACACCCCAAGTGAACACAGAACCTCAGTAGTGCGGTTCCCAAAGCCCGCGAGGGCCTGGGCCACGAACCAGGGGAAGTGACTGTGATTATTTGATTATCTGTGTGTGTTAGAAGGCACTCCGGAGGAATGGGGCAGGGGAAGAGTAAATCCCCCTCCCCAGTGGGGGTAAAACTCCCTTCGGTTCCTAAGGACAGTCCCCTGGGATTCATGTTGACCAATTGGGAACACTTCCCAGGAACGAGGGGGAAGGATAAAGCAAAAATGATACATTACTGTATAGAAGTGTGGGGAGGGAAGGAAGTTTCCAAAAATGCATTCTGGCCCATATTCGGGTCCTCAGAGGAATGGGTTAGACAAGCTCTAAACATCTGGGTGAGCACTAAACAACCCCCTAGCCCAGAGGAGAGTGACTATGCTAAGATCTGGGTGAGTCGACCAGAGGTGTTTGTGTTCAAACTTTCCGAAAAACCTAAGGGGAAAAGAAAGGGATGACCAGAGGAACTGATAGTAGCCCCACCTCCTTATGTTCCTCCTGTACCACGAGCACCCCCCCTCCCCTCATCAGATGATGAGTCTGACTCAGATTCTGAACAGACTGGCCCAGTCACCCGGAGCAGGGCAAAAGGCAAACTGTTTCCCTTGAGGGAAATGCCCATGGGAGGGCCACAACCAGGAATAGGATTCATTTCTGTTCCCTTGAGCTCGGGAGATGTGAGAGATTTCAAGAAGGAGATGGGAAGCCTATTAGAGGATCCTTTAGGTGTGGCAGAAAGAGTGGATCAATTTTTGGGCCCCAATATATACACTTGGGAAGAACTGCAGTCCATACTGAATATCCTATTTACGGTTGAAGAAAAGAACATGATTAGGGCAGCTGGGATGCGGGTCTGGGATGCCCAGCCGGCACATGCTCAACACCCAGCTGACACTAAGTGGCCTCTTCAAAATCCTAATTGGAATAACCAAGACCAGGATCATAGGGCCAATATGCGGGACTTCCGAACCATATTAATTGATGGTATTCGGGAATCGGTCCCCAGGGGTCAAAATATCAATAAGGCATTCAATGACAGACAGAGGAAAGATGAAACACCCACTGAGTGGCTGGAGAGGCTGCGAAAGAACTTCCAATTATATTCAGGTTTAAGACCGAATGATCCAATGGGGCAGGCAATATTAAAAGTGCATTTTGTATCCAAGTCTTGGGACGATATTAGAAAGAAGATACAAAAGATGGAGGATTGGCAGGATAGGGATTTGGCAGAGCTGCTGCGGGAGGCGCAGAAAGTGTACGTCCGGAGAGAGGAAGAGAGTCAGAAGAGGCAAGTTAAAATGATGGTTGCTGCGGTAAGGGAAAGTAGGAGCATAGAGACAGGACAGAAGAAGTTTACTCAAGACAAAGCGGGTAATAAAGAAAGGGGGGGGGAAACGGAAGAAAAGACTTGTTATTACTGTGGCAAAAAGGGACATTTCAAGAGGGAGTGCAGAGTGCGGCTTAGAGATGAGAAAGAATTCAAGGCTGACTAGGGGGGTCAGGGGCTCTACTTTATGGGGACCCGGAGACATCAAAAAGAGCCCTTGATAAAATTAAAGGTGGGTCCCCAAAGCCAGGAAATAGAATTCTTGGTTGATACAGGGGCGGAAAGATCTACCATTCAATTCCTGCCCTAAGGCTGTACCCTGTCAAAACAGACAGCTATGGTAGTAGGGGCAAAAGGGGAACCATTTGAAGTACAAATTATTAAAGAGGTAATGGTAGAATCAGAAACTAAAATGGGGGTGGGTGACTTCTTATTAGTCCCTGAAACAGATTACAACCTATTGGGGAGAGATTTAATTGTTGAATTGGGAATTCAAATCGAAGTGGTAGAAAAGGAATTGAAAATCAGGCTTTGCCCTCTCCGATTGGAAGATGAAGAGAAAATAAATCCTGAAGTATGGTACAATCCAAGAACCGTGGGCAAATTGAATATGACTCCATTCACGGTAAAGATCAGAAACCCTGAGGTCCCGGTGAGAATAAAACAGTACCCTATTTCACTAGAGGGAAGGAAAGGATTGAAACCCGAAATTGAAAGATTACTCAATAAAGGATTATTGGAACCATGTCTGTCGCCTTTTAACACCCCCATACTCCCAGTTAAAAAGGCAGACGGATCCTATCGGCTGGTGCATGACCTTAGGGAAATTAATAAGCGAGAACCGTGGCTCGGTTCCCAGTAGTGGCAAACCCCTATACCCTTTTGAGTAAATTAGGACCTGAAAACGAGTGGTATAGTGTCATAGACCTGAAAGATGCCTTTTGGGCCTGCCCTCTGGACGAATCCAGTCGAGATTATTTTGCCTTTGAATGGGAAGACCCTGACACGGGGAGGCGACAGCAACTCAGGTGGGCGGTATTACCTCAAGGATTTACGGAATCTCCCAATTTATTCGGGCAAGCCCTAGAACAAATTTTGCAGAATTATAAAACAGACCCAGAGGTAAAGCTAGTTCAGTATGTGGATGATTTGTTAATAGCAGGTAAAGAAGAAGACAAAGTCCGGAAAGAAAGTATCAAACTATTAAATTTCCTGGGACTGAAAGGACTAAAAGTTTCTAAAGCAAAACTACAATTTGTAGAAGAGGAAGTTAGATACCTGGGACATTATTTGAAAAAGGGAGAAAAGAAAATTGATCCAGATAGAGTAGAAGCAATCCTATCCCTGCCTTTACCGCAAAATAAACGACAAATTCGTCAGATATTAGGACTTACAGGGTATTGTAGGCAGTGGATCGAAAACTATAGCGGGAAGGCGAGATTTCTGTATCAAAAACTTACCCAAGATGGGCACCTTAAGTGGACAGAAGAGGAAAAAATCTAAATTCCAAGAATTAAAAGAAACTCTGGTCCATGCTCCAGTCCTAAGCCTCCCAGATTTAAAGAGGCCCTTCATTTTATTTGTCAATATTACAGATGGGGTAACTTATGGAGTACTTACCCAGGACTGGGCGGGGAAAAAGAAACCTATTGCATATCTATCTAAAATTCTAGACCCTGTAAGTAGGGCATGGCCGGGCTGTTTACAAATAATTGCAGGCTGTGCAGAGTTAGTAGAAGAAACAAGGAAAATCACCTTTAATGCCACTCTGAAGGTGTTAACTCCACATAACATACGGAGTGTGATGCAGCAAAAAGCAGACAAATGGATATCTGATGCCAGGCTCCTAAAGTATGAGGGGATTCTATTAGAAACCCCTAATTTCACTTTAGAAACCACCTCATTACAAAATCCAGCCTCCTTCCTCTTCGGAGAGCCAGAGACTGACCCACTGACTCACGACTGTGTGATCACTATAGAGGAGCAAACTAAAATTAGACCTGACTTGCAAGAAGAGGAGTTAGAGACTGGAGAAAAGCTGTTTGCAGGTGGATCATCCAGAATAGTAGAGGGCCAAAGAAAATCAGGGTATGCCATAGTAGGGGGACCTGACCTAGAAGTAATTGAGTCCGGAGCCCTAGACAAAACATGGTCAGCCCAAGCCTGTGAAATATATGCCATCCTAAGAGCCTTGGAATTATTAAAGGGAAAAGAGGGAACCATTTATACAGACTCTAAATATGGGTATGGGGTAGTACATACATTTGGAAAATTATGGGAGGAAAGGGGCCTTGTGAATTCACAAGGAAAGAACCTGGTGCATCAGAGATTAATAGTAGCCCTCCTGAAGGCCTTGAGAGGCCCTGCAAAGATAGCTGTAGTTCATTTAAAAGGGCATCAGCGGGGAATGGATTACCGGAGTAGGGGTAACAACGCGGCAGACCATGAAGCGAAGAAGGCTGCAATTATCGAGGCACTGACCTTGAGCGAGAGAGCCAGGAGGGATCCTACAGATACCTCAGAGAATCCTGGGTTAACCACCCAGGATAAATTTGTATTTACTGTAGAAGAGCGGGAGAAACTTGCAAAATTGGGGATAAAAGAAGAATCGGGGAAGTGGCTGTTAACAGATGGGAGGGAGGTTCTGCCTAGGGCCGTAGCCCAGCAAATGCTTAATAAATTACACCAGAAAACACACTGGGGTGCTCAAGGGCTGGTAGACCACTTTGCCACCCATTATATGACTGTGGGTCTCCATGATCTAACAAAAAATATTACTAAGGGTTGCCCAACCTGTTTACGTGTAAATAGGAAGAATTTAAGGAAGCCACCCTTGGGAGGGAGACCCGTGGCAAAGAGGCCTTTTACAAATTTACAGGTAGACTTTACAGAGCTTCCCAAAGTGGGGAGGATAAAATATCTTTTAGTTATAATAGATCATCTAACACATTATGTGGAAGCAATCCCCACTGCTAGGGAGACAGCCCGAACGGTGACAAAGGCCCTGCTAGAAGAAATAATACCCAGGTATGGAGTCCCAGAAACAATAGACTCCGATAAAGGCCCCCACTTCACTTCAAAAATAACACAGCTGCTGGCAGAAGCCCTGGGCATAAAATGGGAACAACATACTCCCTGGCACCCCCAGAGTTCCGGGAGGGTGGAAAGAATGAATGGAGAAATTAAGAAACAACTCACTAAATTGGTACTAGAAACTAAGTTACCTTGGATAAAATGTCTGCCACTAGCATTATTAAATATTCGGACTCAACCACGATCAGACATAGGGCTTTCCCCATTTGAAATGTTATATGGGATGCCCTACTCCCTAGAGAAAGTTCAATCTAATCCTAATATCACTGACCAAAGTATTAACAAATATTTAACTGTTTTAATGAAATACAAGAAACAGTTATGGGAAAAGGGGATGTGGGCCCAAAGACCACCATTAGATCTTGTATTACACCAGGTACAACCCAGCGACTGGGTTCTCATCCGAAGCTGGAAGGAAGATTCAATCACCCCAAGGTGGGACGGACCGTATCTGGTTTTAATCACCACTGATTCCGCAGTTCGTACGGCAGAAAAGGGATGGACCCATGCTAGCAGAATAAAGGGGCCGGTGGACCCAACTCGATTCCATGCAACTTCCAGAGAGACGAGCTGGAAGATTGATGGGAAGCCGGGAGATTTGAAGCTAACAGTAAAGAGAACCCTCAAGTAATCTTAATGGACACTGCCAGTTCCGGGGACATTTGGGTCGGGAATGACTGGGGATTGCAAACACAACTGATAGGAGAAACAAAACCCCCAGGATACTGTAAGCATTTAGAAGACTTGGCTCAGCAGCCCTATTATCGGCCCATCCGACTCGAAAGGGAGCAGAGACCTTGGGAAGGGGAGGGTCATGCCGAGCATGAAGATATTAGAATAAAATGTAGCTGGTTAGATTGTGATTGTTTCCCTTTTGCTTGCTTTTCTTGTAAAATTTGTAAAGGGCTGTGGTGGGCTCACTGTAGAAAGGGGAGGGCTCCAAAAAGTGTGTGTCAGCGCTGCTGGCTAGAACAACGCAAGTTGACCTCTGAAATATTGAATTATAAGGTCGCCACTCGGGAATTGACTAAAGAATCTCCCGAGTGGTGGGAAATTTTTGTGAAGGGAATAAATCCTGAATTCCATTGCTACCACTCCAACGAGCTTTCAAGTCCATTTCTTACGGACATAGTCCAGGTCAAGTGTCGCAGGCTGGTCAAGGGACTGAGGTGCGACACCCCACAATTAAACGAGAAAAATTGGAACTCCCAGAGGTCAAAGTGGGAGAGAGGAAATAATCCCGCCCCTGAAGAATATCTCTGCTGTCAAGAAGATGGCCTACCCTGTAGCTTGTAGCAACCAAGTTGACAGGAGAGACAGAGAAATAGCTAGTGGGGATGAGGGACCCTCCCAAATCGTAAAAAAAAAAAACACTGACCACCATAGGCACGGGAATGGTGACAATGGAATGAGAAAAAGTAAGAATGTGAAATTGGGCATGATAAGCAGCATCCCCTGCAGTGCGTACTACTCAGCCCTAAAGATTCTTACATTTGTGATGATATGCTTTCCTCTCCAAAGTGTTGCTACTGAAACCCATGAACCCTTTAAATGGACATTAAGTAGGTGGGAAAATCATGATACTCATTATAACCTGCAGACTGTGATAACCCCCGGGGCACCAAGCTTTAAAGCTGGAGTATGTAACATGACCAAAAATCCAAGCTGTGGGCGGCTGTTAAATTTGACAAGTTTCTATATGTGCCCTGCTTCAAGTTTAGGGAGGTGATATTGTAACCTCCCCGGGCATTACTACTGTGGTTACTGGGGTTGTGAGACAATAGCATCGGCATGGGCCCCGGGAGGAGGGTCGGATAAATACCTAAGGGTGGGATATGGACCAGCTAGATTTGTAAAGCCACAAGAATGGCCATGGACAGGGAAAGATTTACTAGGGAACTGTACTTTCATATACCTCAATGTTACTCATCCAAATGACCCAGGGTGGCTGCTGGGAAAGACATGGGGAATTAGGCATTGGATAGAGGGACACGATTTGGGAAACCTAATACTTATTAAGAAAGAACCTATTCCCTATGACCCTGCACCAATTGGACCCAACAAAGTAATAAGTGACATTAAAACTAAAACAATTAACTACACAGAGACAGAGGTTATTACCAGCCATATTAACATAGATGAGCCAGGTGTTCCTAAACCCGAGCATGCCACCTTGCGGAAAATAATGCAAGCCACATTTGGCGTTTTAAACTATACATACCCGAATCTGACAGAAGGTTGCTGGCTCTGTTACATGATGAATCCACCCTTTTATGAGGCGATAGGATCCTCTGCTAAAACCAGAAGAATTAATGGGACAAACCCAAGAGAATGTCTGTGGAAACAGGGAAAAGATAGCACCCCAGGAATAACCCTAGCACAAGTAAGAGGGAAAGGGAAATGTGTGGGAAAGGTACCCGCAATAATGCAACACTTGTGTGAGACAACAATCAGCATCAAGAGAAAAGATAAACTGGCAGAATGGCTCCTGCCAGCGCCCAACACCAAATGGGTATGTAATAAACTCGGAACCACCCCTTGCTTATCCATAAGGCTTTTCAATGAAAGTTCAGATTATTGTGTACAGGTGTTAATTGTCCCTCGCATATCATATCACCCAAAGGAGTATGTACTAGAGCATCAAATAACTCCCGAACACCATCTAGTCAAAAGAGAACCACTCACAGCATTAACAGTAGCAATCTTGCTTAGTGTAAGTGGAGTTGGAGTGGGAACGGGGTAGCCTCCCTAGTAAATCAACAACAAGGTATGAAAAATTTACGAGTATCCGTAGATGAAGACTTAAGCAGAATCGAAAAGGCCATAGATGGGTTAGTAAAATCAGTCAGATCCCTCTCTGAGGTTGTGTTACAAAATAGACGGGGACTTGATCTATTATTTTTACAACAAGGGGGGCTCTGTGTTGCCTTACGAGAAGAATGTTGCACTTATGCAGACCACACAGGAATTGTGGTTGATACTATGGCAGAATTACGCAAACAAATAGAGCAAAGAAAAAAAGAGCAAGAAGCTCAGCAAAACTGGTATGAATCATGGTTTACTCATTCCCCTTGGTTAACAACTCTTTTGTCTACCATTGCAGGACCGGCAATTCTGCTCATCTTAGTGCTAACTTTCGGACCCTGCATCTTTAATAAGCTTATTGCTATAGTAAAGAGTAGGTTAGAGGCCGCTCATTTAATGATAGTAAGATCAAAATATGAATCACTCACTCAGGTAGAGGCCGAAAACTATCTAGAGCTTAGTAGAAAAGAATTAATACGGTTCAACGAACAAAAAGAAGGATAAAAAAAAAAAGGGAGAAATTGTAAGAGAAGGGTGACCTTTTTGTTCAATGCAGCTGCAGATAGTAATTTGTTTCAAAGAAGTTTGTTTTTACAGCGGTAATAGGCAACAGGCTGTGAATTGCTGATAATACGCATTCCTAACCTTTTACAGCGGTAGTAGGCAATAGGCTTTGCAGTGCTTAACTGATAACATGCATTTCTAAGATAACACGTATACTTGAGACTGTGAGAATCCCCAGATCAAAAGACACCGGTGAGGAAGACAACCAGCCTTCATCCCACGACCACCAGGAGGCAGAAAACGACCACCTAGCAACAGAATGCGACTGCGCAGAGGAAACGAGTGAACTAAGGAAGGAGATAAAAACAGTGAGCTAGGGGATCACAGCGCGGCAGTTTGGCGGAGCGGTTCCTCCCCTCTGTCGCCACAGCACTGCTTTTTGCTTTGCTCTCATATACTCTCTTAAATGACTTAAATAAATTCTGTTAATCGGATCAGATGGCCTCTTGTGCTCAATCTTAACATGAAGAATTTTAAGGAATGTGCTGTATGAACTTATCTGATCACTCTACATCTATCCATAAGCAAATACAAAAATTGACCGAGCTAACTCAACAGTTAAAGGTAGAGGATAGATTAGGTTTAAAAAGATAGCTAAAAGGACTGGGGATAGGGCCGTGGTTAAGAGACATAAAATACGGCATAATAGTTCTAAGCATAATTGTGATACTTTTGTTTGTTTTGCCCTGTGTGTTTACTTGCTTACAAGGCTTAATGCAGCAGCTTTTGCAAAAAATGCTGAATGCACATCTTCTTGTAAAAAAGGAAAACGGGGGAGATGAAGAGAGCCTGACAGAGGAATGGTTGAACAACAAGGGACATGATACTGTAAAATTAATCCAAATAGGGAGGGCTACGTGACTGCTGCAAAGTTCGCATGGCCCTGAAGAATAGATGGTGTGCAGAAAGCAGGATATTGAAACTGCTTGGTATGTAGAAGTAGATAGAGAAGAACAAAGGGGTACAAAACTGTTCTAACTGCAAGGCCAGCTGGACAGGCATGTATCGATCATAAAGATACTTTTAAGATAATAGTACAAGTCACATAGCAACCAATCATGAGCTCGGCTTTTGCAATATGTATGAGCTAATTAACGAACATATATAAACTGTGAAATCTGTCAGAATAAACTGAGACTTGATGATCATGATATCATGAGTCTTGTCTCCCGCGGCATCCCTCCTACAACTGGTGCCCGAAAGCAGGGACCTGATCCGAGCCTAAGGCGAGAGAGGTGCTGCGTTGGGGTTCGGGTCCTGCAGCTGGAAGGACAGCGAAAGAGCCGATACTCTCTGCTCCGCGCCCTGAGTGACCGCAGCGGCGGGCTCAGCCGATACGTGCTGCCGAAGCCTGAAGGAGCCAGCAACGGTACCGACGTAATCATGGAAAGCCAAGCAGCATATGATTTGTTTAGTGCTTCTCTTAGAAAAAGGCAGATTAGGGGGATTGACTTAGATAAGGATCTCCCTTCGCTATTGCATCATGCTGAGTCTTACGGCTTTTTCGTTAACCCCCATAGTGTTCATAAACTTTCAAAATGGAGAAGATATAGGGATAAGTTGTGGGAATTAGTGTTAGATGAGGATAAATCGGGTAAGAAGATGGGTAAGCTTTGGCGGGTAGTTCATAGTAAATTGTTAATGTGTCAGGCAGAAAAGAGGGCGGTGGAAGAGATACGGACGGCTCGGGAGAAAAATAAGGAATGTGAACCCTCGCTTCTCTCCAGTGAGCCAAACCCTCCGGTTCTCACAAATTTTCCCATTCCCATCTCTGCTTCTGAAATGCCTGTACCTCCCATAGACACTAGTAGCATTGAGGTGCTGGAAATTGAGATCCAAATTGCTTTATGGCAACGGGACTGGGATCCCAAATTCACTTTTTGTGAACGGGAATCAGGTAGAACGGAGCAGGCGCGGGGCCAGACAGAGCGGGGCCGGCCAGCACCGAGCCGGAGGCGAGCCCGGGGCGGAGCGGACATCAGCCGAGAGACGGAAGGCTCCTTGCTGCCGAGCAGCAGCGCAAGGGGGGAGAGGGGCGTTCCTGGGGGCTCAGCCGCGCTGGAGCCGGAGCAGGCGGGACGCGGCCGTGGCGGGGGTGTCTCTTCTCCCATCCACAAGGTGACACAACAAGGACGGGAGCGAGGCGGCGCCGCCCCTCATCTCCCCGCAGCGCCCAGCAATGGCGGCGGAGATGGCGGCACAGTCCTGGTTGCCATGGCAGCGACAACGCCGAGAGCAGCAGCGCCACCGATGGCGGGATCGCAACACTACAGCAAAAATTTCAACAGCATCTTCCCAATTTCTTACAAGAGTCAGAGACGTAATGAAAAAGTACAGCAGGACCGAGTGTTTTCCAAGATACCAAGAAGGATGAACATTATGTGAATAAATGTTATTTCATATATGATATGGATGAAAATCACTGTATAAAGATAGAAATGTTAGTAATGATTTAATTACCAAAAATGTCTCTGAAAACAAAGAGTTGAGAAAATGTCATCTGATGGAATTTCAGTATTGAGTTTGTAATCTCTGTCTTTGGGTTTTTATAGATAATAATATAAATAATAATGATTTTAAAGTTTTATTGATAATACAATAAATAGTGATTGTTAAGTTTTTGTAAGTAATGATAAGTAGTGATTGTTACTAATGTTATATGAGTGCTTTAAAAGGATTGTCTTAACCTATTTTAAACATTTCTTGTTAATAGGTTGATCATAAAATATGAGTTGTCTGATTTTTGTGATAAGAATTATTATTAAGGTATTAAGGTATTAAGGTGTTGTTATAGTATTTACAGTCAGTTTTCATATGTTTTATTGTCTCTTTAGGTGATTGATTACAAGATGTTTTTTCAGGATCCTGTGTTTTTGATTTTTTAACTACTCATGTGTTTTCTTTATCCAATCTTTTATGCAGCTGCAATTCATCTTTCTTTAAAATTCATTGTCCAAATTTTAGTTCAAGATTTCAAACTTCAAATTTTCAGATTTCTAAAGAAAGGGTTTGTTATATTTAGAGGATTTTTGTCTTAAAAGAGATTTTAGAAATGTTCAATTATTTGATAGTTTGATAAATTTTTAATAATAAGGTTTTTTACTTATAACTGTTATTTCTAGGACTTTTGTTTTATAATGTGTTAAAACATATCCTCGAATTAGAGTTTGAGCTCTGGCCAAGCTCTGGCTCTACATGGATGGTGTGATTGACCCAAGTGTTTTCTGCATCAAAAAGTATTCAAGTCCTTTTGGCTTGACAATTTGACCATGTAGGGCAGCTGAGCCTCAAAGGGAGTTTTGGAGAGACATGATCCGGACATGTTTTATCCAAATCTCTGTTGTTTTAAGGTTTATCAGCTGCTGCAGAGTCTGGGATGACAATTTGATAGTGTAGCACTTGGTAACTGTGATTTTATATATAAATAGTGTATTATATGATTGATTTTTATTTTATTGTTAGTTTCTTTACTATATGCATTGTTTTGTTCTTGATGTTTTTTCATGTTTATAACAAAGATGTTGATATTTCCATTTCTTCATGCAAATTTTAGGAAACAGAATTGAGAGAGGACTCTCCAGTCCCTGTGGGGAGTGTTGAGTTTGTTTGTGTTTTAGCAGGTGCAGAATCTGGATAGATTTCATTGAAGAATGTTAAACTTATCAATTTCAAGAGAACACTAATCTCTCCACAAGTAAATCAGAGGATGCACAGCAAAAGTGGATTGTGCAAAGATTTGTGTTTCACCCACAGAAGATTGTAGACTTTGGGTTTTTTCATAAGTGTGTTTTTAATTATGTTATAGACTTTTTTGCTAAGTTTTAATGAGTTCTAGTAATGCCTGTGATTTTTCTGTTCATTTTACCATTGCTTTTCAATGGCAAAAGAAAAAGAGGGACAATCAATTAGATAATCAAAAGCATAACATTAAGTTTATCATAAATATAGTTTGTATTTAGAATTAAGTTTGTTCCTTTCATGTTAAACAGAACAATCAAAAACATGAGAAATATGAAGTGGGGTGCACTTCTGTAATACTAACCTCATTTTTCACCCCACGAGTTGCTTCAGTGCAAGCTCTCACACAATTAAAAATCCTAGCCTACTGGACAGTGTCATGGTTTGACACGGAAAGATAATTTTTCCCGGAAGGAAGAGGTCAATTTAGATATTGACCAATTGAAAGTAGACACGCCTCTGAGAACACAGAGGGGTTGAAAGCAGAATTCCCAGGGGAGCTCGCTCTCTTTGGTTCCGGTCAGCGTGCAGTGCTGTGCTCTCCCCTGCCCAGCCACGAGCTGGGTGGGGGAGGGGAAGCCCCCATGGCCTGAAAGGTAGGCCAAAAGCCCCAAGGGTGGTGGAAGGACTGGAACCGGGCTGGCCCCTGCAGATGGAAGGGTGGAAGAAATCTGGGATGTCTCCATTTCCCCCCCCAGAGTTCCTCTCCCGAGAGGGAGAGAGAAAGCCGCAAGGAAGGAGGAGCGGGGGGAGCTGCTGCAAGGTGCCCAGTTGTGTGGGAATTGCTGGATGTCCAGGCATCGAGCCATCCTGGGAGTTCGGACTTTTAACCCTTTCTTGAGAAATGAAAGCTTTGTGAATTTTCCCTTCCCCTCCTCGGTTTGAAAGAGAGGAAGAGGGACACCTTGGACCCTGGGATGGGATGTTGGAAGGAGGAATTCTGGATGGGAGGGGGACAAGGAGTGGCTTTTGGCTGGACTTTTCCGTGTTAGCCACAACCTGAACCAAATCTTCTCCGTCAAGAGGGACTGTGTTTTGGGAGGATGCCAGTGAGTCAAGAGACCTGCTTCAGCTGAGAAAAAGACAAAAGTGGAGTGAACAGAGAAAAGGTTAGGGGGTTTGTGGTGGCGCCCCCTTGCCCTGGAAAGGAAAGAGAAGAGAAGAAGATCTCTGTTCTTGAGCCCTCGGCCCCAGGGGAAAATGGGGGGGACTGTGGTCCCAAACAATGAAAAACTGAACTGTTGTTTTCTCCCCTCTTGGCAGGGCATCCTTGAAAGGAAAAATCCTAAAGGCAGTGACCATCCATGCATTGGTGGTGAGAGCACTGTGCATGGAAAGGAGAAAGGTCACCATGGCAAACTTTCTCTCCGGGCGGTGCCATGTGTGACATGGAAACACAGGATGTGGAGCTGTGTTTCTTGGGGGGTCTGTGGTACAGGAGAGACTCTGTTCCCTTGATGGACTGAATATCGATTGTTTGGAGGGTGGAAACCTGATTGGGGTCCAGATTGTGTCTCACTTTGGTTTGTTGGAGTTGGGTGGTGGAGGGGAGGAATGTTTTGCAAGGTTTTCATTTGGATCTTTGTGTGTTTTTTTTTTCCCTTCTTTAGTTTTCTCTTTTCTTTTGTAGTGGTAGTTTAATAAAGTTTTTTCCTGTTATCAAGCTTGGGCCTGCTTTGCTCTATTCTAGATTCCACTTCACAGCATTCCAGGTAGGGATCACATTTTCATGGGGGCACTGGCATTGTGCCAGTGTCAAACCATGACAGACAGAAAAATAAATTAATATTTCATCTAAAATGTTAAGTGAGCTTGCCACAAATATAGGTAGTATCTGTCATGCAGTTCTGCAAAACAGAGCAGCTGCCACTAATTTACTTCTTCTAGCCCAAGGTCATAGTTGTGAAGAATTTGAAGGAATGTGCTGTATGAACTTATCTGATCACTCTACATCTATCCATAAGCAAATACGAAAATTGACCGAGCTAACTCAACAATTAAAGGTGGAAGACAGATTGAGTCCAGAAGGCTGGCTGAAAAGATTAGAGATCAGACCATGGTTAAGAGACATTATCAAATACAGCATAATAGTTCTAAGCATAATTGTGATACTTTTGCTTGTTTTGCCCTGTGTGTCTACTTGCTTGCAAGGCTTAATGCAGCAGCTTTTGCAAAAAATGCTGAATGCACACCTTCTTGTACAAAAGGAAAACGGGGGAGATGAAGAGAGCCTGACAGAGGAATGGTTGAACGACAAGGGACATGATACTGTAAAATTAATCCAACTAGGGAGGGCTACGTGACTGCTGCAAAGTTCGCATGGCCCTGAAGAGTAGATGGTGTGCAGAAAGCAGGATATTGAAACTGCTTGGTATGTAGAAGTAGATAGAGAAGAACAAAGGAGTACTAAGCTGTTCTAACTGCAAGGCCAGCTGGACAGGCATGTATCGATCATAAAGATACTTTTAAGATAGTAGTACAAGTCACATAGCAACCAATCATGAGCTCGGCTTTTGCAATATGTATGAGCTAATTAACGAACATATATAAACTGTGTAATCTGTCACAATAAACTGAGACTTGATGATCATGATATCATGAGTCTTGTCTCCCGCGGCATTCCCTCTAACATTTTGGTGATGTCACATAGATATCTCTGAGACGTCACACTGAAATCTCTGTGATGTCACATTGACCTTGTCAGGTCACACAGCTGTCTATGATGTCACACGGACATCTTTGTGATGTCACACATCCTCCACTGACGTCACAATGAGATTTCTATGATGTCACACTGACACCTATGTGACGTCACACTCAGATGGCTGTGATGTCGCACAGAACCTCTGAAGTCACAAATCTTCTTGTGATGTCACAAAGACATCTATGTGATGTCACTCAGACACCTCTGTGATGTCACAGTGACCTTGTGAGGTCACACATCTTTTTGAGATGGCACACTGATATCTCTGTGATGTCACACAGCTCTCTGAGATGTCACATGGACATCCCTGTGATGTCGCACCAATATCTGTGATGTCACACAGCTCTCTGCGATATCACACTGACTTCTTTGTGATATCACACTGACACCTCCAGAACGTCACACAGCTCTCTGTGATGTCACATGGACATCCCTGTGATGTTACACAGCTCTCTGTGATGTCACACTGACTTCTCTGTGAAGTCACACAACCTCCTCCTCTGTTGTCACAATGACATCTCTATGATGTCACACTGACACCTCCAGAACGTCACACAGCTCCCTGTGATATCACATGGACGTCTCTGTGATGTCACACAGCTCTCTGTGATGTCACACTGAAATCTCTGTGACAGCACTCAGCTTTTTGGAACGTCACACTTAAATCTTTGTGATGTCACCAATAAACTCCTGTGATGTCACACAACTTCCTGTAATGTAACAGAGATATCTCTGTGACATCAGACTGACACCCCTGTTTTGTCTCATTGACTTTGTGTGGTCACACAGCTGTCTATGATGTTACTCGGACATCTCTGTAATGTCACACATCCTCCTCTGACATCACAATGACATCTCTATGATGTCACACAGAGCTCTCTGTGACATCACACTTCTATGGCTGTGATGTCGCACAGATTTTGTGAGGTCACAAAGCTTTTTGTGATGTCACAAAGACATCTCTGTGATGTCACCCAGACACCTCTGTGATGTCAGAGAGACCCTTCGATGTCACACAGCATTTTCTGATGACACAAAGATATCTCTGTGACGTCACAGCGCTCTCTGTGATGCCGCACTGACAACACTGTGATGTCACACAATTCTATTTGATGTCACACTGACTCCTCTATGGTTGCACAGATCCTCCTTTGATGTTACAATGACATCTCTCTGATGCCACACTGACACATCTGTGACGTCACACAGATCACAGTGATATCACATGGACATCTCTGTGAAGTCACACAGCTCTTCTTGATGTCTCATTGACATTTCTGTGAGGTCAGAGTGCTTTTAGTGGTGTCACACAGACATCTCTGTGATGTCACAGAACTTCCTGTGATGTCCCAGAGCTATCTCTCTGACGTCACACTGACATCTCTGTGATGCCACATTGACCTTGTCAGGTCACACAGCTGTCTATGATGTCACACGGACATCTCTGTGATGCCACACAACCTCCTCTGACATCACAGTGACATCTCTATGATGTCACACTGACATCTCTGTGACGTCACACTTAGATGGCTGTGACGTCACACAGAACCTCTGAGGTCACAAATCTTTTTGTGATGTCACAAAGACATCTCTGTGATGTCACTCTGACACCTCTGTGATGTCACAGTGACCCTGTGAGGTCACACATCTTTTTGAGATGCCACACTGATGTCTCTGTGATGTCACACTGCTCTCTGAGACGTCACATGGACATCCCTGTGATGTTGCACCAATATCTGTGATGTCACACAGCTCTCTGTGATATCACACTGACTTCTCTGTGATGTCACACTGACACCTCCAGAACATCACACAGCTCTCTGTGATATCGCATGGGCGTCCCTGTGATGGTTCACAGCTCTCTGTGATGTCACACTGACTTCTCTGTGAAGTCACACAACCTCCTCCTCTGATGTCACAATGACATCTCTATGATGTCACACGGATGCCTCCATAACATCACACAGCTCCCTGTGATATCACAGTGACAACTCTCTGACGTCACACAGCTCTCTGTGATGCCACACTGACATCACTGTGATGTCACACACTTCATTTTGATGTCACACTGACTCCTCTATGGTTGCACAGATCCTCCTTTGATGTTACAATGACATCTCTCTGATGCCACACTGACACGTCTGTGACGTCACACAGATCACAGTGATATCACATGGACATCTCTGTGATGTCACACAGCTTTTTGTGATGTCGCACTGACATTTCTGTGGGGTCAGAGTGCTTTTAGTGGTGTCACACAGACATCTCTGTGATGTCACAGAACTTCCTGTGATGTCACAGAGCTATCTCTGTGACATCACACTGACATCTCTGTGAGGTCACATTGACCTTGTCAGGTCACACAGCTGTCTATGATGTCACACGGACATCTTTGTGATGTCGCAAAAGCTCCTCTGACGTCACAATGGGATCCCTATGATGTCACACTGACACCTCTGTGACGTCACAGTGACCCTTCGAGGTCACACATCTTTTTCTGACGTCACAGTGAGAAATCTGTGACATCTCACAGCTCTCTGTGATGCCACAGTTACATCACTGTGATGTCACACAGTTCTCTTTGATGTCACACTGACTCCTCTGTGATTGCACAGATCCTCCTTTGATGTCAAAATGACATCTCTCTGATGCCACACTGATAGATCTGTGACATCACACAGCTCACAGTGATATCAGCTGGACATCTCTGTGATGTCTCACAGCTCTTCGTGATGTCGCACTGACATTTCTGTGAGGTCACAGGTCTTTTACTGATGTGACACAGACATCTCTGTGATGTCACCGAACTTCCTGTGATATCACAGTGACAACTCTGTGACCTCACACAGCTCTCTGTGATCCCTTTGACATCACAGAGGGCTGTGTGACCTCACAAGGTCAATGTGACATCACAGAGATGTCAGTGTGACGTCAAAGAGATATCTATGTGACATCACAGGAGGTCATATTACATCACAGAGGTGACTGTGTGACTTCACAGAGAGCTGTTTAATGTCACTGAGATGTCACTGTGACATCATAAAAAGTTATGTGACCTCACTGTGTCACTATGACATCACCCATGTGTTAGAGTGATGTGGAGAGTTTTGTGGATGAATTGCTAAGTGAGAAATGACATGACTACGTGCAGTTAGTGAAGCAGTAGCTGAAAATTGCATAGTGCAGCAATAGCAGATGTAGCAATAATATCTTATGTCCTTGGGAAGCTGGTTCCCAACAGTGGAATGGTCAGCAAAAAGATAAATGTAAGGGAAAACAAAGCAAGCTTAGAAAGCTCCAAAGGCGGGGTTGACCTGTTTTTAATACACCAGTTATATGCCTAAGTTTTGCAATATGCATGAGCTTCATTATAACGGGTATAACTGTACATGCGTGCTTGGAATAAACTGAGACTTGTTGACATTATAGAATGGACTTGTCTCCTGTCATTTGTTCCACAAAATGGTGACCCGATCGACGTGATAGGCACCATGGTGGAGTGACGAAAAAGGGTTCGGGTCCTGATGCAGCCAGGACGGCAAAAGTGCTGAATTGAAATAGAGTGCACCATGCCCCAGGTGACTGCACAGGCAAGCCTGGCTGATACGTGCTGCCGACGACCTCGGAGGGCTGCAACAGCGCTGACAATATAGGTATGGAGAGGCAAGCAGCATATGATTTATTTACTGCATTCTTGCAGAGAAGGCAGATTAAAGGCATTGATTTGCAAAAAGATATGCCAGGGTTATTAACATATTAAGCACATTACAGGAATAGCACATTCTCCCACTGGACAAGCAATTGTAGAAAGGGCAAATGGAACTTCGAAGAGATACTTGGAAAAACATAGAGATTAGAGATGTTCAGGAAAGATTAATGAAGGTACTCTTTGTTCGTAATCATTTGTGTATATTTGGGGATTCAGAGGCACCACCTGCAATGATACATTATGGGCAAAAAGAAATGAGCAAAAAGGGCAAAGAAGTATGGGTCAGGTATAGGGACCCTAAAACAGGTATTTGGCAGAACCCAGCAAAGGTCCTATATTGGGGAAGGGGATATCTTTGTGTTTCCACCCCTACAGGTTCACTCTGGGTGCTGGCGAAATGGACTAAACCAGCTCTGGATGAGTCGTCTCTTAGCCTGCCTGACGGATCAGGACCAGAGGAGAATTGAAGAGAAGCTGATTCGCACAGTGGGACCTATTCTTCAAGAGATAAGAGGACTTTCCCCAGTGATTGATCAACTTTTGCCTTCAGAGTTAACTTTTACGGCAATTGTTACAGTTATTGAGGCTTTACAGACTGTTCATATTTCAGGACCAAAGAATCCTGAGTGTCTTAGTTGTGGGAATTTTAATTGTAACAGTTGGATTGCTTTTGTTTGTGGGGGTTGTGGGAAAACATACTGGGAAGATCAAGTATTTTTAAAATGACATTTTTGGTGTAAACATTGTGACTTTCGAAAACGAGGAGATTCTTGGCAGAGAGATTTAATACGAGACACAGGCTTAGGAGTTGCTATAGCTTTACAGTTATTTGAAGCACCAGAACAAAAGATATTAGCTTTTTATAGGTGGGAAGCAGAACACGCTTGTGATAGATTAATTAAGCAAGCAAATTCAAAAGTTTTATCAACAAGGTGTCAAAAGCAAGTGAAGGTATCTATAAGATCTTATTTAGGAAAACCAGTAGTAGGAAATCCAGACATAGAATTAGATAAGCTTATTAAATATGTGCAGACATTAAAATTAAAATTCAAGCAGAAGAAATCATGAGGGCAATAAGGAGGATAATCTATCTTGTTCTTTCGAGTAATCTTTGTCGTGATTGGATCCCTCACAGCTGGCTTCAGAGCATACTCAGCTTGGCTCTTCCAAATTCCAGGGGCTCCAGGCTGCTCAGCAGGATCTGCACCTCCACAGTTACGTGGAACTGCACCTTCAGCACAGGCACCTTTCCAGCCTGATCTGCCCTCCTTCCTCTGTGTGTGTGCACAGAACACGGCGTGGAAGAGAACAGCAGAAGGGGCCTGTGTGTCCCAGGGCTTGGGATTTGCGCTGCTTCAGCTCCACAGAGATGCAGGTAAATGGGAGAAACCAAACTGTTTATTAATGGAAGGGAAAGGGAAGGGATGAGATGGGGGCAAAAAGAGGGGATGGGCAGGGTCTGAGGGCTGCAGGGAGGGAGCTGTCAACAGGGAGGGGAAGGCAGCAGCTATGGGAGCTGGAAGCAGGCACAGATGCGGCCAGCATCAGGTGTGCCTGGAGCTCTGGTGACATGGAGTCCTGGTGTTCTCTTCACTGTCTCCTGGTACTCTGCTTGGGACCCTGGTTCTCTGGATCCAGCAGATGACCTTAGTTCTGCACATCTTTGTCCAAACATTGCATGAATTTCCAGGAGACTGGAGGATGGGCTGTCATCTTCGCTCATGGCTTCAAGGGCTGGAAGACAGATAAACTAGCACAGTCAGAGCCCAGAGGGCCACCCGGCGATTCTTCTGCTAAGGTCATCTCTCCCAGCTCTTGCCGTGCCTAACAGAGATGAGGACCCAAGGGGATCAGCCGCAAGGCGCTGGTCACAAATCTCCCACTGGCGTCCCTGAAATCTCTCTGTGCCCTGCCCACACCGGCCCTGGTCCACACAAGGAGCGCAGCTGGCCGCAGCCGGGACAGGGATTGCAGCTCCCTGGGCGGCATTGCAGCTCCCCCGGCAGCCCCTGCTGACAGCCGCTGCCCTGACTCACCCTGAGTGAGAAGGTGAAGCTCTGCTGGCTGTCCCCGGAGGTGCCGCCCGGCCGTCCCTGGGAACACAGAGCCTGTCAGCCCAGCGGCACAGCTCCTGCCAGCGGCGCTGCCAGCCCTGGGGCCACACGGCCTCCTGGCCCGGCAGGGCTCAGCCCGGGCCCTCGCCGCTCGCTGCCGCCCCAGGGCACGGCTGCCAGAGGCGCCGGGCCCGGGTGGCGCTGCCGGGGCAGCAGGCGGGGCTGGGGCCGAGCTGCGGCGGGGCGGGGAGGGAGCCCGGGCTCGCGGCTCACCCAGGAACCTGACGGCCGCCTCTCGCAGGGGCTCCTGTGGGCTCTGCAGGTAGGGCAGGGCCCGGCGCAGGTGCTCGGCCGCGCTGCTGCTGTCCTCTGCCAGCTGCAGAGAGCGGCAGCAGGGAAGGGTTGGCGCGGGCTCAGCCCCTGGGCCGGGCGCTCCCCGCGCCAGCCCCGGCCTCCCCTGCCCGCACAGCCCTGAGGCGCGGCCAGCAGCCGCCGGCGCCGGGCTCTGCAGGGGCAGAGGGCCGGCTGCTGCCCGGGGAGCCGCGGGGCCGCCCCGCAGCCCCGCCGGGCCGCGGCTCCATCGGCACCCGGCTGGGCCCGCAGGAGCCTGGAGCAGAGCCCGCGGGCCTCGGGCTGCAGCAGCGGGCAGGGGCACAGCTGCCAGCCCGCACACCGAGCACCGCGCTCAGGGGCTGCTCCGGGCTGGGGCTGCGGCTTCCCGGCCCTCCTTACCAGCCACTCGGTGAGCTTTGACAGCTGCTCCTTCTTCAGCAGCTGTTTGAGATCCCTCCTCTTCAGAAACTGGGCCGCACCAAGCAGCGTTTCCCGAGAAGCCTGGAGAGCAGCAGAGACCCAGAGATGGCCCCAGAGCCCAGGGCACAAGAGCTGTGTCCCTGTGCCAGGGCCTGGAGGAGGCTGCAGCCCGCCAGGCGCCAGGGCAGGAGGCAGCCCAGCCCCCTCCCAGCATCATACAAATGCTCACCTTTGCCACGTGCCAGTTCTCATCATGACAGTGGATTAAAAGTGCCAACAGGCTCTTGTTCACAATTGTCTTCAGGGGCTTTTTTCCCTCATCCACTACCAATTCCATCACCTTACAGAAGAGTTGAATGGAGAGCAAGCGCACATGGCTGTTGTCCTAGAGGAAAGGAAAAGACCTACACCAGCTACTCCAGGCCCACCTGGGCAAAGGCCTGAAAATCCACAGGGCACAAAGTTTCTGGGAAGCAGCCGATGCCTGTGGCTCAGGATGCAGAACCTTACGTGGTCAAAGAGCAGCAGGAGTGCCTCAGTCAGCTTCGGGGCAGTGGTGCTGGACACCAGAATGTCTTGGTGCTGGAGCACATTCATGAACACACAGAGGCTCATGCTGACCACCTCTACATCTGGAGCCCCCAGCAGCTCCAGAAGCCTTCGAGATAGAGGGTACATTCTTCTGGCCTGTGCAGAACACAAGGCTGTGCTGGGAAGCCGTGGACAGCTGCAGGGCCAACACTGCCCTGGCACTGCAAGCCCACCCTGCTGCTGCAGGGCCCACAGGCTGAAGGCCTGTCCCAGAGCACTGGGGCAGGTGAGGCAGGAGAGCTGGAAGCAGCTGCCTCCCCTCCTGAAGCCCTGCCAGCCCAAGGGGCTGCTTTGCCCAGCACAGCTTCAGCCACTGCCCCCTTCTCACCATCCAAGGATCCTTGGTGAGCACCGCGAGGCCTCGGAGCGCCAGGTAATGCCTGTGACAGCATTCACTCCAGAGGTACTTTGACATGGTCTTCAGAGCGCTGCCACGACATTTACTCAAGTCCAGGCACTCGAGGACCTGAAAGGCACAGGGCAGTGACAGGGGACCCGGCCGGCAGGAACCCAGAACCGCACAGGATGGGGACCAGGCAGCAGCACAGGGCCTGGACACCGTCCCAGGCAGCTGTGGCTACGAGAGGGCAGAGAGCTGGGAGGCAGCTGAGCGAGGCAGCGCTGGCCAACAGGCTCACCTCCACCAGGACTGTCAGGAAGATCAGATCATAGCATGGCTTCTCCTTGCTGAGGTGCCGGAGCAAGTGGAGTGCGGTGTGAGAACACAAAGGGATCGAGACACGCCGCATCTCCCTGTCAGGGGAAAAAAAGGCACCAAGGCCCTGAGGTGGGGGTAGCAAACCTCTCCCAGGACTGACTCACAGAGGTCCAGTCTTTCCCCAGCATCCCTGGAGGGGATGTGGGCGCTTTGTGACGCGGCCCCTTCTGGGCACCTTCCTCTCCCAGCCTGTTCCAGTCTCCTCGGCCGTCCCTCAGTGACAAGGCCCTCTGGCCCATGACCACAGGGACTGTGAGGGGCACCCGGGAACAGGGCACAAATGCCGGGGGCAGTGGCGAGAAGGGCGTCTCACCTGGCCAGCAGACCCAAACCATATTCCTGGGTGATAGCACGCATCATCGTGTCCCAGCCACGCTTGCGCTCCATAGCCACCAGCACATGGTCCCACTGCAGTCGGCAGAGCAGAGCCTTCATGGCCCGCACTACAAACCTGTGTGCAGATCAAAGCCCAGGTCACACTGGGAGCGCTGGCGCTGGCCACAAGGGCACGGGAAGGACGGGGGGACTGGGACCTCCTGAGCCTGCTGTCAAGGCGGTGTTCCTGCCAGCATGCTCTCCAGAATGCAGCAACTTCCTCTGGTGGGATCTCCTGTGTGGTGGCGACAGCATGGAAGAGCAGAGCCACAAACAGGCGGGGGGAATAAAGATTCATCGCCTCGTGGCACTCAGGCACCTGGAGAATCACCCAGAGCACCAGAGTTGCCTGCAAGAGAACAGCCCAAGGCAGCGCTCAGTGCCGAGGTGTCCATGGGGCAGGGCCAAGGGCCGAGGCAGGGGAAGCAGCGGTCCTAGTGCCCCCTGAGCCTGCCCCTAGCCCAGGTTTCAGCCCAGCGCCTGAGGGATGGAGAGGATGGAGAGCTGCTGGAGAGGCAACCGTGGGGTGAGTAAAGGCCAGTTCCAGAAACTCACAGCCAGGGCAAAGACATCTGTGCCATCCCCATCAGAGGTGAAGATGCTGTGCAGAGGCCAGTTCTCCATCACACAGAGCAACACTGGCAGCACCTTTTCCACTGTGGAACTCGACGAGCCTATGGTTCTCCACATCATTGCAGCAGCTCTGTGGGATCAGAGCTCTGTGTCAGAGGCATCTCAGTCACAGCACAATGCTCTGTGCACCATGGGGGCCCAGGTGCCAGAGCCCCGGTGCCCTGAAGGGCAGGGGGTGAACGCTGGCAGCAGGCTCAGGAAACAGAGGGGCCTGAGGCTCCTGGGCCTCTCTGCCTGTCTGGCAGAGCCCATTGGACAGGCTGTGCAGGGCCGTGGGCCCTAGAGGCTGCTGAGCCCTGAGCTCTCAAGGCTCGTGGGCCCCGTACCTGTCACACGTTGGGGCACAGCGCAGGAGGGTCAGCACCACGTCAGCAGGGTGTTCTTCAGCCAGCCTCACAATGTCAATTTGCAGCCAGGCATCCACAGTGACTTGGGACATGAGACGCTGGTGAATGTTCCTTACAATGGCTGGCACCTGGAGGAAGCATGGGGAAGACTTGGAGTGCTGTCCAAGGGAACAACTTCCCCAGCTTCCCCCAAGAAGTGCTTCCCTTCCCGCCACACTGTGCTGGCCTCAAAGGATCAGGAGGCCCAGTGACTGTGGCTTGAGGGAACACACAATCCTGGGAGGCCTCCAGGCCTGGCCCCAGGCTGCTTACCTGCTGCTGAGAAAGAGCAGCACTCTCCTTGAGAAAATCCATAGTGGGAGCATGAATCACAGTGGCAGTGGGCATGGTGCCAGTCTTTGAGATGCCCTGAGTCATTCTGGTGTCAGTGTTTGTGATGGCCATGCTCTCAGCCATTGCCATGTGAACAGCCATCACCCTCTGAGAATGGATTGCATTGTTCCCTGAGTGTGCTGTCGATTCTGGGCTGACATCAGGCTCTGCCTGGAGCTCGGTCAGCCCTGAGTCAGGCTCAGCCAGGCCCTCAGCTGCTGCGCTGCTGGTCTTTCTACGTGGAATGCACGGGAACTTCCAGAACATCTGCAGGAGAGCAAAGGACAGGGTAGCCAGGGATGTTCCATGGAGTGCTCCAGGTGTGCTGCTGGGCTGAGCAGTGACAGCAGGCCCAGCTCAGGTGGGGATGGCTGCAGGCACCTTCAGGGTTTTGCGGAAGCGGCCACGGGCGGGTTCCTTCTTTTGTGTGCGGTCCAGGGCTGCATCTGGCAAAGAGTGAGTGCAGCCAGGGCTGAGGGGCTGCGGGAGAGGCCGGAGAACACAGCCCAGCCCTGCGCTGCCCAGGCAGGGACAGCCCCGGGATGCCCCAGGTGGATGGAGCACGGCCACTGCGGGGTGTCTGCCCGGGCCCCTCTTCCATCCTGTCCGTGGGCATGTCCCCAGGGGATGGGATGGGATGGGACGGGATGGGATGGGATGGGATGGGATGGGATGGGATGGGATGGGATGAGATGGGATGGGTCCAAGCTGGCCGCAGCCATCAGTCCTGTGGCCCAGCTGTGCCACTCACCATCCTCCATTGGCTGGAACTGCTCCGGTTTTTCATGCTGTTGCACTGGAGCAGCTTCAGGGCTATTCCTTTTTTTCCCCCTGAACACTCTGAACAAGCAGAGAAATCTGCCCGCCATGCCAGAGTCTGGCCTCGAAGGGCAACTTCTAGATAGAAGACTTAGGAAAGCTCCAAGTCAACAAGTCCTCAAGGACACTTGCAAAAGAGAAGCCTCGGGAAGGCCACGGGCTGCCAAGTCCTGTGGTCTTGCCACGAGGTCAGCTGTAGGAATAATGCCTCGGAAAAGCTCCGAGTTGGACAGGAACGAGCGCGCTCTGCGGGGGCTCCTCACGGCACCGCTCTGTCCCGTCCTGTCCGGTCGCCTGCTCCGAGCACTGTGGCGTGCTCTGGTCACTGCCAGCTCCTATGTCAGCACATGTCACAAAGGCCATCCAGTCCCGTTCTATGCCATAGTGACCATGCTGCACCATGTCACAAAGGGCCCTTGGAAACACTGCCACCTGCCCTGGGGCCACCCCCTGCCCAGCCAAAGTGGCCCAGGTTGGCAGGAATTCCTGGCCCCAAGTGTCTGAGACAGCCTGACAGGATCTTTAGGAACGGCTCAGACCATCAGCAAACGCTGCCCTGCTCTGCGGGCTCAGGGCAGCAGAAGGAGCCCCCAGGGCTGCCGACGCAGCTGTGCTGGGAAGGGCACGGGACCTTCCATGGGAGCTGCCATGTCCTCCTTGGGACGCGTCCCAGCCCGTGGCCATCCTAAACCCATGGGTGTGGGACACACAAGGAACTGTGGGCCATGGCAGGAATGCTGCTCTGAGCCCTGGGGCCCGGGGAGCGCTGGCACCAGCAGGTGAGGCAGAGTCCCTGCCCAGGCAGACCTGCCAGCCCCCGAGCACTGGCAGGGCTGGTGACGTCTCCTGCCCCAGAGACCTGTGCCCCTGGGGGGCTTCTGTGCCAGAGGGAGCCAAACCCCGGTGCACTGGGGGCTGTGCTCCTGCTTGCAGGGGCTGTTGGCAGGAACACCTGGAGAAACTGCTGGCAACAATGAGTAGATGGGTAAATGGTTAACCCTGCCCCGTTATAGAGATCTAAGTGGCCAACAAAGTACAGCTCTCCCCTCTTGCTCCCTGCTGCAGAATCAGGACCAAAAAGAGGAAAAGTCACAGATATTCCAACTGACCTCTATAACCAGAGCTGTGCCAAACCACAAATGCTGCCTTCAAACAGACTCAAATTCCAGCCTAGACCTCTCACCTCCCAGACAACTCTTTCCCCAACACACCTCCAACACCAGCACCCTGCAAACACCACACCGAAGCCCTCAACATCCCGCCAGGATCCCCAGCTGTCCCTGTGCCTCCGCAGAGTTTCCCTCCCTCCAGCAGACCCCCTGGTTCCCTGCACGTGCCGTGGGATGGCACTCAGGAGGATCTGCTCCAAGGCCTTCCCCGGCAGCAAGCTCAGGCTGCCAGGCCTATGGATCCTGGATCATCCTTCCCACCGAGCCTTCCCATGCACGGCTCTTCCATTGGCACATCTGCGCTCAGCTGGGACTACTCCGCTCACCCAGGGCTGCTGGTAAAGGATCAAGAGCAGCCTGGCAAGCTCTTTCTCCAGCTCCCTCTGTGCTCTTGGGGAAGGTAGAACCTTCCACAGGAAAGCAACTGGTGCCACAAGGAGTGGGTGGCATCAGGCAGCTCTGGGGAAGCCCCTCAGGAATGCTGTATCCTGAGGAAACACTGTTGGCCTTGACCTGTTGGCACCTGCAAAAGCTTCAAATCAGCTGCCTCAGCTTCCAGGGCCTCTCTTGGCCAGCATCCTGACGTGGATGCAGGACGGCTGCCAGGCACTGCTGGGACCCAGCGGGACAGGACCGGCTGTCTCGTGCCCACGCAGCAGCCCTGACACAGCCAGGGCCATCCCAAGAGCAGACAGATGCTCACAGGCCAGCAGAGAGGAGCAAGGAGCCCTGGGCTCCTCTCGGGGTATCTCAGCTGGGCTCGCTCCACAACACGCCTCCATTTGATGGCCTGCTGATGCCCAGCTGCCAGAAATGCCCACCTTGTGCTCTCCAAGATGCACAGGGAGAGCCAAGGAGCAGGACACCTTGGCAGGCAAACCTTCCAAGCCTTTTCTGAGGCCAGGCACACACCAAGATCAGCCAAGACTCCCCACCACACTGCCTGGCCCACCCAGCCCAGCTCTGTGCTGGCCCTGGGCCAAAGCAGCTCCCAGCAAGCAGGAGGCAAATCTTGCCAAGAGCTGAAGTACAGCAGACAGGGAAGATGTGAAAAGTGAGTGTGTAAAGGCCTTTTAATTCACAGCTCCCACAGAGAGCCTTGGGGCTCACAGATGGACAGAGATGGTTCTGCTCACCCCTCTGTCCAAAGGGGGGTAACACACACTGCTGCAGGTGCTTGGATTGGTCTCTGCAGGTTCAGGTAGATGCCAAACCTGCTCTTCACAGGCTTCTCCCTTGCCCTGCCCCTCTGCCAAGTTCTCTAAAAACCCCACAGCACTGCCTTTGCCCTGTCTTTTGGGGGTAAGAAATGGATTCCGGAGCTTTGTGAAACCAAGCCCCGTCTCGTTTGTTCCTGGCACCCGCAGCTGCACTCTCCCTGGACACCATGAACTCAACTTCTGGAGGATTTGTGGGTTCTGGGGGAATTTTAGGCAGTGTTCTCTGTCTCTTTGTACTCCAAAAGCCTAGAGGGATGAATTTGTCACCGCAAAACCACTTAATCCCACTGAAAACAACTGAATTTTAACCTATAAAGGCACAATCCCACCTCCAATTGCATGTTCTGACCTCCAAAAATCTCAATCCCACACAAAGCTCACTTGATTCCACAGCTGCCAGAGTGAGATGGGGTTGGGAAGAGATTGGGAGAAGTGGGATCCCAGTTTGCAGTGGTGGGATGTATTTGATAGCGAATAAAACTTTCAGAGTTACTGATTTCTGTCCCCTTCATTTTCAGTCTGTTCTGTTTGTAGAGTGGCTCCTTCTCTGCTGATTAAATTCCTATAAAAATTATTTTTTTTTAAATCAGCTGACCCAAACAATTCCAAAACCAATATTCATATAAAACCACCCATCTGCAATTATATTTTTTTAAACAATTTTCATTTTTTAGAGTGTTTAAGGGTGCTATTGAAGTGTAATTGTTTGGTTAAATTGTATGAGACATTATAGTGGTGTTTGGTTTCGTGTTCAGTATATTTGTAGTGTGAATTGTTTTACTAAGGTGTGTTCGATTGTATGTTTAGATTGGCCGGTGCTGTGAGAGGCGCTGGGCTCTGCCTGGCAACTGATGAGTCAGAGCCATCCCGGGCGCTGATTGGCTGAAAATCGCCAGGCGGGACCAGCGCCGAGTTTCTGCCTGGGAACTGAATCGTCATCAACGCCGCGCGCTCTGATTGGCCAGGATCTGCTTCGGGGCGGGGCCGGGAGGAACTGGGGACCCCCAGGAGCCCCCCGGGTTTGGGGGTTTCCATCCCCCCTCGGCCCCCGGGGCGGCCTTGGGGCCACCCCAACACCCCCAAAATGGGGAGGGTCCCCGGAGCCGCTTGGAAGCCCCAAAAATGGGCTGGAAGCGGCAGGAGCCGCCCCCAAAAGGGATTGAAGGGTCCGGTCCGGGAATGGCTCCGATCCGGATTGGGGCGGGCTGGGACTGAGGGAGGGTCCGGTCAGCGGCTGCGGAGGGGCTGGGATTGGGGAGGGCTCCGGGATTGAGGGGATGGGTCCATTCCGGGACTGGGGCAGGATCGCTCCCTGGGGGTGGGCTCCATTATTGAGTCAGGCTCTCTCCCCTTTCCGATCCCAATCCCGTTCCCTGATCCTGTTCCCGATCCCAATCCCATTCCCATTTCTGTTCCCGTTCCCGGGCCAGTTCCCTATCCCGATCTCATTCCCAACCCCATTACACTCCCATTCCCGATCCCGATCCTATTCCCGTTCCTGTTCTCGATCCCGATCCCACCGCTGTTTCCAGGGAATGGCTCCTATCCCAGCCCCGACCCCAAACCCGGGGGGTCAAACACTGGGGTCAAAAACCCCAAATCCCAACTGGGAGGGGGGAGGACAAACAGCCCCAAACCCAAACTCTGGGATGTCAACCTCCCCCCTGCCCCAAACCCCAAATTTTAGGATCAAACCCCCCAAATCCCAGATCCTGGGCTGTCAAACACTCCCCAAATCCCAAACGTTGGCATTAAACCCTCCTGACCCAAAATCCTGGGGTTCAAAACATCTGGGGTGTCCAACACCCCCAATTCCCAAAGTCTGGGGTCAAATACCCCCAAATCCCAAATCCTGATGTGCCCAACTCCCCCAGCCCCCAAAGTTTGGGGTTAAATCCCCCAATCCCCGACTCCTGGGGTTTGAAATATCTGGGTTGTCCAACCCTCCTCCTCTCCAAGGGTTGGGGTCAAACCCCTCAACTCCCAAACTTTGGGGTCAACCGCCCCCCAATCCCAAACCCTGGGGTGTCAAATCCCCCTCATCTCCTCCACTTTGGGGTTAAATCCTCCAAAATCAGTTGGTCAATCCCCCCAGTTTCCAAATTTTGGGGTCTAAACCCCCAAAACCCAAATCCTGGGCGTTGAAACACCTGGGTTGTCCAACCACCCTCAGCCCAACGTTTGGGGGTGAAACCCCCTGATCCCCAAATCTTGGAAAAAAAAAAACCAAAATCCCAAACCCTGGGGTGTCAAACTCCCCCAGTTCCCAAAGTTTGGTGTCAAAAACTCCCAAACCCCGAGGTGTCAAACCCCCCTAAACCCCAAATTTTAGAATCAATCCTCCTAGTCCCCAGAGTTTGGGGTCATGACCCCCCCAAATCCACGCCAGCCCTGGGGACACAGTGGGGTTTGTTTGGGGTTATTTGGGGTTTGTTTGGGGTTATTTGAGGTTTTTTGGGGTTATTTGGGGCACCTCCAGGTGCAATGTCTGCAAAAAGACCCTGGGTACAACACTGGGAAAAAAAGGGGAATGGCTGGGAATTGGGGGATTCAGGATGGGGAAAGATCCTGGGTGGGAAAAGGGGATTTAGGGTGGACAGGGAAGGATTTGGGATTGGGAAAAGGGGATTTGGGACGGGGAAAGGGGAATGAGGTGGGGAATTGGGGTGGAAAAGGGAGATTTTGGCATTGGAAAAGGAATTTGGGGACAGACAAAGGATGTGGGGAGAAAAAAGGAGAATTTGTAATGGGAAAAGGAGGAGTTAGGTTGGGAACAGAAGGATTTGGGGTCAAAAAGACATTAGGGATTAAAAGTGATTTTGGTGTTGAAAAAAGGAGGATTTGGGATACAAAATGAGGATTTGGGATAGAAAAGGAGGATTTAGGATAAAGAAATTATTTAGGATAAAAAAAGGGAGGATTTGGGCTGAGATGAGCTGAATTTACCTGGGGAATTAGCGGCATGCAGGGGGTGTGGAGCAGGGTCAGGACCATTTTTGGGGCAGTTTTCTGGGATTTTGGAGTATTTTCTTGGGATTTGGCGGGAGGTCTATGGGATTTGGGTGCATTTTTATGTGACTTAGGGTGTTTAGGGTTGGTTTTAGGGATTTTTGGGTGTTCCTATGGGATTTGGGAGCACTTTTATGGGATTTCAGGGGATTCTATGGGATTTTGGGGCAATTTGAGAAATTTCAGGGTATTTCTATGGGAGTTTGAGGTGGTCTGGAGGGACTGCAGGGTGTTTCTATGAGATTTTGGGGCAGCTTGAAGGCATTTGAGGTGTTTTGGGGTAGCTTTAGGGTATTCTGGTGCAGCTTTGAAGAATTTTGGAGTGGTTTGGAAAGATTTCAGGTCATTCCTCTGAGATTACAGGGTGGTTTGGAAAGATTTGGAGTGTTTGGGGACACATTTTAGTTATTTAGGAGTGGCTTTGAGGCAGCTTTTTAGGGATTTTGGGGTATTTCAGGCCCGTTTTGTTTGGGTTTGGGGTTATTTTGGTGGGGTTTGGGGTGTTCTGGGTCACTTTTGGCGAAGCAGATCTCCATGGGTGGCTCTGGGTGATGCTGGAGCCCTGCAGGGCCTCGCGGGCTGCGCCCGCCTGCACCTCGGTGTCCAACTGCAGCGAGGCGATGTCGCGGCGCCCGGGCACCAGCGCAGCTCCTGGAACCCCGGGAACCTGGGATGGGAACGGGGCCAGGAGAGCCCGGAACACCCGGGAACCTTCCCCAGACACCCGGGAATGTTCCCCCAGAAACCTGGGAATCTTATCCCAGACACCCAGGAATGTTCCCCAAGAAACCTCTGAATGCTCCCCAAAAAGCCTGGGAATGTTCTCCCCAAATTCAGAAATGCTCTGCAAAAAGACAGTTTGAAATCCTTGGAGAATTTTGGAGGCAAGTTCTCAATGTCCCTCTTCCTGAAAGAACAATCAATGTCCATGTTGCAAGAGCTCAATCATGTGCCATTCCCTTAATAGCCTGAAGGTTGTTGAGATTAAGAAACTCTGCCCTGCTCCCTTCTCAAACTCTGAGTGATCCCACAGGATCACTGTCAGTGGGAGGAAGGAGCATTTAGCTGTCAGTTTTCTTCCTGTGTGCAATGCCAGAGTGTCCTTCCGCGTGCTCTGTGCAGCCACAGAGAAGAGCAGAGAGGGAAGGGGCCGAGCCCAGGGCTGTGCCCCGGGGCTGAGCCTTGGGTGCAGCCTGAGGATCTCCGACATTGCCACAGGAGATGTTCTGTCCTGCCTTTCTTTGCAGATAACCCTGCTAGTGAAAGTGATCTGGCTTCCCAACCCACGTTCAGGATGGAGCCTCTGGGAGATGCTGAGGGTAGGTCAAGGCCTTTCCCCCTGTGAGAGCTGCCAGCTCAGAGCCCAGACCTCGGCCAGGGGGGCATCACTGCAGGTGCCAGGACAGAATCACGCACGTGTGTGCCCTCGCCCTGGGCCATGCCCTTATGACTTCTGCTCAGGCCTGGCAGATGCTTGAAGGAGGGAGTGCCCTGGCTGAGTCCCAATACCCAGATGTTTTTCTGATCCCTAATGATGACTTTGAAAAGCATTGCCCCCTGAAGATGCCTCTTCCATTAATGGTGGGTGGTCTCATCTGATCCAGTTGTCTCTCTTTCTTTCCCAAGTAATGGACCAAACATCTCTGCAGAAGGAGGCACATCCCGGAGGAAGGAATGGCTCCCTGGCAGCCTCTGCTGCAGGAAGGAAGGCGATGCCAGGCACGGGCACAGGCACAGGAGGTGATTGCTGTGCCGGGCTCAGCCGGGCTCAGCCCTCGGCGGGGCTGTGTGGCAGCAGCTCTTCCCCCAGGCCCTGCCCTTGCACGGCCCGGCAGCAGCCAAAGCTGGAGGCGCCTGGGCTTCCAGGGCTCTGGAGCTCGTTGGCAGCCCCGGGGAATCGGGACTCTGCACCAACGTCCCTCCCGCTGCAGCTGCTCCCGCAGCCGCCCTGAGTGCCCAGAGGCCCCAGGCACAGGAGCAGCCCCGAGCGGGAGCCCTGCTGCCAGCCCAGGGCCAGAGCCGCTCTGGCTCCCGGCTGGGCAGGGGCTGCACTGGGTCCTGACAGGGCCTGGCTCTGTCCCCTGGGGCTGGGGGAGCTGTCCCAGGGCAGGGAGGGCCAGGGCTGGCAGGGGCTGCTCAGGGATGGGTTTGGCCCCTGTCCCTCCAAGCAGCCACGGCCCAAGCAGCTGCGCTGGCCCCGGGCTCTCCTCCCGGCCTGCTGGGCTGTGTTGGGAGGCACAGCCTGTGCCAAGGAGCGGCAAGGTGCCTGCAGGCCCCAGCTCTGGGCAAACAGAGAACGTCCTGGCCGTATCCACCGTGCTGCCAGCTCAGCAGTGCAGCACAGCGCGGGCTCACACTCCCCATTGCTCCCACAGATGCAGCCGGCCCCACAACAACTGTTCCCGATGCCCAGAACAGCCTCAGAAGTGGTTGCTATTGGGAAACACACTGTGTACTACAGTTAATTGCAGGTCTGCTGTTTTTGGAGCTTATCTTCATATTGCCCTGTGTTGGAATCTGGTGTTACTGGAAGAGAAGATGGTGAGTGTTTTTATCATCTCTCCCTCAAACAGTTTCTTTTAAAAGTGTAATGTAGATGGGAAACATTTCCAGTCAGGCTGCAGTGGAGTTGTGGCCAGTCCATGGCTGTCCAAAGCACTCTGCTGAGGGTTCTGCTGCTGCCCAGTGCTTTCCTTGGCCTCTTCATTGCTGGGCCTTGTCCTGGGGGGCCGCTGGGGCTGCAGCCAGTGCTGGCTCCCCCTGAGGCTGCCTGGCCAGGAGCAGCCCCAGGGGCACAGGGCAGAGGCACAGCAAGGTGGGCAGGAGAAAGAGCGGGGACGAGATGGCCCCTGAAAGGCAGAGGCGCTCGGGGGCCGCTCCTGGCCAGGGAGCTACCCAGAGCCGTCCCCTGCTCGCCGGGGCCTCGAGGGGCAGCTGTGCTGCTGGGCCAAGGTGTGCCAGCCGCTCCAGCCGTGCTGGGGAGCCCTGCCAGCTCTGGGCCCTGCTGTGCACGAGGGTCCCTGTGTGCCACTGGCAGCTGGGGCCTCAGCCACTCCTCTCTCCACAGCAGCGCCTCTGCAGCTTCACAAGACCAGACAAGGACTTCAGCCACGGAGACCTGTGCCTGTCATCAGCCCTCCCCAAGCCAGTTTCCAACAGCCCTTCCAGAGCTGCATTAATCACTTACTGCTGGGGACATGCTGCCACCACCCACAACAGAGCCCTCTGTCCCCAAAGGTGCTGGCCCTGGTGTCCAGCCAGGACAGGAGGTGCAGCCCTCCTGCCAGGGTAGGGCCTGTTTCCAGCAGCATCTTTGGGCTTCAGCTCTGGTCCCTGGCTGCTACCACCAGCACTGGCGGAGCTGCTTGTCTGGGCACAGCCAGTGCTGGGCAGGCTCAGCTGGGCTTTGGGCTACTGAGACCAGCAGCTACTGTGTTTATTTTTCATTTTGCAAAATGTAGGAATATTTTTCATAGAAAATACTCCAAATATTTTGTTCATTTTCCCACAGCAGTTCTATATTTTTCAAAGTAGTTTTAGAATTCAGAAAAACTTAGAATATTTTTACACATCTCGAATAAAAATTAAAATTTTATTTTATTGCTAATCTATGCTCTTCTTGAAACTAACGCAGCCTATGACTCACAGCCTGCTTCAGAGGCTCTTTTCCCACTGGACACTTGTGCCTGATCACAACTAACCTAAAAGCTTTTCCCTGATGTTTTTTGGGATTCTGGACAAGCTCACCTCTCAGTCTTCAGAGGCAAACTTTGAGCACAGCAGGAATCTCTTCAAGTCACCATCTTTGTTTGCTTCTGCACAAAGTGCCTCAGTCACAGAGCAGGGGCTTTGCTCCGCTTCCTGCCGCCCCGCTCCCCCCAAGCCTGTCCTGAGCCCTCTCCTGCAGCTGCTGCTCTGCCATGGAGCTGCTGTAAAACACAACAGCTCTGCCACAGCCGCTCAGCAGGACTGGAGAAGCTTTCTGGCCTTGCTTACATTAGGCTGGTGGCTTCTCTAGACACAAGCTGAGCTTTTGAATGCTATGTCTCACCTGGCACAGGAACTGATGCTGCCCTTCTCATGGAGGCTAAGCTCCCATGGGCTTTAAAAGCTTTCTGGCCAGCATAAGGCCTGGAAAACCATTTAATGCAGCCATTTAGTATTGAAAATGTCCGAGTCTATGTATCCAAGTAGCTTGTTTAAATTCTGGAGCCCACCAGAGCATCCCTCCATGGCATATCTGTTTCTCCTCCACCTCTGCCTCTATGACTGCCAAACTGCACTTTGAGAGTTCTTTTCTCCAGAAGCGGAATGGCACCATTTTATTTGGGGGATGAAAAACAAAAGTAAATGCTCTATGGTACTATCATCATCATCATCACCAGAATGAGCTGCAAATTAGTTAAATGACATCAACAACTCCTACTGTGGACTTACTTCTCAGAGTGCAGCACTGGCTTTACTATCCCTTGAAACTGCAGATGTGCTACAGTCTTTAAAGTCCGTTCCATGCTTACCTAATTTGGAGTCAAGCACAGCTCTGTGAGAGCTTTAGGGATTGGGCCTACCCTGGCACTCTCGTGTGTCTGGAGTGACCTGCCCAAGGCATCTGCCACCTGAAGAGCAAAGCAGGGTACGGAAAAGCACAGGCTGCAGAACAGCTGGAACTGCAGGGAGCCCATTCCTGGCAGGAGTAACACGACCATCCCACCTTAGGACTGGGTTTTGTGAGAAACAACAGTGCACATAAAAATTTTGAAAACGTTTATTAAACATTTACAAAAACATAAGAGAAGGATTAATAAGGAAGAATAGGCCTGGGAAAGCCCCCTGTCCCATGGCTGCCTGCCAGGTGGCTGCCTCATCTTCAAGATTGATGCTTCACCTTTCACACTCCTGGAGGGTGCATCAGCCACCCCTGGCCCCTCCCAAAGTCTGTCAGTCAACCCTTCTTTGCCCTTTATTGGTGGGATTTATTTCTTGTAGCTGCATTTGAAGGTCAGGTGTTGTCATGCTGTGTCCCCACAGCAACAAGCTGTTCCATTCCTAACTCTCCCATGCAAGGGGTATATGTCAACACCTATTGTGGTGGACCCCCACCTCAGGGAATGACGTGCATTGACTCCATGTTTGCAGAAGGCTGAGCAAAAGCTTTATTAAGCTGTCCTATATTACATGATACTAAAAACTATACTAGTGCTATAGTGAAGAAAAACCCTTGACCCTTAGAGACAGTCCAACACAGAGTGGCTCCAGTTGGTCAAATGAAATCAAAACACCATCACCAGAGTCCAATAAAGAAATCCCTCTTTGGTAAACAATCTCCATAACACATAACACATTCCACATGTGCCAAACAACAGATGCAGCAAATGAAGATAATTGGTTTTCTTCTTTCTCTGAGGTTTCTCACAGCCTTCCCCAGGATTTTCCTGGGAAAGTCTGTGTCTCTCACTGTTCAAAGGATATGTGAATACCACACACACCTTCTTTCTACCTGTCCTGTACAGCCCAGGCTGTCTGATGGGAACAATGGGGGGGGGGGGGGGGGAAGGGGAGTGTGGGGAGAACAGAGAATGTTGGAGGGATGCCGCGGGAGACAAGACTCATGATATCATGATCATCAAGTCTCAGTTTATTGTGACAGATTACACAGTTTATAGATGTTTGTTAATTAGGTCGTACATATTGCAAAAGCCGAGCTCATGATTGATTGCTATGTGACTTGTACTATTATCTTAAAAGTATCTTTGTGAATGATACTTGCCTGTCCAGCTGGCCTTGCAGCTAGAACAGCTTAGTACTTCTTTGCTCTTCTCTATCTATTTCTACATACCAAGCAGTTTCAATATCCTGCTTTCTGCACACCATCTACTCTTCAGGGCCATGCGAACTTTGCAGCAGTCACGTAGCCCTCCCTATTTGGATTAATTTTACAGTATCATGTCCCTTGTCGTTCAACCATTCCTCTGTCAGGCTCTCTTCATCTCCGCCGTTTTCCTTTTGTACAAGAAGGTGTGCATTCAGCATTTTCTGCACCATCTGCTGCATCAAGCCTTGCAAGCAAGCAAACACACAGGGCAAAGCAAGCAAAAGTATCACAATTATACTTAGAACTATTATGCTGTATTTGATAATGTCTCTTAACTATGGTCCGATCCCCAATCCTTTTAGCTATCTTTTTAAATCTAATCTATCTTCTACCTTTAACTGTTGAGTTAGCTCGGTCAATTTTCGTATTTTCTTATGGATAGATGTAGAGTGATCAGATAAGTTCATACAGCACACTCCTTCAAATTCTTCACAACTATGACCTTGGGCTAGAAGAAGTAAATTAATGGTAGCTGCTCTGTTTTGCAGAACTGCATGACAGATACTACCTATATTTGTGGCAAGCTCACTTAACATTTTAGATGAAATATTAATTTATTTTTCTGTCCAGTAGGCTAGGATTTTTAATTGTGTGAGAGCTTGCACTGAAGCAGCTCGTGGGGTGAAAAATGAGGTTAGTATTACAGAAGTGCACCCCACTTCATATTTCTCATGTTTTTGATTGTTCTGTTTAACATGAAAGGAACAAACTTAATTCTAAATACAAACTATATTTATGATAAACTTAATGTTATGCTTTTGATTATCTAATTGATTGTCCCTCTTTTTCTTTTGCCATTGAAAAGCAATGGCAAAATGAACAGAAAAATCACAGGCATTACTAAAACTCATTAAAACTTAGCAAAAACGTCTATAACATAATTAAAAACACACTTATGAAAAAACTTAAAAGCTTACAATCTTCTGTGGGTGAAACACAAATCTTTGTACAATCCACTTTTGCTGTGCATCCTCTGATTTACTTGTGGAGAGATTAGTGTTCTCTTGAAATTGATAAGTTTAACATTCTTCAATGAAATCTATCCAGATTCTGCACCTGCTAAAACACAAACAAACTCAACACCCTCCACAGGGACTGGAGGGTCCTCTCTCAATTCTGTTTCCTAAAATTTGCATGAAGAAATGGAAATATCAACATCTGTGTTATAAACATGAAAAAACATCAAGAACAAAACAATGCATATAGTAAAGAAACTAACAACAAATAAAAATCAATCAGATAATACACAATTAATATTACATATAAAATCACAGTTACCAAGTGCTACACTATCAAATTGTCATCTCAGAGTCTGAAGCAGCTGATAAACCTTAAAACAACAGAGATTTGGATAAAACATGTCCGGATCATGTCTCTCCAAAACTCCCTTTGAGGCTCAGCTGCCCTATATGGTCAAATTGTCAAGCCAAAAGGACTTGAATACTTTTTGATGCAGAAAACACCTGGGTCAATCACACCATCCACGTAGAGCCAGAGCTTGGCCAGAGCTCAAACTCTAATTGGAGGATATGTTTGAACACATTATAAAACAAAAGTCTTAGAAATAACAGTTATAAGTAAAAAACCTTATTATTAAAACTTTATCAAACTATCAAATAATTGAACCTGTCTAAAATCTCTTTTAAGATAAAAATTCTCTAAATGCAACAAACCTTTTCTTTAGAAATCTGAAAATTTGAAGTCTGAAATCTTGAACTAAAATTTGGATAATGAATTTTTAAAGGAAGATGAATTGCAGCTGCATAAAAGATTGGATAAAGAAAACACATGAGTAGTTAAAAAATCAAAAACACAGGATCCTGAAAAAACATCTTGTAATCAATCACCTAAAGAGACAATAAAACATATGAAAACTGACTGTAAATACTATAACAACACCTTAATACCTTAATAATAATTCTTATCACAAAAATCAGACAAATCACATTTTATGATCAACCTATTAACAAGAAATGTTTAAAATAGTTTAAGACAATCCTTTTAAAGCACTCATATAACATTAGTAACAATCACTACTTATCATTACTTACAAAAACTTAACAATCACTATTTATCGTATTATCTATAAAACTTAAAAATCACTATTACTTATATTATTATCTATAAAAACCCAAATACAGAGATTACAAACTCAATACAAAAATTCCATCAGGTGACATTTTCTCAACTCTGTTTTCAGAGACATTTTTGGTAATTAAATCATTACTAACATTTCTATCTTTATACAGTGATTTTTATCCATATCATATTTGAAATAACATTGATTCACATAATGTTTATCCTTCTTGGTATCTTGGAAAACACTCGGTCCTGCTGTACTTTTTTATTACGTCTTCTGACTCTTGTAAGAAATTGGGAAGATGCTGTTGAAATTTTTGCTGTAGTGTTGCGATCCCGCCACCGGTGGCGCTGCTGCTCTCGGCGTTGTCGCTGCCATGGCAACCAGGACTGTGCCGCCATCTCCGCCGCCATTGCTGGGCGCTGCGGGGAGATGAGGGGCGGCGCCGCCTCGCTCCCGTCCTTGTTGCGCCACCTTGTGGATGGGAGAAGAGACACTCCCGCCACGGCCGCGCCCCGCCTGCTCCGGCTCCAGCGCGGCTGAGCCCCCAGGAACGCCCCTCTCCCCTTGCGCTGCTGCTCGGCAACAAGGAGCCTTCCGTCTCTCGGCTGATGTCCGCTCCGCCCCGGGCTCGCCTCCGGCTCGGTGCTGGCCGGCCCCGCTCTGTCTGGCCCCGCGCCTGCTCCGTTCTACCTGATCCCCGTTCACAAAAAGTGAATTTGGGATCCCAGTCCCGTTGCCATAAAGCAATTTGGATCTCAATTTCCAGCACCTCAATGCTACTAGTGTCTATGGGAGGTACAGGCATTTCAGAAGCAGAGATGGGAATGGGAAAATTTGTGAGAACCGGAGGGTTTGGCTCACTGGAGAGAAGCGAGGGTTTACATTCCTTATTTTTCTCCAGAGCTGTCCGTATCGCTTCCACTGCCCTCTTTTCTGCCTGACACATTAGCAATTTGTTATCAACCACTCTCCAAAGTTTACTCATTTTCTTGTCCGGTTTATCCTCATCTAACACTAATTCCCACAACTTATCCCTATATCTTCTCCATTCGGAAAGTTTATGAACACTATGGGGGTTAATGAAAAAGCCGTAAGAATCAGCATGATGCAATAGCGAAGGGAGATCCTTATCTAAGTCAATCCCCCTAATCTGCCTTTTTCTAAGAGAACACTAAATAAATCATATGCTGCTTGCCTTTCCATGATTACGTCGGTACCGTTGCTGGCTCCTTCAGGCTTCGGCAGCACGTATCGGCTGAGCCCACCGCTGCGGTCACTCAGGGCGCGGAGAAGAGCGTTTCGCCTCTTCTCTTTATTTTCGCCGTCCTTCCAGCCGCAGGACCCGCACTCCAACGCAGCACCTCTCTCGCCTTAGGCTCGGATCAGGTCCCTGCTTTCGGGCGCCAGTTGTTAGAGGGAATGCCGTGGGAGACAAGACTCATGCTATCATGATCATCAAGTCTCAGTTTATTGTGACAGATTACACAGTTTATATATGTTTGTTAATTAGCTCATACATATTGCAAAAGCCGAGCTCATGAGTGGTTGCTATGTGACTTGTACTATTATCTTAAAAGTATCTTTGTGAATGATACTTGCTTGTCCAGCTGGCCTTGCAGTTAGAACAGCTTAGTACTTCTTTGTTCTTCTCTATCTATTTCTACATACCAAGCAGTTTCAATATCCTGCTTTCTGCACACCATCTACTCTTCAGGGTCATGCGAACTTTGCAGCAGTCACGTAGCCCTCCCTATTTGGATTAATTTTACAGTATCATGTCCCTTGTCGTTCAACCATTCCTCTGTCAGGCTCTCTTCAAGAGAACATCTAAACAACAAATCACAATAACATAACTCTACATCAATAAAGCTTCTCTTAAGATTCACACAATATTCATCCCTTAATTGAGAGAGCCAATCATCTCATTATCTATCTATTACAGTTTTGGATGGAGACCAGAACTAATACCTTTCAAAAGGAAAAGAGGGTACAAAGGTCCCTGCAGTCCCCTGGCCTGGTACCCCAGCCAGTGGGGAAAGGAAGAGGGCAGCATGTGGCCAGGAGTTTAAAAGGAGGCTGTGTCCTCCAAAACTTTGAGAGAGAAAACCCCAGCAGCAGATGTCCCCATGGACTCTCTCCCTTTATTCAAATAAAGATGCAGGGCTCCTTTGGCTCCCTTATGGACACTGGCTTTTCACAGCCTGGTTTGTATGCACACCCATTTCCTTGTATCAGAGTATCACCAGCCTGCAGTGACTCCCTGCCACTCTGGTGTGCAGGAGAAATGGAACTAATTTCCATTAAGGCCCTCCCAGAGGCAAGGAAGAACAGACCCAGAGGAGACAAGCAACCCCTGCATCCAAACTTTAGCACCAGATGCCGAGTGAGTGGCAGAGGGGACGTAGTGGGTGCATTTCCCTCAGCCTTCTCCTGAGACTCAGCAGCCGGGGGCTTGCACTGCACTTGTGTGTTGGATAATATACTAACTTTATTTTTTTTTTCATTTCTCTAGTCAGGCGTGTTATGGACAAATTCAATTGGGGATGCTAATGATAGTTAAATCAATTAACATTAATTTATTAAGCAAGCATTATTAAGCAAAAGCACAGTGCTGGGCAGCCGGGCAGTCTCTGCTCTGCCACGGTGCACCTTCCCCCTGCGGTTGTCATGCTGTCATGGTAGCGTGGAAGAAGGTTTTAGAAAGGCCTTGGGAATGGTAAACTGAGGAAAAGGATACATTCATGTATGCCCCATTGTATTAGAAAGGCCTTGGGAATGGTAAACTGAGGTCAAAGATACATTTATGTATGCTCTACTGTTTCGGGAAAGTCCCGCTTCAGCATTCCTCTGTAAACCCCCTTCTTCCCACCCCTGAGCAGTTCCCATTGGACCTGGCCCCTGGGGTGGTTCTGATGTGCCTTAGCTGAACACTGTCTCTATTGTTTAAGACCTTATCTCTTAATTTGCTGTATAAAACTGTATCTGGGCAATAGCGCGGGGCCTTTGGTCCCTGCAACACTTCAGGCAATACAATCTCTCTGGACAAGCATACCATTGGTCTCACTTCGTCTCTTTATCTCGAATCCTAGCGGCGAGTGAGGCAGCACCGCAGCTCGGACCGTGCTAACCCAGACGCTGCCTGGTAAGCCGATGGCAGCGGGACCGAGGAAAATCCCGGCCCCGGAAAGAGAAAGCTAGCCGGAGGGTCCCGGGGGGCCGGGGAGGGACGGGGGACAGCGGCGAGGAACCCCCGAGAGCAAAGTGGCGGTTGAAAGAGAAGCAACAATCGTGATGTCGCACTAACATCTCTGTGATGTCACATTGACCTTGTGAGGTCACACAGCTGTCTATGATGTCACTCGGACATCTCTGTGATGTCACACTGACACCTCTGTGACGTCATACTGAGATGGCTGTGATGTCGCGCAGACCCTCTGCGGTCACAAATCTTTTTGTGATGTCACAAAGACATCTATGTGATGTCACACTGACACCTCTGTGATGTCACAGTGACCCTGTGATGTCACACAGCTCTCTGTGATATCACACTGACATCTCTGTGATGTCACACTGACACCTCCATAACGTCACACAGCTCTCTGTTACATCACATGGACATCCCTGTGATGGTTCACAGCTCTCTGTGATGTCACACTGATTTCTCTGTGATGTCACACAACCTCCTCCTCTGATGTCACAATGACAACTCTATGATGTCACACTGATCCCTCCATAACATCACACAGCTCTCTGTGATATCGCATGGATGTCTCTGTGATGTCACACAGCCCTCTGTGATGTCACACTGAAATCTCTGTGACATCACCCAGCTTTTTGGAATGTCACACTTACATCTTTGTGATGTCACCAATACACTTCTGTGATGTCACACAACTTCCTGTGATGTCACAGAGATATTTCTGTGGCATCACACTGACATCTCTGTTTTGTCTCATTGACCTTGTGAGGTCACACAGCTGACTATGATGTCACTCAGACATCTCTGTGATGTCACACAGAATTCTCTGTGACATCACACTTATATGGCTGTGATGTAGCACAGACCCTGTGGGGTCACAAAGGTTTTTGTGATGTCACAAAGACATCTCTGTGATGTCACTCTGACACCTCGGTGATGTTACAGTGACCCTTCGAGATCACACAGCTTTTTCTGATGTCACAAAGATATCTCTGTGATGTCACACAGCTCTCTGTGGTGCCACACTGACATCACTGTGATGTCACACAATTCTATTTGATGTCACACTGACTCCTCTATGGTTGCACAGATCCTCCTTTGATGTTACAATGACATCTCTCTGATGCCACACTGACACATCTGTGACGTCACACAGCTCACAGTGATATCACATGGACATCTCTGTGATGTCGCACAGCCCTTCATGATGTCACATTGACATTTCTGTGAGGTCACAGGGCTTTTAGTGATGTCACACAGACATCTCTGTGATGTCACAGAACCTCCTGTGATACCACAGTGACAACTCTGTGACATCACACAGCTCTCTGTGATGCCACACTGACACCACTGTGATGTCACACAATTCTCTTTGATGTCACACTGGCTCCTCTGTGATTGCACAGATCCTCCTTTGATGTCACAATGACACCTTTATGATGCCACACTGACACATCTGTGACATCACACAGATCACAGTGATATCACATGGACGTCTTTGTGATGTCACACAGCTCTTTGTGATGTCGCTTTGACATTTCTGTGAGGTCACAGGTCTTTTAGTGATGTCACACAGACATCTCTGTGATGTCACAGAACTTCCTGTGATGTCACAGAGCTATTTCTGTGACGTCACACTGACATCTCTATGATGTCACATTGATCTTGTGAGGTCACACAGCTGTCTATGATGTCACACAGACATCTTTGTGATGTCACGCAACCTCCTCTGACATCACAATGACATCTCTATGATGTCACACAGACACCTCTGTGACGTCACACTTAGATGGCTGTGATGTCACACAGACCCTCTGAGGTCACAAATCTTTTTTTGATGTCACAAAGACATGTATGTGATGTCACTCTGACACCTCTGTGATGTCACAGTGACTCTGTGAGGTCACACATCTTTTTGAGATGCCACACTGACATCTCTGTGATGTCACACAGCTCTCTGAGATGTCACATGGACATCCCTGTGATGTTGCACCAATCTCTGTGATTTCACACAGCTCTCTGTGATATTACACTGACTTCTCTGTGAGGTCACACTGACACCTCCAGAACGTCACACAGCTCTCTGTGATATCACATGGACATCCCTATGATGTTTCACAGCTCTCTCAGATGTCACACTGACTTCTCTGTGAAGTCACACAACTTCCTCCTCTGATGTCACAATGACATCTCTATGATGTCACACTGATGCCTCCAAAATGTTGAAGAGAGCTTGGCAGAAGAATGGTTGTACAACAGGGGACATGATACTGTAAAGTTAATCCAAGTAGGGAGGGCTACGTGACTGCTGCAAAGTTTGCATGACCCTGAAGAGTAGATGGTGTGCAGAAAGCAGGATATTGAAACTGCTTGGTATGTAGAAGTAGATAGAGAAGAACAAAGAAGTACTAAGCTGTTCTAACTGCAAGGCCAGCTGGACAAGCAAGTATCAATCATAAGTATAGTTTTAAGATAATAGTACAAGTCACATAGCAACCAATCATGAGCTTGACTTTTTCAATACGTATGAGCTAATTAACGTACATATATAAACTGTGTAATCTGTTACAATAAACTGAGACTTGATGATCATGATAGCATGAGTCTTGTCTCCCACGGCACCCTCCAACAACTGGCGCCCGAATACAGGGACTTCATCCGAGCCTAAGGCGAGAGAGGTGCTGCGTTGGAGTTCGGGTCCTGCAGCTGGAAGGACGGCGAAATAAAGAGAAGAGGCGAAAGGCTCTGCTTCGCGCCCTGAGTGACCGCAGAGGCGAGCTCAGCCGATACGTGCTGCCGAAGCCTGAAGGAGCCAGCAACGGTACCGACGTAATCATGGAAAGGCAAGCAGCATATGATTTGTTTAGTGCTTCTCTTAGAAAAAGGCAGATTAGAGGGATTGACTTAGATAAGGATCTCCGCTCGCTATTGCATCATGCTGTCTTACGGCTTTTTTATTAACCCCCATTGTGTTCATGAACTTTCCGAATGGAGAAGATATGGGGATAAGTTGGTGGAATTAGTGTTAGATGAGGATAAATCGGGCAAGAAGATGGGAAAGCTTTGGCGGGTAGTTCATAATTAATTGCTAATGTGTCAGGCAGAAAAGAGGGCGGTGGAAGGGATACGGACAGCTCGGGAATAAAATAAGGAGTATGAACCTCGCTTCTCTCTAGTGAACCTAACCCTCCGGTCCTTACAAATTTCCCCGTCCCCATCTCTGCTCCTGAAATGCCTGCACCGCCCATAGATACTAGTGGCATTGAGGTGCTGCCATCAGCTCCCCCTTTACCCCCACCGTCGCGTCCCCCTCCTGCCATTCAAAATGTTACCGTAGCACCCTCCTCGCAACATCCTCCGTCTCCCGGGCAGGCGCCTGTCCCTGGGGCAGAATCTGACCTTGTAGATGCCATGGCTAAAGAAAGACGTGAGTTATGGGCTGCTATTGCACAGGAGGGCATGCAGACGGGGGACGCTGAGCTCTTTACTGCAGCACAGAAAACCCTTGCGTTTCCGGTGATGTTTTTGCTGAATGACAACGGGGGATACACTGCACAGGTCCAGAGCATGGACTGGATACTGTTGACACAGCTGCACACCACTGTGGGGAGCTATGGTATCACCAGTGAGCCTGCCAGGCAAATGCTTGATTTTATCTTTAATGCTCATACTTTATTGCCCTCTGATGTCAGGGGAATGGCCAAATTGATCTTCACGCCGCATCAACGCTTGCTCTTTCAGGCACGCTGGAGAGAGGAAGCGGAGAGAAGCGCCAATTTACCAAGAGCTCAGGGGGATCCTTTAGCAGGGCTTACTGTAGCCGAACTCATGGGACAGGGTAATCATGTACGCTTGGAACAACAGGCGTCACTAGGACCTGACAAATTAAGAGAAGCCACAGTGGTGGCAAGAAGAGCCATAGACAAAGTCAAGACCCCGGATGGAATCCCAATGTATATGGGGATTAAACAAGGCAGAGAGGAGCCTCTTGGCACCTTCGTAGACAAAATAATGGAGGCGTTGTCCAAAGCAGGGGTGGCTGATCATATGCAGGATGCCCTACTTAAACAGTGCATACTCCAGAATAGCAATCCCACAACTAGAAATTTGATTACTTCTATCCCTGGGGATTGGACTGTCCAAGCATTGCTAGAAAAGGCTGCTTCAGTACCAGTTGGAACTCAGGCACTATTGGTTAATGCTTTGCAAGAAATAGGACAGGGGTTACGGGAACAGGCAAGCTCTCAAAATCAGGTTTTAGCCTCTCAAAATCAGATCTTAGCAGCCCTTGCTCCCCTTCAGGCTACAGCTGGGCGCCCCCATTCTAACACCACCAGAGGGGCACGCATAAGATGCTACCGCTGTGGAAACTTAGGTCACACTCGAAGGGAATGCAGAGCGACAGGAGTCTGGTGTGGCAGGTGCCAATCAAACACCCACAACTCTAACGCATGGAAAAGGAAGCAGGGAAACTCCAAGAGCAGCGCGAACAGCGGCCGCGCCGGGACACAAATGGCAGCTGCAGAAATGAAGCCACTCAGCAATTCCAACCTGCCACCTGCGGGAGCCTCGGCCTGGACTTGGCAGCCACAGTAGACACTGATCTCCTAACTTTGAGACCACATAAAATTCCAACTGGAATCCATTGCCCCCTGCGAATACACGGACAAGCTATGGGAGGACTCATTATTGGCCGCTCTTCAGCCTCTATATTAGGCCTCTTTGTGGAACCAGGGATCATCGATGCCGACTGCTGCGGTGAAATCATGATCATCGCTCATACGCCATATACCCCCGTGACAGTGCCAAAAGGTCAAAGGATTGCTCAGTTGATCCCACTCCCACAAATGACCAAAGGACTGGAACCTATGTCCGAGTCCCCAGGACTCCGGAAGGATTTGGTTCAACAGGAGGTCTCGCATTGCTTACCTTAGATCTCAAAACCCGCCCCAAGAAATCCTGCCGCTTGATTCATCAAGGACACAGCATTGTGCTTAAAGGACTTTTGGACACGGGTGCAGATACTAGCGTTATTGACCCAGGTCATTGGCCTGCATCTTGGCCCACCCAGCCCACAGCAACAACGGTGAGCGGCATCGGCGGAATGACACTTGCGAGCCGCACCCCAGTACTGACTGTTGAAATTGAAGGGAGACAGGCATCTGCAGCGCTCTCTATAACAACCTTACCACCTGCTGTTCAATGCTTGATTTGCCGCGATGTTCTGGTTCAGCTGGGCCTCGTCCTTACCAACAATCATTCTTTTCAGTGACGGCCATTGCTTGGATTTTCCCGCTACCACTTACATGGACTACTAACGAGCCTGTGGTAGTTAAGCAGTGGCCTTTGAAATGGGAAAGTCTGGAGCAGGCACATCTGTTGGTTGATGAACAATACAGACAGGGACACCTTAGACCCTCCAACAACTGGCGTCCGAACAGGGACTTGAACCCTGGACCCTCAGATTTTTATAGATAATAATATAAGTAATAATGATTTTTAAGTTTTATAGATAATACGAGAAATAGCGATTGTTAAGTTTTTGTAAATAATGATAAGTAGTGATTGTTACTAATGTTATATGAGTGCTTTAAAAGGATTGTCTTAAACTATTTTAAACATTTCTTGTTAATAGTTTGATCATAAAATGTGAGTTGTCTGATTTTTGTGATAAGAATTATTATTAAGGTATTAAGGTATTAAGGTGTTGTTATAGTATTTACAGTCAGTTTTCATATGTTTTATTGTCTCTTTAGGTGATTGATTACAAGATGTTTTTTCAGTATCCTGTGTTTTTGATTTTTTAACTACTCATGTGTTTTCTTTATCCAATCTTTTATGCAGCTGCAATTCATCTTCCTTTAAAAATTCATTATCCAAATTTTAGTTCAAGATTTCAGACTTCAAATTTTCAGATTTCTAAAGAAAAGGTTTGTTGCATTTAGAGAATTTTTATCTTGAAAGAGATTTTGGACAGGTTCAATTATTTGATAGTTTGATACATTTTTAATAATAAGGTTTTTTACTTATAACTGTTATTTCTAGGACTTTTGTTTTATAATGTGTTAAAACATATCCTCCAATTAGAGTTTGAGCTCTGGCCAAGCTCTGGCTCTACGTGGATGGTGTGATTGACCCAAGTGTTTTCTGCATCAAAAAGTATTCAAGTCCTTTTGGCTTAATAATTTGACCATATAGGGCAGCTGAGCCTCAAAGGGAGTTTTAGAGAGACATGATCCGGACATGTTTTATCCAAATCTCTGTTGTTTTAAGGTTTATCAGCTGCTTCAGACTCTGGGATGACAATTTGATAGTGTAGCACTTGGTAACTGTGATTTTATATGTAATATTAATTGTGTATTATCTGATTGATTTTTATTTGTTGTTAGTTTCTTTACTATATGCATTGTTTTGTTCTTGATGTATTTTCATGTTTATTATAAAGATGTTGATATTTCCATTTCTTCATGCAAATTTTAAGAAGCAGAATTGAGAGAGGACCCTCCAGTCCCTGTGGAGGGTGTTGAGTTTGTTTGTGTTTTAGCAGGTGCAAAATCTAGATAGATTTCAGTGAAGAATGATAAACTTATCAATTTCAAGAGAACACTAATCTCTCCACAAGTGAATCAGAGGATGCACAGCAAAAGTGGATTGTGCAAAGTTTTGTGTTTCACCCATAGGAGATTGTGGACTTTGGGTTTATTCATAAGTGTGTTTTTAATTATGTTATAGACTTTTTTACTAAGTTTTAATGAGTTTTAGTAATGCCTGTGATTTTTCTGTTCATTTTGCCATTGCTTTTCAATGGCAAAAGAAAAAGAGGAACAATCAATTAGATAATCAAAGGCATAACATTAAGTTTATCATAAATATAGATTGTATTTAGAATTAAGTTTGTTCCTTTCATGTTATACAGAACAATCAAAAACATAAAAAATATGAAGTGGGGTGCACTTCTGTAATATAACCTCATTTTTCACTCCACGAGTTGCTTCAGTGCAAGCTCTCACACAATTGAAAATCCTAGCCTACTGGACAAAAAAGTAAATTAGTATTCCATCTAAAATGTTAAGTGAGCTTGCCACAAATATAGGTAGTATCTGTCATGCAGTTCTGCAAAACAGAGCAACTGCCACGAATTTACTTCTTCTAGCCCAAGGTCATGGTTGTCAAGGATTTGAAGGAATGTGCTGTATGAACTTATCTGATCACTCTACATCCATCCACAAACAAATACGAAAATTGACCGAGCTAACTCAACAGTTAAAGGTAGAGGATAGATTAGGTTTAAAAAGATAGCTAAAAGGATTGGGGATAGGGCCATGGTTAAGAGACATTATCAAATACGGCATAATAGTTCTAAGCATAATTATAATACTTTTGCTTGTTTTGCCCTGTGTGTTTACTTGCTTACAAGGCCTGATACAACAGCTTTTACAGAAAATGCTGAATGCACACCTTCTTGTATAAAAAGAAAACGGGAGAGATGAAGAGAGCTTGGCAGAAGAATGGTTGTACAGCAGGGGACATGATACTGTAAAATTAATCCAAGTAGGGTGGGCTACGTGACTACTGCAAAGTCCGCATGACCCTAAAGAGCAGATGGTGTGCAGAAAGCAGGATATTGAAACTGCTTGGTATGTAGAAGTAGATAGAGAGAAACAAAGAAGTGCTAAGCTGTTCTAACTCCAAGGCCAGCTGGACAGGCAAGTAGCAATCACAAGGATAGTTTTAAGATAGTAGTACAAGTCACATAGCAACCAATCATGAGCTTGACTTTTGCAATATGTATGAGCTAATTAATGAGTATATATAACCTGTGTAATCCATCAATAAACTGAGACTTGATGATCATGATAGCATGAGTCTTGTCTCCCGCGGCACCCTCCAACAGGGGCATCCCCTGAGGGTACCCTCCACTTATCAGGAGCGTGCTTTTCTAGTCTCTCTCTTACCCAAAGCTGGGCTCTCCCCCAAAGGCTGGGGTATCCCATGAGGGCTGAGAGAGTAGAAAAGACAAGAATAGGGCAGAAATTTTCCATCAAACTACGGCACCTTTATAGGAATAGGGGAGAATCTAATACTATGCAAGAAGCCCCTGACATCCATGCACCTCATTGAAATCTAGCTGCGTCGGGCTCCTCCCCTGTAAGTTCCCCTGTGGCTTCTGTGAAGCTCCCTGTACCCTCTGTCCCTTGGACTTCCCAAAGCCCTACCCTATCCTCCCTTGGGGATGGTGTTGGCCACAGCACCCCAAGCGCCCCGCCAGACACTGTTCAGAGCTCTCGAGGGAACTGCAGTGCACCCGGCACTCCTTTCCAAGGTGACGCTGGCCACACAGCTTGGAACCCGCTTTCCTGCCTTGACCCTTCTTCTCCGGCCCCAAGTTTCCTGCCAGCCCCACCCCTTCCGCAGAGGCCCCTACAGGAATTGTGTGTCGGAGGCCAGTCCCCTTTGTTGGAAGGTGGGCTTGGACCATCCCCATTCCTTATTCCGGCTCCTCCTCTGGGGGAAGGATCGCCTATGGGGCCTCCCGTCAGGGGACCCTCCTTCTTGGGAGATCACCCTCTTTTATGGAGGGACCTCCTTCGGAGGAAGGTGGAGCTGAAACCCACACCTGGAATCCTCCATTTTGTCTCTCCCTAGGACGGCAGTGCCCAGGTCCTTCCCCTTACCGATAGCCCATAACACTTGTGGCAGTTGCCAAAGTAATAATATTTCTTCTTATGAACTGAATCAATTATGAATTCAATTGGTATTTAATTTTTGGAAGAATCTCCCCAAAGCCCCTGACCCTTCAAAGCCTTTGTGGAAACCGTTCAAGATCATTAGCCTACAAGCTTCCACAGTTGAGATAAATGAAAAAAGAACCAAAAAGAACGATTTAAAACATGTTTTAAGTATAGAAAAAAAAACATGAGGCAAGTGTTTGCCCATCAAAGTCAAAAATTTGTTTCACCTGCAAAAAGAAAGATCACATAGGAAAAAACGGTCCAAAGTTAAAAAAAAAAAAAAAAAACAACTACTATAATCTGAATAAAAATAAAAAAAAAAATTGAATGAATATAAGAACAAAATTATTCAAGAGTGACTGCCCAAGTTCCCCATCCATTTCCTTAATTATACCCTACCAAGTGTTCCTTTTCATTTCAATATTGTTTTAAAGTTTTCACAGTACACTTTGGAAAAAGAGTTCATTAATTTGCCTTTAGACCTTATTTAAACTTCATGATCTTTGTGGATTTTTGTTTAACCACTTTCCCAAATTTCCAACTAAATTTCTTGACTAAAGAAATTGTTCATTATATTCTTGATACTTTAAAATAATCTGCTTGTTAAATTATATATTATAGAGATAGGATTCACTGTGTCCAGTTAATACCCATGGTTGCATAAAATAAAATGAGCAAGACCACATCTCCATTTGCTGATCACATCCTACAGGAGGAGTGACTTCCAAAATCACTTTGGAACCCCAGAAAGCCAGATCCTCCAGATTCCTCGGTGATTCATGCTTCAAGCCCAGTCTTACTTCAAGATCATTCCGCTGCAATTCCTACTCCCGACCCTGATTCCGTATATAATAACTTTGTACATTTTATATTAAGATTCTTATGTGAAGAAGATCCTTACCCCATGTGTTATGGTCATGAGTAGTTCATTTTTTCCTGATAAGTATTGAATTATTTTCTGTTGCTGTGATAATTTGTCATATGCTAAAATCTGTTATATGATAGATTATGTAGATGATATGTTATATAATAGATTAATTTGTTTTGAACCCCAGAACTCTCCTCTCTTTTGTAAAAAGAAACAGGGAGATATTGTGGTGTGTTTCGCTTTGAATCCATGTTTGCCCCCATTCCCCTCCCTAATCCACTCCCTTTCCCAGTTGCCAATTTTCCCAAGCCCTTCCCTAACCTCCTCCCTTCCAAGTTGTCAATCCTCCCTATCCTTACCCCTTTCTCCAGAGAGTTCTGTGTCTGTCTTGATGCCCTCGACACCCCATTCATTACTTTGTATTATTCCCCCCCCATTTTCCCTGATAGGCTCATAAGCTATTTGTCCCACCTTATATTCCTCCCTTACCCCATCCTCATTGCTTCACCTTCCTACACCCCTTCTCTTGAGTTGCTGCATAAAAAATTCTGTTCACCCCTACCCCCACCCCAGTTTTGTCGGGAGCCCAGGAATAAATCCATCTTGTTCTACACCAAGACCCGTGTCATCGCTGTCTGTCCCTGCACCACACCTGCGGATAACTGGGAATTGCAGAGCTCGCAGGGGGACGGTCGCGCCCCTGCCGCAGCCGCCCAGCACGCCCGCACAGCGCGCTGCAACACTCCTGGTTAGGTGGAGAAGTCTGAGCTGAGCCCAAAGGTGCAGATGGAACAGCCGTGCACGGGAAGGCTCGGTGGGAAGGATGATCCAGCATCCATAGGCCTGGCAGCCTGAGCTTGCTCCAGGGGAAGGCCTTGGAGCAGATCCTCCTGAGTGCCATCCCACGGCACGTGCAGGGAACCAGGGCATCTGCTGGAGGGAGGGAAAGCTCTGCAGCGGGACAGGGACAGCTGGGGCCTCTGGAAGGGTGTTGAGGGCTTCTGTTGTGGGAGTTTGGAGGGGCTGGTGGTAGTGGAGTGTTAGAGAAGGAGTTGTCTGGAAGGTGAGAGGTCTAGGTTGGAATTTGAGTCAGTTTGAAGGCAGCATCTGTAGTTTGGCACAACTTTGGTTACAGAGGGCAGAAAGAATATTGGTGATTTTTCCTCTTCATGGTCCTGATCCTCCTGCAAGGAACAAGAGGGGAGAGCTGCACTTTACTGGACAATTAGATATCTCTACCGGGTGAGGATTAGCCCTTTTTCCTTCCTTATTCATTTATTTGGGCTACTTTTGTAACACTGAGTGGACTTTCATTTCTTGCGAGCTTTTATTCCTTAAGATAATTAGGATATTATCATCCCTTCATAGAAAACCACTTGCAAACCAAAGAATGGCACTTGGTTTTGCCCTTTTTTGTGTAGTGTTATGTTCTGGAAAGTGACCCTCAATGGATGAGGTTAAGGCAAATGAGTTGCTGCTTTGAGATGGGAAGCAAAATTCCAAATCTTCATGTCCTCAGGCTATCCCAATTAATTTGGGAAGTTTGCAATGTTTCGGAACGACTTGAGTTGAGCAATGGGAAGTAAAGCTTTCCTGAACTGAGGATTCTTACTTGCCAGATTCTTCTGTGCCTTTGCTGCTAAGGTGTTTTTGTGCTGAAGGCAATAACTTCAATGAGAAAATAATTTCAGCATGGAGTAAGAGCTTCTGACAGAGACCAAGTGTTGCCAGCAGTTGCTCCAGGTGTTCCTGCCAACAGCCCCTGCAGGCAGGAGCACAGCCCCCAGTGCACATGGGTTTGGCTCCCTCTGGCACAGAAGCCCCCAGGGGCACAGGTCTCTGCGGCAGGAGACGGCACCAGCCCTGCCAGGGCTCGGGGGCTGGCAGGTCTGCCTGGGCAGGGACTCTGCCTCACCTGCTGGTGCCAGCGCTCCCCGGGCCCCAGGGCTCAGAGCAGCATTCCTGCCATGGCCCACAGTTCCTTGTGTGTCCCACACCCGTGGGTTTAGGGTGGCCATGGGCCAGGATGGGTCCCAAGGAGCACGTGGCAGCTTCCATGGAAGGTCCCGTGCCCTTCCCAGCACAGCTGAGTTGGCAGCCCTGGGGGCTCCTTCTGCTGCCCTGAGCCCGCAGAGCAGGGCAGCGTTTGCTGATGGTCTGAGCCGTTCCTAAAGATCCTGTCAGGCTGTCTTGGACACTTGGGGTGAGGGATTCCTTCCAACCTGGGCCACTTTGGGTGGGCAGGGGGTGGCCCCAGGGCAGGGTGCAATGTTTCCAAGGGCTCTTTGTGACATGCTGCAGCATGGTCACCATGGCATGGAACAGCGTGTCAAAGGGCCCTTTGTGACACATGGTGACATAGGAGCTGGTGGTGACAGGACCATGCCACAGTGCTCCGAGCACTTGAGAGGACAGGACGGGACAGAGCAGTGCTGTGAGGAGCCCCCGCACAGCGCACTCATTCATGTCTGACCAAGAGCTTTTCTGAGGTGTTATTCCTGCAGCTGACCTCGAGGCCAGATCACAGGACTTGCTGACCTGTGGCCTTCCCGAGGCTTCTCTTCTGCAGGTGCCCTCCACGGCAGAGCGTGGGACTTGGTGCCTCGGAGGCATCTCCCATCCCTGCCGCCAGTGCCCTCGAGGCCAGAGCACCATCCTTGATAGGAGACTCCTGTCCTTGTGGCAGGAGCCCTCGAGAACAGAGTGCAGGACTTGCTGTCCTGTAGCCTTCCTGAGGTTTCTCTCTTGAAGGTGCCCTCCAGGCACGAAAGCAGGACTTGCTGACTCGGAGCTTTTCCGAGGCATCTGTCCTGCAAGTAGCCACAAATCCAGCCACTGACATGGAGCAGAGACCCCCAAGAGTGCCCAAGCTGGCCTGGGTGGAGGAAGAGGAAGAAGGCCCTGGAGCTGCCCCAGCGCACGAGACTGAAGAGGTGGTGCCATTCAAGCAGCTGCAGGAGGGTGAGTGGCAGACCTGGGCTGCTGGGCTGCAGCCAGCTTGGCCACATCCCATCCCATCACATCCCATCCCATCGCATCCCATCGCATCGCATCGCATCGCATCCCATCCCATCCCATCCCATCCCATCCCATCCCATCCCATCCCATCCCATCCCATCCCATCCCATCCCATCCCATCCCATCCCATCCCATCCCATCCCCTGGGGCCATGCCCATGGACAGGATGGAAGAGGGGCCCGGGCAGACACCCCGCAGTGGCCGTGCTCCATCCACCTGGGGCATCCCGGGGCTGTCCCTGCCTGGGCAGCGCAGGGCTGGGCTGTGTTCTCCGGCCTCTCCCGTAGCCCCTCAGCCCTGGCTGTGCTCACTCTTTGCCAGATGCAGCCCTGGACCAGACACAAGAGCAGGACCCCGCCCGGGGTCGCTTCCGCAGAACAGTGCAGGTACCTGCAGCCATCCCCACCTGGGCTGGGCCTGCTGGCACCGCTCAGCCGAGTACCACGCTTGGAGAATTTCATGGAACATCCCTGCCTTCCTGCCCTTCTTCTACAGCTGGTTTGCAAATTCATCAAGAGGATTCGGAAGGAAGAGACTACCATGGGCACAGGGCTCAGAGCATATTCACACATCTTCAAAACTAAGACCTGTGCTGCCCTGCTGGATATGCTGGTAGAGGAAGGGTTTTCCAATGCAAAGCAAGTAAGCAGCCTGTGGCCAGGGTTTGAGCCTCCCAGGAATTACTTGGCCACCCAAGCAATGCCTGCTGGTCACTGGAAGCCTTTGAGGCCATGGCAGTGTGGTGGCAAGGGAAGCACTTCTCTGGGGAAGCTGGGCATATTCCTCCCTCTGGCAGCTTTCCAAGTCTCCCCTTGCCTTCTTCAGGTGCCTGCCATGGTGAGGTACATCCACCAGTGGCTCATGGCCAATCAGTTTGCTGAGCACAGGCTGGACAGGACCCTGCTGGATCTCACCAAAGAACAGCCCGCTGATGTAGTAATGACGCTCCTGCGTGTGGCCCCATCCTGTGACAGGTACGGTGCCCACCTGCCCAGAGGGCTCAGGGCTCCCCAGCCCATCAGCCTGCACAGCCTGTGCCAGGTGTCTGACCAACAGAGAGTCCCAGGGCCCTCTGGCTGCTCCCTCTGCCAGCCCTGGCACATCAGCCCCCACGCCTGCTGCCATGCTCCCTCACTGCCCCTCAGGGCCTGTCCCCACAGGGCTGGGCTGCCTGAGTGCTGCTGGCGAGGGGCAGTGGGCAGAGGCAGAGTTGGCAGCCAGCTCAGGTCCCCACTGCTGCCCAGGCCACAATGCTGTGTCCTAGACCCCCCCTGAGACAGAGCTCTGACCCCACAGAGCTGCTTTGACCATGTGGAAGAGCATCATGTGCTCGTCCAGGACTGTGGAGCCGGTGCAGCTGATACTCCTCGATGTGCTGGGGAGCTGGCCAGAGTACAGCACATGCACCTCTGATGGGGACAAAACGGGTGTCTTTGTCCTGGCTGTGAGTTTCTGCAACTGGCCTTTGCTGGCCCCAAGGCCACCTCTCCATCCTCCCTCCCCCACTGCATCTCCCTGCCTCAGGCGCTGGGCTGAAACCTGGCCTCGGGGCAGCTTTAGGGCCACCAGGCCTGGTGCTGCCCCTGCATCTCTCCGGGCCTCTCCCTCCCGTGCTTGGGCCCTGTCTCACGGACACCTCGGCACTGAGCGCTGTCACGAGGGGCTTTGTCCTTTGCAGGCAACTGTGGTGATGTGGAAGATCCTCCAGGAGCCCTGTGTCCCACATATTGTGACCGCGTATTTCCCCCGCCTATTTGTCCATCTGCTCTTCCAAGTGCTCTTCAGCACTCTGGATAATCCAGAGGAGGTTGATACCTTCTGGAAGGGATGTCAGCAGCAATACGGCCTTGCCACCAGTCCCAACAGGTGCTCCATCCCAGTTCTCCTGTCCTTGCCATATCCCTGGGCAGGAGCCAGTGCTCCCAGCCTGACCTGGGCTTTGCTCTGCACACAGGTTTGCAGTGCAGACCCTGAAGTCCCTGCTCTGCCAAATGCAGTATGAGGATGTTGTGGTGGCAATGGAACGCAAGTGTGGCTGGGACACGCTGCTGTGTGCTGACACCCACCATTATGCTGTGGGTCTGCTGGCCAAGTGAGACCCCCTTCACCCTGCTGCCTCTGACATTTGTGCTCTGTGCCTAGGGTGCCCCACACAGTCCCCGTGGTCATGGGCCAGAAGGCCTTGTCACCGAGGGACAGCCAAACAGACTGGAAAAGGCTGGGAGAGGAGGGTGCCCACAAGGAGCCGCCTCCCAAATAGCCCAGGGGCCCTTGCAGGATGCTGGGGAAAGACCAGACCTCTGTGAGTCACTCCTGGGAGAGGTTTGTCCCCCTGGCCCACAGTCTTGGTTACTTTGTCTCCTGGCAGGGAGATGTCCTGTGTCTCCATCCCCTTGTGCTCTCGGATCGCTCGCTACCTGCTCCGGCTGCTCAGCACACAGGAGCCACGCTGGGAGCTGCCCGCCCTGGCGTTCCTTGTGGAGGTGAGCCTGATGGCCAGCGCTGCCTCGCTCAGCTGCCTCCCAGCTCTCTGCCCTCTCGTAGCCACAGCTGCCTGGGATGGAGCCCGCGCCCTGTGCTGCTGCCTGGGCCCAGCCTTGTGCGGTTCTGGGCTCCTGCTGGCCGGTCCCCTGTCACTGCCCTGTGCCTTTCAGGTTCTCGAGTGCCTGGACTTGAGTAAACGCCGTGCTAACAGAGTCCTGCAAATCTTGTCAAGGCACCTGAGGAGCGAGTGCAAGGAGAGGCGTCACCTGGCGCTCAGGGCCCTTCTCGAGCTCATCAACGATCCCTCGATGGTGAGAAGGGGACAGGGGCAGAGGCTGCGCTCGGGAATGCAGTCGCTTGGGCTTGGCTGGGCTTTGGGTGCTGGGCCAGCCGCTCCCAGCTCTCCTGCCTCCCACTTCAGCTGCCCAAGTGCTTCGGAACAGCCCTTTGGTCTCTAGGCCCTGCGGCAGCAGGATGGCATTTCACAAACTTGTGTTCCTCACAGAGAGAAAAAATGTGGAGCCTGACTGAAAGTCTTGTGGAGCTCCTGTGGGATGCAGATGAAGACATAGTTAGAATGACAGTCATGCTCCTCAACTTTATCATCTTGGACAAGGACATGCTGATACCCAGCCCCATCCCACTGCAGCTGGTTGAGGCGCTCCTGCCATTCCTTGACTACGTAAGGCTCACTGCCCCCAGCCACGGACACTGGCGGCTGCCCAAATACTTTGTGCCCTGTGGCTTTGCAGGCCTGCAACAAGCTGAGCCCCGTGCAGCCGATGCTGAGGTCTTTTTTTTTCCCTTCATACAGGACAATAGACAGGTGCAGCTGCTCTCCATACTGCTCTTCCGAACATTGGTGACTTTTGCAGAGGAAAATGAAAAAGAGGCTATGAAGACACATGTGCGCCAGAGCCTGCTGCCACTCTTCTTCCACTGCCATGATGAGAATCAGCGAGTGGCAGAGGTGAGGACTCGTGGGCTGCTGCTGCTCCCCTGGCAGGGGGCTGGGCTGCCTCCTGCCCTGGCGCCTGGCGGGCTGCAGCCTCCTCCAGGCTTTGGCACAGGGACACAGCTCTTGTGCCCTGGGCTCTGGGGCCATCTCCGTGTCTCTGCTGCTCTCCAGGCTTCTCAGGAAACGCTCCTTCGTGCGGCCGAGCTCTTGGAGAGGAGGGATCTTGAAAAACTGGTGAAGAGAAAGAAGCTGTGGAAGTTGGCAGAGTGGCTGGTAAGGAGGGCCGGGAAGCCGCAGCCCCAGCCCGGAGCAGCCCCTGAGCGCGGTGCTCGGTGTGCGGGCTGGCAGCTGTGGCCCTGCCCGCTGCTGCAGCCCGAGGCCCGCGGGCTCTGCTCCAGGCTCCTGCGGGCCCAGCCGGGTGCCGATGGAGCCGCGGCCCGGCGGGGCTGCGGGGCGGCCCCGCGGCTCCCCGGGCAGCAGCCGGCCCTCTGCCCCTGCAGAGCCCGGCGCCGGCGGCTGCTGGCCGCGCCTCAGGGCTGTGCGGGCAGGGGAGGCCGGGGCTGGCGCGGGGAGCGCCCGGCCCAGGGGCTGAGCCCGCGCCAACCCTTCCCTGCTGCCGCTCTCTGCAGCTGGCAGAGGACAGCAGCAGCGCGGCCGAGCACCTGCGCCGGGCCCTGCCCTACCTGCAGAGCCCACAGGAGCCCCTGCGAGAGGCGGCCGTCAGGTTCCTGGGTGAGCCGCGAGCCCGGGCTCCCTCCCCGCCCCGCCGCAGCTCGGCCCCAGCCCCGCCTGCTGCCCCGGCAGCGCCACCCGGGCCCGGCGCCTCTGGCAGCCGTGCCCTGGGGCGGCAGCGAGCGGCGAGGGCCCGGGCTGAGCCCTGCCGGGCCAGGAGGCCGTGTGGCCCCAGGGCTGGCAGCGCCGCTGGCAGGAGCTGTGCCGCTGGGCTGACAGGCTCTGTGTTCCCAGGGACGGCCGGGCGGCACCTCCGGGGGAGGAAGGAAGAGCTCCAGCTCATCTCTGAGGGTGAGTGAGGGCAACAGGCTGCCAGCGGGGGGTTTGTGGCGAGCACCTTCGGGCTGATCCGGCTGGTCCCTGCTCCCTGCTGGCCATGGCCAGAGCCGGCTGGGATGGCCCTGGCACGGGGGTCTACTCGGGTCCCAGATGCGGGAACTGACCCTGGCTCTGTCCTTCTCTCTTTCAGCCCTTGAAGGCATGGCAAATGACATCAGCGTCCCCGTCGGAAGCCTGGCAATTCAAACACTGTACATCCTCCAGGAAGCAGAGAGAGCTCCTTCTTCCATCTTCGGCAGCCTGCATGATCGGCTCCGCAGGGCATGGAGGAGACGGCCTCGTCTGTCAGGGCTCGGCTGGCTGTGCTGCTGGAGCTCTGCAGAGAGCTGATCCCAGGGGCTCTGTCTGCTAGGGCCACCCGAGCCAGCAGGAATGTTTCATTTCCTCAAGATTGTTCTTTCCTTCTTTTTGTTTTTCTTTAGCGTATAAATATAGGATGTGTTGCAATAGACAGACTCCCAGGATCTTTCTTTTGCTGCCCAGGCTCTGCAGGGCCTAGGGGAAGAGGGAGAAAAGGGTTCCTGGGCTCAGCAAGCTGCTCAGGCTTGCAGGGTTGCAGGGAAAATGGCCACAAGCCCCTTGGCCTTTGGTGGTTCTGCCGAAGCCTTTGTGCTGCCCACAGAGCAGATGGGCAGGGGCTGGAGCTGTGGGGATCTCTGTGAGAGCGGTGCCTGGAGATGGCCACAAGCCCTGTCCCAGGCAGGAAGTGCCATCCGTGTCCTCCTGCCCGTGTGTTGCTGGCTGGATTGCTGAGGACTCCCTGGTGCCTCTTGGTGGGGCTCCTCTGGAGCTCCTGTGGGGCTGCGGCGCTGCTGCCGGGCAGGTTGGCCAGGCTGAAAGGAGAGAAACCAGAAAGCCCCGTCAGCTGAAGGCTCCTGTCCCCTTGTCCCAGCCACCCGCGGTGCCCAGGCCATGCTGGCCGTGCCAGAGCTGTGCCCAGAGCTGCCCATCACTGCTGCCTTTGGGAGCAGAGCAGGAGGGCAGGACATGTGCCCAGCCTGCAGCCAGCCACAGCACCTCCAGCCCTCAGCAGCTGCCCAGAGCAGGACGCTCCTGTGCTCGCTGCCATCTCCCCAAAGCTCTGATCCCACCATCCCCAGCAGACAGGACCCACCTCACGCCATTCCCCGCTGGAAGAAAAGCTGGTCCCAAACGATGTCCTCAGCCTTCTCCAAGGGCACGGCCCATCCACGCCGCAGCTGCTCCCAAGCACTTCCTGATCCAGATTGGGCCCCACCTGGAACGCTTCCTCTAGAAAAACACACAACAAATTATTGAAAATACATTACAGAAAAAAGGGGAACAAGAAAAAAGGTCAAAGATCTTATCTCTGTCAGGGCCTTAAGGAAGGCCCAGCCATGTTGGAACTCAAAATGCCTCTCAGACATTTTTAGAGGTTCCAGGCCTTGGTCAGAAGCATTTTAGACCCTGGCAGGCAGCTGGAAACAACTGTGATTTTGAGTTTGAGCCATGGAATGAGTTACCCACTTCGGAGGTGGAACAAAGGGTTAGATAGTATAGTAAAAGTAGTTACAAAGTAGAGGGAAAAATTTTTTGGTATTGTACAGGGGAGGGTTTTAGCACCTGTACAGGGGGGTTTTACTTTGTACATGGGGGTCAGAAGTTCTAAGATGGAGGAAAGTGGGCTGATCCTGTTCTTCCTCCTTCTTCTTCCTTGCCTCCATGTTCTTGGTGATGCTGGCACTCACAGATTGGTTTAGAGTAGGAAAGCACTTTGTAATATAGGTAGTAGCTATTGGGGGAAAACTGTAAACTTGTAATACGTAATATATCATCTAAAAGATAGCAGCAGCCCTGGGTGGGGGGAGAGAAGAAGAAGATAGCAGACAGAGAGGGTGTCGGGGTGTGTGTGTGTCTCTGCCTGGGCCGCTGACCAAACAGCTGCAGCCCGAAAAGAAAATCTTTTAGATAACTTGCAATAAACTGCCTTGAGACCGAACAACAAGAGGCTGTGGAGTTTTTCTTCGGAAGCATGGGTTGGAGGAGAGACTTTACCACCACATGAGACCCCAGACCAAGCCCGGGGTTCTCACACAACCCCTGGCATTTCACCTGATTAATAACAAAATGAGCTCTCTAGTGAGGCACACAGCTGGTTAGCCAGTCCCGCCACCCAGGCAAAATGTGCATTTATCATCAAAAGCAGCCTCTGAAGTTCCTCAGTGCATCCCTAGCCCGTGTCTGAGCACATCACAGCTGGGTGGCAAAGATGGATTCCTACATTATTCCTCTGGAATTTGGCCTGGAGACACTGAACTGCTCCCCCAGAGCCACAGCAGGGCTCAGGCATCCCAGGGGTGTTTGTCCCCTCTGTGGTTGGGCTCAGCCCCTTCCTCCTCATCACCTCAGGGCAGCAGAAGGTGCCTTTAACCATGCTGGGAAGAAGCCAAATTCCCAAACCCAGGAATTAGCAGAAGAGCACCAAACACATCACATATAAATGCTGACTCCAGAGTGGTTTGGGACCCATCCTGGCTGAGGCATCAGCTGAGCCTCACCGGAGCATCTACTGCCACACCAGGTGATGCTCTGCAGCTCCTGTGGGCTCAGCTTGGTGCTGTCCCCTCTTATGACCTGATTTTCAGAGACCAAACCCATCCCGGTCAGTCCCCTCACACACCCCCTTAAAGCAGACAGGTGGGATAAGCAGAAATCAATTTTATTAAAGACAGCAGGGCTGCAAACTCTCCCCTCCAAGCAGCAAAACTCCTGCCTCAGCAGGGACAGCAGGAACATCCTCTCCAAACCACTCCAGATCCTCACCGCAGCACAGCTCCCACAGAACCTGAGTTTAGGCTGAAAAAGCCCTCTATGATGGAGTCCAGCACTGCCAAATCTGCCACTAAACCACTTCCCCAAGTGCCACATCTTTAAACCCATCCTGAACTCCCCACAGGGCAGCTACCGCACCAAAATTAGCTTTGTAGGATTACAGTATTCCCTTAAAAAAAAAAAAACTACAAAACACAGCGTGCCCATCTCAGCACGTCCTAGGACAGCTTCTGCAGGGCAGTTGAAATTTGGAAACATCAGCCTGAGCGGAAAACAGTTTGATTAGTTCATAGCCTGGGAAGCCAAGAGGAAATCTCCCAGCATTGTTCCACCCTGGGAAGAGCATCAGGACGTGTTGTTATTTACTCGGGGCTGGTTTCAGCACAGGGCTGGGGATTCCCATCCCAGGATCAAGGACATCCTCACACCAAAGTGTTCCCTTTGCTCCCCAAAGAGGGACTCCAAATTTGGGAGCTCCAGGATGGAGCCACAGCATCCACACGTGGTTGTGTCCTGCTGGGTGAAGGGGACAAACAGCTGAGGAAAAAAAACAAACACTGCCCTGGAAGGTAACTCCAGTGGAAAAACGGGGAGAGGGATTTGCTCTCACAGCACAGGAACACAGTTTGTGTGGGCACTGGAGGTTATTTATCCTTGAAGGTTTCAACCAAGTTAAAGACAGAAAGCACTCACTCCACGCGAACAATTCTCCAAATATTCCACATAGGAAAAACAAGGAGCAGAAATAGTAATTGTTTTCTCTTTCATTTCTCTCAGTGCACCTCTATGAAAAATCCTGAGAGGGAGAGAAATGTGATTGCCACACACAGGGTCTGGAGTCCCACCTCTGCTCCCACCATGGGGGTTTGTTTGTGTCGGGCTGGCTGCCCCAGCCCAGCCCCAGCCCGGGGCACGGTGGGTGCTGGGGGCTGTTGGCAGGGCCAGGAGCCCACTCCCATTTTGTACCCACCCCAGCCCATGCCCTCAGCCCTGCCAAAAGCAGCCTGGCAGCCGACTGAAGGATCAGCTGCATCCACCCCAGCAAAGAGGGAACCTTGGGCTCCTGGCCAGGCTGAGCAATGCCCAAATCTGGGAGCATCCCCCTGTGTATGGACATATCTGCAAAATCCCTGTGGAACCTGGCTCTAAAGGAGATGTAAGAATCAAAGTCCAACATCTTCAGCCTGCCAGAGACCAGGTGGAGAAAGAGGTTGTCACCCTTGATGTCATCCTCGCTGCCCCCAGCAGCAGCAGGGCCCGACCCTGCTCAGCTTCCGAGATCAGACGAGACCGGGCGCTCTCAGGGAGGTGTGCCATAGGCACCTGGCAGCCCCTCAGCAGCGCCCTTCAACCCACCACACCACCCTCTGGGCACAAGCACAGAACCCCACGGGGGCTCGACAAGCCCAACCAGGCCACCCCTGCCCACAAGGGGATCTAGAGACAGACCCGAGCCCACAACACACAGACTAGGCACAAAAAGCACACAAGGCACACCTACCCCCTCCGTCCTGCTCCTCGCCATGACTGCTCAAGGAAAACCAAGCACCACTGGCCTGTGACAAAAGTAGCCTGCAGCACAGCTGAGTAAGCCAACCTGTCAGCCCTGATTTTACCTTCTGTTATAAAACCTGGTAAAGTGGTGTCACTCTGAATGTGCAGGATGTAGTACGGATGAATCCGGGCTTGAATTGTGCACCACAATGCTCTCAGCAACTGAAACAAATGGCATTGTTGACTTCTTTCAGCAGTGGGTTATCCAGCCTCTTGTCTGTAACATAAGCAGAGTCAGTGACCAAATTCAAAGGCACCTCTGAAATGCCATAGCAATGGCTTTCAACTCAACCAATTGGGCTGCGCCGGACACGTGGCCTTCCAGCACTTGCCATCCTGACTCATCCTTCCAGGTCACAATGGCCTTTTCTGTTTTTCCAGAGCCGTCAGTGAAGACGGTGGGTCCCCGCACTGGTACTCGACTGTTTTTTGGTCGTAACTACAGACTGGTCATCTTTGCCAGTTGCAGCAATTTGTGACTGGGCAGATTATAAATAATTTGCCCTAGAAAATTTTGCAGCACGTTTTTCAAAGGGGCACTTAATAAAACACCATTCAAAGGTGTCCTGCCCCTCTGGAAGAATGATCCCTGCGGGATCAGCCACCATCAATTGCAAACACCAATAATGGAATTTGATTATCAAATTAATCAGCAAAGACACTATCTTTTTGAGCTGATGGGTAAAAAGACCCACTCTAAGATGTGCAAAGGATAAGGCCATTTGTCATTCCATTGGCCAATAACACCTGTGGGATGACTGTCTGGATAGATAATAAAAACAGTGATATCAATGGAAAGGTCTACTCAGTAAACCTGGTGAGTAGACAGAGACTGTTGAACCTCCTCCAGCGCTTGTCGTACTTCAGGAGTCAATTTATGAGGTGAACTCAGATCCGGGTCCCCCTTTAAAAGGTAGAACAGCAAGGACATCTGCGCTGTGGTCAGTCCCAGATAGGGATGTAACCAATTGATGACCCCAAGCAATCTCTAGGCATGAATGAGGGTCACAATACCTTTTGGAAATTGCACCTCCTGATGTTGAATGGTTTGCTCAAGAATCTTGACCCCCAAATACTTCCAAGGAGGTTGGCTCTGAACCTTCTCCGGAGCTACTTGTAGTCCATAAGAATGCAGGGCGGAGGACAACTGAGACTGAACCCTCAGCAGTTCCTCCTGAGTGGGTGCCGCCACCAGAATGTCATCCATGTAATGATAACAATATACGTCAGGGAACTGCTCACAGACTCCAGGCAAGGCCTGGGCCACACACTACTGACAAATGGTCGGACTGTTCCTGCAGCCCGATGGCAAAACCTTCCATTGATATCTCGGCACAGACTCAGCACTGTTGATGGGAGGCATGGTGAAAGCAAATTTTGCTCTGTCATCAGGATGCAAAGGGATCATAAAAAACAGTCCTTTAAATCAACAATCAAGATTTCCCAACCTGTGGGGAGCATGGTAGGCAAGGGCATCCCAGGCTGCAATGCCCCCATACTTTCCATAACCGTATTAACTTTTCAGAAATCCTGTAACAACCTCCATTTCCCTGACTTTTTCTTGTTTACAAAAACAGGAGAGCTCCAGGGACTGGTAGAAGGTTCAATGTGTCCCTGACGAAGCTGATCCCACCCCAAAGAGTGATGGGAGCTGCAGTAACATAGGGCCAAACCTTAGCTGTCTGCCCTTCCAGATTATTGATCAAAACAGCCTGCTGGCGCAAAAATGTCTGCGCTGTAGTCCCCAATCCTTCAATGGCCACTCCCACAGAGTCCAGAGGCCACTTAGGAGGCCACACAGAGGTGGAGACAACTGTCAGGTTGGCTCTAGTGTCGATCAAACCTTGCAGCTGGATCCAAGGCAGGCTGGCACCTGGTAAAATCATGGAGCACATCATCTGCGGATGGTTGGCAGAAATGATCGTGGACCAGAGGACTTGCAGCCGTCCTGTGGATCTGAAACCACCATCTCCATGCGTCCATTGGCCTGCCCTGGGAACACACAAGTAGAAAAGCACAAGTTGAGCAATGCGGGTCCCTGCCAGAATAATGACAGAGGGGGTGAAGTAGAAACCGTGGCAAAAATCTGGCCCATAAAATCGGAATCAATGATACCCAGGTGCACAAAGATTCCCAGAAGGGTAGCACTAGATCGTCCTACCAAAAATGCACTCAATCCATGGCCTAAAGGCCCAAATGCATTCAGAAGAACCCTGTGCACCTGACTAGAATCTAAGATGACTGCTGCTGCGGTGTGTACATCCACCCCGGCAGAGCCACGGGTGCTTGCGCTGAGTTGACTGAGACACCCTGCGCTGGTGCTGTGCTCTGGGGGATCACTTGTTTCAGCGTGCAGTTCCCCTGTGCGCTCTTTCCCCCATTTCCTGAGCCTGACAAATGCTTACCATTGGCATGGTAAGTAGACTTGCAGTCTTTAGCAAGATGACCTGGCCTCTCACACCTGGAGCACAGGAAATTAGAGTCTGGCCCTTTCCGGACTTTCATCCCCTGCACCTGCTTGCCCTTCTTCTTCCCCTTTTTGCGATGGCCAGCCCCTGAGGACGGTAGGCCTGCTTTCAAGGATGCTGCCAGAACAGACATTTTATGGTCCACTGTAGCAACCTTGGAACAAGCTTTGACCATGTCTGTGAACGATGGATCGCCTGGCAACACATTTATAATTTTCCTACAATCTTCATTTGCATTGTCCCTTGCCAAAGTTTTGCACAAAACCTGCCTCAAATTCTCATCCTTGATTTGCTTTTCTAAAGCAGCTGCAAGCCTTTAAACAAATGGCAAGAACAATTCTTTGGCTCCCTGTGTTCTCTTTACATACCGTTGCCTGGGAGCGGCTGTCTCCATGGTTTTCATCAATGCCGCAAAGCCCACCTTCTGGGCCTGCTCAAGTACGATGGGGTGCCAAGTAGCCTGAAGATCAGGATTGGCAAAGGCATTCTGTCCCATGAGCACACCCACCCCCACACAGCATCTAGGGTCTGTCAAAGGTAGTGTGCATTTTCAGCTGCAGCCCTGTCGGCCATCCTCCTCCAGTTGTTCATAAAAACATCAAGCTGCACAGGTTGGAAAAACACAGAGGCCAGATGTTTGATATCCTAGGGATCAAGCAGGTCAGTGTTTATCACTCTGAGGACCTGCATCAGTGGAGCAGAACCCAGCACATATTTTGCCACTTTGTCCTGCAAATCCTGCACAACCTTCCCAGGTAAAACATCGTACTTGTCCTGTTGTCCCAAATTTGGGACAGCTCTTTGCACAGGAAAGACTTGAAGCTTACATTGCACTGAAGCATCGTCACACCCATCCTCTCGTGCTCCCTCTGGAGAGCGCAGAGGAATCAACTGACTGCTAGGTATGGTCTCTGTCTCCTTGAGCAGTGGGTTCAGAACCGCACCACCAGGTTTTCCCACCTGCTCTAAAAAATCCCAGTCACAAGCCTCCAAAGCCCCTTCCTGACTGCATCCCAAAAGCGATGGTGATTTATCGGTGGCACAAACACCTTACAGGCAGGGAGCATCTACAGATCTCTCTGAGATGCCCGCTGCCCCCGTTGGTGTCGGCGTTCCGACACACGGTCACGGCCCTGTGGCAGAACTGAGCCGATCAAAGCATCGCTGTCACTACCTGCCTCCTGTGACAGGGGCGTAGCACAGCCTGCAATCCACGGGCGAGGGTGGGTTGGTGGGAGACACCGAGGCTGGGGAAGCGGCTACCGACCTCGAAACAGACGAACCAGCCATGGCCCCCGAGCCAACAGCCCCCGGCATGGAGGGGCCAGCACCGGTGATGGGGCGGGGACTGGAGCCGTGACTGGTGGCTCGGCGGATCCTTCCATCGCAGGCGGCGACATGAAGGGATCAGCTGGAGCTTGTGACACCGTGGATGTGACAGGCACAGAAGCTGCAGTCATCGGAGACAGAAACGGCGCTGGCTGCCGGCACGCAGCAGGCATCACGAGCACCGGAGCCACAGCGGGCGGGGCAGGAGGCAGGAGTGTCGCTGCTGCTGAAGCAGCAGGCACGGCCAGAGGCAGAGGTGCAGCTGCTGAGACAACAGAGGGTGGGAGCCAGAGGTGCCGCTGGAGATGCCGAAGCACGTGACATCACACTGACATCTTTGTTTTGTCACATTAACCTTGTGAGGTCACACAGCTGTCTATGATGTCACACGGACATCTTTGTGATGTCACAAAGCGCTCTGTGATGTCACACAGCATTCTGTGACATCACACTGAATTCTCTGTGATGTCACAGAGTTCTATCTGATCTCACACAGACATCTCTGTGATGTCACTCCGACACCTCTGTGATGTAACACTGAGAATGCTGTAATGTCGCACCGACCCTGTGAGGTCCCAAAGCTTTTTGTGATGTCACAAATACACCTCTGTGATGTCACAGTGACATCACTGTGAGGTCACACAGCTTTTTGAAATGCCACAGTGACATCTCTGTGACGTCACACATCTCTCTATGATATCACATAGGCATCTCTGGGATGTCACACAGCTCTCTGGGATGTCACACTGAAAATTCTGTGACAGCATTCAGCTTCTTGTGATGTCACATTTACATCTCTGTGATGTTGCACTAATATCTGTGATGTCACACTATTCTCTTTGATGTCATACTGACTTCTTCGTGATTTCACACATCCTCCTCTGATGTCACAATGACATTTCTATGATGCCACACTGACACATCATTGACGTCACACAGCTCACAGTAATATCACATGGACATCTCTGTGATGTCACACAGCTCTTCGTGATGTCACACTGACATTTCTGTGAGGTCACAGTGCTTTTAGTGATGTCACACAAATATCTCTGTGGCGTCACACTGATATCTCTGTGATGTCACACTGACCTTATGAGATCACACAGCTGTCTATGATGTTACATGGACAACTTTGTGATGTCACACATCCTCCTCTGATGTCACAATGACATGTGTATGATGTCACACTAACACCTCTGTGACAAGACACAGCTCTCTGTGATGTCACAGCGACATCTCTGTGATGTCACACAGCTCTCTACGAGGTCACACTGACTACTGTGTGATGTCACAAAGCTCTATCTGATCTCACAAGGACATCTCTATGATGTCACAATGACACCTCTGTGATGTCACACTTAGAAGGCTGTGATGTCACACAGGCCCAGTGAGATCACAAAGATTTATGTGATGTCACAAAGACATCTATGTGATGCCACAAATACACCTCTGTGATGCCACAGTGACCCTGTGAGGTCACACAGCTTTTTCAGATGCCAAACTAACATCTCTGAGATGTCACACAGCTCTCTGAGATGTCACATGGACATCCCTGTGATGTTGCACTAATATCTCTGATGTCACACAGCTCTCTGTAGAGCCACACGGATGTCTCTGTGACATCACAAACCTCTTGTGATGTCACACTCACATCTTTGTAATTTCACACAACTTCCTGTGATATCACAGAGATATCTCTGTGATGTTACAATGACATCTCTATGTTGACACATTGACTCCTCTGTGATGTCACACTTAGATGGCTGAGATGTCGCACGGACCCTCTGAGGTCACAAACCTTTTTGTGATGTCAAAAAGACATCTATGTGATGTCACTCTAATATCTCTGTGATGTCATAGTGACCCTGTGAGGTCACATAGCTTTTTGTGATGCCACAGGGACATCTCTTTGATATCACACTGACATCTCTGTGATGTCACATTGACATTGTGAGGACAAACAGCTCTCTGTGATGTCACACGGACATCTTTGTGATGTCACACCACCTCCTCTGAAATCACAATGACATCTCTGTGATGTCACAGTGACCCTGTGAGGTCACATATTTTTTGAGATGCCACACTGACATCTCTGTGACGTCACAGAGCTCTCTGAGATGTCACATGGACATCCCTCTGATGTTGCACCAATATGTGTGATGTCACACAGCTCTCTGTGATGCCACACTGACACATCTGTGACATCACACAGCTCACAGTGATATCACAGGTACATCTCTGTGATGTCACACAGCTTATTGTGATGTCGCACTGACATTTCTGGGAGGTCACAGAACTTCCTGGGATGTCACAGAGATATCTCTGTGACGTCACACTGACATCTCTGTGATGTCACATTGACCTTGTGAGGACACACAGCTGTCTATGATGTCACCCAGACATCTTTGTGATGTCACACAACCTCCTCTGTCATCCCAATGACATCTCTATGATGTCACACTGACACCTCTGTGACGTCACACTCAGATGGCTGTGATGTCGCACAGACCCTGTGGGGTCACAAATCTTTTTGTGATGTCACAAAGACATCTATGTGATGTCACTCTGACATCTCTGTGACGTCACAGTGACCCTGTGAGGTCACACATCTTTTTCAGATGCCACACTGACATCTCTGTGACGTCACACAGCTCTCGAGATGTCACATGGACATCCCTGTGATGTTGCACCAATATCTGTGATGTCACACAGCTCTCTGTGATATCACACTGACTTCTCTGTGAGGTCACACTGACAGCTCCATAATGTCATACAGCTCTCTGTGATATCACATGGACATCCCTGTGATGTTACACTGCTCTCTCAGATGTCACACTGACTTCTCTGTGACGTCACAAAACCTCCTCCTCTGATGTCACAATGACATCTCTATGATGTCACACTGACGCCTCCAAACTGTCACACAGCTCTCTGTGATATCACCCTGACTTCTCTGTGAGGTCACACTGACACCTCCAGAACGTCACACAGCTCTCTGTGATATCACATGGACATCCCTGTGATGTTACACAGCTCTCTCAGATGTCACACTGACTTCTCTGTGAAGTTGTGGTGGTGTGTTTTCGGTTCCTATTTGGTTATATTTGTTATATTTGCTCAGTTATATTTGTTATTGGTACGTTTTGTAATGTTATTTGGTTCATCCCGGTTCCCCCCCACATTGTAATGGTTCTTTCCCTAGTTTTCCTGCCTTGTCCTCCCTTCCCGCCTTTCCAGTATCTGTCCATCACCCTGGAAGGGGCAAGGTCTTTTCCCTTTACCCCTCCCAGGTGCCTTGTCTATCACTTGGTGTTCCTTGCCCCCCATCTAGAAGCTTCTACTCAGGGCACCGAGTGATTGAACGAGGACCTGGGACCCCTCCCCTACCTTTCCCCGATTGGTGGTCCCCCTCTCCTGGCACACCCCTAGCCCCTCCCTGCTAGCCCCTGATTGGAGGTTGTTTTCCCTTCCCCTGCCCTATAAAATCCCATGCCAAGTTCAGTTCTGTGCCAGCTCCGGCTAGCACCACCTTCCGTGTTGTCATGTTGTGGATTTGCTTTGGTTTGCTGTTCTGCCCCGTTGGGCTAATAAATACCAGAGCTTGCTCCCTGAGCTGGACCTTCTGTGTCTTTTTCCTGGACTCCTGCAACTGTCCGCGCTCGTGGAACCCACGAAGGCCCTGGCCAAAGCTGCCTTGCAGTCCAGCGGCCAGAGCCTTAGCCTGCCCGCCTCGTGTTCTGCTGCGGCTAGCTAGGGCTGCCTAGGGAAGATCGGTCAGAGTCTTCCGGAGCGAGGCAGCGGCATGAAGTCACACAACCTCCTCCTCTGATGTCACAATGACAACTCTATGATGTCACACTGACGCCTCCATAACGTCACACAGCTCCCTGTGATATCACAGGGACGTCTCTGGGATGTCACACAGCTCTCTGTGATGTCACACTGTAATCTCTGTGACAGCACTCAGCTTCTTGGAATGTCACACTTACGTCTTTTTGATGTCAGCATGACACCTCTGTGATATCACACAATTTCCTGTGATTTCACAGAGATATCTCTGTGACGTCACACTGACATCTCTGTTTTGTCTCATTGACCTTGTGAGGTCACACAGATGTCTATGATGTCACTCGGACATCTCTGTGATGTCACACATCCTCCTCTGACGTCACAATGACATCTCTATGATGCCACACTGACACATCTGTGACATCACACAGATCACAGTGATATCATATGGACATCTCTGTGATGTCACACAGCTTATCGTGATGTCGCACTGACATTTCTGTGAGGTCACAGGGCTTTTAGTGATGTCACACAGACATCTTTGTGATGTCACTGAACTTCCTGTGATGTCAAAGAGATATCTCTGTGATGTCACACTGACATCTCTGTGATGTCCCATTGACCTTGTGAGGTCACACAGCTGTCTGTGATGTCACTCAGACATCTCTGTGATGTCACTCGGACACCTCTGTGACGTCACAGTTACCCTTTGAGGTCACACAGCTCTTTCTGATATGACAGAGACATCTCTGTGACGTCACACTGACGTCTCTGTTTTGTCTCATTGACCTTGTGAGGTCACACAGCTGTCTATGATGTCACTCGGACATCTCTGTGATGTCAGACATCCTTCTCTGACGTCACAATGACATCTCTATGATGTCACACAGAGCTCACTGTGACATCACACTTATATGGCTGTGGTGTAGCAGAGACCCTGTGGGGTCACAAAGCTTTTGGTGATGTCACAAAGACATCTCTGTGATGTCACACAGCTCTATGTGATGCCATACTGACAGCACTGTGATGTCACACAGTTCTCTTTGATGTCACACTGACTCTTCTGTGATTGCACAGATCCTCCTTTGATGTTACAATGACATCTCTCTGATGCCACACTGACACATCTGTGACGTCACACAGCTCACAGTGATATCTCATGGACATCTCTGTGATGTCACACAGCTCTTCGTGATGTCGCATTGACATTTCTGTGAGGTCACAAGGCTTTTAGTGATGTCACACAGACATCTCTGTGATGTCACAGAACTTCCTGTGATATCACAGAGATATCTCTGTGACGTCACACAGCTCTCTGTGATGTGTTTGACATCACAGAGAGCTGTGTGACCTCACAAGGTCAATGTGACATTACAGAGATGTCAGTGTGTCATCACAGAGATATCTTTGTGACATCACAGGAGGTTGTATGACATCACAGAGGTGTCTGTGTGACTTCACAGAGAGCTGTTTGATCTCACAGAGATGTCACTGTGACATCACAAAAAGCTTTGTGACCTCACAGTGTCACTATGACATCACAGAGGTGTTAGAGTGATGTGGAGCGTTTTGTGGATGAATGGCTTCGTGAAAAAGGACATGACTACGTGCAGTTAGTGAAGCAGTAGCTGAAAATTGCATACTGCAGCTATAGCAAATGTAGCAATAATATCTTATGTCCTTGGGTAAGCTGGTTCCCAACAGTGGAATGGTCAGCAAAAAGATAAATGTAAGGGAAAACAAAGCAAGCTTAGAAAGCTCCAAAGGCGGGGTTGACCTGTTTTTAATATACCAATGATGAGCCTAAGTTTTGCAATATGCATGAGCTTCATTATAACGGGTATAACTGTACATGCGTGCTTGGAATAAACTGAGACTTGTTGACATTATAGAATGGACTTGTCTCCCGTCATTTTTCCACAAAAATGGTGACCCGATCGACGTGATAGGCACCATGGTGGATGACGAAAAAGGGTTCGGGTCCTGATGCAGCCAGGACGGCAAAAGTGCTGAATTGAAATAGAGTGCACCGTGCCCCAGGTGACTGCACAGGCAAGCCTGGCCGATACGTGCTGACGACGACCTCGGAGGGCTGCAACAGCACTGGCAATATAGGTATGGAGAGGCAAGCAGCATATGATTTATTTACTGCATTCTTGCAGAGAAGGCAGATTAAAGGCATTGATTTGCAGAAAGATCTGCCAGGGTTATTAACATATGGGTATTCTAAGGGGTTCTTTGTAAATCCTCATACAGTACATGAGTTGTCTGAGTGGCGTAAGTTTGGGGATAAACTGTGGAAGGAAGTTTTAGATGATGATAAGACAGCTAAAAAGTTGGGAAAGTGGTGGAAGCTAGTTCACAATGAGTTATTACAACATCAGGCAGAAAAGAAAGCTGCCAGGTGTCAGTAGCAACCCAGGGAAGTCTTTACGGCAGCCATATGAGATGTTTCCGATGTGGAGGGACAGGACACGTTCGGCGAGAATGCTCTGCTGCTGGAGTATGGTGTCCTAAGTGCAAATCGGATACTCATAACATTGCTGCCTGTAAGAGGAGACCGGGAAACGCCCGAAACAGCGCGAACAAGAGCAGCCGCGCTCCGACACAAATAGCTGCTCCAGCTTGTCCAACAGGACACCTTGCGTCCAGCCACAAGAGAGAGCCTCAGGATGGACTTGGCAGCTGCAGTAGAAGTGACTTTAATGACGCCACAGCCGCAGAAGATCCCCACTGGAGTTAATGGACCTATTATAATCAAGGGCAGGACAATGGGAGCTTTGTTATTGGGAAGATCATCGGCCTCTATGCTTGGATTGTTTGTGCTGCCTGGTGTCATTGATGCAGACTATACTGGTGAAATTATGATTATGGTTCATACTCCATTTCCTCCTATTCGGATTAATAAAGGACAAAGGATTGCTCAATTAGTTCCTCTGGAGCAAGTTACTAAAGCTGTATTCTCACGGAAGAGCCGTGGGGGAGATGGATTTGGATCTACAGGAGGCCTGACTCTATTAACTTTGGATCTGAATGACAGGCCAAGAAAAGAGGTTTTGTTGGAGTATAAGGGACAAAAATGCATGCTTACAGGTTTGCTGGATACGGGGGCGGATTCAAGTATTATTGCACCACAGTGTGGACCTGCACATTGGCCCTTACAGCCAGCTGCTACAGCAGTAACAGGAGTTGGAGGTTTAACTCTTGCAAGTCGCTCGCCACCTCTTACTGTCTCAATAGATGGTAAAGTCATAAAGGCAATATTTTCTTTTGTTCAATTGCCACCTACGATGCAATGCCTAATTGGGCGAGACATTTTGGCTCAGCTAGGGGTTGTCCTGACAAATGAGCACCCTTTGGGATAATAGCCATTGCTTGGACTTTCCCAATTCCCATAATTTGGAAAAGTGATGAGCCTATATGGGTAAAGCAATGGCCTTTGAAAAGGGAAAGTCTGCAACATGCTCATGCCTTGGTCACTGAACAATATCAACAAGGGCATCTGAACGTGTCTACAAGTCCTTGGAATACCCCTATCTTTGTGATAAAGAAAAAGTCAGGGAATTATCGCTTGCCACATGACTTGCGGGAGGTTAATAAACAGATGGAGCCAATGGGTGCACTACAGCCAGGTCTGCCTAATCCAGCAATGTTACCTGAAGGATGGCCTCTATTGATAATAGATCTCAAAGATTGCCTTTTTACAATAGCTTTGCATGACAGGGATACAAAGCGCTTTGCATTTACCTTGCCAGCTCTGAACAGAGAAGGTCCAGATCAACAATTTGAATGGACGGTTTTGCCTCAGGGTATGCGTAACAGCCCTACTTTGTGTCAACTTTACGTAGATTCTGCATTACAACCATTGAGGCAACAGTGGCCACAAGCTATTATTTATCACTATATGGATGGTATTTTGATTGCTCAACCTAAGTCATCTACGAGTCAACAGGTTAAGCATGTACAAAATTTGCTGGGACGTTTTAAGCTTGTTGTGGCCCCAGAGAAAATACAGTTAACTCCTCCTTGGAAATACTTGGGATGGACATTGTCTCAAAGCTTGGTAACACCTCACAAATTAGAACTGAAAATACAGATTGTTACTTTAAATGATGCTCAGAAATTACTAGGTGGTTTACAATGGCTTAAACCTATAGTGGGCCTTCCAAATGAACTGTTAGATTCTCTTAGACCCTTATTGAAGGGCACAGACCCAACAGCACCAGTGACCCTTAATCCTCAGCAGAAAAGAACTCTTCAGCAAATTACAGACTGTGTGGTTCAGGGTCGTGTACATCAGCGAATACTGGGAATCCCGCTTAATCTCACTATATGGTGTGGTGAAAAACACTTGCTGGGGGCTTTAACCCAGCTAGAAACAAAAACGGGGGAGATCAGGGTGTTAGAATGGCTAAACACCCCTCCACTTCAGCAAACAAAGACTTTAATTCAAAAAATTGAACTGTTAGCAGCTTTGGTAAAATGGGGTCGTGAGAGAATTTTGCAGGTTGATGGACAAGAGCCTGAACTAATACAGCTTCCTATGAAAAAGGACTCTTTACAATGGTATTTGGTCAATAGTGAAGAACTGCAGGAAGCTCTGCTAGGAGTAGGAGGTGCTGTCATAACTGAAAGTATTAAAAATCCTCCATTACAGTGGATTGGAAAATTGAGTTGGATGGTTCGGCCACAGCGAGAAAAGGAGCCGATTCCTGGTGCAATAACGGCATACACAGATGCAGGGAAGAGGTCAAGAAGAGCGGCAATTACATGGCAGGAGCAGGGAGTCTGGAATCATGAAATTCTTACTGCAAATGACTCAGATACCCTTCAGACTCTGGAGTTAGCAGCTGTGGTATGGGCTCTAACAGTCCTGAAGGGGCCTTTGAATATTGTTACAGACTCCTTGTATGTAGTTGGTGTTGTGGAAAGAATAGAGGATGCTGCTATCAAGGAAGTACGAAATCAGAGACTATTTGAACTGTTCATACAACTTCAAAAAGCAGTAAAAATCCGAGAACATCCTTATGCTATCATCCATATAAGAAGTCACAAATGGGAAATTGGCTTAGGAGAGGGTAATTCTCGGGCAGATAAGCTCGTCACAGTGACTCAAACTTCTCCTTTGTCAGGGCAAATGCTTGCTAGGGAGGCACATTCTATGTTTCATCAGAATGCAAAAGGGTTATTACAACGGGAGATTGGAATATCCCATGCAGATGCTACTACTACAGTGAGAGCTTGTCTTACCTGTAGTCATCATAATGGGGGTCATGGCATGGGATGGGGAGTTAACCCACGAGGTCTTTCATCTAATGAACTCTGGCAGATGGATGTTACTCATGTAAATAGCTTTGGTCGCTTGAAATATGTTCATGATACTATAGATACATATAGTAAATACATCTGGGCAACAGCTCAAGCTGGAGAAAAAGCATTACATGTTATAAGGCATTTATGTAGTTGCTTTGCAGTAATGGGAGTGCCAAAGCAGATCTAGACAGACAATGGTCCTGCATACATTGGTGGCAGGGTGAATAGATTTTTAATATCATGGGGAATTAAGCACATTACAGGAATAGCACATTCTCCCACTGGACAAGCAATTGTAGAAAGGGCAAAAGGAACTTTGAAGAGATACCTGGAAAAATATAGAGAGACTGGAGATGTTCAGGAAAGATTAATGAAGGTGCTCTTTGTTCTTAATCATTTGTGTATATTTGGGGATTCAGAGGCACCACCTGCAATGATACATTATGGACAAAAAGAAATGAGCAAAAAGGGCAAAGAAGTATGGGTCAGGTATAGGGACCCTAAAACAGATATTTGGCAGAACCCAGCAAAGGTCCTATATTGGGGAAGGGGATATCTTTGTGTTTCTACCCCTACAGGTTCACTCTGGGTGCCGGCGAAATGGACTAAACCAGCTCTGGATGAGTCGTCTCTTAGCCTGCCTGACAGATCAGGACCAGAGGAGAATTGAAGAGAAGCTGATTCGCACAGTGGGACCTATTCTTCAAGAGATAAGAGGACTTTCCCCAGTGATTGATCAGCTTTTGCCTTCAGAGTTAACTTTTACGGCAATTGTTACAGCTATTGAGGCTTTACAGACTGTTCATATTCCAGGACCAAAGAATCCTGAGTGTCTTAGTTGTGGGAATTTTAATTGTAACAGTTGGATTGCTTTTGTTTGTGGGGGTTGTGGGAAAACATACTGGGAAGATCAAATATTTTTAAAACGACATTTTTGGTGTAAACATTGTGACTTTCGAAAACGAGGAGATTCTTGGCAGAGAGATTTAATACAAGACACAGGCTTAGGAGTTGCTATAGCTTTACAGTTATTTGAAGCACCAGAACAAAAGATATTAGCTTTTTATAGGTGGGAAGCAGAACACGCTTGTGATAGATTAATTAAGCAAGCAAATTCAAAAGTTTTATCAACAAGGTGTCAAAAGCAAGTGAAGGTATCTATAAGATCTTATTTAGGAAAACCAGTAGTAGGAAATCCAGACATAGAATTAGATAAGCTTATTAAATATGTGCAGACATTAAAATTAAAATTCAAGCAGAAGAAATCATGAGGACAATAAGATGGATAATCTATCTTGTTCTTTCGACTAATCTTTGTCGTGATTGGATCCCTCACAGCTGGCTTCAGAGCATACTCAGCTTGGCTCTTCCAAATTCCAGGGGCTCCAGGCTGCTCAGCAGGATCTGCACCTCCACAGTTACGTGGAACTGCACCTTCAGTACAGGCACCTTTCCAGCCTGATCTGCCCTCATTCCTCTGTGTGTGTGCACAGAACACGGCGTGGAAGAGAACAGCAGCAGGGGCCTGTGTGTCCCAGGGCCTGGGATTTGCGTTGCTTCAGCTCCACAGAGATGCAGGTAAATGGGAGAAACCAAACTGTTTATTAATGGAAGGGAAAGGGAAGGGATGAGATGGGGGCAAAAAGAGGGGATGGGCAGGGTCTGAGGGCTGCAGGGAGGGAGCTGTCAACACGAAGAGGGAAGGCAGCAGCTATGGGAGCTGGAAGCAGGCACAGCTGTGGCCAGCATCAGGTGTGCCTGGAGCTCTGGTGACACGGAGTCCTGGTGCTCTCTTCACTGTCTCCTGGTACTCTGCTTGGGACCCTGGTTCTCTGGATCCAGCAGATGACCTTAGTTCTGCACATCTTTGTCCAAAAATAGCCTGAATTTCCAGGAGAGTGGAGGATGGGCTGTCGTCTTCGCTCATGGCTTCAAGGGCTGGAAGACAGATAAACTAGCACAGTCAGAGCCCAGAGGGCCACCCGGCGATTCTTCTGCTAAGGCCATCTCTCCCAGCTCTTGCCGTGCCTAACAGAGATGAGGATGCAAGGGGATCAGCCGCAAGGCGATGGTCACAAATCTCCCTCTGGCGTCCCTGAAATCTCTCTGTGCCCTGCCCACACCAGCCCTGGTCCACACAAGGAGCGCAGCTGGCCGCAGCCGGGACAGGGATTGCAGCTCCCTGGGCGGCATTGCAGCTCCCCCGGCAGCCCCTGCTGACAGCCGCTGCCCCGACTCACCCTGAGTGAGAAGGTGAAGCTCTGCTGGCTGTCCCCTGAGGTGCCGCCCGGCCGTCCCTGGGAACACAGAGCCTGTCAGCCCAGCGGCACAGCTCCTGCCAGCGGCGCTGCCAGCCCTGGGGCCACACGGCCTCCTGGCCCGGCAGGGCTCAGCCCGGGCCCTCGCCGCTCGCTGCCGCCCCAGGGCACGGCTGCCAGAGGCGCCGGGCCCGGGTGGCGCTGCCGGGGCAGCAGGCGGGGCTGGGGCCGAGCTGCGGCGGGGCGGGGAGGGAGCCCGGGCTCGCGGCTCACCCAGGAACCTGACGGCCGCCTCTCGCAGGGGCTCCTGTGGGCTCTGCAGGTAGGGCAGGGCCCGGCGCAGGTGCTCGGCCGCGCTGCTGCTGTCCTCTGCCAGCTGCAGAGAGCGGCAGCAGGGAAGGGTTGGCGCGGGCTCAGCCCCTGGGCCGGGCGCTCCCCGCGCCAGCCCCGGCCTCCCCTGCCCGCACAGCCCTGAGGCGCGGCCAGCAGCCGCCGGCGCCGGGCTCTGCAGGGGCAGAGGGCCGGCTGCTGCCCGGGGAGCCGCGGGGCCGCCCCGCAGCCCCGCCGGGCCGCGGCTCCATCGGCACCCGGCTGGGCCCGCAGGAGCCTGGAGCAGAGCCCGCGGGCCTCGGGCTGCAGCAGCGGGCAGGGGCACAGCTGCCAGCCCGCACACCGAGCACCGCGCTCAGGGGCTGCTCCGGGCTGGGGCTGCGGCTTCCCAGCCCTCCTTACCAGCCACTCGCTGAGCTTTGACAGCTGCTCCTTCTTCAGCAGCTGTTTGAGATCCCTCCTCTTCAGAAACTGGGCCGCACCAAGCAGCGTTTCCCGAGAAGCCTGGAGAGCAGCAGAGACCCAGAGATGGCCCCAGAGCCCAGGGCGCAAGAGCTGTGTCCCTGTGCCAAGGCCTGGAGGAGGCTGCAGCCCGCCAGGCGCCAGGGCAGGAGGCAGCCCAGCCCCCTGCCAGCATCATACAAATGCTCACCTTTGCCACCTGCCAGTTCTCATCATGACAGTGGATTAAAAGTGCCAACAGGCTCTTGTTCATAATTGTCTTCAGGGGCGTTTTTCCCTCATCCACTACCAAGTCCATCACCTTACAGAACAGTTGATTGGAGAGCAAGCGCACATGGCTGTTGTCCTAGAGGAAAGGAAAAGACCTACACCAGCTACTCCAGGCCCACCTGGGCAAAGGCCTGAAAATCCACAGGGCACAAAGTTTCTGGGAAGCAGCCGATGCCTGTGGCTCAGGATGCAGAACCTTACGTGGTCAAAGAGCAGCAGAAGTGCCTCAGTCAGCTTCGGGGCAGTGGTGCTGGACACCAGGATGTCTTGGTGCTGGAGCACATTCATGAACACATGGAGGCTCATGCTGACCACCTCTACATCTGGAGCCCCCAGCAGCTCCAGAAGCCTTTGAGATAGAGGGTACATTCTTCTGGCCTGTGCGGAACACAAGGCTGTGCTGGGGAGCCGTGGATGGCTGCAGGGCCAACACCTCCCTGGCATTGCAAGCCCACCCTGCTGCTGCAGGGCCCACAGGCTGAAGGCCTGTCCCAAAGCACTGGGGCAGGTGAGGCAGGAGAGCTGGGAGCAGCTGCCTCAGCTCCTGAAGCCCTGCCAGCCCAAGGGGCTGCTTTGCCCAGCACAGCTTCAGCCACTGCCCCCGTCTCACCATCCAAGTATCCTTGGTGAGCACCGCGAGGCCTCGGAGCGCCAGGTAATGCCTGTGACAGCATTCACTCCAGAGGTACTTTGACATGGTCTTCAGAGCGCTGCCACGACATTTACTCAAGTCCAGGCACTCGAGGACCTGAAAGGCACAGGGCAGTGGCAGGGGACCCGGCCGGCAGGAGCCCAGAACCACACAGGGCGGGGACCAGGCAGCAGCACAGGGCCTGGACACCGTCCCAGGCAGCTGTGGCTACGAGAGGGCAGAGAGCTGGGAGGCAGCTGAGCGAGGCAGCGCTGGCCAACAGGCTCACCTCCACCAGGACTGTCAGGAAGATCAGATCATAGCATGGCTTCTCCTTGCTGAGGTGCCAGAGCAAGTGGAGGGCGGTGTGAGAACACAAAAGGATCGAGACACGCCGCATCTCCCTGTCAGAGGAAAAAAGGCACCAAGGCCCTGAGGTGGGGGTAGCAAACCTCTCCCAGGGCGGACTTACAGAGGTCCAGTCTTTCCCCAGCATCCCTGGAGGGGATGTGGGCGCTTTGTGAGGCGGCCCCTTCTGGGCACCTTCCTCTCCCAGCCTTTTCCAGTCTCCTCGGCCGTCCCTCAGTGACAAGGCCCTCTGGCCCATGACCACAGGGACTGTGAGGGGCACCTGGGAACAGGGCACAAATGCCGGGGGCAGTGGGGAGAAGGGCGTCTCACCTGGCCAGCAGACCCAAACCATATTCCTGGGTGATAGCACGCATCATTGTGTCCCAGCCACGCTTGCGCTCCATAGCCACCAGGACATGGTCCCACTGCAGTCGGCAGAGCAGAGCCTTCATGGCCCGCACTACAAACCTGTGTGCAGAGCAAAGCCCAGGTCACACTGGGAGCATTGGCACTGGCCACAAGGGCACGGGAAGGACGGGGGGACTGGGACCTCCTGAGCCTGCTGTCAAGGCGGTGTTCCTGCCAGCATGCTCTCCAGAATGCAGCAACTTCCTCTGGTGGGATCTCCTGTGTGGTGGCGACAGCATGGAAGAGCAGAGCCACAAACAGGCGGGAGGAATAAAGATTCATCGCCTCGTGGCACTCAGGCACCTGGAGAATCACCCAGAGCACCAGAGTTGCCTGCAAGAGAACAGCCCAAGGCAGTGCTCAGTGCCGAGGTGTCCATGGGGCAGGGCCCAAGGGCTGAGGCAGGGGAAGCAGCGGGCCTGGTGCCCCCTGAGCCTGCCCCTAGCCCAGATTTCAGCCCAGTGCCTGAGGGATGGAGAGGATGGAGAGCTGCTGGAGAGGCAGCCGGGGGACGAGTAAAGGCCAGTTCCAGAAACTCACAGCCAGGGCAAAGACATCTGTGCCATCCCCATCAGAGGTGAAGATGCTGTGCAGAGGCCAGTTCTCCATCACACAGAGCAGCACTGGCAGCACCTTTTCCACTGTGGGACTCGACGAGCCTATGGTTCTCCACATCATTGCAGCAGCTCTGTGGGATCAGAGCTCTGTGTCAGGGGCATCTCAGTCACAGCACCATGCCCTGTGCACCCGTGGGGGCCCAGGTGCCAGAGCCCCAGTGCCCTGAAGGGCAGGGGGGGAGCGCTGGCAGCAGGCTCAGGAAACAGAGGGGCCTGAGGCTCCTGGGCCTCTCTGCCTGTCTGGCAGAGCCCATTGGACAGGCTGTGCAGGGCCGTGGGCCCTAGAGGCTGCTGAGCCCTGAGCTCTCAAGGCTCGTGGGCCCCGTACCTGTCACACGTTGGGGCACAGCGCAGGAGGGTCAGCACCACGTCAGCAGGGTGTTCTTCAGCCAGCCTCACAATGTCAATTTGCAGCCAGGCATCCACAGTGACTTGGGACATGAGACGCTGGTGAATGTTCCTTACAATGGCTGGCACCTGGAGGAAGCATGGGGAAGACTTGGAGTGCTGTCCAAGGGAACAACTTCCCCAGCTTCCCCCAAGAAGTGCTTCCCTTCCCGCCACACTGTGCTGGCCTCAAAGGATCAGGAGGCCCAGTGACTGTGGCTTGAGGGAACACACAATCCTGGGAGGCCTCCAGGCCTGGCCCCAGGCTGCTTACCTGCTGCTGAGAAAGAGCAGCACTCTCCTTGAGAAAATCCATAGTGGGAGCATGAATCACAGTGGCAGTGGGCATGGTGCCAGTCTTTGAGATGCCCTGAGTCATTCTGGTGTCAGTGTTTGTGATGGCCATGCTCTCAGCCATTGCCATGTGAACAGCCATCACCCTCTGAGAATGGATTGCATTGTTCCCTGAGTGTGCTGTCGATTCTGGGCTGACATCAGGCTCTGCCTGGAGCTCGGTCAGCCCTGAGTCAGGCTCAGCCAGGCCCTCAGCTGCTGCGCTGCTGGTCTTTCTACGTGGAATGCACGGGAACTTCCAGAACATCTGCAGGAGAGCAAAGGACAGGGTAGCCAGGGATGTTCCATGGAGTGCTCCAGGTGTGCTGCTGGGCTGAGCAGTGACAGCAGGCCCAGCTCAGGTGGGGATGGCTGCAGGCACCTTCAGGGTTTTGCGGAAGCGGCCACGGGCGGGTTCCTTCTTTTGTGTGCGGTCCAGGGCTGCATCTGGCAAAGAGTGAGTGCAGCCAGGGCTGAGGGGCTGCGGGAGAGGCCGGAGAACACAGCCCAGCCCTGTGCTGCCCAGGCAGGGACAGCCCCGGGATGCCCCAGGTGGATGGAGCACGGCCACTGCGGGGTGTCTGCCCGGGCCCCTCTTCCATCCTGTCCGTGGGCATGTCCCCAGGGGATGGGATGGGATGGGACGGGATGGGATGGGATGGGATGGGATGGGATGGGATGGGATGGGATGGGATGAGATGGGATGGGTCCAAGCTGGCCGCAGCCATCAGTCCTGTGGCCCAGCTGTGCCACTCACCATCCTCCATTGGCTGGAACTGCTCCGGTTTTTCATGCTGTTGCACTGGAGCAGCTTCAGGGCTATTCCTTTTTTTCCCCCTGAACACTCTGAACAAGCAGAGAAATCTGCCCGCCATGCCAGAGTCTGGCCTCGAAGGGCAACTTCTAGATAGAAGACTTAGGAAAGCTCCAAGTCAACAAGTCCTCAAGGACACTTGCAAAAGAGAAGCCTCGGGAAGGCCACGGGCTGCCAAGTCCTGTGGTCTTGCCACGAGGTCAGCTGTAGGAATAATGCCTCGGAAAAGCTCCGAGTTGGACAGGAACGAGCGCGCTCTGCGGGGGCTCCTCACGGCACCGCTCTGTCCCGTCCTGTCCGGTCGCCTGCTCCGAGCACTGTGGCGTGCTCTGGTCACTGCCAGCTCCTATGTCAGCACATGTCACAAAGGCCATCCAGTCCCGTTCTATGCCATAGTGACCATGCTGCACCATGTCACAAAGGGCCCTTGGAAACACTGCCACCTGCCCTGGGGCCACCCCCTGCCCAGCCAAAGTGGCCCAGGTTGGCAGGAATTCCTGGCCCCAAGTGTCTGAGACAGCCTGACAGGATCTTTAGGAACGGCTCAGACCATCAGCAAACGCTGCCCTGCTCTGCGGGCTCAGGGCAGCAGAAGGAGCCCCCAGGGCTGCCGACGCAGCTGTGCTGGGAAGGGCACGGGACCTTCCATGGGAGCTGCCATGTCCTCCTTGGGACGCGTCCCAGCCCGTGGCCATCCTAAACCCATGGGTGTGGGACACACAAGGAACTGTGGGCCAGGGCAGGAATGCTGCTCTGAGCCCTGAGGCCCGGGGAGCGCTGGCACCAGCAGGTGAGGCAGAGTCCCTGCCCAGGCAGACCTGCCAGCCCCCGAGCACTGGCAGGGCTGGTGACGTCTCCTGCCCCAGAGACCTGTGCCCCTGGGGGGCTTCTGTGCCAGAGGGAGCCAAACCCCGGTGCACTGGGGGCTGTGCTCCTGCTTGCAGGGGCTGTTGGCAGGAACACCTGGAGAAACTGCTGGCAACAATGAGTAGATGGGTAAATGGTTAACCCTGCCCCGTTATAGAGATCTAAGTGGCCAACAAAGTACAGCTCTCCCCTCTTGCTCCCTGCTGCAGAATCAGGACCAAAAAGAGGAAAAGTCACAGATATTCCAACTGACCTCTATAACCAGAGCTGTGCCAAACCACAAATGCTGCCTTCAAACAGACTCAAATTCCAGCCTAGACCTCTCACCTCCCAGACAACTCTTTCCCCAACACACCTCCAACACCAGCACCCTGCAAACACCACACCGAAGCCCTCAACATCCCGCCAGGATCCCCAGCTGTCCCTGTGCCTCCGCAGAGTTTCCCTCCCTCCAGCAGACCCCCTGGTTCCCTGCACGTGCCGTGGGATGGCACTCAGGAGGATCTGCTCCAAGGCCTTCCCCGGCAGCAAGCTCAGGCTGCCAGGCCTATGGATCCTGGATCATCCTTCCCACCGAGCCTTCCCATGCACGGCTCTTCCATTGGCACATCTGCGCTCAGCTGGGACTACTCCGCTCACCCAGGGCTGCTGGTAAAGGATCAAGAGCAGCCTGGCAAGCTCTTTCTCCAGCTCCCTCTGTGCTCTTGGGGAAGGTAGAACCTTCCACAGGAAAGCAACTGGTGCCACAAGGAGTGGGTGGCATCAGGCAGCTCTGGGGAAGCCCCTCAGGAATGCTGTATCCTGAGGAAACACTGTTGGCCTTGACCTGTTGGCACCTGCAAAAGCTTCAAATCAGCTGCCTCAGCTTCCAGGGCCTCTCTTGGCCAGCATCCTGACGTGGATGCAGGACGGCTGCCAGGCACTGCTGGGACCCAGCGGGACAGGACCGGCTGTCTCGTGCCCACGCAGCAGCCCTGACACAGCCAGGGCCATCCCAAGAGCAGACAGATGCTCACAGGCCAGCAGAGAGGAGCAAGGAGCCCTGGGCTCCTCTCGGGGTATCTCAGCTGGGCTCGCTCCACAACACGCCTCCATTTGATGGCCTGCTGATGCCCAGCTGCCAGAAATGCCCACCTTGTGCTCTCCAAGATGCACAGGGAGAGCCAAGGAGCAGGACACCTTGGCAGGCAAACCTTCCAAGCCTTTTCTGAGGCCAGGCACACACCAAGATCAGCCAAGACTCCCCACCACACTGCCTGGCCCACCCAGCCCAGCTCTGTGCTGGCCCTGGGCCAAAGCAGCTCCCAGCAAGCAGGAGGCAAATCTTGCCAAGAGCTGAAGTACAGCAGACAGGGAAGATGTGAAAAGTGAGTGTGTAAAGGCCTTTTAATTCACAGCTCCCACAGAGAGCCTTGGGGCTCACAGATGGACAGAGATGGTTCTGCTCACCCCTCTGTCCAAAGGGGGGTAACACACACTGCTGCAGGTGCTTGGATTGGTCTCTGCAGGTTCAGGTAGATGCCAAACCTGCTCTTCACAGGCTTCTCCCTTGCCCTGCCCCTCTGCCAAGTTCTCTAAAAACCCCACAGCACTGCCTTTGCCCTGTCTTTTGGGGGTAAGAAATGGATTCCGGAGCTTTGTGAAACCAAGCCCCGTCTCGTTTGTTCCTGGCACCCGCAGCTGCACTCTCCCTGGACACCATGAACTCAACTTCTGGAGGATTTGTGGGTTCTGGGGGAATTTTAGGCAGTGTTCTCTGTCTCTTTGTACTCCAAAAGCCTAGAGGGATGAATTTGTCACCGCAAAACCACTTAATCCCACTGAAAACAACTGAATTTTAACCTATAAAGGCACAATCCCACCTCCAATTGCATGTTCTGACCTCCAAAAATCTCAATCCCACACAAAGCTCACTTGATTCCACAGCTGCCAGAGTGAGATGGGGTTGGGAAGAGATTGGGAGAAGTGGGATCCCAGTTTGCAGTGGTGGGATGTATTTGATAGCGAATAAAACTTTCAGAGTTACTGATTTCTGTCCCCTTCATTTTCAGTCTGTTCTGTTTGTAGAGTGGCTCCTTCTCTGCTGATTAAATTCCTATAAAAATTATTTTTTTTTAAATCAGCTGACCCAAACAATTCCAAAACCAATATTCATATAAAACCACCCATCTGCAATTATATTTTTTTAAACAATTTTCATTTTTTAGAGTGTTTAAGGGTGCTATTGAAGTGTAATTGTTTGGTTAAATTGTATGAGACATTATAGTGGTGTTTGGTTTCGTGTTCAGTATATTTGTAGTGTGAATTGTTTTACTAAGGTGTGTTCGATTGTATGTTTAGATTGGCCGGTGCTGTGAGAGGCGCTGGGCTCTGCCTGGCAACTGATGAGTCAGAGCCATCCCGGGCGCTGATTGGCTGAAAATCGCCAGGCGGGACCAGCGCCGAGTTTCTGCCTGGGAACTGAATCGTCATCAACGCCGCGCGCTCTGATTGGCCAGGATCTGCTTCGGGGCGGGGCCGGGAGGAACTGGGGACCCCCAGGAGCCCCCCGGGTTTGGGGGTTTCCATCCCCCCTCGGCCCCCGGGGCGGCCTTGGGGCCACCCCAACACCCCCAAAATGGGGAGGGTCCCCGGAGCCGCTTGGAAGCCCCAAAAATGGGCTGGAAGCGGCAGGAGCCGCCCCCAAAAGGGATTGAAGGGTCCGGTCCGGGAATGGCTCCGATCCGGATTGGGGCGGGCTGGGACTGAGGGAGGGTCCGGTCAGCGGCTGCGGAGGGGCTGGGATTGGGGAGGGCTCCGGGATTGAGGGGATGGGTCCATTCCGGGACTGGGGCAGGATCGCTCCCTGGGGGTGGGCTCCATTATTGAGTCAGGCTCTCTCCCCTTTCCGATCCCAATCCCGTTCCCTGATCCTGTTCCCGATCCCAATCCCATTCCCATTTCTGTTCCCGTTCCCGGGCCAGTTCCCTATCCCGATCTCATTCCCAACCCCATTACACTCCCATTCCCGATCCCGATCCTATTCCCGTTCCTGTTCTCGATCCCGATCCCACCGCTGTTTCCAGGGAATGGCTCCTATCCCAGCCCCGACCCCAAACCCGGGGGGTCAAACACTGGGGTCAAAAACCCCAAATCCCAACTGGGAGGGGGGAGGACAAACAGCCCCAAACCCAAACTCTGGGATGTCAACCTCCCCCCTGCCCCAAACCCCAAATTTTAGGATCAAACCCCCCAAATCCCAGATCCTGGGCTGTCAAACACTCCCCAAATCCCAAACGTTGGCATTAAACCCTCCTGACCCAAAATCCTGGGGTTCAAAACATCTGGGGTGTCCAACACCCCCAATTCCCAAAGTCTGGGGTCAAATACCCCCAAATCCCAAATCCTGATGTGCCCAACTCCCCCAGCCCCCAAAGTTTGGGGTTAAATCCCCCAATCCCCGACTCCTGGGGTTTGAAATATCTGGGTTGTCCAACCCTCCTCCTCTCCAAGGGTTGGGGTCAAACCCCTCAACTCCCAAACTTTGGGGTCAACCGCCCCCCAATCCCAAACCCTGGGGTGTCAAATCCCCCTCATCTCCTCCACTTTGGGGTTAAATCCTCCAAAATCAGTTGGTCAATCCCCCCAGTTTCCAAATTTTGGGGTCTAAACCCCCAAAACCCAAATCCTGGGCGTTGAAACACCTGGGTTGTCCAACCACCCTCAGCCCAACGTTTGGGGGTGAAACCCCCTGATCCCCAAATCTTGGAAAAAAAAAAACCAAAATCCCAAACCCTGGGGTGTCAAACTCCCCCAGTTCCCAAAGTTTGGTGTCAAAAACTCCCAAACCCCGAGGTGTCAAACCCCCCTAAACCCCAAATTTTAGAATCAATCCTCCTAGTCCCCAGAGTTTGGGGTCATGACCCCCCCAAATCCACGCCAGCCCTGGGGACACAGTGGGGTTTGTTTGGGGTTACTTGGGGTTTGTTTGGGGTTATTTGGGGTTTGTTTGGGGTTATTTGGGGCACCTCCAGGTGCAATGTCTGCAAAAAGACCCTGGGTACAACACTGGGAAAAAAAGGGGAATGGCTGGGAATTGGGGGATTCAGGATGGGGAAAGATCCTGGGTGGGAAAAGGGGATTTAGGGTGGACAGGGAAGGATTTGGGATTGGGAAAAGGGGATTTGGGACGGGGAAAGGGGAATGAGGTGGGGAATTGGGGTGGAAAAGGGAGATTTTGGCATTGGAAAAGGAATTTGGGGACAGACAAAGGATGTGGGGAGAAAAAAGGAGAATTTGTAATGGGAAAAGGAGGAGTTAGGTTGGGAACAGAAGGATTTGGGGTCAAAAAGACATTAGGGATTAAAAGTGATTTTGGTGTTGAAAAAAGGAGGATTTGGGATACAAAATGAGGATTTGGGATAGAAAAGGAGGATTTAGGATAAAGAAATTATTTAGGATAAAAAAAGGGAGGATTTGGGCTGAGATGAGCTGAATTTACCTGGGGAATTAGCGGCATGCAGGGGGTGTGGAGCAGGGTCAGGACCATTTTTGGGGCAGTTTTCTGGGATTTTGGAGTATTTTCTTGGGATTTGGCGGGAGGTCTATGGGATTTGGGTGCATTTTTATGTGACTTAGGGTGTTTAGGGTTGGTTTTAGGGATTTTTGGGTGTTCCTATGGGATTTGGGAGCACTTTTATGGGATTTCAGGGGATTCTATGGGATTTTGGGGCAATTTGAGAAATTTCAGGGTATTTCTATGGGAGTTTGAGGTGGTCTGGAGGGACTGCAGGGTGTTTCTATGAGATTTTGGGGCAGCTTGAAGGCATTTGAGGTGTTTTGGGGTAGCTTTAGGGTATTCTGGTGCAGCTTTGAAGAATTTTGGAGTGGTTTGGAAAGATTTCAGGTCATTCCTCTGAGATTACAGGGTGGTTTGGAAAGATTTGGAGTGTTTGGGGACACAGTTATTTAGGAGTAGCTTTGAGGCAGCTTTTTAGGGATTTTGGGGTATTTCAGGCCCGTTTTGTTTGGGTTTGGGTTATTTTGGTGGGGTTTGGGGTGTTCTGGGTCACTTTTTGGCGAAGGAGATCTCCATGGGTGGCTCTGGGTGATGCTGGAGCCCTGCAGGGCCTCGCGGGCGGCGCCCGCCTGCACCTCGGTGTCCAACTGCAGCGAGGCGATGTCGCGGCGCCCGGGCACCAGCGCAGCTCCTGGAACCCCGGGAACCTGGGATGGGAACGGGGCCAGGAGAGCCCGGAACACCCGGGAACCTTCCCCAGACACCCGGGAATGTTCCCCCAGAAACCTGGGAATCTTATCCCAGACACCCAGGAATGTTCCCCAAGAAACCTCTGAATGCTCCCCAAAAAGCCTGGGAATGTTCTCCCCAAATTCAGAAATGCTCTGCAAAAAAAGTCCTGAAACATTCCCCCAGAATTTCAGAAATATTCTCCAAAGAAATCCAGAAATGTTCCCTCAATAAACTCCTGGAACATTTCCAAAAATAGGAATTTCTGTTCCCCAGATAATCCAGAAATATTCCTCCCAAAAAAATCCAAAACCAACCCGATTCCTCATCCAGAAACGTTCCCCAAAAATACAGAAACGTTCCCAAAAATCCAGACATTTCCCCCCACACCAAAATCCAGAAACATTCCTCCAAAAATCCCAAAATTTCCCCTCAAAAATATCCAGAAATCCCTCCCCAAAAATCCCGTAAATTAATAAATTCCCCTCCAAAATCCAGACATTCACTACCAAAAATCTAGAAATTTCCTCCCTAAAAAATCCAGAAATTCCCCCTAAAATCCCAGACATTCACCCCCAAAATCCCGATATTTTCCCAAAAAATCCAGCCCCAAGCCCCCCTTAGTCTCTCACCCCCAAGCCCCAAAATCCCGCAGTGCCCAAAGCCTGGCCGGAATGCTGGAATGCCGGGATTGCCCCAGATCTCCCTGGCTGAGGAGCAGGGGGAGCATCAGCTCCTGGGGCTGCTCAGGGAGCTGGGCAGGAACAGGATGTGCTTCGGGGCTTTGCCACAGCCGGGGGACACGGGAGACAAACCCCAAAAGCTGCTCCAGAGCTGCCCAAAGTCACTCTGGATACACAACACAAAATCTGCCCAAAATCCCAAGAGAAAACACCAAAATCCCAACAAAATCCTGAGAAAAAACACAAAATACCCCACCGAAATAATAATAATAAACTCACAAAAATCTCACCAAAATCCCCCACAAAAATATCACCAAAATCCAACAAAAATCTCCCTAAAAAATGCCCCAAAACCCCACCAAAATCCAATAAAAAGAATTCAAAATCCTCACAAAAAAAATCCCACCAAAAATACCATTATAATCCCATAAAAATTCCACCATATAATCCTTGAAAATGCCAGAAAATCCACACAAAATCCCAGGTAAATCTCCACAAAAATTCCACCCAAAAGCCCACAAAACTCACCCCAAAAATCCCCACAAAAATCACCTCAAGGCTCACAGAAATCCCTCAAAATCCCCCAAAAAATCGCCCCAATAGCCCCATAAGTGCCACAGAAAAATCCCTCAAAAAGTCCCACTTAATTCCCATGAAAATACCACAGAAACCACAACGAAACAGCTGTACAAAAATGCCCCCCAAAATGCCCCAATCACACAAAATCCACGTAAAAAATCCCACCAAATCACCTAAAATATCCCACCAAAATTTCCCCAAAAGCCCTCCAAAATCCACACCAAATCCACTCAAAAAGTCTGCACTAAAATCCCACCAAAGCCCTCTCAATTCCCCCTAAAAATGCCCCCAAGTCCCTTCACATCCCACCCAAAGCCCGAGGAAATGCACCCAAAAAATCCCCACAAAATCTTCCCTCAAAATCCCAGCAGAACCCCACAGAACCCCCCCAAGAATCCCGCCCAGATCGCTCCAAGCGCCCGAATCCCCCGGAACAATCCCCGAGCCATCCCCGCCCGCCCCCGCGCTCCGGCCCCGCTCTCTGTGGGGCCGGGGCCTCTCCCCCCTTGGCTCTGCGCTGGGGCTGTTCCCGAGGATTTTGGGGCATCTGGGAGAGCTTCCAGAGGGGACTTGGGGCTTTCTGAGGGGTCTGGGGGAATTCAGAGGGGATCTGGGGAGGATCTGGGGCTTTCTGAGGGATCGGGGGAATTCTCAGGGATTTGGGGCAGTTCCAAGAGGGATTTTGGGGTTTTCCAAGGGATTTTCAAGAGTTCTGAGGGATGTGGGGAGGCTCCAGAAGGGATCTGGGGCAGTTCCAAGAGTAATCAGGGACATTTTTGAGGGATTTTGACAAGTCCTAGAAGGAATTTGGGGAATTTCAGCAGGATTTGGGGGGAATTTAGAGGAATTTCGGAGGTTCCAGCAGGGGTCTGCGGTCATTCCCAGGGGATTGGGGGTGGATTTCTGGCTGGATATCTGTTTCTTCCCCAGATTTCAGGCATTTTCCCAAAATTTCCTGTTTTCCCAAGGATCTGTGGCTTCTCCCCCGGATTTGGATCTCACTGTGGGGTAGAAGGGGAAGGTTTGGGAGATTCAGGGTGAATTCTGGGGGTTCCTGGCTGGATTTGGGTGTTTCCCACGGGATTTTGGGTGGGTTCCCAATTGAATTTTGTGCTTTTTTCCCAGAATTTCAGGATTGTTCCCAAAATCGCAGGACTTTTACTCTGATTTCTCTCTCACCATGGGCTTGTGGTAGAAGGGGAAGCTTTGGGGGGCTCCTGGTTGGACTATGGGGATATTTGAGGCTGCATTTTGAGTTTTTCCCACAGGAATTCAGGATTTCTCCCAGAATTTCAGGATTTTTTTCCCAAAATGTCAGGATTTTCCCAGGGATTTGGGTCTCACCATGGACTTGTCATAGAAGGGGAAGCTTTACGGCGTTCCTGGTTGGATTTAGGGGGTGTTCCAAATTTGATTTCAGGGATTCTTGATGGGATTTTTGGGGGAATCCTGGTTGGGTTTGGTTTTATTCCCTCAGGATTTTGCGTTTTTTTCCCTGAGAATTCCAGGATTTTCCCCCAGCATTTCTGTCTCACCACGGGCTTGTCATAGAAGGGGAAGCTTTGGGGTGGTCGGGGTGCATTTGGAGGGATTCCAAGTTGGATTTTGGGGATAGCTGAGGCCAGAGTTTGGCGGGTTTTCCCCAGAATTCCAATTCTTTCCCCAGTGTCAGAACTCCCCCAGTCTCTGTCTCCCCACGAGTTGGCCGCAGGAGGGGAAGCCCTGCAGGGAGCGCAGGGCGTTGGTGGTGCTGCTCATCTCCCTGAAGGTGAGGAAGGCCTGGCCCCGCAGGCCGAGACTACGCCACACCAAAATGTCCAAAATCTGCCCAAACCGCGAGGAAACGGCGCAGAGGGACTTCTCCAGCTCTGGGACACCCAGGGACAGCCTGAGCCCCTGGGGACACCCAGGGACACTCTCGGACCCCCAGGACCCCCCAGCCCCCCGTCCTCCTGGATCTCCTGGCTCAGCTGCTGATGGAGACGCTGGGCTGGGGCCGGGGGTCCTGCACCGCCAGGGCCGGGACCCCTCTGTGGGGACAGGGGGGCTTCAGGGGCGTCTGGGGGCTGCGACCCCTTCACCCCCTGGCACCCCTTTAGGTGCCCCCAGAGCCCCAAATCCACCCAGACCCACCTAAACCCCCCAGGTACCCTCAGATCCCCCCACTTTACCCCAAAATTGACCCCAGACCCACCTGAGACCACCCAAATCCTATCGGACCCCCCCAGATCACCTTTACACCCCGGAATCCTACCTAAACCCTATGAAATCCCCTCTGACCACCCCAGATTCCCTCAGAACCCCCCAGTTCCTCTCACAACCCCCCCAAAATCCCCTCCGACCCTCCAATGCCCCTCAGATCTCCCTAAACCCACCTGAGAACGCTCCAGACCCTCTCAAGCTCCCCCCAAAGCTCCCTAAATCCCTTCAGACCCACCAAAGCCCCCTCAGACCCCCGCATTGCCCCCAAACCCACCGCACACCCCCTATTTCCCGTCAATCCCCCCCAAAATCCCCAATTTCTCCCCAGACCCGCCCCAAACCCCCCCTCAGCTCCCCCCGGCCCCCCCTCAGCTCCTCCTCAGCCGCGCTCCCCTCACAGTTTCCCGCCTCCGCCGCGCGCGCGGGCTCCCCAGCCAATAGCGGCGCGCCCCGTGCCGAACCGACCAATCAGCGCGCGGATCCTCTCAGCAGAGCCCGCCTCCCCGCGCCGCGGCAGCCAATCAGAGGGAGCCGGGAGCGGGCTCGGGCGGGCCCTGCGGGCGGCGCTGCCAGAGCGGGGGAGGCGCTGGGAGAGGCCGGAGCTGCGGGAGCGGCTGGGGCGGCGCCGCTGGGGAGGGGGGTCCGCACAGGGGCTGGGGCTGGGGGGATCGGGGCCTTGGGGGAGGGATCCGGGGGGAGTGTCGGGAGGGGTCTGGGGGGTCCTGGAGGGGTTTTGGGAGGGGTCTGGGGGGTCCTGGAGGGGTTTTGGGAGGGGTCTGGGGGGTCCTGGGGGTGGGGTCTTGGGGGGATCTTTTGAAGTCTGGGGTGGGTCCTGGGGAGGTTTTGGGGAGGGGTCTGGGGAGTCCTGGGTGGGGTCTTGGGAAGGGTCTGGGGGGTCTCAGGGGACATCCTGGGCTGGGCTCGATTGGGGTCTGGGGGCTCTCAGCAGGTCCTGGGCCAACCTTGGGGGTCTCTGGGGGGGTTTGGGGTTCCTGGAGGGGGTCCTGGGGAGATTTGGGGGTCCCGGGGGGTCCCAGGCCCACCCTGAGCCGGGGTCTGGGGGTTTGGGGGAGGAGCACAACAGGGGTTCCCCCTGCCCCGATTTTGGGGGTCTCCCATGGTGCCCCCTCCCCAAAAAGCTCCGAGGGCCCCTGAAGTGGCTCCTGTTCCACCGGGCGGTGCCCCTGACCCAGGACAGCTCCCAGTGAGTCTGGCGGGCTCTGGGGGGGTTTTGGGGGAATTTTGATGGTGTTTTTGGGCTTTGGAGGATTTTGTTGGGAGTTTAGGGGGAAATATTGGGGTTTTGGAGAGAATTACTGGGTTTTGGGGGGGTTACAGGATTGTCTTGGTTCGACAAGACAGGAGTCTGTGAAAGAGGGCAAAGCCTCCTGTGCAATGGAAAAGGCAAACCCCCCTCCCTCTGAATTACCAGGATCTTTAAATTAAAAGGCTCTCAGGCAAAGATATGGGAATGGGAGTAACAATTCTTTACTAGGAGAAAACTAGACAACAATTTAAAAAGGCAAATGCAATCAGTACAAACAAAACCAGTGAAAAAAAAAGTCCAGAACCTGAGGATTCGGGGTGCCAGTAGCAGTCCTGCTGGGACGATTGCTCCCCTTGCAGTGGTTGATGAATTGCAGCTGCAGTGGTGATCTTTTGAAGGGTATAGTTTTCCTCTGAAGATCTGGTGGCAGTGGGGCCGGTCTTCCTCTGCGCCGGGGTTGCCTCCGAGCTCCGCCGCCGTCGCCTCAGCGCGCTCCGGCTGCTTCGCTGCGAGTGCCGCCAAAGAGAGCTGCTTCTCTGGCAATCCCGCGAAGAGAGAGAGCCAGCTGCCTCTCTCCCCAAAAGCTACCCCTTTATACAATAATAGAGTGCTTGGCTTCCCCCTCTGGGTGGGACCCCTCACAATAGGATGGTGTTACATTTACCAGCCCGGCAGTGAGTCAGTCAATAGTGTATAAACAAACCATTGCCTCTACGGGGCAAAACATTGTCTTTGGGAGAGATAACAAAACCTGCCCAACAGGTTTGCCTTCAACAGATGGCAAATAGAATACAAGCTTATCTTACAACCCAGGACAAGGATTTTTGGGGGTCTTGTGGCTTTGGGGACATTGGATTTTGAGGGATTTTTTTTAGGGCTTTCGGGATGTTGTTTTTTGGAGGGTTTATTGAAGTTTTTGGGAGTTTTTTTGATTGTTGATGGGTTTCACTGGGATTTTATTGGATTCTTTGTGGTTTTGCAGGGTTTTATTGGGATTTTGGGGTGTTTAAGAAGAATTTTGGGGGGGCTTTGCAGTTGTCCCCAGGTGTGGGGAAGGGCTGAGAGGCACCAAAATCTCCTTTAAACCCCTGAAAGTCCCAATAAAACTCACAAAATCCCAATTAAACCCCACAAATCCCTCCCAAAAATGTAACCAAAACAACAAGAAAATCCCCCCAAGACCCAAAGAAATCCTTGCAATACCCCAAAACCCCACAAAATCCCCCAAAATCCCACCACAAAAAAAAAAACAACAAAGAAAACCGAAAACCAAATCCCCAAAGAATATCATTAATCCCCCAAAAATTGTAATAAAATGGCCAGAATTCCAGAGTTCCACAAAATATTTAGTTATTACAAAATACACACAACAGCACTGTGAGCTGCCCCCCCGCCACGTATTTTCGGTTACACCAGAGCCGGGTTTTTTGGCCAATGCCTCATTTACAATCCAATACATGTGGCTGGTCTGGAGATGGGCTGTCCCAAAAGGCGATACTGGAACACCTGGGAGCTGATCATGCTGGTAGCGACCCAACATTGGGATCGCTGGAGTCCTCCGGGCTGATACATCTGAATGCCACGGTTCCCATCACCTCATCAGGAAAAACTGTCCACACCTGGACCTGGATTGTTCAACCCTGGCTCAGAGAAAAGAACTTTATGAAGATGTGGGACTCTGAATAGAAAGAAAAGGCAGATTACTGAAATCCTGGCCTCGGGCAGAAAATTTCCTATAAGAACTGCAGGGCCCAGGAGGGTGGTGTGTGTGTCCAGGGGAACCTCTGCCGAGAGGCTCCTTCCTGTCACGCACCCAGCGCCGAACCCGGGCTCAGCGCTGTCCTTTTCCTTGTGGTTGGCTCAGAGAAAATTCATTCCTAAATACATTTTTAGCATTTCATTTTGAATTTGGCTGGACTAATTTTCATTTCTAAAAGGGGAAAGCGGACTGTGAGGAGAAGAGAGAACATCTAAACAACAAATCACAATAACATACCTCCACATCAATAAAGCTTCTCTTAAGATACACACAATATTCATCCCTTAATTGCGAGAGCCAATCATCTCATTATCTATCTATTACAGTTTGGATGGAGACCAGAACTAATACCTTGCAAAAGGAAAAGAGGGTACAAAGGTCCCTGCAGTCCCCTGGCCTGGTACCCCAGCCAGTGGGGAAAGGAAGGGGGCAGCATGTGGCCAGGAGTTTAAAAGGAGGCTGTGTCCTCCAAAACTTCGAGAGAGAAAACCCCAGCAGCAGATGTCCCCATGGACTCTCTCCCTTTATTCAAAGAAAGATGCAGGGCTCCTCTGGCTCCCTTATGGACACTGGCTTTTCACAGCCTGGTTTGTATGCACACCCGTTTCCTTGTATCAGAATATCACCAGCCTGCAGTGACTCCCTGCCACTCTGGTGTGCAGGAGAAATGGAACCAATTTCCATGAAGGCCCTCCCAGAGGGAAGGAAGAACACACCCAGAGGAGACAAGCAACCCCTGCAGGCATCCAAACTTCAGCACCAGATGCTGAGTGAGTCACAGAGGTGACGTAGTGGGTGCATTTCCCTCAGCCTTCTCCTGAGACTCAGCTGCTGGGGGCTTGCACTGCACATGTCAAAAAGATGTCCTCTGCACCCGGGGAGCTTTGGACCATCCAGGTGTCCTTTGTCCCCTGAGACCTCCTCTCCTGTTCCTGGTTTTTGCGCTCCCTTACCCCTTCCCTCCTCCCCTCCCCGAGGTAAAAGGGACAGCAACTGTGGCAAGCACATTTCTCTCCCTCTCAGTATTTTTCATAGAGGTGCACAGAGAGAAATTAAAGAGAAAACAATTTCTATTTCTGCTCCTTGTTTTTCCTATGTGGAATGTGTTTGGAGAATTATTTACCTGGAGTGAGTGCTTGATTGGATTCTGGGGAGGATTGTTTGAGCCTGATGGCCAATCCAATCCAATCCAGTCCAATCCAATCCAATCCAATCCAATCCAATCCAATCCAATCCAATCCAATCCAGTCCACCTGTGTCTGGACTCTCAAGAGAGGGTCACAAGTTGTGTTAGAGTTAGAAAATAGAGTATATAGTTTTAGTCTCTTCCTTTTATATAGTATTTTTTATAAATGAAAATTTATTCAGCCAAATTAAAAATAAAAATAGTTTTATTAGCGGTCAAATTCTATCTAGCCAGCCACGGAAAAAAACCCAAAACAACACAGTGCCGAGCCTGGGGATCAACCCTGGGTGTGCAACAAGGAGTCAGCCTCAGGAGAGATTTTTCACCTATGCCCACGTGGGAACTCAAAATGTCTCTCAGACATTTTTAGAGGTTCCAGGCCTTGGTCAGAGGCATTCTAGACCTTGGCAGGCAGCTGCAAACAACTGTGATTTTGAGTTTGAACCATGGAATGAATTACCAACTTTGAAGATGGAACAAGCAGTCACAAAGGGTTAGATAGTATAGTAAATGTAGTTGCAAAGCAGAGGGAAATTTTTTTTAGTAGTGTACAGGGGGGTTTTAGCACATGTACAGGGGGGGGTTTTACTTTGTACATGGGGGTCAGAAGTTCTAAGATGGAGGAAAGTGGGCTGATCCTGTCCTTCCTCTTTCTTCTTCCTTACCTCCATGTTCTTGGTGATGTTGGGACTCACAGATTGGTTTAGAGTAGAAAAGCACTTGGTAATATAGGTAATAGGTATTGGGGAATAATTGTAAATATGTTATAAGTAATATATCTTATAAAAGATAGCAGCAGCCCTGGGCAGGGAGAGAAAAGAAGAAGACACGAGACAGTCAGGGTGTCAGGAGTGTGTGCATCTCTGCCTGGGCTGCTGATCAAACAGCCGCAGCCCGAGAACATAATCCTGGCCAAGCTGCACCTTCTTACTTGTAAATCAGTTTCCAATATACACCTGGCCTCGCTTTCGAGGGTGGAGGTGGGGCTAACACAAACGAGCATAATCTAACAAGTATCCAATATTACACATTTCATTCAAGGAATGGCGCAAATCATGTTTACTACACATAACAGTATATTACTGTATTTTAGCCATTGTTATAATAAAGAAATCAGTCAGACTTCTGAATTGAGTCAGACATCGTCATTTCTTCTCATTGGGTTCGCCTGCATTTACAATAAGCAACCATGCAGTCGGGGAGTTCTGTTGGAGCAGTTGCTGGATTCAGAGCCAACAGGCCAGAATAAAAGCTCTGGATTAAAACCCTCCATCAGAACTGACTCCGTTTCTTCATTTTCACTTCAAAAGCTTCTCCAGCAGATGGAAACCTGAGGGAGCAGACCCTCTACGAGAGGAAGCTCCATCCCGCCGCCACCGGAGCTCTGGCATGCCTGGATTTGTCTCCTTGTGCCCAGCTGAAACATCCAGCTAGCCAAAAGTGTCTCTGGGGTGAAAGGCCACAGTTGCCGCTATTTGGATCAGCCAAAGGAGCCAGACAAGCCAAGGCATGTCCCGTCCTCATTATTGGCAATACCAACAGGTCCCAGTGTGCCACTGGCAGCTGGGGCCTCAGCCACCTCCTCTCTCCACAGCAGCGCCTGCGCAGCCTCACAAGATTGGACAAAATCTTCACTTGCAGAGACCTGTACCTGCCATCAGCCATCCCCAAGCCAGGTTCCAAGATCTCGTCCACAGCTGCATTATCAGCTTGTTGCTGGGCATGGTGACACCACCCAGAACAGGACCCTCTGTCCCCGAAGGTGCTGGCCCTGGTGTCTGGCCAGGACTGAAGGGAGGCCCCTCCTGCCAGGGAAGGGCTGGAGCAACATCTTTGGGCTTCAGCTCAGGTGGGTGCTACCACCAGCACTGGCACAGCTGCTTCTCTGGGCACAGCCAGGGGTGGGCAGGCAGTGGCTGGGCAGGGGCTCCTGAGACACCAGGTTTTGGCTTTGCTTTTCTTTTTAGAATTTACAAATTTTTACAAATATTTAGATTTTTTCTTCTTTTAGAAAGAAAATCCCAAAAATTTCTTCCCTTTTTCTACAATAGTTTGGATTTTTCAAAGTAGATTTAAAATTTTGAAAAACTTAGAACATTTTTATGCTACTAGAGTAAAAACTTGAATTCAATTTCATTGGTCATATTTACTCTGGGAAGAACTAAGACAACACAGGGCACCTAATCTGCTGCAGAAGCTCTTTTCCCACTGCAGATTTGTACCTAGTCACAACAACTAATGTAAAACCTTTTCCCTGATGTTTTCCAGGATTTCTGACAAGCTCACCTCTTACTCTTCAGAGACAAACTTTGAGCACAGTGGGAATCTCCTGCTGTGCAGGTAGGTCTCCTCTTTTTATCTTGGTTTAGGGCAAATTTGGGAGATGACCTCCAAAGGGGTTCCCAAGAAAACAGCAGCCCTGCCCCCAGCTAGTTTGGGAAAATGATTTTTTGGAGAAAAGTGGAAAAAACCTCTATATTTAACAGGAAAAGTATTCACCGCCAGAAAAAAAAAAAAAGAACATTATTAAAATATAAAACCTCTTGCCGCTTAGAAGAGATTACAAACTCAGAAAGTCCCCTCTGCGGGCTGTGGCTCTGCAAACTCATTCTTTTATCAGTCCCTCTGACCCAGGAAATTCCGCAGCCTCGGCCCAGCCTGTTGGGCCACAGGTGTGAGCTGCTGGGGCTCTTCTGGGTGCTCAGTCCAGAGCAGGTTTAAACAGTTCCACGAAAAAAGAAAAACCACAGTCCAGAGAAATTCCCTTCCTCAGCTAGCTAAATACTAACTAAAAAGCAAAGGAGAGCTCTATCCTGCTGTCTTGTCTGTCCGCTGACAGCAGAGTCCAGGAGAAGGATGTGGGCGAGCAAGTGCAGTTTCTGACAACAAACTCTGCGCTTCTTCTTGCCTCCCCCTTCACTCTTGGAACCAGTCCTAAAGGTGCAAAACTTATTTCTGGGCTGAACTGAGAAATGGGGATACAAACATCATAAAGTTAACCCAGGACAGTGTCCCAGCTGCAACTGGGGCCTTGGCTAGCTCTTCTCCCAGCAGCTGCTCCTCTGAATGGGGCAAAGAATTCCAAGAACGGCCAAACAACTCAGTCAGGGACACATCTGCCCTCACTTCCCATCTCCATGCCCATGCCTGATGTCCCTGTCACAGCTGCATTACCAGCGTGTTGCTCTGCAGATGCTGCCTCCACCCAAACTAAACCCTGTGTCCCTGAAGGTTTTTCTGAGCAATGGCCCTTGGATGAAGCAAAACCTTTACAGTCAGGGCAGTCCATTTGTACATAAGGGGGTACACTCTGGGGGTACAGCTAAGAGCATGAGGTCACAGAGGGCTCTGGGTCACAGCAGGCTGAGGTCACAGAGGGCTCTGGGTCACAGCAGGCTGAGGTCACAGCAGGCTCTGAGGTCACAGAGGTCCCAGAGCCCCGTGGCTGCACAGCACCACAAGGCCCCAGCAGGCAGTCCTGGAGCACAACTGCTGCGGCAGCAGCGGCGGTGGCAGCAGTGGTGCTGACATTGGGACAGCGGTGTCAGGAGAGTGGTGGCAGCGAGAGCGGCGGGACTGGCACAGGGCAAGGCACCATGGCCCTTGCTCTGCGCCTCCTCCTCCTGCTCCTCCTGGCCGTGGCCCTGCCTGCCAGGGCTGCCCAGGCTGCTCCTCTGCAAGCGCGGGGAGCAGGTGAGCCGGCAGCCTGGCTGCCCTATCCCAGGACAGCGCTCCCTGCTCCCTGGGAAGTGCTGGGGATGGTTTTCCTGTGGGATTTAGGGAGGGTTTCCACTGTGGGAGGTAGAGAGCCCCTGTGGGCCCCCGGCAGCTACAATTTCTTTTCCAGGGACTTTACACAGGACAGGGAAAGAGGGTGGAGGGTGACAAGGAGCCAGCCCAGAGCTCCCCAGGCCCCTGTGCATCTTTGGCCTTGCCCATTGCCACCTGGCTTGCACAGCCTTATTGATCCCCTTGCAGTGCCCAGTTCCCAGAGGCAAAAGGGGATCCCAGCACAATGGAAATGGGTCTGGTCTCTGCTTCCCTCTAGATTTGGATCACACCTTGAATATTTGCAGCACTGCCTGCTGCAGTTTTCCCCAGGGATTAAAGAGAGTTTCCTTTGTGGAAGTGAGAGAATCCCCATGGACGCCGTGCTGCTCCAGTTTCCTCTCCAGGGATGTTGCACAGGGCCTGCAAAGTGGATGGGGATTGACCAGGAGCCATCCCAGAGCTCCCCAGGCCCTTGTGCAGCATCGGCCTTGTCCTTTCACATTAGGCTCCCACGACATTCCCCAACCCCCTTGGAGAGCCCCTTCCCTGAGGCAGAAGGGGATCCCAGCACACCATGGAAATTGTTCCAATCTCTGCTCCCTTCTAGACTGGGAACGTAAATTGCATTATCTGGATGCCCTCCTGGATGAAAGCTTGAAAATGTTGGAGAATGCTAGAGGTAAATTCTCCCTGTTCCTTTCCTGTCAGAATAGGCAGTGACAAGGTGGAAAGAGTTCATACATTTGCCCTTTCCCTTAAGACCATCTCAAGTTAGACGGAATCAGGAAAATTTTCCTGCTCCCTTCTCAAACCCTGAGTGGTCCCACAGGATCACTGTCAGTGGGAGGAAGGAGCATTTAGCTGTCAGTTTTCTTCCTGTGTGCAATGCCAGTGTGTCCTTCCGTGTGCTCTGTGCAGCCACAGAGAAGAGCAGAGAGGGAAGGGGCCGAGACCATGGCTGTGCCCTGGGGCTGAGCCTTGGGTGCAGCCTGAGGATCTCCTACAGTGTCACAGGAGATGTTCTGTCCTGCCTTTCTTTGCAGATAACCCTGCTAGTGAAAGTGATCTGGCTTCCCAACCCACGTTCAGGATTGGGCCTCTGGGAGATGCTGAGGGTAGGTCAAGGCCTTTCCCCCTGTGAGAGCTGCCAGCTCGGAGCCCAGACCTCGGCCAGGGGGGCATCGCTGCTGGTGCCAGGACAGAATCACGCACGTGTGTGCCCTCGCCCTGGGCCATCCCCTCACTGCTCCTGCGGCTCAGTGCTGCCCGTGCCGATCTGCAGAGATGGCAGAAGATTCTGTGGCTGTTGAGTTACAGGTGTGGCTGCAGGGAGGACTTTTCCAGCTCCTTTGGTGGATATTGCTCGCAAGCCCATCTCCCATCGCAGGGGTGAGTAGTGTGTCCCTGCTGATCCCACAGGTTGGGCACTGGTTCTGTGAGATCCGTTCCTGGGAAATGGAATTATTTTGCTCTAAGGTCCTCCAACAGGAAAGAACAGAGCCATAGGACGCAAGAAACCCCATGAGCCATCTGAAAATATGCAGCATATGCTGAAGGAAATGCTGCAGGCAGGACAAGGTGGGTGCATTTCCTCAGTCTTCCACTGACACTCAGCAGCTGGGGCCTTTCCCTGCACATCTGGACAGGCCGTGCCTGGCACAGTGGGAAGGGATCCAAGGCAGCCTCGCTGTCCCGCTGCTGCTCTCATGCCCTGCAGGGCTGTTTCCCAGGCTGGCCTGGCTGCAGCTTCTCCCCAGCACCTGCAGGAAAGCATTTGGCACCAGCTGACAGGGAGCCCCAACTGCACCACGGGCCATGCACACCCTGATGTCCCCTGCAATTTCCCAGTCCCCAGAAGATCAGGAGGGGTGGCAGTTTGGAAAAGAGTGAGCCCTGTCACAGCCCCAAGAGCCTGGGCCTTTTCCTGATCCTTATCCATATCTTTGACAAGGATTGCCTCCTGAAGTTTCCATCCCCCTGATGTGTAATGCTTCCATCTGATTCACCTGTGCCTCTTCCTTTCTCAAGGGATGGACAGAGATGCTCTCTGGAAGGCAGCATTTCCTGAAGGAAGGGAGGCAATTCCAGGCATGGGCACAGGCACAGGACGTAATTGCTGTGCTGGCCTCAGCCCTTGGTGAGGCTGTGTGGCAGAAGCTCTTCTCCAAGGGCCTGACCTGTGTGAGAGGGTCTGACTGTTCCTTGGCTGGTCTGAGCTGACTGAGCAGAGATAGGCAGGAAGGAATTATTGTGGCACTGCCTGCTGCACATTTCCTCAGGAAATTAGTGAGGGTTTCCTCTGTGCGAGTCAGAGAACCACCATGGGCCCTGGGCAGGTTCAGCAACCCCTCCAGAGATGTAGCACAGGGCGTGCAAAGAGGGTGGAGAGTGACCAGGAGCCAGTGCAGGGCTCTCCAGGCCCTTGTGGAGCTTTGGCCTTGGCCATTCACATCTGGCTCCCACTTCCTTACCTGACCCCCATTGCAGTGCCCATTTCCCAAAGGCAGAGGGAGACCCCAGAACACCATGGAAATGCTTCTGATCTGTGCTTCTGTCTAGATTGGGAGCGTGACATGGCTTATCTGGGAGACCTAGCACAAGACAGTTTGAAATCCTTAGAGAATTTTGGAGGCAAGTTCCCAATGTCCGTCTTCCTGAAAGAACAATCAATGTCCATGTTGCAAGAGCTCAATCATGTGCCATTCCCTTAATAGCCTGAAGGTTGTTGAGATTAAGAAACCCTGCCCTGCTCCCTTCTCAAACCCTGAGTGATCCCACAGGATCACTGTCAGTGGGAGGAAGGAGCAATTAGCTGTTAGTTTTCTTCCTGTGTGCAATGCCAGATTGTCCTTCCGTAGCCTCTGTGCAGCCACAGAGAAGAGCAGAGAGGGAAGGGGCCAAGCCCAGGGCTGTGCCCTGTGGCTGAGCCCTGGGTGCAGCCTGAGGATCTCCTACAGTGTCACAGGAGATGTTCTGTCCTGCCTTTCTTTGCAGATAACCCTGCTAGTGAAAGTGATCTGGCTTCCCAACCCACGTTCAGGATTGAGCCTCTGGGAGATGCTGAGGGTAGGTCAAGGCCTTTCCCCCTGTGAGAGCTGCCAGCTCAGAGCCCAGAGCTCGGCCAGGGGGCATCGCTGCAGGTGCCAGGACAGAATCACGCACGTGTGTGCCCTCGCCCTGGGCCATGCCCTTATGACTTCTGCTCAGGCCTGGCAGATGCTTGAAGGAGGGAGTGCCCTGGCTGAGTCCCAATACCCAGATGTTTTTCTGATCCCTAATGATGACTTTGAAAAGCATTGCCCCCTGAAGATGCCTCTTCCATTAATGGTGGGTGGTCTCATCTGATCCTGTTGTCTCTCTTTCTTTCCCAAGTAATGGACCAAACATCTCTGCAGAAGGAGGCACATCCCGGAGGAAGGAGTGGCTCAGTGCCAACCTCTGCTGCAGGAAGGAAGGCGATGGCCAGCATGGGCACAGGCACAGGAGGTGATTGCTGTGCCGGGCTCAGCCGGGCTCAGCCCTCGGCGGGGCTGTGTGGCAGCAGCTCTTCCCCCAGGCCCTGCCCTTGCACGGCCCGGCAGCAGCCAAAGCTGGAGGCGCCTGGGCTTCCAGGCCTCTGGAGCTCGTTGGCAGCCCCGGGGAATCGGGACTCTGCACCAACGTCCCTCCCGCTGCAGCTGCTCCCGCAGCCGCCCTGAGTGCCCAGAGGCCCCAGGCACAGGAGCAGCCCCGAGCGGGAGCCCTGCTGCCAGCCCAGGGCCAGAGCCAGCCCTGGCTCCCGGCTGGGCAGGGGCTGCACTGGGTCCTGACAGGGCCTGGCTCTGTCCCCTGGGGCTGGGGGAGCTGTCCCAGGGCAGGGAGGGCCAGGGCTGGCAGGGGCTGCTCAGGGATGGGTTTGGGCCCTGTCCCTCCAAGCAGCCACGGCCCAAGCAGCTGCGCTGGCCCCGGGCTCTCCTCCCGGCCTGCTGGGCTGTGTTGGGAGGCACAGCCTGTGCCAAGGGGCGGCAAGGTGCCTGCAGGCCCCAGCTCTGGGCAAACAGAGAACGTCCTGGCCGTATGCACCGTGCTGCCAGCTCAGCAGTGCAGCACAGCGCGGGCTCACGCTCCCCATTGCTCCCACAGATGCAGCCGGCCCCACAACACCTGTTCCCGATGCCCAGAACAGCCTCAGAAGTGGTTGCTGTTGGGAAACACACTGTGTGCTACAGTTAATTGCAGGTCTGCTGTTTCTGGAGCTTATCTTCATATTGCCCTGTGTTGGAATCTGGTGTTACTGGAAGAGAAAACGGTGAGTGTTTTCATCATCTCTCCCTCAAACAGTTTCTTTTATATGTCTTATGTAGATGGGAAACATTTCCAGTCAGGCTGCAGTGGAGTTGTGGCCAGTCCATGGCTGTCCAAAACACTCTGCTGAGGGTTCTGCTGCTGCCCAGTGCTTTCCTTGGCCTCTTCATTGCTGGGCCTTGTCCTGGGGGGCCGCTGGGGCTGCAGCCAGTGCTGGCTCCCCCTGAGGCTGCCTGGCCAGGAGCAGCCCCAGGGGCACAGGGCAGAGGCACAGCAAGGTGGGCAGGAGAAAGAGCGGGGACGAGATTGCCCCTGAAAGGCAGAGGGACTCGGGGGCCGCTCCTGGCCAGGGAGCTGCCCAGAGCCGTCCCCTGCTCGCCGGGGCCTCGAGGGGCAGCTGTGCAGCTGGGCCAAGGTGTGCCAGCAGCTCCAGCCGTGCTGGGGAGCCCTGCCAGCTCTGGGCCCTGCTGTGCACGAGGGTCCCTGTGTGCCACTGGCAGCTGGGGCCTCAGCCACTGCTCTCTCCACAGCAGCGCCTCTGCAGCTTCACAAGACCTGACAAGGACTTCAGCCACGGAGACCTGTGCCTGTCATCAGCCCTCCCCAAGCCAGTTTCCAACAGCCCTTCCAGAGCTGCATTGCCCACTTACTGCTGGGGACATGCTGCCACCACCCACAACAGAGCCCTCAGTCCCCAAAGGTGCTGGCCCTGGTGTCCAGCCAGGACAGGAGGTGCAGCCCTCCTGCCAGGGTAGGGCCTGACTCCAGCAGCATCTTTGGGCTTCAGCTCTGGTCCCTGGCTGCTACCACCAGCACTGGCGGAGCTGCTTGTCTGGGCACAGCCAGTGCTGGGCAGGCAGCAGCTGGGCTTCGGGCTTCTGAGACCAGCAGCTGCTGTGTTTAGTTTTCATACTGCAAGATTTAGGAATATTTTTCATAGAGAATTCTCCACATATTTTGTTCATTTTCCCACAGCAGTTTTATATTTTTCAATGTAGTTTTAGAATTCAGAAAAACTTAGAATATTTTTACACTTCTCGAATAAAAATTAAAATTGTATTTAATTGGTAATCTATGCTCTTCTTGAAACTAAAACACCCTATGACTCACAGCCTGCTTCAGAGGCTCTTTTCCCACTGGGCGCTTGTGCCTTATCACAACTAACCTAAAAGCTTTTCCCTGATGTTTTTTGGGATTCTGGACAAGCTCACCTCTCAGTCTGCAGAGGCAAACTTTGAGCACAGCAGGAATCTCTACAAGTCACCATCTTTGTTTGCTTCTGCACAAAGTGCCTCAGTCACAGAGCAGGGGCTTTGCTCCGCTTCCTGCCGTCCCGCTCCCCCCAAGCCTGTCCTGAGCCCTCTCCTGCAGCTGCTGCTCTGCCATGGAGCTGCTGTAAAACACAACAGCTCTGCCACAGCCGCTCAGCAGGACTGGAGAAGCTTTCTGGCCTTGCTTACATTAGGCTGGTGGCTTCTCTAGACACAAGCTGAGCTTTTGAACGCTATGTCTCACCTGGCACAGGAACTGATGCTGCCCTTCTCATGGAGGCTAATCTCCCATGGGCTTTAAAAGCTTTCTGGCCAGCATAAGGCCTGGAAAACCATTTAATGCAGCAATTTAGTATTGAAAATGGGCAGTCTATGTATCAAAGTAGCTTGTTTAAATGCTGGAGCCCACCAGAGCATCCCACCAAGGGCATATCTGTTTCTCCTCAACCTCGGCCTCCATGACTGCCAAACTGCACCTTTGAGAGTTCTTTTCTCCAGAAGCCGAATGGCACCATTTTATTTGGGGAATGAAAAACAAAAGTAAATGCTCTATGGTACTATCATCATCATCATCACCAGAATGAGCTGCAAATTAGTTAAATGACATCAACAACTCCGACTGTGGACTTACTTCTCAGAGTGCAGCACTGGCTTTACTATCCCTTGAAACTGCAGATGTGCTACAGTCTTTAAAGTCCATTTCATGCTTACCTAATTTGGAGTCAAGCACAGCTCTGTGAGAGCTTTAGGGATTGGGCCTACCCTGGCACTCTCGTGTGTCTGGAGTGACCTGCCCAAGGCATCTGCCACCTGAAGAGAAAAGCAGGGTACGGAAAAGCACAGGCTGCAGAACAGCTGGAACTGCAGGGAGCCCATTCCTGGCAGGAGTAACACGACCATCCCACCTTAGGACTGGGTTTTGTGAGAAACAACAGTGCACATAAAAATTTTGAAAACGTTTATTAAACATTTACAAAAACATAAGAGAAGGATTAATAAGGAAGAACAGGCCTGGGAAGGCTCCCTGCCCCATGGCTGCCTGCCAGGTGGCTGCCTCATCTTCAAGATTGATGCTTCACCTTTCACACTGCTGGAGGGTGCATCAGCCACCCCTGGCCCCTCCCAAAGTCTGTCAGTCAACCCTTCTTTGCCCTTTATTGGTGGGATTTATTTCTTGTAGCTGCATTTGAAGGTCAGGTGTTGTCATGCTGTGTCCCCACAGCAACAAGCTGTTCCATTCCTAACTCTCCCATGCAAGGGGTATATGTCAACACCTATTGTGGTGGACCCCCACCGCAGGGAATGACGTGCATTGACTCCATGTTTGCAGAAGGCTGAACAAAAGCTTTATTAAGCTGTCCTATATTACATGATACTAAAAACTATACTACTGCTATAGTGAAGAAAAACCCATGACCCTTAGAGACAGTCCAACACAGAGTGGCTCCAGTTGGTCAAATGAAATCAAAACACCATCACCAGAGTCCAATGAAGAAATCCCTCTTTGCTAAACAATCTGCATAACACATTTCACATGTGCCAAACAACAGATGCAGCAAATGAAGATAATTGGTTTTCTTCTTTCTCTGAGCTTTCTCACAGCCTTCCCCAGGATTTTCCTGGGAAAGTCTGTGTCTCTCACTGTTCAAAGGATATGTGAATACCACACACACCTTCTTTCTACCTGTCCTGCACAGCCCAGGCTGTCTGGTGGGAACAATAGGGAGTGTGTGTGGGGGGGGGGGAAGGGGACTGTGGGGAGAACAGAGAACATCTAAACAACAAAGCACAATAACATAACTCTACATCAATAAAGCTTCTCTTAAGATTCACACAATATTCATCCCTTAATTGCGAGAGCCAATCATCTCCTTATCTATCTATTACAATTTGGATGGAGACCAGAACTTGAAGAGAGCCTGACAGAGGAATGGTTGAACAACAAGGGACATGGTACTGTAAAATTAATCCAAATAGGGAGGGCTACGTGACTGCTGCAAAGTTCGCATGGCCCTGAAGAGTAGATGGTGTGCAGAAAGCAGGATATTGAAACTGCTTGGTATGTAGAAGTAGATAGAGAAGAACAAAGGGGTACTAAGCTGTTCTAACTGCAAGGCCAGCTGGACAGGCATGTATCGATCATAAAGATACTTTTAAGATAATAGTACAAGTCACATAGCAACCAATCATGAGCTTGGCTTTTGCAATATGTATGAGCTAATTAACGAACATATATAAACTGTGTAATCTGTTACAATAAACTGAGACTTGATGATCATGATATCATGAGTCTTGTCTCCCGCGGCATTCCCTCTAACAAGAACTAATACCTTGCAAAAGGAAAAGAGGGTACAAAGGTCCCTGCAGTCCCCTGGCCTGGTACCCCAGCCAGTGGGGAAAGGAAGAGGGCAGCATGTGGCCAGGAGTTTAAAATAAGGCTGTGTCCTCCAAAACTTCGAGAGAGAAAACCCCAGCAGCAGATGTCCCCATGGACTCTCTCCCTTTATTCAAATAAAGATGCAGGGCTCCTCTGGCTCCCTTATGGACACTGGCTTTTCACAGCCTGGTTTGTATGCACACCCATTTCCTTGTATCAGAGTATCACCAGCCTGCAGTGACTCCCTGCCACTCTCATCTGCAGGAGAAATGGAACTAATTTCCATTAAGGCCCTCCCAGAGGGAAGGAAGAATACACCCAGAGGAGACAAGCAACCCCTGCAGGCATCCAAACTTCAGCACCAGATGCAGAGGGAGTGGCAGAAAGGACGTAGTGGGTGCATTTCCCTCAGCCTTCTCCTGAGACTCAGCAGCTGGGAGCTTGCACTGCACTTGTGTGTTGGATAATATACCAACTTTATTTTTTTTTCATTTCTCTAGTCAGGCGTGTTATGGACAAATTAAATTTGGGATGCTAATTATAGATAAATCAATTAACATGAATTTATTAAGCAAGCATTATTAAGCAAAAGCACAGTGCTGGGCAGCCGGGCAGTCTCTGCTCTGCCACGGCACACCTTCCCCCTGCGGTTGTCATGCTGGCATGGTAGCGTGGAGGAAGGTTTTAGAAAGGCCTTGGGAATGGTAAACTGAGGAAAAGGATACATTCATGTATGACCCATTGTTTTAGAAAGGCCTTGGGAATGGTAAACTGAGGTAAAGGATACATTCAGGTATGACCCATTGTTTTAGAAAGGCCTTGGGAATGGTAAACTGAGGTCAAAGATACATTTATGTATGCTCCACTGTTTCGGGAAAGTCCTGCTTCAGCATTCCTCTGTAAACCCCCTTCTTCCCACCCCTGAGCAGTTCCCATTGGACCTGGCCCCTGGGGTGGTTCTGATGTGCCTTAGCTGAACACTGTCTCCATTGTTTAAGACCTTATCTCTTAATTTTGCTGTATAAAACTGTATCTGGGCAATAGCCCGGGGCCTTTGGTCCCTGCAACGCTTCAGGCAATACAATCTCTCTGGACAAGCATACCATTGGTCTCTCTTGGTCTCTTTATCTCGAATCCTAGCGGTGACTGAGGCAACGCCACAGCTCGGACCGTGCTAACCCAGACGCTACCTGGTAAGCCCATGGCAGTGGAACCAAGGAAAATCCCAGCCCCGGAAAGGGACAGCTAGCCGGAGGGTCCCAGGGGGCCAGGGAGGGATGGGGGACAGCAGCAAGTCACCCCAGAGAGCAAAATGGCAGTCGAAAGAGAAGCAACAATCGTGATGTCGCACTAACATTGCTGTGATGTCACATTGACCTTGTGAGGTCACACAGCTGTCTATGATGTCACTCGGACATCTATGTGATGTCACACAACCTCCTTTGACGTCACAAAGACATCGCTATGATGTCACACTGACACCTCTGTGACGTCACACTGAGATGGCTGTGATGTCCCGCAGAACCTGTGAGGTCACAAATTTTTTTGTGATGTCACAAAGACATCTCTGTGATGTCACTCTAACACCTCTGAGATGTCACAGTGACCCTGTGATGTCACAAGGCTCTCTGTGATATCACACTGACATCTCTGTGATGTCACACTGACACCTCCAGAACGTCACACAGCTCTCTGTGACATCACATGGACATCCCTGTGATGTTACACAGCTCTCTCAGACGTCACAATGACTTCTCTGTGAAGTCACACAACCTCCTCCTCTGATGAAACAATGACAACACTATGATGTCACACTGATGCCTCCATAAAGTCACAGAGCGCTCTGTGATATCGCATGGGCATCTCTGGGATATCACACAGCCCTCTGTGATGTCACACTGAAATCTCTGTGACAGCACTCAGCTTCTTGGAATGCCACACTTACATTTTTGTGATGTCACCAATACATTTCTATGATGTCACACAAATTCCTGTGATGTCACAGAGATATTTCTGTGACGTCACACTGACATCTCTGTTTTGTCTCATTGATTTTGTGAGGTCACACAGCTGTCTATGATGTCAACCAGACATCTCTGTGATGTCACATATACTCCTCTGACATTGCAATGACATTTCTATGATGTCACACTGACACCTCTGTTATGTTACAGAGACCCTTCGAGGTCACACAGCTTTTTCTGATGTCACAAAGATATCTCTGTGACGTCACACCGCTCTCTGTGATGCCGCACTGACAACACTGTGATGTCACACAATTCTATTTGATGTCACACTGACTCCTCTATGGTTGCACAGATCCTCCTTTGATGTTACAATGACATCTCTCTGATGCCACACTGACACATCTGTGACGTCACACAGCTCACAGTGATATCACATGGACATCTCTGTGATGTCGCACAGCCCTTCATGATGTCACATTGACATTTCTATGAGGTCACAGGGCTTTTAGTGATGTCACACAGATATCTCTGGGATGTCACACAGACATCTCTGGGACGTCACAGGACTTCCTGTGATATCACAGTGACAATTCTGTGATGTCACACCGCTCTCTGTGATGCCGCACTGACAACACTGTAATATCACACAATTCTATTTGATGTCACACTGACTCCTCTATGGTTGCACAGATCCTCCTTTGATGTTACAATGACATCTTTATGATGCCACACTGACACATCTGTGACGTCACACAGATCACAGTGATATCACATGGACATCTCTGTGATGTCACACCGCTCTTTGTGATGTCACTTTGACATTTCTGTGAGGTCACAGGTCTTTTAGTGATGTCACACAGACATCTCTGTGATGTCACATTGACCTTGTGAGGTCACACAGCTGTCTATGATGTCACACAGACATCTTTGTGATGTCACACAACCTCCTCTGACATCACAATGACATCTCTATGATGTCACAATGACACCTCTGTGACATCACACTTAGATGAATGTGACCCTCTGAGGTCACAAATAATTTTGTGATGTCACAATGACATCTCTGTGATGTCACTCTGACACCTCTGTGATGTCACAGTGACCCTGTGAGGTCACACATTTTTTTGAGATGCCACACTGACATCTCTGTGATGTTACAGAGCTCTCTGAGATGTCACATGGACATCCCTGTGATGTTGAACCAATCTCTGTGATTTCACACAGCTCTCTGTGATATCACACTGACTTCTCTGTGATGTCACACTGACACCTCCACAACGTCACACAGCTCTCTGTGATATCGCATGGGCATCTCTGTGATGTCACACAGCCCTCTGTGATGTCGCACTGAAATCTCTGTGACATCACACAGCTTTTTGGAATGTCACGCTTACATCTTTCTGATGTCACCAATACACTTCTGTGGTGTCACACAACTTCCTGTGATGTCACAGAGGTATTTCTGTGACATCACACTGACATCTCTGTTTTGTCTCCTTGACTTTATGAGGTCACACAGCTGTCTATGATGTCACTAGGACATCTATGTGATGTCATATATCCTCCTCTGATGTCACAAAGACATCTCTATGATGCCACACAGAGCTCTATGTGACATCACACTTATATGGCTGTGATGCAGCACAGACCCTGTGGGGTCACAAAACTTTATGTGTTGTCACAAAGACATCTCTGCGACGTCACTCTGACACCTCTGTGACATCACAGAGACCCTTTGAGGTCACACAGCTTTTTCAAATGTCACAAAGATATCTCTGTGACGTCACACAGCTCTCATGTAATGCCACAGTTCCACTACAAGAAGCTAGAGCTATTGTTAAGGCTTGCCCCATATGTAGCCATCACAACAGAGGAGTGGGCCTGGGAATAGGGGTAAATCCGCGAGGCCTGCAAGCTAATGAACTTTGGCAGATGGATGTCACCCATGTACCTAGTTTTGGTAGTTTGAAGTACGTCCATGTGACTATTGATACTTACAGCCATTACATATGGGCTACTGCTCAGACAGGAGAACGAGCCCTTCATGTGGAGCGACATCTCAGCAGCTGTATCGCGGTTATGGGAGTGCCTCAGAAGATCAAGACTGATAATGGCCCTGCTTATTGCAGTAAACGTGTTGCCCGCTTTATGCAAACATGGAACATCACACACGTTACAGGGATTGCAAACTCCCCTACTGGACAGGCAATAGTAGAGAGAGCCAATAGAACTCTTAAACAATATCTGGAAAAATACATTGATACAGTCAGCGTGCAGGATAGGTTATTGAAATGCCTGTTTGTGCTTAATCACTTATGTATTTTTGGAGATGGGGGGTTACCCGCAGCAATTACTCATTTTGCCTCTAAAGCCCCTACCCCTCTGCAAATGGTAGTCAGGTATAGAGATCCAAAACCAGGAATTTGGCAAGGTCCAGCCAAAGTATTATACTGGGGCAGGGGCTATCTGTGTGTTTCTACACCAGCAGGTACTGTGTGGGTCCCAGCTAAGTGGGTGCGGCCCACCAATGACCAGCCTGGAGCAGAGGAGGAGGAAGCGCCTACAGAGGACGATCTCCAGGATCCTGTATGATCTAGAAGAAGAGTTTCAGACTAAGTTCCTGTTTGACTCGCAGAGAGAAGTTGAAGACTGCCTCTTGCCTCATTTAGCTAGAGACTTTGACCGCTTTTGTTCGCTTGCTTGCTTGACTTGCAATAGTTATGACCACCAATCTTGGGTAAAAATATATTGTGGAGGGTGCTCTCATCGTTGGTGGATTCATCAGCCCCACCTTACCTCTGCATTCTGGTGTCTTACCTGTCAGCGCCAGTGGAGCTTTGACTCACCACAGCGCGCTTTAACACAACTAACAGGTCAGCCTATCAGCGAGAGCCTGAGATTAATAGAAAATACAGAAGACCTGGAATTAAGAAGGCTAGCTTGGAGGGTACAGCACTTAGTAAAGAAAATTCTAGGTGTTAAAAGGACAGGGATTATAGATTCCTGTTGTCAGAATGGTATTGGCATCCCCATTCAGTGGCAAGTTGACCCAGAGGAATGGGACACGCAGTGTAGGAGGTTTCGTCGTTGCAGCCGTGCTGCTAAGTGTGCAGGCATACGTCCCACCTCAACCTAAAACAAATGTATGGGTCACAATGGCAAATCTAACAGGGCAAGAGTCCATCTGTCTTGCTTTATCTTCCCCAGGCAATCCGTTCTCCACCTGCCTAGTCGGTCTACCATTGGATACATGGCCATGTCCTACACGTGTTCCAACTTGTGATAATTTAAATTTGAATACTACTGTAGATAATTGGGACAGGTGGGTTCCCTACTTACCGATTGCCCCGGCAGAACCCCAGGAGCTAGAGCTACTGGGGGCAGTTGGCATGGATTGCTGTTTGTACTTTAACTGGACAAGCAAGCAACAGAGAATCAATGGGTCTGCAATTGTCGTTAATTCCACTTTGCCAATTTACAGAAACAGTAGTATCTGGTGTCAGTACACGGCCAAAAAGGTTTCAAAGTCAACAAATAATCCGCTTTCTTTGCCCCGAGGAATATTCTTTATTTGTGGTGACAGAGCTTGGGCTGGCATACCTTCCAAAATAAAGGGAGGCCCTTGTTCGTTAGGAAGATTGTCATTGCTGACACCCAACACATCAATGATATTAGACATGGCTCGGCGTCATCATGGCAGCAGATTGCGACGCAGTGTACATAACTTTGCCAGTAACTGTCAAGATAATGTTAGATTTTGGTCCCCTGAGGCTATTATTGCTGCCTCTTTCCTAGCGCCTGGTGTTGCCTCAGCAGGAGCATTAGCTCAACTCAACAAGCTGGGATGCTGGTTAGCTAAACAGACAAACGCTACATCGAAGGCCTTAAGTGACCTGCTTTTGGACGTAGACTCAGTAAGACATGCCACACTGCAGAATAGGGCAGCTATAGATTTCCTATTGCTAGCCCAAGGTCATGGTTGTGAGGAATTTGAAGGAATGTGCTGCATGAACTTATCTGATCACTCTACATCTATCCATAAGCAAATACGAAAATTGACCGAGCTAACTCAACAGTTGAAGGTGGAGGACGGATTGGGCTTAGAAGGCTGGCTGAAAGGATTGGGGAACGGACCATGGTTGAGGGACATCATCAAATATAACATAATAGTTCTAAGCATAATTGTGATACTTTTGCGTGTTTTGCCCTGTGTGTTTACTTGCTTACAAGGCTTAATGCAGCAGCTTTTGCAAAAAATGCTAAATGCAAACCTTCTTGTACAAAAGGAAAATGGGGGAGATGAAGAGAGCCTGACAGAGGAATGGCTGAACGACAAGGGACATGATACTGTAAAATAATTCCAAATAGGGAGGGCTACGTGACTGCTGCAAAGTTCGCATGGCCCTGAAGAGTAGATGGTGTGCAGAAAGCAGGATATTGAAACTGCTTGGTATGTAGAAGTAGATAGAGAAGAACAAAGGGGTACTAAGCTGTTCTAACTGCAAGGCCAGCTGGACAGGCAAGTATCGATCATAAAGATACTTTTAAGATAATAGTACAAGTCACATAGCAACCAATCATGAGCTCGGCTTTTGCAATATGTATGAGCTAATTAACAAACATATATAAACTGCGTAATCTGTCACAATAAACTGAGACTTGATGATCATGATAGCATGAGTCTTGTCTCCCGCGGCACCCTCCAACAATCTCTGTTTTGTCTCATTGACCTTGTGAGGTCACACAGCTGTCTATGATGTCACTCAGACATCTCCTTGATGTCATACATCCTCCTCTGATGTCACAATGACATCTCTATGATGTCACACAGACACCTCTGTGACATCACACTTCGATGGCTGTGATGTCACACAGACCCTGTGGGGTCACAAAGCTTTTGGTGATGTCACAAAGACATCTCTGTGATGTCACTCAGACACCTCTGTGATGTTACAGAGACCCTTCGAAGTCACACAGCTTTTTCTGATGACACAAAGATATCTCTGTGACGTCACACCGCTCACTGTGATGCCGCACTGACAACACTGTGATGTCACACAATTCTATTTGATGTCACACTGACTCCTCTATGGTTGCACAGATCCTCCTTTGATGTGACAATGACATCTCTCTGATGCCACACTGACACATCTGTGACGTCACACAGCTCACAGTGATATCACATGGACATCTCTGTGATGTCGCACAGCCCTTCATGATGTCACATTGACATTTCTGTGAGGTCACAGGGCTTTTAGTGATGTCACACAGACATCTCTGTGATGTCACAGAACTTCCTGTGATGTCACAGAGCTATCTCTGTGATGTCACAATGACATCTCTGTGAGGTCACATTGACTTTGTGAGGTCACACAGCTGTCTATGATGTCACACGGACATCTCGGTGATGTCAAACAACCTCCTCTGACATCACAGTGACATCTCTATGATGTCACACTGACACCTCTGTGACGTCACACTTCGATGGCTGTGATGTTGCACAGACCCGGTGGGGTCACAAAGCTTTTCGTGATGTCACAAAGACATCTCTGTGATGTCACTCAGACACCTCTGTGATGTTACAGAGACCCTTCGAAGTCACACAGCTTTTTCTGATGACACAAAGATATCTCTGTGACGTCACACCGCTCTCTGTGATGCCGCACTGACAACACTGTGATGTCACACAATTCTATTTGATGTCACACTGACTCCTCTATGGTTGCACAGATCCTCCTTTGATGTTACAATGACATCTCTCTGATGCCACACTGACACCTCTGTGACGTCACACTTAGATGGCTGTGATATCGCACAGTCCCTCTGAGGTCACAAATCTTTTTGTGATGTCACAAAGACATCTCTGTGATGTCACTCAGACACCTCTGTGATGTCACAGTGACCCTGTGAGGTCACACATCTTTTTGAGATGCCACACTGACATCTCTGTGATGTCACACAGCTCTCTGAGATGTCACATGGACATCCCTGTGATGTTGCACCAATATCTGTGAAGTCACACAGCCTCCTCCTCTGATCTCACAACTACATCTCTATGATGTCACACTGATGCCTCCAGAACGTCACACAGCTCTCTGTGATATCACATGGACTTCCCTGTGATGGTTCACAGCTCTCTGTGATGTCACACTGACTTCTCTGTGAAGTCACACAGCCTCCTCCTCTGATCTCACAATTACATCGCTATGATGTCACACGGATGCCTCCATAACGTCACACAGCTCCCTGTGATACCACATGGACGTCTCTGGGATGTCACACAGCTCTCTGTGATGTCACACTGAAATCTCTGTGAAAGCACTCAGCTTTTAGGAATGTCACACTTATATCCTTGTGATGTCACCAATAAACTTCTGTGATGTTAGACAACTTCCTGTGATGTCACAGAGATATCTCTGTGACGTCACACTGACATCTCTTGAAGAGGGCTTGACAGAGGAATGGTTGTACAACAGGGGACACGATGCTGTAAAATTAATCCAACTAGGGAGGGCTACGTGACTGCTGCAAAGTTCGCATGACCCTGAAGAGTAGATGGTGTGCAGAAAGCAGGATATTGAAACTGCTTGGTATGTAGAAGTAGATAGAGAAGAACAAAGAAGTACTAAGCTGTTCTAGCTGCAAGGCCAGCTGGACAGGCAAGTATCATTCACAAAGATACTTTTAAGATAATAATACAAGTCACATAGCAACCACTCATGAGCTCGGCTTTTGCAATATGTATGACCTAATTAACAAACATATATAAACTGCGTAATCTGTCACAATAAACTGAGACTTGATGATCATGATAGCATGAGTCTTGTCTCCCGCGGCACCCTCCAACAATCTCTGTTTAGTCTCATTGACCTTGTGAGGTCACACAGCTGTCTATGATGTCACACAGACATCTCTGTGATGCCACACATCCTCCTCTGACATCACGGTGACATCTCTATGATGTCACACTGACACCTCTGTAGAGTTACACTTAGATGGCTGTGATGTCGCACAGTCCCTCTGAGGTCACAAATCTTTTTGTGATGTCACAATGACATCTCTGTGATGTCACTCAGACACCTCTGTGATGTCACAGTGACCCTGTGAGGTCACACATCTTTTTGAGATGCCACACTGACATCTCTGTGATGTCACACAGCTCTCTGAGATGTCACCTGGACATCCCTGTGATGTTGCACCAATATCTGTGAAGTCACACAGCCTCCTCCTCTGATCTCAGAATTACATCTCTATGATGTCACACGGATGCCTCCATAACGTCACACAGCTCTCTGTGATATCACATGGACTTCCCTGTGATGGTCCACAGCTCTCTGTGATGTCACACTGACTTCTCTGTGAAGTCACACAGCCTCCTCCTCTGATCTCACAATTACATCTCTATGATGTCACACGGATGCCTCCATAACGTCACACAGCTCCCTGTGATACCACATGGACGTCTCTGGGATGTCACACAGCTCTCTGTGATGTCACACTGAAATCTCTGTGAAAGCACTCAGCTTTTAGGAATGTCACACTTATATCTTTGTGATGTCACCAATAAACTTCTGTGATGCTACACAACTTCCTGTGATGTCACAGAGATATCTCTGTGATGTCACACTGACATCTCTTGAAGAGAGCTTGACAGAGGAATGGTTGTACAACAGGGGACATGATGCTGTAAAATTAATCCAACTAGGGAGGGCTACGTGACTGCTGCAAAGTTCGCATGACCCTGAAGAGTAGATGGTGTGCAGAAAGCAGGATATTGAAACTGCTTGGTATGTAGAAGTAGATAGAGAAGAACAAAGAAGTACTAAGCTGTTCTAGCTGCAAGGCCAGCTGGACAGGCAAGTATCATTCATAAAGATACTTTTCAGATAATAGTACAAGTCTCATAGCAACCAATCACGAGCTCGGCTTTTGCAATATGTACGACCTAATTAACAAACATCTATAAACTGTGTAATCTGTCACAATAAACTGAGACTTGATGATCATGATAGCATGAGTCTTGTCTCCCGCGGCACCCTCCAACAATCTCTGTTTTGTCTCATTGACCTTGTGAGGTCACACAGCTGTCTATGATGTCACTCAGACATCTCCTTGATGTCATACATCCTCCTCTGATGTCACAATCACATCTCTATGATGTCACACAGACACCTCTGTGACGTCACACTTAGATGGCTGTGATGTCGCACAGACCCTGTGGGGTCACAAAGCTTTTTGTGATGTCACAAAGACATCTCTGTGATGTCACTCAGACACCTCTGTGATGTTACAGAGACCCTTCGAAGTCACACAGCTTTTTCTGATGACACAAAATATCTCTGTGACGTCACACCGCTCTCTGTGATGCCGCACTGACAACACTGTGATGTCACACAATTCTATTTGATGTCACACTGACTCCTCTATGGTTGCACAGATCATCCTTTGATGTGACAATGACATCTCTCTGATGCCACACTGACACATCTGTGACGTCACACAGCTCACAGTGATATCACATGGACATCTCTGTGATGTCGCACAGCCCTTCATGATGTCACATTGACATTTCTGTGAGGTCACAGGGCTTTTAGTGATGTCACACAGACATCTCTGTGATGCCACACAACCTTCTCTGACATCACAGGTACATCTCTATGATGTCACACTGACACCTCTGTGACGTCACACTTAGATGGCTGTGATGTCCCACCGACCCTCTGAGGTCACAAATCTTTTTGTGATGTCACAATGACATCTCTGTGATGTCACTCAGACACCTCTGTGATGTCACAGTGACCCTGTGAGGTTACACATCTTTTTGAGATGCCACACTGACATCTCTGTGATGTCACACAGCTCTCTGAGATGTCACATGGACATCCCTGTGATGTTGCACCAAGATCTGTGAAGTCACACAGCCTCCTCCTCTGATCTCATAATTACATCTCTATGATGTCACACTGATGCCTCCAAAACGTCACAGAGCTCTCTGTGATATCACATGGACTTCCCGATCATAGTTCACAGCTCTCTGTGATGTCACACTGACTTCTCTGTGAAGTCACACAGCCTCCTCCTCTGATCTCACAATTACATCTCTATGATGTCACACGGATGCCTCCATAACGTCACACAGCTCCCTGTGATACCACATGGACGTCTCTGGGATGTCACACAGCTCTCTGTGATGTCACACTGAAATCTCTGTGAAAGCACTCAGATTTTAGGAATGTCACACTTATATCTTTGTGATGTCACCAATAAACTTCTGTGATGTTACACAACTTCCTGTGATGTCACAGAGATATCTCTGTGACGTCACACTGACATCTCTTGAAGAGAGCTTGACCGAGGAATGGTTGTACAACAGGGGACATGATGCTGTAAAATTAATCCAACTAGGGAGGGCTACGTGACTGCTGCAAAGTTCGCATGACCCTGAAGAGTAGATGGTGTGCAGAAAGCAGGATATTGAAACTGCTTGGTATGTAGAAGTAGATAGAGAAGAACAAAGAAGTACTAAGCTGTTCTAGCTGCAAGGCCAGCTGGACAGGCAAGTATCATTCACAAAGATACTTTTAAGATAATAGTACAAGTCACATAGCAACCACTCATGAGCTCGGCTTTTGCAATATGTACGACCTAATTAACAAACATCTATAAACTGTGTAATCTGTCACAATAAACTGAGACTTGATGATCATGATAGCATGAGTCTTGTCTCCCGCGGCAGCCTCCAACAATCTCTGTTTTGTCTCATTGACCTTGTGAGGTCACACAGCTCTCTATGATGTCACTCAGACATCTCCTTGATGTCATACATCCTCCTCTGATGTCACAATGACATCTCTATGATGTCACACAGACACCTCTGTGACATCACACTTAGATGGCTGTGATGTCGCACAGACCCTGTGGGGTCACAAAGCTTTTGGTGATGTCACAAAGACATCTCTGTGATGTCACTCAGACACCTCTGTGATGTTACAGAGACCCTTCAAAGTCACACAGCTTTTTCTGATGACACAAAGATATCTCTATGATGTCACACCGCTCTCTGTGATGCCGCACTGACAACACTGTGATGTCACACAATTCTATTTGACGTCACACTGACTCCTCTATGGTTGCACAGATCCTCCTTTGATGTTACAATGACATCTCTCTGATGCCACACTGACACATCTGTGACGTCACACAGCTCACAGTGATATCACATGGACATCTCTGTGATGTCACACAGCCCTTCATGATGTCACATTGACATTTCTGTGAGGTCACAGGGCTTTTAGTGATGTCACACAGACATCTCTGTGATGTCACAGAACTTCCTGTGATGTCACAGAGCTATCTCTGTGACGTCACAATGACATCTCTGTGAGGTCACATTGACCTTGTGAGGTCACACAGCTGTCTATGATGTCACACGGACATCTCTGTGATGCCACACAACCTCCTCTGACATCACAGTGACATCTCTATGATGTCACACAGACACCTCTGTGACGTCACAGTGACCCTGTGAGGTTACACATCTTTTTGAGATGCCACACTGACATCTCTGTGATGTCACACAGCTCTCTGAGATGTCACATGGACATCCCTGTGATGTTGCAACAATATCTGTGAAGTCACACAGCCTCCTCCTCTGATCTCATAATTACATCTCTATGATGTCACACTGATGCCTCCAAAACGTCACAGAGCTCTCTGTGATATCACATGGACTTCCCGATCATAGTTCACAGCTCTCTGTGATGTCACACTGACTTCTCTGTGAAGTCACACAGCCTCCTCCTCTGATCTCACAATTACATCTCTATGATGTCACACGGATGCCTCCATAACGTCACACAGCTCCCTGTGATACCACATGGACGTCTCTGGGATGTCACACAGCTCTCTGTGATGTCACACTGAAATCTCTGTGAAAGCAATCAGCTTTTAGGAATGTCACACTTATATCTTTGTGATGTCACCAATAAACTTCTGCGATGTTACACAACTTCCTGTGATGTCACAGAGATATCTCTGTGACGTCACACTGACATCTCTTGAAGAGAGCTTGACCGAGGAATGGTTGTACAACAGGGGACATGATGCTGTAAAATTAATCCAACTAGGGAGGGCTACGTGACTGCTGCAAAGTTCGCATGACCCTGAAGAGTAGATGGTGTGCAGAAAGCAGGATATTGAAACTGCTTGGTATGTAGAAGTAGATAGAGAAGAACAAAGAAGTACTAAGCTGTTCTAGCTGCAAGGCCAGCTGGACAGGCAAGTATCATTCACAAAGATACTTTTAAGATAATAGTACAAGTCACATAGCAACCACTCATGAGCTCGGCTTTTGCAATATGTACGACCTAATTAACAAACATCTATAAACTGTGTAATCTGTCACAATAAACTGAGACTTGATGATCATGATAGCATGAGTCTTGTCTCCCGCGGCACCCTCCAACAATCTCTGTTTTGTCTCATTGACCTTGTGAGGTCACACAGCTGTCTATGATGTCACTCAGGCATTTCCTTGATGTCATACATCCTCCTCTGATGTCACAATGACATCTCTATGATGTCACACAGACACCTCTGTGACGTCACACTTAGATGGCTGTGATGTCGCACAGACCCTGTGGGGCCACAAAGCTTTTTGTGATGTCACAAAGACATCTCTGTGATGTCACTCAGACACCTCTGTGATGTTACAGAGACCCTTCAAAGTCACACAGCTTTTTCTGATGACACAAAGATATCTCTGTGACGTCACACCGCTCTCTGTGATGCCGCACTGACAACACTGTGATGTCACACAATTCTATTTGACGTCACACTGACTCCTCTATGGTTGCACAGATCCTCCTTTGATGTTACAATGACATCTCTCTGATGCCACACTGACACATCTGTGACGTCACACAGCTCACAGTGATATCACATGGACATCTCTGTGATGTCGCACAGCCCTTCATGATGTCACATTGACATTTCTGTGAGGTCACAGGGCTTTTAGTGATGTCACACAGACATCTCTGTGATGTCACAGAACTTCCTGTGATGTCACAGAGCTATCTCTCTGACGTCACACTGACATCTCTGTGAGGTCACATTGACCTTGTGAGGTCACACAGCTGTCTATGATGTCACACGGACATCTCTGTGATGCCACACAACCTCCTCTGACATCACAGTGACATCTCTATGATGTCACACTGACACCTCTGTGACGTCACACTTGGATGGCTGTGATGTCGCACCGACCCTCTGAGATCACAAATCTTTTTGTGATGTCACAATGACATCTCTGTGATGTCACTCAGACACCTCTGTGATGTCACAGTGACCCTGTGAGGTTACAGATCTTTTTGAGATGCCACACTGACATCTCTGTGATGTCACACAGCTCTCTGAGATGTCACCTGGACATCCCTGTGATGTTGCAACAATATCTGTGAAGTCACACAGCCTCCTCCTCTGATCTCATAATTACATCTCTATGATGTCGCACTGATGCCTCCAGAACGTCACACAGCTCTCTGTGATATCACATGGATTTCCCTGTGATAGTTCACAGCTTGAAGAGAGCCTGACAGAGGAATGGTTGAACGACAAGGGACATGATACTGTAAAGTTAATCCAAATAGGGAGGGCTACGTGACTGCTGCAAAGTTCGCATGGCCCTGAAGAATAGATGATGTGCAGAAAGCAGGATATTGAAATTGCTTAGTATGTAGAAGTAGATAGAGAAGAACAAAGGGGGTACTAAGCTGTTCTAACTGCAAGGCCAGCCGGACAGGCATGTATCGATCATAACGATACTTTTAAGATAATAGTACAAGTCACATAGCAACCAATCATGAGCTTGGCTTTTGCAATATGTATGAGCTAATTAACGAACATATATAAACTATGTAATCTGTTACAATAAACTGAGACTTGATGATCATGATATCATGAGTCTTGTCTCCCGCGGCATTTTTCTCTAACAACTGGCGCCCGAAAGCAGGGACCTGATCCGAGCCTAAGGCGAGAGAGGTGCTGCGTTGGAGTGCGGGTCCTGCAGCTGGAAGGACGGCGAAAATAAAGAGAAGAGGCGAAACGCTCTTCTCCGCGCCCTGAGTGACCGTAGAAGCGGGCTCAGCCGATACGTGCTGCCGAAGCCTGAAGGAGCCAGCAACGGTACCGACGTAACCATGGAAAGGCAAGCAGCATATGATTTATTTAGTGCTTCTCTTAGAAAAAGGCAGATTAGGGGGATTGACTTAGATAAGGATCTCCCTTCGCTATTGCATCATGCTGAGTCTTACGGCTTTTTCGTTAACCCCCATAGTGTTCATGAACTTTCCGAATGGAGGAAATATGGGGATAAGTTGGTGGAGTTAGTGTTAGATGAGGATAAAACGGGTAAGAAGATGGGTAAGCTTTGGCGGGTAGTTCATAGTGAATTGCTAATGTGTCAGGCAGAAAAGAAGGCGGTGGAAGGGATACGGACAGCCCGGGAAAAAAATAAGGAATATGAACCCTCGCTTTCTTCTAGTGAGCCTAACCCTCCGGTCCTTACAAATTTCCCTGTCCCCATCTCTGCTCCTGAAATGCCTGCACCGCCCACAGATACTAGTGGCATTGAGGTGCTGCCATCAGCTCCCCCTCTACCCCCACCATCGCGTCCCCCTCCGGCAATTCAAAACGTTACCGTAGCACCCTCCTCGCGGCATCCGCCGTCTCCCGGCCAGGCGCCTGTCCCTAGGGCAGATTCTGACCTTGTGGAGGCCATGGCTAAGGGAAGACGTGAGCTATGGGCTGCTATTGCACAGGAGGGCATGCAGACGGGGGACGCTGAGCTCTTCACGGCAGCACAGGAAACCCTTGCGTTTCCGGTGATATTTTCGCCGAATGGCGACGGGGGGTACACTGCGCAGGTCCAAAGCATGGACTGGAAACTGTTGACACAGCTGCGCGCCACTGTGGGGAGCTATGGTATCGCCAGTGAGCCTGCCAGGCAAATGCTTGATTTTATTTTTAATGCTCACACTTTATTGCCTTCCGATGTTAGGGGAATGGCCAAATTGATCTTCACGCCGCATCAACGCTTACTTTTTGAGGCACGCTGGAGAGAGGAAGCGGAGAGAAGTGCCAATTTACCAAGGGCTCAGGGGGATCCCTTGGCAGGGCTTACTGTAGCCGAGCTCATGGGACAGGGTAATCATGTACGCTTAGAACAACAGGCAGCACTAGGACCTGACAAATTAAGAGAAGCAACAGTGGTGGCAAGAAGAGCCATAGACAAAGTCAAGACCCCGGGTGGAATTCCAATGTATATGGGGATTAAACAAGGCAGGGAGGAGCCTCTTGGCACATTCGTAGATAAAATAATGGAGGCGTTGTCCAAAGCAGGGGTGGCTGATCATATGCAGGATGCCCTACTTAAGCAGTGCATACTCCAGAATAGCAATCCCACAACTAGAAATTTGATTACTTCTATCCCTGGGGATTGGACTGTCCAAGCATTGTTAGAAAAGGCTGCTTCAGTACCAGTTGGAACTCAGGCACTATTGGTTAATGCTTTGCAAGAGATAGGACAGGGATTACGAGAACAGGCAAGCTCTCAAAATCAGGTTTTAGCTTCTCAAAATCAGGTTTTAGCAGCCCTTGCTCCCCTTCAGGCTACGGCTGGGCGCCCCCATTCTAATACTACCGGGGGGGCACGTGTAAAATGCTACCGCTGTGGAAACTTAGGTCACACTCGAAGGGAATGCGGAGCAACAGGAGTCTGGTGTGGCAGATGCCAATCAAACACCCACAACTCTAACGCATGCAAAAGGAAGCAGGGAAACTTCAGGAGCAGCGCGATCAGCGGCCGCACTGGGACACAAATAGCAGCTGCAGAAATGAAGCCACTCAGCAATTCCAGCCTGCCACCTGCGGGAGCCTCGGCCTGGACTTGGCAGCCGCAGTAGACACTGATCTCCTAACTTCAAGACCACATAAAATTCCAACTGGAATCCATGGCCCCTTGCGAATACACGGACAAGCTATGGGAGGACTCATTATTGGCCGCTCTTCAGCCTCTATTTTAGGCCTCTTTGTGGAACCAGGGATCATCGATGCCGACTGCTGCGGCGAAATCATGATCATTGCTCATACGCCATATCCCCCCGTGACAGTACCAAAAGGTCAAAGGATTGCTCAGTTAATCCCACTGCCACAAATGACCAAAGGATTGGAACCTATATCCCAAGTCCCCAGGACTCCAGAGGGATTTGGCTCAACAGGAGGTCTCGCATTGCTTACCTTGGATCTCAACACCCGCCCCAGGAAATCCTGTCGCTTGATCCATCAGGGACACAGCATTGTGCTTAAAGGACTTCTGGATACGGGCGCAGATACCAGCATTATTGACCCAGGTCATTGGCCTGCGTCTTGGCCCACCCAGCCCACAGCAACCACGGTGAGCGGCATCGGCGGAATGACACTCGCAAGCCGCACCCCAGTGCTGACTGTTGAAATTGAAGGGAGACAGGCGTCTGCAGCGCTCTCTATAACAACCTTACCACCCGCTGTTCAATGCTTGATTGGCCGTGATGTTCTGGCCCAGCTGGGCCTCGTCCTTACCAACGATCATTCTTTTCAGTGACGGCCATTGCTTGGATCTTCCCGCTACCACTTACATGGACTACTAACGAGCCTGTGGTAGTTAAGCAATGGCCTTTGAAACGGGAAAGTCTGGAGCAGGCACATTTGTTGGTTGATGAACAATACAAGCAGGGACATCTTAGACCATCCACAAGCCCTTGGAACACTCCGATCTTTGTTATCAAGAAAAAGTCGGGCAATTACCGGCTCTTGCATGATCTCAGAGCAGTAAATGATCAGATGGAACCTATGGGAGCACTGCAACCTGGGATGCCGAATCCTGCTATGTTACCACAAGAATGGCCCATCTTAGTTATAGATTTGAAAGACTGCTTCTTTACTATTGCTCTGCACCCTGCAGATACTAAAAGGTTTGCCTTTACTCTCCCTGCCCTCAATCATGGCGAGCCAGCCAGGACATTTGAATGGACGGTTTTGCCACAAGGAATGCGTAATTCGCCCACAATTTGTCAGCTATATGTGGATGCAGCACTTCAGCCACTGCGACAACGCATGCCCGATACCATCATCTATCACTACATGGATGATATTCTGTTCGCACAAGCAACCCCCTTTTTAGACTCTCAAATCCATGATATCCTGCATACCTTAGAGAAGTCTTCTCTCGTCATTGCAGCCAACAAAATTCAATTTTCTGCTCCATGGAAATACTTGGGATGGACGATCACTCAACAGCGAGTTACACCACAGAAGCTATCTATCCAGTCATCAGTCAACACCTTGCATGAAGCGCAAAGGCTTTTGGGCGACCTACAATGGCTCAAGCCAGTTACTGGAATTCCTAATATCCTTTTAGACAAACTGCGCCCACTCCTCAAAGGAACCGATCCCTGCACTCCAGTTCGCCTGACGTCAGATCAACGTCGTGCTTTACACGACATTACACACTGCATCTCTACTGGTTTTGTGAGACGTCTTGATCCTGATCTTCCTTTACATTTGACCATTTGGAACACTGAGGACCACCTATTAGGGGCTGTCACCCAGCATGAAAAGAAAACGGGGGAGACAGTGGTGCTAGAATGGATCTCACCCCCATTACAGCAAAAAAGAACTGTAACCTCCAAGGTCGACAGCCTGGCAACACTTATCAAGAAGGGACGTACTCGTATTTTAGAGATAAGTGGTTCAGAACCAGTAAAAATCAATATACCCATGGAAAAACCCACTTTGGACTGGTACCTTCTAAACTCTGCACCCCTTGCCGAAGCATTGCTTTCATCTGCAGCTACTGTTAGTACAGGACCCCTTACACCCAAACAATTACAATGGGTAGGAAAATGGACATGGATACAGAAACCCCTCAGAAAGGAGAAGCCTATCTCAAATGCCATTACAGCTTTCACAGACGCAGGCCGCAAATCACGCAGAGCGGCTGTGGTCTGGAAGACAGAACAACAATGGCATTATCAGATACTGGAAGCAACATTTCAGGACAACTTACAGACATTAGAGTTAAGGGCAGTTATTTGGGCAGTGTCTCACTTGTTGGGGCCGCTGAACGTTGTTTCTGACTCACTCTATGTCGTAGGAGTGGCATCAAGGATTGAAGATGCCGCCATCAAGGAGGTCCAAAATCAGCGTCTTTACGAGCTCTTTCTTCAATTAAAGCGCGCCTTAAGGAACAGAAGGGAGGCATATTCTATCATACATGTCCGCAGCCACAAATGGAATGAAGGACTGGGAGCAGGCAATGCCAGAGCCGACAAATTAGTGTCAGTGTCAATTGCTCATCATGTAGTACTTCCACGGCAAACAATGGCCCGAGAGAACCATGCTATCTTTCATCAGAATGCCAAAGGCCTATCACAGGAGTTCCGTATTCCACTACAAGAAGCTAGAGCTATTGTTAAGGCTTGCCCCATATGTAGCCATCACAACAGAGGAGTGGGCCTGGGAATAGGAGTAAATCCGCGAGGCCTGCAAGCTAATGAACTTTGGCAGATGGATGTCACCCATGTACCTAGTTTTGGTCGTTTGAAGTACGTCCATGTGACTATTGATACTTACAGCCATTACATATGGGCTACTGCTCAGACAGGAGAACGGGCCCTTCATGTGGAGCGACATCTCAGCAGCTGTATCGCAGTCATGGGAGTGCCTCAGAAGATCAAGACTGATAATGGCCCTGCTTATTGCAGTAAACGTGTTGCCCGCTTTATGCAAACATGGAACATCACACACGTTACAGGGATTGCAAACTCCCCTACTGGACAGGCAATAGTAGAGAGAGCCAATGGAACTCTTAAACAATATCTGGAAAAATACATTGATACAGTCAGCGTGCAGGATAGGTTATTGAAATGCCTGTTTGTGCTTAATCACTTATGTATTTTTGGAGATGGGGGGTTACCCGCAGCAATTACTCACTTTGCCTCTAAAGCCCCTACCCCTCCGCAAATGGTAGTCAGGTATAGAGATCCAAAAACAGGGATTTGGCAAGGTCCAGCCAAAGTATTATACTGGGGCAGGGGCTATCTCTGTGTTTCTACACCAACAGGTACTGTGTGGGTCCCAGCTAAGTGGGTGCGGCCCACCAATGACCAGCCCGGAGCAGAGAAGGAGGCAGCGCCTACAGAGGACGATCTCCAGGATCCTGTATGAATTAGAAGAAGAGTTTCAGATTAAATTCCTGTTTGACTCGGAGAGAGAAGTTGAAGACTGCCTCTTGCCTCAGTTAGCTAGAGACTTTGACCGCTGTTGTCCGCTTGCTTGCTTGACTTGCAATAGTTATGACCACCAATCTTGGGTAAAAATATATTGTGGAGGGTGCTCTCATCGTTGGTGGATTCATCAGCACCACCTTACCTCTGCATTCTGGTGTCTTACCTGTCAGCGCCAGTGGAGCTTTGACTCACCACAGCGCGCTTTAACACGATTAACAGGTCAGCCTATCAGGGAGAGCCTGAGATTAATAGAAAATAGAGAAGACCTGGAATTAAGAAGGCTAGCTTGGAGGGTACAGCACTTAGTAGAGAAAATTCTAGGTGTTAAAAGGACAGGGATTATAGATTCCTGTTGTCAGAATGGTATTGGCATCCCCATTCAGTGGCAAGTTGACCCAGAGGAATGGGACACGCAGTGTAGGAGGTTTCGTCGTTGCAGCCGTGCTGCTAAGTGTGCAGGCATACGTCCCACCTCAACCTAAAACAAATGTATGGGTCACAATGGCAAATCTAACAGGGCAAGAGTCCATCTGTCTTGCTTTATCTTCCCCAGGCAATCCGTTCTCCACCTGCCTAGTCGGTCTACCATTGGATACATGGCCATGTCCTACACGCGTTCCAACTTGCGATAATTTAAATTTGAATACTACTGTAGATAATTGGGACAGGTGGGTGCCCTACTTACCGATCGCCCCGGCAGAACCCCAGGAGCTAGAGCTACTGGGGGCAGTGGGCATGGATTGCTGTTTGTACTTTAACTGGACAAGCAAGCAACAGAGAATCAATGAGTCTGCAATTGTCGTTAATTCCACTTTGCCAATTTACAGAAACAGTGGTATCTGGTGTCAGTACACGGCCAAAAAGGTTTCAAAGTCAACAAATAATCCGCTTTCTTTGCCCCGAGGAATATTCTTTATTTGTGGTGACAGAGCTTGGGCTGGCATACCTTCCAGAATAAAGGGAGGCCCTTGTTCGTTAGGAAGATTGTCATTGCTGACACCCAACACATCAATGATATTAGACATGGCTCGGCGTCATCATGGCAGCAGATTGCGACGCAGTGTACATAACTTTGCCAGTAACTGTCAAGATAATGTTAGATTTTGGTCCCCTGAGGCGATTATTGCTGCCTCTTTCCTAGCGCCTGGTGTTGCCTCAGCAGGAGCATTAGCTCAACTCAACAAGCTGGGGTGCTGGCTAGCTAAACAGACAAATGCTACATCGAAGGCCTTAAGTGACATGCTTTTGGATGTAGACTCAGTAAGACATGCCACACTGCAGAATAGGGCGGCTATAGATTTCCTATTGCTAGCCCAAGGTCATGGTTGTGAGGAATTTGAAGGAATGTGCTGTATGAACTTATCTGACCACTCTACATCCATCCATAAGCAAATACGAAAATTGACCGAGCTAACTCAACAGTTGAAAGTGGAGGACGGATTGGGCTTGGAAGGCTGGCTGAAAGGATTGGGGATTGGACCATGGTTGAGGGACATCATCAAATATGGCATAATAGTTCTAAGCATAATTGTGATACTTTTGCTTGTCTTGCCCTGTGTGTTTACTTGCTTACAAGGCTTGATGCAGCAGCTTTTGCAGAAAATGCTGAATGCACACCTTCTTGTCCAAAAAGAAAACGGGGGAGATGAAGAGAGCCTGACAGAGGAATGGTTGAACGACAAGGGACATGATACTGTAAAGTTAATCCAAATAGGGAGGGCTACGTGACTGCTGCAAAGTTCGCATGGCCCTGAAGAATAGATGATGTGCAGAAAGCAGGATATTGAAATTGCTTAGTATGTAGAAGTAGATAGAGAAGAACAAAGGGGGTACTAAGCTGTTCTAACTGCAAGGCCAGCCGGACAGGCATGTATCGATCATAACGATACTTTTAAGATAATAGTACAAGTCACATAGCAACCAATCATGAGCTTGGCTTTTGCAATATGTATGAGCTAATTAACGAACATATATAAACTATGTAATCTGTTACAATAAACTGAGACTTGATGATCATGATATCATGAGTCTTGTCTCCCGCGGCATTTCCCTCTAACAACAGCTCTCTGACATGTCACACTGACTTCTCTGTGAAGTCACACAGCCTCCTCCTCTGATCTCACAATTACATCTCTATGATGTCACACGGATGCCTCCATAACGTCACACAGCTCCCTGTGATACCACATGGACGTCTCTGGGATGTCACACAGCTCTCTGTGATGTCACACTGAAATCTCTGTGAAAGCACTCAGCTTTTAGGAATGTCACACTTATATCTTTGTGATGTCACCAATAAACTTCTGTGATGTTACACAACTTCCTGTGATGTCACAGAGATATCTCTGTGACGTCACACTGACATCTCTTGAAGAGAGCTTGACAGAGGAATGGTTGTACATCAGTGTTAGAGGGAATGCCGCGGGAGACAAGACTCATGATATCATGATCATCAAGTCTCAGTTTATTGTGACAGATTACACAGTTTATAGATGTTTGTTAATTAGGTCGTACATATTGCAAAAGCCGAGCTCATGATTGGTTGCTATGTGACTTGTACTATTAACTTAAAAGTATCTTTGTGAATGATACTTGCCTGTCCAGCTGGCCTTGCAGCTAGAACAGCTTAGTACTTCTTTGTTCTTCTCTATCTACTTCTACATACCAAGCAGTTTCAATATCCTGCTTTCTGCACACCATCTACTCTTCAGGGTCATGCGAACTTTGCAGCAGTCACGTAGCCCTCCCTAGTTGGATTAATTTTACAACCATTCCTCGGTCAAGCTCTCTTCAAGAGATGTCAGTGTGACGTCACAGAGATATCTCTGTGACATCACAGGAAGTTGTGTAACATCGCAGAAGTTTATTGGTGACATCACAAAGATATAGGTGTGACATTCCTAAAAGCTGATTGCTTTCACAGAGATTTCAGTGTGACATCACAGAGAGCTGTGTGACATCCCAGAGACGTCCATGTGGTATCACAGGGAGCTGTGTGACGTTATGGAGGCATCCGTGTGACATCATAGAGATGTAATTGTGAGATCAGAGGAGGAGGCTGTGTGACTTCACAGATATTGGTGCAACATCACAGGGATGTCCATGTGACATCTCAGAGAGCTGTGTGACATCACAGAGATGTCAGTGTGGCATCTCAAAAAGATGTGTAAACACACAGGGTCACTGTGACATAACAGAGGTGTCTGAGTGACATCACAGAGATGTCATTGTGACATCACAAAAAGATTTGTGACATAACAGAGGGTCGGTGCGACATCACAGCCATCTAAGTGTGACGTCACAGAGGTGTCAGTGTGACATCATAGAGATGTCACTGTGATGTCAGAGGAGGTTGTGTGGCATCACAGAGATGTCCGTGTGACATCATAGACAGCTGTGTGACCTCACCAGGTCAATGTGACCTCACAGAGATGTCAGTGTGACGTCAGAGAGATAGCTCTGTGACATCACAGGAAGTTCTGTGACATCACAGAGATGTCTGTGTGACATCACTAAAAGCCCTGTGACCTCACAGAAATGTCAATGTGACATCATGAAGGGCTGTGCGACATCACAGAGATGTCCATGTGATATCACTGTGAGCTGTGTGACGTCACAGATGTGTCAGTGTGGCATCAGAGAGATGTCATTGTAACATCAAAGGAGGATCTGTGCAACCATAGAGGAGTCAGTGTGACATCAAATAGAATTGTGTGACATCACAGTGTTGTCAGTGCGGCATCACAGAGAGCGGTGTGCCGTCACAGAGATATCTTTGTGTCATCAGAAAAAGCTGTGTGACTTCGAAGGGTCTCTGTAACATCACAGAGGTGTCTGAGTGACATCACAGAGATGTCTTTGTGACATCACCAAAAGCTTTGTGACCCCACAGGGTCTGTGCGAAATCACAGCCATCTAAGTGTGACGTCACAGAGGTGTCTGTGTGACATCATAGAGATGTCATTGTGACATCAGAGGAGGATGTATGACATCAAGGAGATGTCTGAGTGACATCATAGACAGCTGTGTGACCTCACAAGGTTCAATGAGACAAAACAGAGATTGTTGGAGGCTGCCGCGGGAGACAAGACTCATGCTATCATGATCATCAAGTCTCAGTTTATTGTGACAGATTACACAGTTTATAGATGTTTGTTAATTAGGTCGTACATATTGCAAAAGCCGAGCTCATGAGTGGTTGCTATGTGACTTGTACTATTATCTTAAAAGTATCTTTGTGAATGATACTTGCCTGTCCAGCTGGCCTTGCAGCTAGAACAGCTTAGTACTTCTTTGTTCTTCTCTATCTACTTCTACATACCAAGCAGTTTCAATATCCTGCTTTCTGCACACCATCTACTCTTCAGGGTCATGCGAACTTTGCAGCAGTCGCGTAGCCCTCCCTAGTTGGATTAATTTTACAGCATCATGTCCCCTGTTGTACAACCATTCCTCTGTCAAGCTCTCTTCAAGAGATGTCAGTGTGACGTCACAGAGATATCTCTGTGACATCACAGGAAGTTGTGTAACATCACAGAAGTTTATTGGTGACATCACAAAGATATAAGTGTGACATTCCTAAAAGCTGATTGCTTTCACAGAGATTTCAGTGTGACATCACAGAGAGCTGTGTGACATCCCAGAGACGTCCATGTGGTATCACAGGGAGCTGTGTGACGTTATGGAGGCATCCGTGTGACATCATAGAGATGTAATTGTGAGATCAGAGGAGGAGGCTGTGTGACTTCACAGATATTGTTGCAACATCACAGGGATGTCCATGTGACATCTCAGAGAGCGGTGTGATATCACAGAGATGTCAGTGTGGCATCTCAAAAAAATGTGTAAACACACAGGGTCACTGTGACATAACAGAGGTGTCTGAGTGACATCACAGAGATGTCATTGTGACATCACAAAAAGATTTGTGACCTCAGAGGGTCGGTGCGACATCACAGCCATCTAAGTGTGACGTCACAGAGGTGTCAGTGTGACATCATAGAGATGTCACTGTGATGTCAGAGGAGGTTGTGTGGCATCACAGAGATGTCCGTGTGACATCATAGACAGCTGTGTGACCTCACCAGGTCAATGTGATCTCACAGAGATGTCAGTGTGACGTCAGAGAGATAGCTCTGTGACATCACAGGAAGTTCTGTGACATCACAGAGATGTCTGTGTGACATCACTAAAAGCCCTGTGACCTCACAGAAATGTCAATGTGACATCATGAAGGGCTGTGCGACATCACAGAGATGTCCACGTGTTATCACTGTGAGCTGTGTGACGTCACAGATGTGTCAGTGTGGCATCAGAGAGATGTCATTGTAACATCAAAGGAGGATCTGTGCAACCATAGAGGAGTCAGTGTGACATCAAATAGAATTGTGTGACATCACAGTGTTGTCAGTGCGGCATCACAGAGAGCGGTGTGACGTCACAGAGATATCTTTGTGTCATCAGAAAAAGCTGTGTGACTTCGAAGGGTCTCTGTAACATCACAGAGGTGTCTGAGTGACATCACAGAGATGTCTTTGTGACATCACCAAAAGCTTTGTGACCCCACAGGGTCTGTGCGGCATCACAGCCATCTAAGTGTGACGTCACAGAGGTGTCTGTGTGACATCATAGAGATGTCATTGTGACATCAGAGGAGGATGTATGACATCAAGGAGATGTCTGAGTGACATCATAGACAGCTGTGTGACCTCACAAGGTTCAATGAGACAAAACAGAGATTGTTGGAGGCTGCCGCGGGAGACAAGACTCATGCTATCATGATCATCAAGTCTCAGTTTATTGTGACAGATTACACAGTTTATAGATGTTTGTTAATTAGGTCGTACATATTGCAAAAGCCGAGCTCATGAGTGGTTGCTATGTGACTTGTACTATTATCTTAAAAGTATCTTTGTGAATGATACTTGCCTGTCCAGCTGGCCTTGCAGCTAGAACAGCTTAGTACTTCTTTGTTCTTCTCTATCTACTTCTACATACCAAGCAGTTTCAATATCCTGCTTTCTGCACACCATCTACTCTTCAGGGTCATGCGAACTTTGCAGCAGTCACGTAGCCCTCCCTAGTTGGATTAATTTTACAGCATCATGTCCCCTGTTGTACAACCATTCCTCGGTCAAGCTCTCTTCAAGAGATGTCAGTGTGACGTCACAGAGATATCTCTGTGACATCACAGGAAGTTGTGTAACATCGCAGAAGTTTATTGGTGACATCACAAAGATATAAGTGTGACATTCCTAAAAGCTGAGTGCTTTCACAGAGATTTCAGTGTGACATCACAGAGAGCTGTGTGACATCCCAGAGACGTCCATGTGGTATCACAGGGAGCTGTGTGACGTTATGGAGGCATCCGTGTGACATCATAGAGATGTAATTGTGAGATCAGAGGAGGAGGCTGTGTGACTTCACAGAGAAGTCAGTGTGACATGACAGAGAGCTGTGAACCATCACAGGGAAGTCCATGTGATATCACAGAGAGCTGTGTGACGTTCTGGAGGCATCAGTGTGACATCATAGAGATGTAATTGTGAGATCACAGGAGGAGGCTGTGTGACTTCAAAGATATTGGTGCAACATCACAGGGATGTCCATGTGACATCTCAGAGAGCTGTGTGACATCACAGAGATGTCAGTGTGGCATCTCAAAAAGATGTGTGACCTCCCAGGTTCAATGTGAAATCACAGGGGTGTCAGAGTGACATCACAGAGATGTCTTTGTGAAATCACAAAAAGATTTGTGATCTCAGAGGGTCTGTGCGACATCACAGCCATGTAAGTGTGACGTCACAGAGGTGTCAGTGTGACATCATAGAGATGTCACTGTGATGTCAGAGGAGGTTGTGTGGCATCACAGAGATGTCCGTGTGACATCATAGACAGCTGTGTGACCTCACAAGGTCAATGTGACCTCACAGAGATGTCAGTGTGACATCACTAAAAGCCCTGTGACCTCACAGAAATGTCAATGTGACATCATGAAGGGCTGTGCGACATCACAGAGATGTCCATGTGATATCACTGTGAGCTGTGTGACGTCACAGATGTGTCAGTGTGGCATCAGAGTGATGTCATTGTAACATCAAAGGAGGATCTGTGCAACCATAGAGGAGTCAGTGTGACATCATATAGAATTGTGTGACATCACAGTGTTGTCAGTGCGGCATCACAGAGAGCGGTGTGACGTCACAGAGATATCTTTGTGTCATCAGAAAAAGCTGTGTGACTTCAAAGGGTCTCTGTAACATCACAGAGGTGTCTGAGTGACATCACAGAGATGTCTTTGTGACATCACAAAAAGCTTTGTGACCCCACAGGGTCTGTGCGACATCACAGCCATCTAAGTGTGATGTCACAGAGGTGTCAGTGTGACATCATAGAGATGTCATTGTGACATCAGAGGAGGATGTATGACATCAAGGAGATGTCTGAGTGACATCATAGAGAGCTGTGTGACCTCACAAGGTCAATGAGACAAAACAGAGATTGTTGGAGGGTGCCGCGGGAGACAAGACTCATGCTATCATGATCATCAAGTCTCAGTTTATTGTGACAGATTACACAGTTTATAGATGTTTGTTAATTAGGTCGTACATATTGCAAAAGCCGAGCTCATGAGTGGTTGCTATGTGACTTGTACTATTATCTTAAAAGTATCTTTGTGAATGATACTTGCCTGTCCAGCTGGCCTTGCAGCTAGAACAGCTTAGTACTTCTTTGTTCTTCTCTATCTACTTCTACATACCAAGCAGTTTCAATATCCTGCTTTCTGCACACCATCTACTCTTCAGGGCCATGTGGACTTTGCAGCAGTCACGTAGCCCTCCCTATTTGGATTAATTTTACAGTATCATGTCCCTTGTCGTTGAACCATTCCTCTGTCAGGCTCTCTTCAGATGTAAATTTCAGCTTGTAGACAGCTGTGCACCATTGACCTGCTCTGAATTCTACCTTGTACTGTTTGACATGTTCATATAATTTTACTTCTTTGGTTGGGGAAAAATCAAATTGAATGCAAAATTCAGCTTTTGCAGAGCTTAGGAGTTCTAATTCCTGGGGCTCCCCCTCGGCAAAGGGCAAATGTGAAACCCACCCTTGCCACAAAATGAGGGGATTTTGCACTTGTGCTTTAACTTGTCCTGCACCTCTAGGTATTTTGTTTTCGTTCACCTGCTTTTGCAAATGGACCAGATCAATTGGAAATTCATCCTCCTTACTTGGAACCCCTATTAAACATGTGGACATCGGATTTTCTGCTGAGGCAGTGGACAAACACATATGATCCTGTTGCAAGGCTTGGGCTAGCGTGACCCATACATTTCTCTTGGGCTGTGGAACAATCCATGCATCCACCGTGGAAGGGTAGATGGCCATTCCCTGGAACCAAACGATGAGCAGAAATGTGGAAATTGACATTCTACTAGTCTGAAAGAAAGATAAAATCATACAACAAAGTAAACTAACTCTGAAAAAGATACAATTTTCTCTGCCAGTATGAAGGAAAATGATTCTCCCCCCTCCCACTTTCCCCCCTTGTTAAGGAGGCCCTTCAGACCCTGGAGTCCTCGGGGTTGCTGCTGCTGAAGCAACCACCCTTTCCCATGATTTTATCACTGAGTCCTCTGTCATCAGCATAGCTTTCCTGGTGCACTCCTCGATGAGCTGATCGAGTGTGGGGGGAGGCAATGATGGAAGGGCTAGGATGACTCGCTGACAGACTTCATTTGCATTTGTGGTGACAAGTTCTAATATAAGTTGGTCTTGGAGCTCTGGATTTTGCACCCTTTTTTCCACAGAGGCTCGCACTCAATCCACAAAATCCATGAATGGTTCTGAAACAGACTGCTTCAAGGCAATATAAGTGACAAGAGGGTCTTTAGAAGGCATGTTAAAAAATGCACGTTCTGCTGCATCCCTGGACAGGTCCAACACTGCCCTGGGAATGCCTGCTGCTTGCTTTTCAGCTTGACTCCAATCACCCTCACCCACTAGATGTTCTAAAGTGATTTCCTCATCCTCTATATCTGTGGAATGGCTTGGACTTTGCAGAATCTCTGGGAGGAGATCTGCTGCAAGTCTTTTCCACATTCTTTCCCACAATCTAAACTCAGACTGAGGGAGCAAGCAACTGAAAAGACATCTCAAATCAGCGGGGACAAATGTCTTGGAGCATAGAGTAGCTTTTAAAATGCTCTTAAAAAATTCACTTCTTTCCCCAAACTCACGCTTTGTTTTGCAAAGTTCCCTAATACTATCATACGAAAGGGGCTCCCATTTGGTGTTCTGTCCCGTGGTATTATAAATCACAGGGGCTAAGAATGCAGGGTCGGTGTCTCTGACCGCTTCCCGGTTCCCCGTGCTGACATCCTGGGCGCTGCCGTTGCCAGGGAGACCGGGAGAGAGAGAGGGAGGAGGGCCGGCTTGTGAGGGAGTGGCCGCAGCCGGCGGAGCCGTGTGGAGCGGGGCTGGGACAGGGGCAGGGAGTGGTGAGGCAACTGCGAGGGGAGGAGCTGAGGGCTGGACCGGGGGCTGGAATGCCGCAAGGAAGGAGGGGTTGGGATCGGGGACGGGCGAAGGGAGGGGTGCAAGGGCTGTGGGAGTGTTCTGGGCTGGCACAGGGAGCAGGGAATGCGGGGATAGAGAAGGGAACACCGCGTGGCCGCCTCCATCTTGTGGGGGCTGCACGGCGGGGGTGGGGGGTGCAAAGCATGGATTTTCAGCTGCGGGAGCGAAAGCAGGAGACGGAGAAGGGTTAGGAACTAAATCTACATCTGCACGGTTAGTTTTCTCACTGCAGGGGACGCGGGGGGACACAGGGGACGTGATGGGGCTCTTTTCTGCTCCCCGGGCGCCCTGAGTGTCTGCACTCTCTTTCACAACATCGTAAACGAACAAAAACATTCTCGTAAAACCTTCTTTCACTGAGGGATCTCCTGCCTTTGTCCTTTCACTCAGCACTGCACCCACACCCTTCCAAAATTGTCTTTCTCTCACTTCTTGTTCTGTTACCTCGGGAACACTTACTGATAACCATCTGACAAACTCTTTCACAACGCTCTTAGGAAATTTGACACCTGCACTCTGCAGGGGCTCCTGAACTTGTTTATAAATCTCTTTCTGCTGTTTAGTCAGCCTAACACCCATGGCTGGCTTCACAGCAAAATCTCAACCAATTACTGCAGCAAACGACGGAGACTCCCGTCACGCCTGCGCACTGGCATGTCCCCCCACGGGCACACAGGAGCCGATGTCTCCTGGCCAGGCCCCTGCCCCCAGAAACCGAGACTCACCCACCGCCGTCCTTTAGACACCACTGAAGCAATGGTTCCCGAACCCACGGGCGGTCTCC